>NC_140943.1:76418609-77018609 GCF_014529385.1 Adiantum capillus-veneris | reverse complement strand
TTTGGTCACAATTTTCAATCCAATGATCCAAATCCTACCAAATTTGGTTTGTGGGCTTATTACAACGTGGTAAAGCTAGTGGTATGCTAACTTGGTCAAAAAAGTTAAAATTTGGGACAGATGTAAATAATCACGATTATTTACTTTTGGCAAAATTTTGTCTCTTTTTGGTCAACTGAGCAAGTACACATGTCTATCACATCAATATAAGCCTATGAATCAAGTTTCATTGAGTTTGGACAATTTTTTTCCCAATTTACCCTCAAGTTCTTGAAAGTCAGTACAGACTTTAGTTTTTATCCAGATTTTGGTCAATTTGGTGATCCAAATTCTATGTGCCTTTAAAAAGTTGTTTGTACATATGCAATGAATTATTGGTATGAACCTTGGTCAGATTTGAGCTAAAAGTAAATAATCACGATTATTTACTTCAGGCTTAAAATGAACATTTTTTTGCACTTTTTCAATGGACAGTCTTTTCAGGAGCTATAATAAGCCTATGAATCAAGTCAAAACTTAATTTGGCCTAAAATGTCAAAAAAAAGTAAAGTTTTTGCAAACTCTTGAAATTTTTACCTCAATGTGTCCTTGAGCTTACCCATTGGTTCATGCAACTTTTTAAACATACTCTCCAGTCGGATTGAGTAGTTGGTAGTCTTTTCATGCTATTTTTAGCCATAGACCTGAAATTTTGCAACTTCAAATAACAACTCACAATTGATTCTTTCAGAGAAAGCAATGTTTTGAAATACACCTCAGATTCTACTTACCCTACTCCTAGGTTCTACTGCAATGGGGTTGTGGAAAGTGTCCACAAACACTCGTTTTCTTGCTTTTTATGGTTTTTTGGGCCTTGATCTTCAGACTTGTCTCGTCCATCAATCATTCTCAAAATCCTAATCTAGTTCTACAATCCTAAAGGCACTCGATAAGTACGATTACTTCCAAGCTACCTCTACACAACAAAAGACGACAATCTTAAGCTATGCGGTTTCTAAAAGTTTTTACTCTAGGTGATCCTAGAGGAAGTTAAAGGATAACTTCATAAGATGCTTGTGGTTTTCCCTATTTTAGGTCTCTTCGATCCCCGACAGCGCTGCCAAATGTGAAATGGGTATCTAAGCTCACTCCTATCTTATTGCAGATTTAGCAAGAACCACGATTAAATTGTCAATCCATGGGACGAAGCTGACTCGACTAGTGCATAGAGGCTACAAGAGGTTGTCAATCTCTCGGAAAACAACAAAAAACTCGCATTTAACTCAAGCTACACTCAAGCAACTGAAATCACCAAAAGCCAATCGCTCATCAGCAAATAAATCACATCCGTTACAGCATCAAATGACATCTAAACGTAACGAAACTTCTAGGACATGTTTATAAGACCTAAGCACACATGCTTATGGTCTCAAATCCCACTTTAGCTCAAGTGTAAAAATCACGATTATTAACAGTAGTGGATTTTTTACCTAGTCGTTTTTGACCCAGCATGCATCTAAATGCTTAGCAATGATACCCCAATACCCCGCCTATACTTAGTTTTTGATTTTGAAGTGTAAATTCCTACTTATGATGAGATTAGGCCGTGGGTCGGCGACGCCAAAAGCTACGAAATACCGTGAAATGCTTATGTCACTGCGTGGAGCTCTTACCTGCGGTTGCAATGCAATAGACGTGACTGTAATGTGACAACCGAGGAGGGAGTAGGAAGCACGAAAAGGAGAGAAGTGAGCGCCGTTAGCTCACGTTGTGTTTCTATTATCCAAAAAACTTCAAAATAACTTACAAAAATTGGCTTTTATACCTTAGCCAAAGTTTTTGGTGGTCAAAACTAATAATCTGCGAGCTCTAACTAAAGATGGGTAAAGATAGGTTGATATAATCTGGAAGCTTGTAGCGTCGGCTCATCAATTATAAAGATTTATCCAAAAAATAAGAGTTACAATATTCTTGATTTATCAAAATAATAAGTGTTTTTACAAAGAGAGCTCCAAAAAATGATATCCAAATTAGCTTGTTGCTAACACTGTGTGTGTGTGTGTGTGTGTGTGTGTGTGTGTGTGTGTGTGTGTGTGTGTGTGTGTGTGTGTGTCTGTGTCTGTGTGTATGTGTGTGTGTGTGTGTGTGTGCGCGCGCGCGCATTTTATGCAAGGAAGCAATGTGAAGAGAAGAAAAGGAAGGTTGAAGAAAAAGAAGATAAGAGAGAACCATGGGTTGTTATTCTCTAATGTTTTCCTTGGGATTAGGTTTTAGAGTAGACAAAGGGTGTTTACCTATTTAGGGAATAAGGGAAAGGAACGGTGAGCTGGACAATAAAGGATAGGGGCAAATGTTTGAGGTAAGTGCCAAACTACATTAATTAAGGGGCTCAAGTGTAATCATTTATGAGGGTGTGAACAAGCATCAAGAAGACCCTAAGATTGTGATTGATTGAAAGCCAAGAAGCAGTTTTGATTGACCATCAATACTAGAGCTTATGTTTAAGGCTTTACTAAGAGTTGTTGAACATCTTAATACGTCAATTTGACAATACTCTGTACAGTTTGTTTCAAATTTGATAAGTCAATGTCAAATTCAGCTCTTATTGCATTGTTTCTCATTGTGTGGTGCTATTAATCTTATGATACTTATTAAGTCTATGTTATCTCCTCCAAATAGCCTCTAATGGCACTATGCACTCATATTAAGTCTCTAGTATCTTCTACTACACAATATACACTTATTTCTATTTTTGTTTCTCTCCTCTATCAACTCTCTCACATCCAAGGACCGGAACTCTCTTGGTCAATCTTGGAGAACCGAACACTTTGACAAAATTTACATCTCATGCACATAGGGTGATTCCACACCAATCAAGAGATAATAAAATTTTTGAAAGCTGTTGTTTTTTGGATAGCTGCAAGAAGAAAACATGAGAAGAGGAAGGGAGAAGGAGAAGCAAAGGAAGAGGGGGGGGTTTATTCTTCTTGGATGTGCTCTCTCTCCCTCTCCTTGTATTTTGTGCAAGGGAAGCAATGTAAAGAGAAGAAAAGGAAGGTTGAAGGAAAACAAGGTAAGAGAGAACCATGGATTTTTATCCACTATTGTTTTCCTCAAGATTGGGATTAAAAGAAAAATGAGTGCCATTGGGGTTGAGGCTACACCAAAGAGTCCAATAAAGTGGAGTTTGGTGAAGCTTTTGCAATGGTTTGAGAAAGGTCTTTTTGTTGGTGGATTTTTTGTGTTTTTGATGATTCTTTTTGTGTCTTTTTGGTATCCATCAATAGTGATTCCAAGGCTTGGTCAACTCGACTCACTATGCAGTGTCTACATGCAGGTGAGGGCCTGTAGTTCAAGATGTTTGGAGTTTGAATTGAGTTTGGGGGGAGGATTTTGATTGAACTCTTGAGAGGTTGTGTGTGAGGTGAGGAAAGTAATGGATTTCCTTGTGTTGAGTTAAGATGTGAGGGTGTGTGAGTGTGCACATGGTGTCTTTTGCTCTATCATCTTCTGGCGGTCATGCTGGGGGGAGCATAATTTTTTTGATTTTGCACCCAAGTGAAGTTGTTTTGCTGTGAAATTTTAGCATACTTGAAGAGAAATTGGTGGTGTAGTTGAATCACAAGAAAAGAGAAACCTAAAACGAGCAAGAGGAGAAGGTGCCGCAAGATCAAGCAAGTAGATTTTCAGCTAGGACGCGGCTATCCCGAGTACTGGCCTTGAGACATCATACACGTATGATGTCTAAGTGTTCAAAATTGGCCCAAACTTGGTCTATAAGCTTGTTTTGTTGTGCTTAAGACCCTGGTAAGCTCAAATTTTAATTTTTCTCCCTAAAAGTGCCCTTGAGACATCATATGCGTATGATGTCTAACTGGTCAGTTTGAAGTGAATTTCACTCCAGAGGTTCCTCACTACACTAGAAACTCACAACAATAATTTCAACACTTTTTGTGCAAGTTATGGTCAATTCAAGTTATCACTTTTCCTAGATCTGTCTGTGGTCTTTGCAAGCACAAAAATGCTTCAAATTTGATGAAATTTGGCCTATATGCTTCCTAAATGCTGTAGATCACAAGGGTGCACTCAATTGTAACTTTTGACCTCATATTTGGCCTTTAAAACATCATACGCATATGATGTCTAGGTGGTCAAAATTCAGTTCTATTTCTACTAGAGGTGCCTCTTAGTGTGTAGAACAAGAATATGTGCTCACAATAGATTTTGGAGCTCAAAAATGCACAAAATCATCAGTTTGTGACAAGGAAATCCCCTGAAAGAGTAAAATCCCCCCGATTTACAATCTATAAGCCCAAATGATATGAAATTTAACGCATAGTAAAAAAAATTAATTTATGAAACTAAACAACATTGCTTATGTCTATCACCATCCACATACTACATACTACATATTCTAGTGTCCCATACCACTAGAATAAGCAGTTTATGTCATACCCTGATGAATCAGGATTCGTTGGTCACACTCATCATTCAATAAATCAATTCTCGTCAACCTCAAGTTCAATTCCATAAATACTATCGTGACAAAAAATCATCATATACCGAATCCAAATCCTCAAGTTCAACTCCATAAAATACTATCACGACAAAAAATCATCATATATCGAATCCAAATCCAACGTCAAATCCAAATATAATCTACCAACATATACTTGGGTAACAAGATCATACTAAGTATAGTGATGGCCAGCCACAGCAGCATGATCTGTGATCGATGTTGCCTAAATCGACAAATCTACACCAACAAGACGTGCTGCCTAAATCGGGGAATCTGCACTAATGCTGTCTAAACCGGATGATCTACATTTGGTATTGTTTAAAATCGTGAATATGTAGTTTGTTGGTGTGCTACCTGAATCATTAGAGCCGCATTCCTGTTGCCCAAATCAGCAAATCTGCATGTACAATTGGTGCTGCCTAAATCGGCAAATTTACTCCAGGATGAGCATTTACACAATGTCTAAATCAATGAATCTATGTGAAAGTGACCAATGGACTAGACGAAACATAAAAATTACAAAACATTTACCTAGTACCAAATTGGAGTATGTTTGAGTAGGAAAATACTTACAAATTGTTGTTCACTATCTCGAAGCACCTTGGCTCATTTTGAGTAGCTACAAAGCTTACTGACAAATTACTCTCAATAAAAACTCCTTTCAATACAATTGGAAGCCATGACCTTAGCAGTGTTTGAGTATTTAGTTGAGAAGACAATGCAAAAAAATGAAATATGAAAAAAGGAGTGACTTATTTGATGTACATACCTCAAGGATATTTTTCATCTGAAAACGTACGTACATGTGTGTGCGTGCAAAGAGATCTGTAATTGAAAGATTCATTGGATCAGGGGGTGTTGAAAGCAGAATTCCTGGAGCTTTGATGAGTAGATAGCTTAGTAATCAAGGTGATAAGCAAGCCAACTAAGTTGAGTCGGGTTACCTGTATTGTTGTGGTTGTAGACATACCTAAGAGTTTTGGCCAAGTCTTGTATAAAATGGTTAGTGTACTCAACTGAATAAACAGCAAACTAAGGTATAAAATAATGTTGCAAAATTATGTGCTTTTGTCTTGTATCCTTCCTGGAGAACAATTTTGTGCTCAGCATCCTTTGCTCCTTGTAAATCTTTGTACTCCATAGCAAACAAATTTGGATAGGACTCACACAATTGGACATAGCCTTCTTTCTCTTGCTTGGTCAAAATCTTTGCTCAACATACATGTCACCTCCTTAGCTCCTATACCATCAACTTGCGGTTTCATCTCCTCTATATCATGAAAGATTTCCATTGTGAGACCAAATAAATCTTCATCAATCTTCAACATATCATCTTCACTCTTTTCTCGCTTTGTATCTGTGCAGCCTTCATTGTATGTAGTCTCGGTCTCATACTCGTAGCGGGTTGTGGTATCTTCTTCATCTTTCGTTGACATAGAATGAGCACGACTTTATTTAGTATTCAAATCTAGCACTACCTGCCTTCCTTTCTCCCTATCAAGCAAGGTAAACACCCGACTCTTCCAATCCTGCTTGGCTCCAATTGCAAGAAGCCATTGCCTCCCCAAAATGATAGGGTACACATTGTCACCTACCTTCATTAAAAAAAAAATCAATTAAATACTCTATACCCATTACCTTCACCTTCATGTCATCTTGAGCCACGCCCAAACACCTAGTTTTAGCATGGTTGGCCATCCTCATCCACACAATTGACCTGGCTACCGCCTTCACACTTGTCTCCTTCGTGGTTGCTTTTGTAATCACACATACATGTGCTCCACCACCTATGTAAGCTTGTACTTTCATCTGCTTCTCAATGCGCATCCACAAGGGGGGAAACATCAACTGGACTGCCCATACTTAAGGCCATATTTGCACTCTTTGCACATTGCCCTTAGCTTTTGGTAGCCTCGTATTGACACTTGTGGACCATTGTCTTCTCAACTCAGGGCTCAAATCCAAAAATTTCCCAAAGGTTGACAGTCCAATTGCACTTTTGACCACACAGGGGGTTGGAAAATGATGTGTTAAGGTTGCTTGTAAAATTTCAACTCATTTGGACACATACTTTTGCATGTAAAGAGATTTTTGCAAAAACAAGAGGGTAAAGGTGAAAAAGTAGTGATTTTGAGCAATTTTGACATCCAAAATTTGTTGAAATCACATATTCTTGTTGTATGCATCAAGAAGTACCTTGGGTAGAAATGTAAGTGAATTTTTAGCCAAAAGACTTCATACGCGTGAGATATCTTTGGGGCCAGATTTGGGTCAAATCGGACATCTGAGTATACCCTAGTGTCCTAGAGCATAAAAGAAGTCCCTAGCCAAAATTTCATTGAATTTGGAGCACATTTGAGCTTGCAAAGGCCAAAAGATAGAAATTGGGCAAGGTTTTTCTTGTATTGACCATAACTTGCATAAAAAGTGTTCAAATTGAATTTTGAAAGTTGTTGAGAGTTGCTTGAGTGATACGGAGTCACTGGAATAAAAGTCACTTCAATCTGACACAAAAGACATCATACGCGTATGATGCCTCAAGCCCAAAATTTGAAGTCGAAACTTGCAATTGAGACTTGGAGTGGTTAGAGTACATCAAGGAGAGTCTACAATTAAAGTTTGGAGCAATTCTGAGCCAGTAGACATCATACGCGTATGAAGTCTCCAGGCATAGATTGACTATTTTGGCCATAACATGAGCTACCAATATCGGATTCAAAAACTTTTTTTTATGGAAATGAAGCTCCATAGTAGCTCTACAAGATTCACTGTCAACCTTGAACAACAATGAAAGACCCTATGGGGCATTCATTATTGATTAGCATCCAAAAAAATATCATTTAAGGCCGTAAAATTCATCTGGAAGTTAGGGGTGTCTAAAATCCACAATTTGAGAGAATTGTGAGAAAATGATCTCGTGGTTTTGGACATAGTTTTGACTTTTTCCTGACCAAAGAACTTGAGCACTTTGGAATAAGCCTTCTTACATCGAGGTAGAGTTGTTAAGCCGAGAGATCATGTTCTCTGTAGAGTCAAACTCAACTTATACAAGCTTCAGAATCCCAACTATAGAGGAGCATCCGCCCATAATGGATCTTCCAAACTTGCAATTGATAAAGACCAAGCTTGTTGAAAGAGTTTGGATGACAGATCATGAGAGTGAAGGACTATATGGATACGTTGACAACAATGAGGTCAACCTTTATAGGTACCCAGAGCCATACCCAGAAGAGCTGACGGATTACAAGCTCTTATATGTCTATACATACAGAGTCGACTATCAATGGAAGTCTATAGTTGTTGACAAGTATGGATGAGAATACATAGCTGTAGAAATCATAAACCCATGGACTGCATTAGAAATAGGTGGATATTTCAAAAGTTACATGTGAGTTTTCAAAAGTGTTTGCTAGCATAAAATAAGCCTAGAGACCAAGTTCCATTCAATTTGGATCACTTTTGGCTTAGTAAACCTTATCGAGAAGTTGCAAGTAACCAAATAAAAAAGGACTAATAGACCTGTCTAAAAGTGTCAGAATCACAAATTGAGACTTGGACTGGTTAGAGTACATCAAGGAGAGTCTACAGTTAAAGTTTGTGTTGGGAGAAGAGGGGGAGATCGGTTGCTTAATCTATTCAACACATGCTCACAAACATCACCATCAACCAGTCCACCTCTTTTCCCAATTTCCAAGCGCGCGCACACACACACACACACACACAGAACATAGAATTGACATAGACAAGCTTGAAAGAGTGTGTAAGAGAATTGTAAGGGATAGAGACTTGATTAGAGAGTACACAACAAATAGAGCATAGCATAAGAGAGTAGAGAAGAGAATCCACAAGAGAAAGGTCTAAATCTAGCCCCAAACTCCACGTCACCTCTCTTGTGGAGTTGGTATTTAATATATTATTTGTGAGTTTAAGGTGACAAAAATTGAGGCTCCTCTTTTACAACCACTTAACTTTTGTAATTGAGTGAAGCTCATTAGTTTTTGCATGACCCATAAGGGGAGTTCCCACTACAATTATTTACAGGACCATAGTGGCTTATTGGAATGTAAAGCTAAAATATTGTGTGAGTAAAAAATGGCCAAGAGTAATTGCCGATGCCTCTTCATCAACTCCCCGCATTCCACTCTACAAAATCATCATCATCAACTCAATTAGAAAAATAAATAGACAGCACATAATTAACCATTACATCAACTATCCCAATTGCAACTAACTCCAGCTCTGGGATGTGGGATCCCCAGCCGACTTTACTTGACAAAATTATGCTTCAAGCAACTTAGCAAGGAAAGCTCGGCTTGACCGGTGCTACATGGATATCTCTCTTGTCAATCCCTTTACTAGGGTCAAAGCTAAACCCATGTACAACACTTGTATCTCTGATCACTATCCCTTGGTAGTAACCATCAATGACAAAGACTCCAAAGTTAGAAATAATTGGTTCCACACAAATTCGGGTCTTTTCAAACCACCTTCAGTCCAAGAAGACATCGGTCAAATTTGGGCCCATGCTTTCAAGAATTGTTCAAAACCTACCCAAGCCTGGAGTAAAGCGGTAAAGGACACACAAAGCAAGCTAATACAGGTTAGAAAGGAAGTGGCTCTAATCAGGAGAAAGCGTAGGGACTCGCTTTATGAAGCACTTTCCATTCTTAAAGCCTCACCCCCAGATGAAGACACTCAGATTCTCATAGCTACTGCCCGCCAAAAACTTAGACATGAGGAGGATGTGATCCTTAAGCACTCAAAAGCCTTCTTCAAGTAGTGGTGGGCTGGGAAAGTGGATTGGCCTACCAAAGAAATGTTCAAATCTCTGCGAAGGAAGAATGCCCAAGAAAAAGTCCCTTTTTTCTCTTCCCCCATCCCTGTAACCTCTAACGCTCAAAGCCTTGAATTAGTAAGGAGCCACTATGTTGCCCTCTGTAGCACTCCCGAGAAGCTCCCTCTAGAAGCAGTGGAAGCCCAAATTGAAACACTCTCATGCAGAGTTAAAGTTATCCCTGAGCAAGCTGCTTCCACAACAGAGTCTCCTCTATCTATCTCGAACATATACTTAGCCATCAACGAGTTGAAGCCACACAAGACTTCAGGGTTGGATGGTCTTCCAGCTGAATTCTATCAATAGTTCAAAGGAGTGCTCTCTCCTTTCCTTCTCTTGGTATGGGATGAATCACGTGCCCATTAAGCTCTCCCTTGTTCTATCAACACTGGGGTCATCAAATTATTGCACAAGAGAGGAGCCAAGGTAGGTCTCTCTAATTGGAGACCGTTAACCATGCTCAACACTGCATACAAGATTTTTGCCAAGGCAATGGCTAATTGAATAAGTGTCCTCTTGATGAAATGGATCTCGATTGAGCAAAAAGGGTTCATCAAAGTCAGGAAGCTTATGGAGGCTGTTATTGCATTATGGGAGGGTTTTGAACATGCTACAGAGTCGGGACAAGACTTAATTTTTTGTCAAAATCGACTTTGACAAAGCGTATGACCGCTTGGAGCGATCCTTTATTTCAAGGTGGTTGGAAGCAATGGGTTTCGGTAAGATGATGGCCCTCTTTGTTAAAACCCTGCTAGGGAATGCAAGAGCTAGAGTGTCTCTCAATGGGAGTTTGTCGGGAGTGTTTGATCTAGCTAGATCAGTCCGGCAAGGCTACCCACTGGCCCCCTTATTATTTGCTATTGCTACATATTCTTTAAATTGCTTGGTCAAAGATAGGATGAGCAGGGGGCTCATTAAAGGTATCACTCTCCCCGGTACTCTAGACAAGCAATGCTTGTCGCAATTTGCTAATGACACCAATGCTTTGCCGGCTAATGATGAGTCCTCACTTGCTGAATTTCGAAAAAATTATGAGGATCTTCTGTTTGGCTTCAGGTTCTCCGGTTAATCACAACAAGATAGGAGTCTTCTCAACTCAATCACTACCAGGTTGGTTGGATAATATAGGGTGTAAAATATTGAACGAGGGGGAGATATTCAGGCTCCTTGGAGTCGCTATGGGATTCGCTGTCTCACTCAAAACCAGGTGGGATTGGGTTTGCAACAAGTTCCAAGCCAAATTGAATAGATGGATAGGATTCCAACATTCATTGGCTGGAAGGGTGGTTTTCATCAACTATTTTCTCAATGCCTATGTCTTGTTTTTCTTTGGTTGTTGGAGGCCTGCCGACTGTCATTTGCTAAGAATATCCAAAATATGTAGTAAATTTTTATGGGCTGGTGACCCTTTTTTTCGCAACAGTGCTAAGGTTGCATGGGAGGTTTGCACTCTTCCTAAGCTTAAAGGAGGGCTGGGCATCCAAGATCTCAACCTAATAGCTAATAAGATGGGGGTCAAATTGTTGGTGGCAGCTCTCTAGAAACCGGAGAAAGAATGGGCAAGACTTTTACTCAAGAAGTCTAAACGCTTCAGGTTAGCAGATGCCAAAGGATGGTCACATCTACCCCTCTCAGCCATATTTTTTGGAAAGAACAGAGTCCTCTCAGCCGGTTCAGATCTGCTCAGAACTATATTCCAGGCTTGGAACAGGCATAGAAGCAAGCTCGCTCTTAACTCTCTGTCCAAACATAGGTACTCACTTCCCCCCCATAATTCTATATGGTGGCCATGCATGGAACTTCCCTCTATCAATATGCAGGAACAGGGGAAATCTCTTACCCTTCACAAAAAGGTTTAAAAACTTGGTCTCAACTATGGGATACTGGGGCTCAGGATTGGCTTTCAAACATGGCCTTGTCTCTCAAGTACAGAGTCCAGCCGTGGGATTTCCAGTTTATCACATCTAGGATTAACTTATTCCCAGAAAAGCTCAACTGGACCCTTCAAACGCCTTCTCCCCTTGATCTTAGAGCTTTCATCTAGTCGGGCAGGTTCAAGTTACAGAATCCATCTTGGAATGCTTCCCCTATGAATCCTTCTCTCCATTTAACTCTTAACAAGGGGTGGAAAGTCAATTACTCCCCCAAACAATGGGAGTACAAGCTCACCAATATTTGGTCTCCTGCTATAGAACCAAAGAAATTTGTCCTTCTCTAGCTTCTGCTTCATAAGGCTATATGGACTGGGAAGAGAATGCTCCAAGCTAATTTAGGAACAGGTCTTTGTTGTAGATGTTATAAAGATGTGGAAGACACGGGCCATCTTTTTGTAGCTTGTCCCTATAATAAAAGGTTACTTGCCCCACTAGCC
Source organism: Adiantum capillus-veneris (assembly GCF_014529385.1). Classification (NCBI taxonomy): domain Eukaryota; kingdom Viridiplantae; phylum Streptophyta; class Polypodiopsida; order Polypodiales; family Pteridaceae; genus Adiantum; species Adiantum capillus-veneris. The sequence continues at coordinate 77,006,906 of NC_140943.1, read as the reverse complement.
AAGTCTCTAGGTTTTGCTCCATCATGGAAACATTTGATACTAGGTGATTATGTGGGGATCATTAGTGTGTTGGAACAAAGCAAGGGTAGAATTTCTCTGGATGATTTGGCGGTTCCGTAAATGTACTTTGTTTGAAGAATCTTACCAGACTCCTAGTCTGAAAACCCTTTTCTCATCTCTTAATGTGCAGGACATGAAGATTACTAATGATCAAGTGACCCTATACAGAACAAAAAAGGATATTCTAAAGGATTCCCAGTACTTGTATAATCAGCTCAAGGTGGGTTCCTCAAGTGGAATCTTGTTTGAAGACAAAGAGGTCACCAGGGACGAGTGGGAGAAGAAACTAGACATCGAGATAGCCCATCTAGAGTCGAGGATCCGAGATGGTAACTTTTACTTGGAAAGGCTTCAAGCAGAGATTGATGAGGTGGATGGGTAGGCCATGTGACATGGGACCTAGTCTCTTTTTGTTCTAGAGGAGTCTCCTTATGGTTAATTGTAATCAGGATCCAAAGGACATGAAGTATGATGTATATGTGCTATGTCTGCCAGGATGGCCATCTATATCTTTTTTGCTTGTCTAATACAATCTCTCTGTGCTTATGTTTATTAAAAAAAAGGCTAAGTTTTAAGCTAACTTTTTAGTCTCTGGTAGTTGCTGACCATCGAGTCGCATTGCAAGGAGGGATTAGCTATCTTACATCCTTTCTTCCTAGTTATTGATGACCATTGTGTTGCACTACTGGAAGATCTGATTTAATAGAATAGATTCTTTGTCTCTATTGCTGACCACCGTGTCGCACTGCAGGGAGGGGTTTAGGATTTTTAAATCCTCATTCTTGGATGTTGCTGACGAACGGATTTAATAGATTCTTCATCTCTATATGTTGATGATCACTATGTCACACTGCAGAGAGGGGTTTAGGGTTGTCAAATCCTTTGTTCTTGGTTGTTGCTGACCATCGCGTCACACCACAAGAAGATTGGATTTAATAGATTCCTCATCTCTGATTGTTGCTGACCATTGTGTCGCACAACAGGGGTTTAAGGTTTTTACATCCAACGGTCTTAGCTGTTGCTCATCGCGTCGCATTGTAGTAAGATTGGATTTAATAGATTCTCTATCTCTGGTTGTTGTTGACCATTGTGTCGCACTGTAGGGAGGGGATAGATATCTTACATCCTTCGATCCAAGTGTTGTTGACCATTGCGTCGCACTGCAGGTTGATTGGATTTAATCAATTTCTTGTCTATAGATATTGATGACCATCGTGTCGCATTGTAGAGAGGGGCTAGGTATTTTAAATCCTTCGTCCCTGACAGCTGCTGACTTTCACGTCGCACTGCAGGGAGATTGGTATTATATGCTTTTTCGTCTCTGGTTGTTGCTGATCACTGCGTCGCTCTGCAGGGAGGAATTATATATGTTTATGTCTTTCGTTGCTGGTTGTTATTATTGTCTATGAAATGGTTTTGTTTAGAACTATTTACAATCATATATGTCAAATTTATATCTATTATAGATATACCTTAGTTATATTTGCTTCATGTATTTTCAGGCTTCAGTCATAGTAGAGACAAAGTTGACACGCCAGCATTGCAAAATCATTTGTGATGCTCTAGTTTTATCTCTCTATGGAGCTTTAAACGATCATTTGTGTCGGGCATTTGATCCACTGTAGGCAAAGTTCGATGATTTTGGGATTGAACTTGTGGAACAGTGTTGGTTGAAACTGTGAAGTGCATTCCCTGTTTCATTTGACCTAGTTCTACGCACTAATGGAGTAATACATAACCCAGTAAAGCATTAGGCTAGGTCACTAGAAGCTTCGAGAGTATGTTTCATCCAGAAATCAAAGCCAAACTTGGAATCAAAGAGCAAATACAGCTTGTGGCACAGCTAAATTCAAAATTGAAGAGCAAGGATAAGGTCGAAGGCTCTTCAAAACTTCCTAGGAGGACAGAAGAGGATCTGTCTCCTCCTTCAGGTGCCAAGCCCTTAGCTGTACACCTGGATGATACTACATGTCCTCCTGTCCTACACTTACTTGGGGAACATGCTATCTTTCACTTGAAAGCACCCCAATTAGGTCAAAGACATTTTGCAAATGTGAAACAAGTTTTAGTGGCCCATCCTCTCTTCAAAGATCCTGTCTATGTGGCAAAGATCTACAAGGACCAGATAGGAAGCAAGCCAACATTACAAATTGTGCTAGAGGAAGCAACTGCTACTACTATTCCTCATCGTGGTATGATATTGCCCCATGCTCTTGTTCGCTATAGCAAAAGGCCTATGTTGATCTTCAAGATTTGGAATGGAGGTCACCTTGAGAGGTGGATTCAGGCATGTCATCATGATGGAAGCAAGCCTGCAATCAGAGAGTTTCAACACACATTTGGAACTACACAACAGTTCATAGACAACATTATTCCGATCTGCAACACTCTTTTGTAAACGATAAAATCCATGCATAGTCAAGACTTCATTCACAACGATCTACACACTAGAAATATTCTGCTACATTTTGGCGAGCGAGGAGTATATGTTGGAATCGTGGACTGGGGATAAAGTACACCATCAAACACTTTGGCAACATTTCCCAAGCTGCCAAATATCACCCCCCAAACTAGAGCTCAATTCGAGCGAGATTATCCATGGGCTGTCCCTAAAAATATCAGCACCAATCCTCCTCCTTTCACCAAAGCATCTGATATATATATAGTCTCTCATATATTCTTAGATGCTTGGTTGCGTGTATTCTAGAGCCCTCTGAGGTTCTCAAGTGCAATTTTTTGTGAAATGTAAATAAACATCATGCATTGGCACAACAAATTTACAAAGAGGAAGAGATTTGGGTGGCTCAAGGAGATCTTAGAGCTTTGATTGCGTCCCAAGAAGATGAATCAGAACTTCAAGGGGAGCCACTGAATTATAAGCAATGCAGACAGCTATGCCCAAATCATTTTTCACACAATACATTATTTTGAGTTGATAGAAATGCTAAAGCTTCCACTCCCTTGAAAGTTTCAAATTTGCAACACACTGTCCTCGCAAGAAATATCCTTTCAAGATTTATCCAAATATACAGATCGCCACCAAATAATAATCAAGTGGCAATTTACTTTGTGCAACAATGCTATTGTTATTATGTATTGCGGCTCAAAGTAGATTGGAAGATCATCCCACTACAGGAGGCGTCGACAAAGGACGCCCAATCAAGAAGATTCATGCATGGAAAGCCAATCAATTTGTGGGTGTTTTGCACCCCGTTTTCTACTTGATTTTTTCTTGTTTTTGATGTTTTTTAATGTTTGATTTTTTTTATTAAAGTTTTTTAATACTTGATTTTTTTTTTCTTGTTTTTGATGTTTTTTAATGTTTGATTTTTTTTTATTAAAGTGTGTGATAGCCCGAAACGAGCGTATCACTTAGAGGGTCACTGTGTGCTTTACAACACAATTTTCGGGCATCTGACGTTCCGTTGGTCCTCAAAAAATCGATTTTTAGCTACGTGTGAAGCTAAAAATTCATTTTTTTAAAAGGCGACTGAGGCCTAGGCCTGAGCATGAGCTTGGGCTTGGGTCTGGGCTTGGATCTGGGAGATATTCCCGATCCCGGTCCTACCTTTAATTTTTTTTATTAATTTTTTTAAAAAAATATTTATTTATTTATTTATTATTTTTTAAAGAATAAGGTCGCCGCGGCCTGCGCGAGAGCACACACACACACTCTATCTACCTACTTCTAACTAATACACCTACTCTTACACACTAACACACTCTATTAACTCTCACTAATCTACTTCCTACTTACTGTACACAGAAAACTAACTACCTTAATATACAGAGAATAAATACAGAACCTTTGAAATCTCCATTAACAAAGAAAACTAACTACCTTAATACACAGAGAATAAACACAGTACCTTTGAAATCTCCATTAACAAAAAAAACACATAGTATAACACCAAATCCCTCTTCTCAGCACACACACACTCCTTCCCTACCTTTCTTATAATTGAAATTGCACCACGGAGAAGCACAGAGTGCTACTCAAGCTTAATCCACGGCATTCCCCGACAGCGGCGCCAAAAATGTGCGCGTATGTCGCACGTGTCAATGCAAGGAACTTGCCGATGCACCGTGTGCGAGCCACAGATGGCTCCAAGCACACAACAAGCCTAAACTAGTAAGCTCAAAGAAGGTGATGGTGTGTCACTCACCGCTCTACGCTTGCTTCGTGGAGGATTCCTCGTCGTGAAGAAGAAGGAGTCGCCGCTTTGCCGCGCTCAACCACTTCGCCGCCGCCGTGCCTTCGTAATGCTCGATCGCTCACACACACTCTCTCTCTCTCACACACACACATACACACACACACACACACACACAAGGAGGTGAAGAAGAAGAAGATGGAGATGGAGCAAGAGCACTCTTCTATTGCACAAATGAGAGAATGAGTGAATTTTAGGTTTAGTTGACTTTTATATGAGCTCGCCCCATTCACACTTGGGCGCCCATGCTTAGCCAACTAATCCCTTGAATGTTCCAGTTAGAGTGCGCCTCTCGTCGGCGATCATTGTTACCCTTTTCCTATTGGACCGACAACCCCGGTACCTAACTCTACCAAATAAATAATACAATGTCCGTCGTAGGTTACAACGTCCGTCGTACGTAATAGGATGTCCGTGAGCCGTGAGGGTTAACAGAGAGACAGAGAGAGAGAGAGAGAGAGAGAGAGAGAGAGAGAGAGAGAGAGAGAGAGAGAAAGAGAGAGATATTGTGAAGCCAAACTCCACACAACTTTTGCATTACAAAATTAATTGAGAATATAGTACAAACTTTATAGCTCATTCGTCCCCTCAATCCCAGGCATCATGTCATCAATTTCTTTGACATTTGAACATTCAGGATCAATATCTTTCGGGTTCCATTCCATTTCATCATTGGAGTTGAGCTCATTTTCAATTGCTTCGTATGTTTGAAAGTGCCCAAAGTTTTATTTTGTGGCACATGTGGCTAACTTTGTTGGCTTATGCGTAAGTCGCATGTTACAAAATACATACACCAAGTCCGCAGCTCGCTTAGGACTTAATCGATTTTGTTTTTTAGTACGCACGAAAGCAAATGAATACCAATTTCTTTCACAGCTACCACTTGAGGTGGCAACAGACAATACTCTCATAGCCATATGTTGAAGTTCCACTTTTTCTTCATCGTACTCTTTCCACCAAACAGGTGCGCCCATCGTCTTGATAGCATCTATATGCCAAGGATCCCAAACATTCCTTCTCTGTTAGTATATGTCGTCTTCTGTGTGTATACCACCTGTCCTTGCACATTGCCAGATAGTTGGGCACACACTTTCTTGAAATCACTGATCACTTCATTGTTTGAAGATTGCTCGTGCATCTGGAACTTGGGATTTAAGACAAACCCTGCTCCATGTAAAGGAGTATGTAGCTGCTCCCATCGTCTTTTGACAAACGACATCATCACGGCTTTCTCTTTTCCTGCATACGATGTATAGTCTTTTAACTTGCAAGAGGCTTCATGCATATACCAGTAAACCCGTCCAAAGATAGAGGCTTCTTTGTCCACAAAGAGTATCAGATGAGTGAAGGGTTCTGTGACAGTAACAATTTTGTCTACATTTCTCCAAAAAACAGGAGAGTTTACAAGCTGATAGCATTTGGAAGTAGCAGGCTCATACTTGGGATATTTATCAAGCCAAATGTTCCATCTTCTATATGCCATTGTTTCAACAAGGGCTGCTTTAACCTGCTGTAGTGTAGAGAGAACGTAATATGCTGTCACAAAACGGGTCACACAAAAAATCTGTAATTTTTTTGTTGGGGACTTTGTTCTAAATAAAGCGTAAGAAAATGAATGCTCTCTTATAAACTTCACAAAGTGGTGTGCATTTAGAAAAGTTTGCTTAATGGAAGGAACTTTTCCAAAGTCTTTTAAGAGCAGATTCAAAGTGTGAGCAACACATGGAACCCATGTTATCTCTGGATACTTTGCTTCAATTGCTTTTCGAGCTGCTTTGTAGTTAGATGCATTATCTGTGACAATGGCTGTCACATTTTTAGATCCCCCTGCTCTCCTGATCGAACACTCATATACACCAGCAAGATATCCACTAGTTTTCTCTTCAGGGATGTGTCGATCGCTTCAAGAAAGATGGAACCTCTTGGACAAATCATCATCACATTAATCAATAGTTTCTTCTGACAATTTGTCCAACCATCTAAAGAGATTGTGCATCCATACTATGGCACATAATCAAGAGTTGTGTGCTTTAAAATATTCTCTGATGTAGTTTTCACTTTATCTAAATATTCTGTACGCATCTTATTATAATCAGGTACCACAAAACCCTTCTTCGATGTGCTCATTAAAGCATCTTTGAAGATAGGATTTCAAATGACATTAAAGGAATTTCACATGCAGCAAATGCTTGCATCCATTTAAGATGGAGTTCAAGCAACCATTGTTTATCAAATGCATGATGAAAAGTAGGACCACTTGGTGTAGGTTTGTTCCAATGCATGCTTCACTTCGGCTTATATTAGCAGAGCTTGCGGTAGGATTAGAGCTACAAGCCCCAGGAAAGGATGAATGACACTCTCCTTGACCTTGAGCAGGGGTCGAGGGAGGGTTTTGATCATTCTCGAGTGTCATCTCCACGTCCCTAGCCATAGATGGAGCCATCAGTTTGGGACCTCCCCTTTTTTTGCCCTCAAAATGTACTCTCTTTGCCCTGAGCGCCCACTAGGGAAATTTTTTCTTCGATACCTCTTGGGGGGGTTTTGCAAGCTGTCACGTTTCCAAGAATTTTGAACACATGTTATTTTATCGTGTGAGAATTTTCACTAAAATTATGACCGCAGGTCTTACACCTCAACTTTGATGTAGTCTTTCCATTGACCAATTCATCTACGTAGTTCCACTCATATCCTTTCACCATCTTCTTAAAATTTGCAAACTCAAACATGACTAATTACTAAATACTCATCTAAAATCGAACTCTAATACCATTTACATTACTTTATTTGTCAACATTTTCAAAAAAAACATAAATTTTCAAACGCTTTAAATTATGGATACCAAAAAATTTTAAAAAAATCTAGTGTGAGCTTTCACTCTATACTTGAATCATGATAAATAAATTGCTTAATCTATCTCAATAACTTCCAAGTGTGAGTAAACTCTACACAAAGCAAGATATCTTTAAAAGACCTACCTAAATTACCTCCACTTAATTTACCTCCCAGTGTAAGATATACTTCACACAAAGCAGATATAGACTAAACTCAAAACTCCAAAGCCTAAAAAAAACTACATTTAACTAATTTAAGTTTTTATCCTAAGCTCTAAATTTTTACTAAAAAACTATATAACTAAGTTTAAAATGGTTTTTTTATTTATTTTTTGTGTTGTAAAGCTCACCTATAGATGAGAAAAGAGGGAAGAGAGATCAATAGAATGAGGAAAACAGCCCCTTTTCACGGTATATAGAGGGCTATACTTCGATCGAAATATTGAGAAATTATACGATACGGTGTTTTTGTTGATGTGGCATCATATAATACGGCCAAATAAAGATAGGTGTCGTATAATATGCACGTTTAAAGTGTTTTATAAATACACCGTATAATGTACAATGCAACTTAGCATGGTAGAACTCCTTGTTCCAAGTACTCCACTAGGTACTTCGCCCATTCGGGTGCTATTGCTATCTTGGACAATGTAGTATGCTCGATTGGCTTTTTCATTGCACAAACATTACATGAGCAAACAACGTCACGTTAGCTTTTCTGCATGTTGGGCCGATATACCCCAAGTAGCATCAATTTCTGATATGTTTGTGTATTGGCATTATGTATGTCTGTAACTTGCATATGATCTTGTTGCAGATATAGCTTTTTTTTGCATGACTTGATGCATACTTGAGTATGTAATTTTGTCCTCGTTTATATAATCGTCCTGCAATCATCACTAGATTGCGAGATTTCTCAATGATTGATGGTTGTTTCTCGGTCTGTAGTGAATCTATGGTGAGCAAAGTTATAACCTACTCGCTCCACCTTGGTACCATCTGGATGTTGAAGAGATAAGAGTCTTGCAAATCATCTTCGACCCCTATAGGAGCCTCCCCATGTAGCATTCGTGACAAATGGTCTACTCTCTACTATGTAGTTTCTTCTTTTACCACCACCGTGAAATCAAACTCAAGCACTATTAGGAATCATCAAACGATCTGACCTGTATTGCAGGGTGTGTTTACAAGGTATATTAATGCCTCATGGTCCACAAAGAGCACGAATTTATTTGCAAGCAGGTAATGTCTAAACTTTTTTATAGAGTAGATCATTCCCAAGCCCTCTCTTCTATGGTAGTGTAATATTGTTCCGCACTATTTAGTTATCGGCTAGAATAACAGATTGGAAAATCTACGTTGTTTTTTACAGGTTGAGCCAAGATACATCCAATAGCATAAGTCGATGCATCTATATGGACATGAGAGTTGTTGTTCTAGTCACGAACTTTCAAGATTAGAGCATAAATAAGTCTCTGCTTCAATTGTTGAAATGCTTTCACACACTCCTCATTTCATTCGAATTTTGTTATGAGTACATAGAGAGGTTTTGCAATGATCGCATACATGTAAATAAATCTGCGATAATATCCACAATGGCCCATGAAGGCTTGTACCTCTCTAACTTTTGTTGGTCGTGGAAGAGGAACAATCACTTGTATCTTTTCAAGATCAGGACAAATACCATTTTTGGACACAATATGTCTCAGAATCTTGCCCTATCTTACCATGAAAGCACACTTTTTAGGGTTTAGGCAGATATGATACATTTTACATCTCTCAAAGACTTTCTTTAAATGATCGACATGTTCATTTTTGTGAAGAGAATGCACACAGAGGTCAACCATATAAATCTCTGAGAATTGACTTAGATATTCCTTGAATGCATGACTCATCAGCCTTTGGAATGTGGCAGGCGCATTCGTCAGACCAAATGGCATTACTCAATAGTCAAATATGCCCCATTCTATAGCAAAGGTAGTTTTGTGTTGATCTTCCAACTTGATCCTGAGTTGGTTATAGCCTAAAAAGCCATCTAGAAAGCTGTAGGCTTCCTTTCTAGCAACTCTTTCAATCACATGATCTGTGATGGGTAAGGAGTAGTTATCTCTGATTGTAGCAACATTGACTTTCTTGAGATTTACACACACTCATAATTTATCATTCTTTTTAGAAACCATAATAATTGGTGACACCCACTCCGTGTGTTTGATCTTATAGATAAACTCTACATCCTTCAATTTGTCTCTCTTTCTTATTTTTCTTCACAAAGGTTTCATTGTAAGCGTATGGACGTTGTCGGCGTGGTTTGGCATCACTTTTTAAAGGTATCATCTATTGGAAAATGCTAGAATCTACCCTCTTCAGATCTTTGTAAGACCGGGCAAACACATCTTTATATTATTTGAGGGTAGCTATCAATAGCCGTTCCTCGTCTTCAGTAAGATTTGTAGGTATGTATCCTGGTCTCGGTTCTTCCCCTGGTTCCACCAAATCTATCTTCTTTGCATGCTTAGGTCCATCATATGATTGTTCTGGTTCCTTAGGCTCTTGCATTGGTTGTTCTACCACAATATGTTGATCCTAAGTTGTATATTTCTTGTAATGAGAGGGTGCGTCGAATTTTTCTGAGTTAGAATCCCCCTCAGTTTTCATTTTCGTAGTCCAAATATTCTTCAATGTTCTTAACTTTTGGTATTCGCTCTTGCGTTCCGTTTTGGATATTTTTGGTGACTTTTCGGTTTTGTTTTTTGGCTGTTTCTTGCTCTGTTTTTTTAACTTTGCTCGAAAACTTGTCAATTTCAATGGTTTTTGCGTTATTTTGTCTCGGATACAATCATCTGCTCCCATGAGCATAAGATATTGCATTTTAGTCATTAACTTTTTCATTTTTTTCTCAATTTTGTTTTGTTGTTTCTTCGTTCGTCTTCTCTGATATCTCTCTTGTCTTTGCGTTTTTTTTGTTAGGAAACTCGTTAAAAAATGGCTCATCCTCCTTTTTTGCAATTTCATGTTCAGAATCATCCGAGAGTTTGTCTTCTTCATCGTTTTCAAATTCCTCGCTCCTCGAATCATGGTATTTGTCTTCATCATCATGTGAAAGGTCACGTATAGAAACCTCGTCTACTATCCGTTTGCAATCGCTTACTAGTTCTATTCCAGTAGCTTCCAAAAGGGTTTCAGTTTCTTGAACCGCCAAAACCATTAGAAAGGGTCTTATATCATAGCCATCTTTGTCGCAAAATGTGGTGTTGGTTACCTCATTTACGTAGACATCAAGAGTCGCCACTATTTGATCCCATCTAAAGGGTTCAAATAACTTCTCTGGGAATGGTTCCTTCATGTAGTACTTGTCTTCTACTTCACGCTCTAGGATGCAATCCTTCTTCTTAAGACTCACGCATTCCGATGCTCCATGCATCCAAATGTGAGCATCTTCACTAGCCAAGCAGGAAATTGCGTTCTATCATCCATAGTTACATCAAAGTCTTCTATTGGAGTCTTGTTTACGTCCCTATAATTATGGTCTTTAGTGTTTACCTTGGTGATAACTCCCTTGTGACGTAAGTAAAGATGGTTGTAGCCCCATCTTGAACCATCTTGAGTTGACGCATAAACAGTCACGCCAAGATAAAAGTTATTGTCTTTTCCAAAATCTACCACTGCAAAGGTGTGTTCGTATTCTATCTCACATGAGGATACTAGCACTTGTTCCTGTTACCATATACGTGTGGTAGTGATGTGTGTGAACACATTAGGACCGCCGGGGCATTTTTTTCCTCTTTATGTAAGAACTAGTGAAGTAGACTCTAGGATCCTCCTCCCAACCTCCCTTTATATAGGCGGGCTCCTAGCCCCTTGCCCTAGACGGATCCCCTGTCCACACTGCCTAGCCCGACCCTTGGCTGTAGTCCGTGACTAACCTAGTTCTTAGGGTACAGGACCCTTGTCCTGACATTACTTCCCCCTTAAGGAAGAGTTTTCGTCCTCGAAAACACAAGTAGTACTATCGTCTTAAGAATACTGATGTTTTCTTTATTGATGTCCCATAAGTGAGCCAGTTGTCTGTATGACCGATAATTGGTGCAGTGAGGAGGTTCAATGAAACCAAGAGCAACATCTTGATTTTCAACATTATTGTCCATTTGCAACCACTTGGGTCGAAATGGTAACTCCAGTTATAACTCACTTGAGTACTGTAAAGGAGTAGCCACAACTAAGAGTCACTTGGCTCTAATTGGTAACTCCATTTATAACTCACTTGAGTACTATAAAGGAGAAACCATAATGAAGAGTTGCCGAAAGGCATAACCAGTGTTCAGATCTTCTGAAGGTACTGGAATAATTCAAGGAAACCTTGGCACAACTGTCCCTGAATTTGAGAGCCAGATTTCCAACTCACGTGAGTATCTTAAAAAACTTCATAGCTACGAAGAAGTATAGTAGGGTGTGTCCTTATGGCAGACTTTTGAACATATTGGAACACATAGAACTACAGGTTCATGCCTAATGAAGGTTACTTGCCAACATACTTTGTCAGCACACCTGGTAAGTCCTTGATGTATGAAAGTATTGACACAATCTCCAACCCCACCACAAGAGGTGTTCAAAGTCGAAAAATCGTACTTAAGCAAATTCTAGAATAGGGAAAAAATCATCTATTCAGAAATGCGTTGTTTTAACGTATGCTCTTAGCAGATCCTTTAGCGCAATATTACACTTTGTAATCTGCCTATCCCCTTGGATAACTGACAGTACTGAGGTGTGTTTTCCCCACGGTTTACAGACAGTCGTCCCAGATGACTGGTAAATGGGGAATCAAAGTGTGCACATAGAGTGCAAAATGCTTCATAAGCAACAACCTGAGGAATATGCATGCCGTTCCAAAATCAGCCTTTGCTAAACACTAGGGCCCATAACACCTAGTGTGCATGCATTTAGCAAAAACTAACCCGAACCTGTATATCCATAATAGTCCTTGCCAATACTTATGGCAAAATGTGAAGCGCCTAGCACACATTAAAAGGAATGTAAATAGTTCTGAATAAAAACTAAATACTTTTAGTTGCAATCTTTTGCAAGCCATGCTGAAACGTCTGAATCATAGTAGAAGGTGAAGCATTGATCACTTCTAGGTACAGACAATGAAACTTTTTCATTAACAACTTTTAGCCTTGCTATATGTATAAACAACCATCTGTAATGTTGTTTAGCGGTGCTTGTACCTTAATAAGTCATTCTGAGTATCCGACAATTTCTGGCCACGAAATTGCTCCTGATACGTCGTGCTAAAAATGGTCTATAAAATAGATGTGACCAGCACCTAGGGACTTTGTTGTGTCACATAATTGAAATAATGGCGCCAGTGTCAGTCCAAAGACTCATATTCTCCGCATGTGGAATATGTCTCATGTAAGGATGTGTAAAAAGGAACATCCTTCAAGTACAAGATGTACTTGTGTGTGGAGGTAACTGCAAACACTCTACGACGGGAGTGAGAGGGACCCTCATTAGTTTTTCTCCACTGGCTAAACCAAACTCCTTGAGTTCCTAAACCATGTTGTATCCCATGTGACAACATGTGCCAAATTGAACCCTACAAGTAGGTTCGTGACTGCATAAGGCAGAAAGATAGATTCGACACTTGGCCCAAAATACTTTGTGCCGACATGCCCTTGGCATGGGTCTGTAATATTCAAGCGTACTTAGACGTCTTGAAACACCAAGCAAAGCATACTAAACATGGAATTGACACCAAATCAGTACACTTACCTATATGCAAATGCAATAACATACTGTACACTTACATGTAAGCAAAATGCAATAACATAATGTACACTTACCTGTATGCAAATGGAAAGGAGCACGTCCCCTAACTAAAAAACAAACAGTATTGTACTTGGAACCCTGGTTGTTGCCTTTGCAACCCAAGCCCTTGAATTAGAATCTACGTAGTCAAATCCCTTGATAAGACTTCTTTGTAGAAACTGCTCAACTAGGAGATAACGGTAACCAACATAGTTAACCGTGTACAGATTGAGTGGAATCAACTTAAAAAGTGTGTTCGTCTACTACTGCATGGTAGATTGCGGAATTCTTTCCTTGAAAGTAGAACTGGGAGAGATCAATTGTGATCCTCAATGCAGATCAAGCTGTGATCCTTAATGCCTATTAGGTGATGTAGCAATCACTCGCTGGGTCTTACCCCAAAACCGTATGTCCATAGAAACTTCGTAGTGCTATAGAGAGAGCAGGAGACCCACACGAGTGAACTACCGATCCCTTACAACCATGTTTTCACCCCTGATTGTAATAGGACTAATTTTTGAAGTTCTAAAAGTTGAAAAGAATGGAGTAGGACATATCTTTTGTTTAGCACGATTTGGAAGATTGTTGAATAGTCTATTAAATAGAGCTTATATGAATGAGTTTGAGATATTAAGAGAGAACATATATTCTTTTTCTAAATAATACACTAAAGACGTATTTGATAAAGATTAATGAATAACAGATAGTCTGTCTATGAACAGTAAAATTGAGATTTTTATTAATAACAATGTTTTATATTTATGTGTTTTAGCTTAACATGCATGGGTAGGCTTAAAATAAGTTGAAAAAGTAGTGGAAACCCAGAAATAGAGGTTTTATGAGTCGCGACCTAAAAGTTGCGTTTTCAGCCAAAGAAAGACGTTTTTCGCAATTCTGTCAACGATGCTTTGTAGACCAGTTTTATTCCCGTCGTTTTGAGTACCTGGATTGCTCTATTTTGAGTTCGTTTGTAAAAGTTATGATGGAAACAAATAGAAGGCAGTAGCAGTGTAGTATATATAGAGACAGACAGACATACAAGATCATACAGCTCCCCCTGCTATCAACCAAGAAGTGGATTGTTTCTTCATGGTAGACTATTGCAATTGAGATTATGAAGGTACATAATTATGTTTTTTTACTTTGATTATCATGTTGAATTGGTTGCACGAGTATGTTCTTTTGGCTATTTTGTAGGCGATACAGAAATCAATGTGTGAAACAGGATTTGTGCAAAGTGTCATGATAAAAATCTAACCTTTACGGATCACTTAGTGATCACGTTCTTATCTAATTCTCGTAGGTATACTTGGTGCGAAAATCGAGTTGACTGAATGCCTAAAAAGCGGCTATTTTGAGAAGTCGCAGGCTTTTCGAGGAAAAGAAGGATAAAAGCACGACGGGTGGTGCGTTTGGGGATCATACACCGATCTCTTCTTCTGCGAGTGCGAGTGCGAGTGAGATGCTGCATGCAAGCGAACCGAAGCTCGGGGGTGGTCGGGAGGTTTGAGCTCCGTACAACGGAGTGCGCCCATATATTTGATTGCTCCTCTGTTGTATCAAAACTCTATCAATACAAAGATATCTTTCTCTATCTTTTGCTGTCTATCTCTATTATTCTATTCCTGTGACAATTGGTATTAGAGCAAGCGGTTGATTCTGGACATGGACGAATACGAGAAGAAGATAAAGGAGCAAGAAGACCTGATTCGGCGACTACGAGAAGATCTGGAAATTTCAAATCGGGAGCGTGTTGAGGCTCTGCGGGGCAAAGCAGCACGAGACCCTGATATCTATGTGGAGCTTCATGGCGAACAAGAAGACGGAAACCATGCTACTCCACCAGGAAACAATAATCATCGTGTCGGCGCTGGGGCACCTGGCGGTGGTGATGGTGGTGATGATGGAGATGGTGATGGTGGGAACGGTGGTGATGGACGTCGAGGTTGTCAACACGGAAGAGAACGGGATGACGACGAAGAGGAAACTAATGAAAGGAGAGAACGAAGAAGGAGACGTGATGAAGAAGATACAAATGAAGATTCTGAAAGGGCAGCTTTGCAGCAAGTCTTCAAGAAGGCAAAGATTAACGAGTTTAATGGCATCGAGAAAATTGGCGAAGATCTCGAAGCATGGATTGAAGAGTTAGAAGATTATTTTGCATTGAAGAAGTTCTTTGAAGAAGCAAAAGCAAAGGTTGCAATTGTTCATCTTCGACAATCCGCAAAGCTTTGGTGGAAAGCATACCTTAAACAGCGAACAAAGGTTACTCCAATCACTTGGGAGGAGTTTAAAACACAAGCGTATAAAAGGTACTGTTCTCCACACTATGAAATGGATAAAAAGATGGAGTTTTACAAGTTTCAGCAGCAACCTGAGGACGAGCCAAGTCTTACTGTACATGAGTATAAGGAGAAGTTCATGTGACTTCACAAGTATGCACCTGAAGTAGAAGGAGAGGCGTTGACAAACAAATTTATCGAAGGACTCCGTAAAGATCTCTATTATCAAGTAAAGGATGCGGGGGCTACCGATTTTCTGGATGCTATTGCGAAGGCCGAAAATTATGAGAAGAAGGTGAAGTATGAGAGCCGCAACTCTACTCCAAGCAGAATTATATCTACCGGGCATAGAACGCAAAATAGGCCTTTTCAGACAAACACTGAATTTCCTCGAAGGAATTTTACAAATAATCAGAGAAGACAACCTAATATCAGAATCAGAAATTCAATCGAAATCAGAGTACAAATCAGAATGTTGTAAACAACCGCAATCAAAATTTGGGTCAGAATGATGCAAATCAGAATCAAAGAAGACGACAACCGCTGCGGTAGCAACATGATCCTGCTTTTCTAGAACGAGCAAGGAAATTTGGGTTATGTTTCCGTTGCGGTGAGCAAGGTCATAAGACGTTCGAATGCCCAAATAAGGAGATCGATCATGCGATTCTTGCACGAATGGAAGCCAATATGAATGCGATGGACACCACGATTGAGGAAGCGAGAGAGGAAGGTAAGTGCTCTGAAATTCCTATGAAATGTATGACAACGTCTTTTCATCATTTAAGGGCATCCGTTATAAGAATTCGGGGTAAGATAGGAACGGAAATTGTGAATTTTCTTATTGATTCAGGTAGTACGCATTGTTTTATGTCTAACAAGCTTGCACAGACTTTGAAATTGAATTCTGATTCCCACATTAGGAGACCTGTAGAATTGGCCAATGGGAAGAAACATTATAGACAGGGTCATATTCAAAACTTACCTTTTTTGCTGAACAAAGAGAAACATTCGGGAGAATTTTATGTTATTGGCATGGGTGAACGGGATGTAATTTTGGGAATGGATTGGTTGGTTGCAAATCATGCATTGATTGATTGTGAGAGGGGTGAGTTGGTTTTTAAAAACAGAGATGGTCATGCGATTAAAGCTGAGGGGAGAAATACTAAATCACTTTTGATTTCTGCCATGAAACTTTTGAGGGGGGTGAGACAAGGGTGTGTGAGACGTTTCTTGTGTTTGCTAACGAGATTAAAGAAGAATCTGGGAATAAACAGAAAGAGACAAATCCAGAATTTGTAGAGGATCTCTTACATGAATTTAAGGATGTGTTCCCGGACGATCTTCCTGGTATGCCTCCGCCTAGAGTGGTAGACCACGCCATAGATCTTTATCCAGGAGCAACACCTTATTCAAGGGCTCCATACAGGTTCAACATTGATGAGCTTAAAGAGCTCAAGATACAACTTGATGATCTTTTGAAAAAGGGTTTCATTAAACCTACTGTATCTCCTTGGGGTAGTCCTGTGTTATTCCAAAAGAAAAAGGATGGTACATATAGGTTATGCATTGACTACAGGGGATTAAACAAACTGGCCATTAAGAACAAATATCCTCTTCCTCACATAGATGAATTGCTTAGCCATTTGAGTGGTGCCATAATATTTTCAAAGGTCGACCTTCGTTCTAGCTACCATCAAATCCACATTAAGGCCGAGGATATTCCAAAGACTGCTTTTCATACACGTTATGGGCATTATGAATTTACAGTTCTTGCTTTTGGTTTGACTAATGCACCAACAACTTTCATGTGCTTAATGAATAATATTTTTCACCCGTATCTTGATGACTTCATTTTGGTATTCTTGGATGATATTTTTGTGTATTCTAAGAATGAAGAAGATCATGCATTGCATTTAAAGAAAACATTTGAGGTTTTGCGTGAACATAAATTGTATGCCAAAGCAAGTAAGTGTTCTTTTGCAAAGGATCAAATTGTGTATTTGGGAAGAGTGATTTCTAAAGAGGGGATTCACATTGATCTTGACAAAGTTAAGACTGTTGTGGAGTGGCCAACACCTAAGTCATTAAGGGATGTGAGAAGCTTTATGGGCCTAGCACAATATGAGAGAGCACACATTAAAGATTTCTCTAAGATAGCAAGTCCTTTGACCGAATTGACCAAGAAAGACAAGGGTTTTGTATGGACTTCTAGCTGTGAGACTGCTTTTGAGACCTTGAAGGCTAAAAAAGCGAAAAATTGTGTTTTAAAGGTTCCGGAGATGGGCAAACCATTTGTCGTGTCTGTGACGCTAGTGATGAACAATTAGGTTGTGTTTTGACACAAGAAGGAAGAGTGGTTGCATATGAGTCTAGGAAATTAAGACGACATGAATTGAACTATGCAACACATGATCTAGAATTGCTTGTTGTTGTTCATGCATTGAAACATTGGCGTCATCTTTTGCTTGGTGTCAAATTTGAATTGCGTACTGATCATCAAAGCTTGAAGTATATTTTTACTCAGCCATTGTTAAACAACAGACAAAGGAGATGGATTGAATTGGTGGTTGAGTATGATTTTGATTTGAAGTATTTGTGTGGAAAAGAAAATAAAGTTGCAGATGCATTGAGTCGTAGGCTCATGTGTAAGTTGTTGACTGTTGTGTGGTCCAATTTGATTGATGAGATACATGCTGAAGTTGAAAATGATTCCTTTTATATGCCTATTTTGAAATTCTTGTGTGAGAATATTGGTGAGATGTATGAGAACAGATATCACTTGTATAAGGGAAATCTGTATTATTATGACCGCTTGTGTATTCCTGCAAATTCTGCTTTTAAGAGTCAAATTCTGCATGAGTGTCATAATTCACCTTTTTCTGGTCATCCTGGATTGAATAAGACATATGAAAAGATTAAAAGTTCATTCTTTTGGCCGCGTATGAAATTGGATATTATGAATTATGTGCGTGAGTGCTTTCAATGTCAACAAGTTAAGATTGAACATAAGAGGATGCCTGGTGACCTTCAACCCTTAGACTTCCTACTACTCGTGGAGGGTATGATTCGATCTTTGTGGTGGTAGATAGACTCACAAAACAAGCTCACTTCTTTCTTGTAAAAATAACTGATACTGCATTGACCATTGCACTTGTTTGTGAAAGAGATATTTCGTTTACATGGCATGCCCAAGAGCATAGTGTCTGACAGAGATTCTAAGTTCACTTCTCATTTCTGGAGAGCAACTTTTGATTCTATAGGTACCTAGTTACGCATGTCTACTACTTTCATCCTCAAGCAGATGGGGAAACGAAGAGACTGAATCGTATTTTAGAAGATATGTTATGAATGTATGTCAATGAAAACCAATCTAATTGGAATGAATATCTGCCTTTGGTTGAATTTGCATATAACAATTCATATCATTCATCTATTAGGATGACTTCGTTTGAGGCAATGTATGGCTATAACTGTCCCACACTTATTAATTTTCTTAACTCGAGGAATAAGGTAGAACTGTCACGTGAGATGCTTGAGAAAATGGATAACGAGTTGGCCAAAATCAAGGGGAATATTAGAGAAGCTCAAAAGAGACATAAATTGTATTATGACAAGAAACATCGGGTTGTGGAGTATGAAACTAGTGATATGGTTTTCTTAAAGGTTATTCCCGAGAAGTCTCATTTGATTCTTGGAAAGGATAAGAGATTGTCTCCACGATTTGCTGGGCCATTTAAAATTTTAAAACGCATTGGTTCATTAGCTTACAAATTGGAATTGCCTTCTCATGTTAAAGTGCATCCTGTATTCCATGTGAGTTTATTAAAAAAAGTATGTTCCTAAAGTGCATCATGTTTTACAGAACAACTCTAAGTTGAAAGATGACGGAACATTGACAGTAGAACCAGACTTAGTGCTAGATAGGCGTGTTAAACATCTGAGAAATAGAGACATTGTGGAAGTTTTGGTTAAGTGGCAGAACTATCCACCAGTAGAGGATGCATCATGGGTTGATCTTAGTATTTTGCAAAGAGAATTTCTCTCTCTTTCCAACTCTGAGGACAGAGTTAATTTTGATAAGGGGAGAATGTAATAGGACTAATTTTTGAATTTCTAAAAGTCGAAAAGAATGGAGTATTGTATATCTTTTGTTTAGCACGATTTGGAAGATTGTTGAATAGTCTATTAAATAGAGCTTAAATGAATGAGTTTGAGATATTAAGAGAGAACACGTATTCTTTTTCTAAATAATACACTAAAGACGTTTTTGATAAAGATTAATGAATAACAGATAGTCTGTCTATGAACAGTAAAATTAAGATTTTTATTAATATCAATGTTTTATATTTATGTGTTTTAGCTTAAAATACATGGGTAGGCTTAAAATAAGTTGAAAAAGTAGTGGAAACCCAAAAATAGAGGTTTTATGAGTCGCGACCTAAAAGTTGTGTTTTCAGCCAAAGAAAGACGTTTTTCGCAATTCTGTCCACGAAGCTTTGTAGACCAAATATATTCCCGTCGTTTTGAGTACCTGGATTACTCTATTTTGAGTTCGTTTGTAAAAGTAATGATGGAAACAAACATAAGGCAGCAGCAATGTAGTATACATAGAGACATGCAGACATACAAGATCATACAGCTCCCCCTGCTATCAACCAAGAAGTGGATTGTTTCTTCATGGTAGGCTATTGCAATTGAGATTATGAAGGTACATAATTATGTTTTTTTACTTTAATTATCATGTTGAATTGGTTGCACGAGTATGTTCTTTTGGCTATATTTGTAGGCGATGCAGAAATCAATGTGTGAAACAGGATCTGTGCAAAGTGTCATGATAAAAATCTAACCTTTACGGATCTCTTAGCGATCACGTTCTTATCTAATTCTTGCAGGTATACTTGGTGCGAAAATCGAGTTGATCGAATGCCTAAAAAGCGACTATTTTGAGAAGTCGCAGGCTTTTCGAGGAAAAGAAGGATAAAAGCACGACGGGTGGTGCGTTTGGGGATCATACACCGATCTCTTCTTCTGCAAGTGCAAGTGCGAGTGCGAGTGCGAGTGAGACGCTGCATGCAAGCGAACCGAAGCTCGGGGGTGGTCGGGAGGTTCGAGCTCCGTACAACGGAGTGCGCCCATATATTTTATTGCTTCTCTGTTGTATCAAAACTCTATCAATACAAAGATCTCTTTCTCTATCTCTTGCTGTCTATCTCTATTATTTTGTTCCTGTGACACTGATTGCTGCGTCTATACTCCTTGGTAGAGATCAGCCGGTGTGAGGTTAAGATTATCAAAAAACGCACATGAGCGTTGCACTGAAAACGTGTAGTGCAAAAATGTCACCCTAAACATCCGTAATGACAAGACGCTTGCTTGTCAATTAACGACAATGTGTATAGAGATGTTCGATGTTGAGAACAATCGTCCAAGGAATACTAACAAGTGGATCTTTTCCTAGGTTTAGCAATGGCTCTTAGCCAGCGTGCGTGGTTCATAACCATCATGGCAATTAGTGTTCAAGCGTCAAACCAATGAAGACTAATGTGAATGGCACCTTGCCAAATTTCTAGCTGAGAGTTTTAGAGCATCTTGACTCAGGAGAACTCAGTAGTGAAACCTGAAACCAAACTTTGTAGAAAATTTTTATGTTGTTCCTTAGAAAAAGAGGTGAAGAACAAACAGAAGAGCATGCTGGGCTGAGGAACTTTCCTTAAATGTTTAGTTTGTGTGTGCTCAGAATGTGTGCACTTAAACATCTTATTCCTGACTAACTGCTTATCCTATAAGCATGCAACCATCTGACTGTATGATGCTCACATCGCGAGAGGGAACACAAGTCATATCTTGACTGTCTACCGTGTATGGGTTGTGAATCCAATATAAGTTTTAGGTTGTTTTGTGTGCCTTGATAGAAACCAAAAATTATGGGAAACAATGCATAACTAATAGTGTCCTTGACAGAGTGATTTGTGAGAGCATACTTTATACCATCTGGGTAGCATGCCTTGCATACAAAAACGGAAGCCCGTGGCTACCATGACAACTGTGAAATTCAACACCCTAAGTGCCTTGCACCGGTTAGATGGGTAGGGATTCGATGAGATGATATTCTGAATAATGTAGGTGCCCAAAACTTGGTTGCCAACTGCTCTAGTCGCCGAGGTAATCGGAGTACGAATTAGAAGCCTTGTGTCATGTGAAATGGGCCAAGCATTTGGCTTTTCATAATACTGTCCAAAGTAAATGCGAAACGTAAAGTTGTAGGACACGTGTATCATATACATCCTAATTCAGTGATCTTGCATGTATCTCAGAGTGTTTTCGGCAGATCGTATAAGCCGAGATGATGTGATTGGTCGTACCAAAAATGACTATGGCAGAAAAACAATTGGGACGTAACAGTACCCAATTCAAAAAAACGTACAATACGTTGAAAATCCATATTGAAGTATGAGAAAATGGCTAAGCATAACATGTTCAAAAGCCATATAACTACTGTGCCGTGCACCAAAACTGGAGTTTATGGCAAATCACGAATTCATGCATCATGCTTAAGTTGTCCGACATGTGGGCACTGCTTTTTTTGATGTGTTCCTAAGTAAATAAAGCATAATGTTTAACTTTTTGCACGTTGAAAATCGGATGGTGATAGGCGCTTCCTGACCACGTTGGTCGTGCCTCGATTTGTTCCGACAATTGAATTATTTCGGACATGTTGGACCTCTTTGGTCATAACTGGTAAATTGACAACCCCTTGGGTTGCTGGCAAGCGGGGAGCTGATTCTTGTAGCATTCTGTAAATTAGTTGTGTGAGATTTTCTACTTGCGTCACCAATATTTGGACCCTTACATCTAGCTTGCAAAATCGTGCATCAAAAGTTTGCCAGTCCTATCGAGTGACAAACTCCCTGGCATCCGGCAATTGACTGTCATCCTCTAGAATATCCAACACGCTCTGAGGAGGAGGGGTTGATAAATGAGGAGACAGAGATAGGTCACCTGGGTTTGCACCATCCATCCCTGTTGCCACGCTAGTACTCTCCGTGAGAGTATCCGGCCCCATGACATCCACAGTGTAGCCAATTCCAGGTATTCAAAGTCAAACATGTGTTGATCATCAATTTCCGCACTCATGGCGAATCTGTGTTGTGCGAACAAAAGAGAAAACAGTACCTTGGAGTGCAATAAAAACTCGTAGCCGTATCGAACACAGAGGTAGTTAGCCGTGCTAACTTGGTCGGTGGTCGTAAAGAAGGTGAATTTCAAGTCCCGGTAGAATTGGCGAAGAGGTGAAGTGACCGAGAAACTTCAGCACTAGCTCATAGCAGGTTGCGATAATTAATTGGGTAATTATGGCTTCAACTGACCGAACGCCGAATTCGAAGTCGGATTTTAAATCCTAAGCAACCACGAAATCAACAATTGACTTGCAGCCGAGGATGTACTTGAAAACACCGATCTATGCGTAGTAGCCGATAACTGGATTTGCATATGATGTAAACGGAAAATCGGTTCTTTTTTGTGGTGTGCGAAACTGCCAAATTTGGTTTGCAGCCGGTTCGGAATGATGAGTTATGCCTGCTCAACAAAGAGTTGCGGTCGTTTGCCTTCCACCGGATCACCCGAACTCAGGGGAGGCTTGCCGGCACACGAAGGTGCTGCCTTGCCTGTGGGAAGAGACACTATTAGTGGCCAAGTTCAAAGGCAATGGCCAATAGGCCTTTGAATGTGAAATAGGCGAAATTTTGAAGGGAAAAAAAACCAGGCAGCGGCCTCTGCACAGCGCGAGGTCGAAGAAGATGATGGCGCTGCAAGCAAGCCCGAGACCTCCCGAAATCACCCACCACACACATCGTTCCTAAACGGGAAAAGCGGCCCTTTTTGGGGGGAAAATAAACTATTTTTGGAAAAGCCCCCAAAAAGCCAAGGTTCTCACTCAAAGAGCTTGCTTTTAGGGGCCTAAAGAGACCACGCCTAGAGAGAGAGTGGAAGAGAGACTCCTAAGCTCTGATACCAGTGTAAGAACTAGGGAACTAGACTCTAGGATCCTCCTCCCAACCTCCCTTTATATAGGCAGGCTCCTAGCCCCTTGCCCTAGACGGATCCCCTGTCCACACTGCCTAGCCTGACCCTTGGCCGTAGTCCGTGACTAACCTAGTTCTTAGGGTACAGGACCCTTGTCCTGACACTTTAGGAGGTTTTTTCCCCCGTGCATTGTATATATGCCCATCACTCTATGGCTATCTATCTTTCCATTGCACACTAAGTAACACACTCTCTATTGTGTGCCTTGAGCTTCCTTTGTCTTCTCCAAGCTGTGTGTATTTCTCTGCAACCCTAATTCCAACAATTGGTATCAGAGCAGGTTACGTCCTCCTAGGCTTAGTCGCCCACTGCTCCAGCACACGCCTGCTCACTTTCTCCGATTTCAGTGAGGTCTGGCGAGCATTCGCAGGTCGACAAATATTTCGGGCAGGCTCAGTTTGTTCAGATTTCTGATTTGGGCTCATTTTGGCCTCCGTTTCCACTATAGGCAAGTCTGCATAGGCAATTTCGTCATTTTGTGCAGAATTTTTGTCATTGTCATTTTCTGCGTAACAAGTGCCTTACGGTCTTCTACATTTTGTGCTATATAGCATGTGTTGTTCCCACTCCATTTCTCCTATTTTCGGGCAGTTTTCACATCAGGTGCAACATTTACCATGGCTGACAACAACACAGATGTCTTTAAGATGTTTGCTGCCGAGGACAGGTTGGATGGGGACAATTACCCTATGTGGGCTTATATGATGCAACACATTCTTGTGTCAAAGGGCGTCTGGAATATTGTACAGGGCATTGATGTACGT
Organism: Adiantum capillus-veneris; assembly: GCF_014529385.1. NCBI lineage: Eukaryota > Viridiplantae > Streptophyta > Polypodiopsida > Polypodiales > Pteridaceae > Adiantum > Adiantum capillus-veneris. Next base: position 76,982,862 of record NC_140943.1, on the reverse strand, counting down.
CCTGGTTCTGAGGATGTAGGCGATGTTGAGGATGTTGCAGGTCTTGCTGCAAGGATTGCTGTTATTAGAGTTGTTTTACCTACGACATAACAATCTCGTTGGGATATAAAGGATGCGCATGCTCATGCATTGATTGCACTGTCTGTGAAGCATACCATTGTTCCTCACATTCGTTCAGCAAAATCTGCAAAACAGGCTTGGGATATTCTAGCAGGTCTTTATGCAAGCCACAATGAGGCTAAAATTGCTTTGTTGCGTAAAGAACTGGAATCAAAGATTATGCATGAGGAAGATGATATGGACACTTTCCTTGCTGGTGTCAAGGATATCAATGAGCAACTTATTTAGACTTATGACCCAAGGAAATCCTGAAGTTGTCAAGTTTGATGCATTATGCACATTGTTGTTGCAAGAGTCACTTTCTAGAAAAAACAGGACTAGGTAGCGTGAACAGGCTTTTATTGCTTCTCAAAGAAAGGGTGGTAACAGCAATGCAGCCACTTCTTATGGTTCTGCTGCGAGTGGCAAAACTTATGTTCCCAATGCGTCTGCTGGCAGCACATTGCCTGGCAATTCTGGTGATAAGGGCAAAAAGAAGATGCGTTGCCATTATTGTAAAGCTAATGATCACTTGATCAAGCAGTGTCCTAAGTTAAGGGCCAAAGAGGCTAAGAAGAAAGAGGGTGGTTCCACTGCAAATGCTGGTTCCACTACAAATGTAGCCATTGTTGAGTCTTCTGTAAAAGGAGACTATAATGCTGATGTTGATGCAGAATGGGCTTTTAGTGCAGAGTGCACTTACAATCCTGTTGTCCATGATGCATGCATGTTAGTTGCTGCAGATTCACATGTGTGGTATTTCGACAGTGGTGCTACAAAGCACATTACCTCACATCGTGAATTATTCACCTCTCTCGAGTCTGTCCCTCATGGGAATTCAGTCACTTGTGCCAACAATGCCTCTTATCCGGTTCAAGGAGTTGAAAAGATTGTGCTTACTGCTGCAAATGGCAATTCTTTTACACTTCTTGATGCACTTTATGTACCTGGGATCAAGAAGAATCTTTTGTCTGTATCTGCACTTACTAGACTTAGACTTGTAGTCAAATTTGTGGATGACAGATGTACAGTTCATGATCTCAGTTTTGGTGATGAAATCATTGCACCTGGGCTTTTGTGCCGTGGGCTGTATAAGCTCACTTTGTATGACAAGTGTGGACAAAATTTTGCAAATGCAGTTGCAGATTCAAGGGCTATTTCAGATGCAAAACTTTGGCATGCATGTTTTGGTCATCTGAATTTTACCAGTTTGCTACGTTTGCAGAAAGCTGATATGGTTGCTTCTTTACCGCCTATGGAAGCACCTGTCAAACATGATTGTGAAGGCTGTATTTTGGGTAAGATGCAGCGTTTTAAGTTTCCAAAGGATGGTTCAGTTCGGGCCACATGCAGATTGCAGCTTGTGCATAGTGATGTTTGTGGGCCCATGCAAACTCCGTCCTTGGGCAATTACCTTTACTTCGTGACTTTCTTGATAATGACTCCAGGCATGCATGGGTATTTCCGCTGAAAGCGAAGTTCAAAGTTTTATGTGCTTTAAACAATTTCTGGCTATGGCTGAAAATGTCTCGAAATGTACTATGGGCACCCTCCGTTTCGATCGAGGGGGGGAGTATATGTCTCATGAATTCAATGCATTTCTGGCTAGTCGTGGGATAAAACACCAATGTATAGTGCCTTATACACCTCAGCAAAATGGTGTTGCTGAGAGGAAAAAAGGGTCACTTACGGAAATGGCACGATGTATGGTCAAAAGTCAAGATTTTCCGCATTCTTTTTGGCTTGAGGCCATCATGTGTGCCACTTATGTACTAAACATGTGTCCTACAAAAGCTTTGCAGTCTATTACTCCATATGAAGCATGGCATGGTAGAAAGCCTTCTATTGAGCACATGCGTGTTTTTGGCTGTTTGGCATATGCTTTGGTGCCACAAACATAGCGCAGAAAATTGGATGATAAGGCTGTCAAATGTATTTTTGTTGGTTATAGTGCTAAAAGCAAAGGTTACAGGTTGTATCATCTACAAACAAAGCGTATTCTGGTTTCACGGGATGTAGTGTTTGTGGAAGATTCTGTTCAGCCCTTGCTATCATGTACTAGAGACAGTAATGTAAGCTCACGGGACATTTATGACACTTTGTTGCCTCTTTTCAGTTGTGGAAGCTCGAATGTAAAGTCCAATGAGGCAAATGTACATCCTATGGGGGTTTCTGAAAATGTTACAGATCAGCCTATTACTGATGCAGATGTACTTGATGAGGAAAGGGCTGAAAATGAGCAGGCTAGAGGTATGCCAAAATGGCTGGTGCATACATTGCGTGACAGTAAATTGGATGCACCTTTGTCTAATCGTACTCGTTCAAGCTCTCGCCATGCATCTTATGCATCAGATTGTTATGCTTTGGCTGTGTCTAGCTTACATGATGTTGAGGAGCCTCTGTCTTTTGATGAAGCAAAAAATTCAAAAAATTGGATGGCTGCCATGCAATCAGAACATGATGCACTTATAAAAAATGACACGTGGACTTTATGTGATTTGCCTCCTGGCAAAAGGGCCATTGGTACAAAGTGGGTTTACAAGTTGAAGCGCTAGCGGATGGTGAGATCGATCGCCATAAGGCTCGACTTGTTGCAAAGGGTTATGCACAACAAAAAGGCATAGATTATGAAGAGACTTTTGCTCCCACTTATCATATGACTACTGTGCTTTTTCTATGTGCATTGGCAACTCATTTTGGTTGGGATGGACATCAATCAGACATTGTTACTGCTGGTGACATATTTGAGGAAGTTTATGTAACGTAGCCTCGCGGTTTTGTCATGAAAGGACAAGAGGACAAAGTGTGCATATGTAAGAAGGATTTGTATGGGTTGAAGCAATCTCCTCGTGCTTGGTATGAAAAAGCTGACACTCATTTGGTCAAACAAGGCTTTCGTAATAGTCCAACAGAAAGCACATTGTATGTAAAGCGTGAGGGTGATGTACTTCTCATTGTGGTTCTTTATGTAGATGATTTGTTGATCACTGGACCAAATGAGAGACATATTGCTGAATTTAAGGTTGATTTGAATGCTACTTTCAAGATGAAAGATTTGGGGCTGTTGCATCATTACTTGGGTATACAGTTTAAGCAGTGTGATGGTAGTATTACCTTGTGTCAGAAAAGTTACATAGAGACATTGCTATGTAAGTTTGGACTTGAGGATTGCAAACCTATTGCCACTCCTATGGAAACAGGTTTGAAGTGGAGTCTACATGATGCTAGCGATCTTGCTGATGTCACTCTTTACCAAACTGCTATTGGATGCCTCATTTATGTATGCAACACGAGGCAAGATATTCAGTTTGCAGTCTCATAGGTCAATAGATTTATGCATAGCCCAAGGTCTAAGCATTGGCAGGCTGTCAAGAGGATTTTTCTCTACCTTAGTGGCACTTTACATCTTAGCTTGTTTTATCCCAAGGGGGGATCATTGCCGCCAGACTTACATGCTTTTTCGGACTCAGATTGGGCTGGTTGTTTTGAAACGCGAGTGTCCATGAGTGGTTTCTGTTTCATGCTTGGCAGTTCACGTATATCATGGTTGAGCAAGAAGCAACCTACTGTGGACACTTCGAGTTGTGAGGCTGAGTACAGGGCAGTCTTCACAGCTACGGTTGAGTGTGTATGGCTAGATGCCTTATGGCTGATTTGGGTGTTGGACATGACGCTGCCAACACTATCTACACTGACAGTCAGAGCGCATTGGCAGTCGCAAGGAACCCACTGTTTCATGCTCGCACAAAGCACATTGAGGTGCATTACCACTATGTCAGGGAGAGGCTCTCAGCAGGAGAGATCAACTTGGCTTATATGCCAACACAGGACAACCTTGCAGATCTTTTCACAAAGGCATTGTCTCGTTAGAAGCTTGAAGCTTTCCGCAAAGCTTTGGGCCTACTCCCCTTTGTGGATTGATCATGTCCTCAGGGCATGGCACTTCCCTTTACTCATGTGCCAGCTCTTGTTTACCGCATCACTCCAGGGGAGATTTGTTACCATATACATGTGGTAGTGATGTGTGTGAACACATTAGGACCACCGGGGCATTTTTTTCCTCTTTAGGCGGTTTTTTCTCCCGTGCATTGTATATACGTATGCCCATCACTCTAGGGCTATCTATCTTTCCATTGCACACTAAGTAACACACTTTCTATTGTGTGCCTTGAGCTTCCTTCGTCTTCTCTAAGCTATGTGTGTTTGTCTGCAACCCTAATTCCAACAGTTCCAACATTCCCAAGGGTCTTTCCACATACCCATCAGCTAATTGCAATTTCATGTGCATTTTTTTGAGAGATGGTCGTCCCCATTTCTCCCATATTCTTTTTGTAGCGATGGCTATTCCCGCCCCACTGTCGTGTATCGCAATGGTGGTCACTCTCTTATATTCCAGAGGTAAGGTGGTGTTTCCGTCTTCACCTTCACAATAATCACCTACCTTATTTATTGGTACAAGTTCCACTTTTGGTTTCTCATGATGGTTTGTTTTCTTGGTTTCTTCCATGAGTTCATCTATTGATTGGGCTTTTACCCCCATCTTTTCCAGATTTTTGCTCATTTTTCCCCACATATATGGTTTGATTTTCAACAGTTCTGTGAGGGTGATAGTACACCTGATAGGAGAAGATAACAAATCGTGCAAGCTCTTTGTATCCATCACATGTGGAATCGAATTCCACTTGGATGGCACAACCTTAATCTTGGATTTAGTCTCATATTCCCCTACGAAGAACGATAAGGTTCTTATGGATGCCAATTTGCTCTCTACCGAGACCTTCGCTTCTGCGCCTCTGTACAAAGACTGAATATCTCATGGATAGATTTCATGATCCATATTTATTTTAGGGATTAGTGCTGATCATTTTCCATAATGATTGTGGCCAAGGTTGTCATCTTCTGGAATTGGTTAAATCTCCTGAGATCTATCCTTGACTGTTGTGTTTGCGACAATTCTAATAGTAAGTGAATCCTCTTTGTCTGTTTCCACATGTTTTATTTTATTATCTGGATTTTGAGCATAATTTACGAGTAAGTGATCTTTTTCGCATTGATCACAGAATCCTTGAATTTTGTCTTCTTCACCTATGTTGGTTTTCCCTTATTTTCGCGTGTTTTCTTTTCTCAACTCCTGTGTTACGGGCCCATTAGTTTTTGGAACTTCAGGCTACAATATGGCTTGAGCAGCTTCTACGAGTCTCTTGTATACATCCATTCTCCTAATTTCATCTTCTAGATGCAGATAGGTCAATAGTCTTTGCTCCAGAGTTTGGTTGTTATTGAGCCTTGCAGCATATGCTTGCATTATTGCGTCTAAGTGCTCGTTCACTTTCTCCACCAAAACTAAACCACCTGAGTCAGTCTTTGACTCTTCCGCTCCCTTTGCGTCTTTCTTACTTTCTTGCTCATGTTTAAGCCATTCTTTAGTTTGCTTCAATTTAGTTTCCAAAGCAGTTTTCTCCTGCAGGCTCTTCGCTTTCATTTTAACCCGTTTGGATTTTCAAGATTTTCTTTGAGTTTTGATTGATCCGTTCTCAAATTTGGCTTGTTTTGAAAGTTTTAGATCATCTATTGCAGCTTCTTGAGCTTGAGCTCTAGTCACCACTTTCGCAGGAACTGTTGGCTCAAACTCTGGCGCTCGTTTGGCTTGACTACTAACATGTGTCATGGCCCTTGTCCTCGCAATGCAAAGCTCTAATATTGTAAAGGACAATACAATGTGGTAATTGATGCTCTTAGTTGAAGCTAAAATCAACTCTCTTCTATTTACGAACTTAAAAGTGATTTTTTGGAATCTCTTAGGGGAAAATGCTAGCATGATGATACATACTCCAAGGTGTGGAGTCATGTTAAAAAGTGGGATCCTTCTAACTCCAATGTTGGTAGTGTGTCTATTTCCTCTAGATTCGGTTCTCCTCTTTTGAGTGATGAGCTAACTAGACAGAATAATTATTCCATTGATGATGAGTGCGTACTTCACAAGGGGAGAGTTTGTGTACCAACGGATGTAGACATTCGACACCAAACTCTTAATGAATGTCATGAAAGTTCAAGTGCAAGGCACCCACACATAAAAAAATGCACTCGTATGACGATAGTTTTACTGCCAGGATTACATCGGTATGGTCAAGACTACTTCCTACATTGCCAAAATGTCAAGTTAACAAAGCGGAGCGAATGAAGGCAGGACATCTCTTACATCCTTTGAAGATTCCTAATAGTAAATGAGAGAGTATCTCTATGGATTTTATAGTGGGTCTACCAACCATCGTTTGAAGTAATGACTAAGTATGGGTGATTGTAGATAGGTTAATAAAATTTTTAAGTTTCTTCCAACCAAGTCCACCATTAAAAATTATTTGTTGACAATTTGTATATTCATATAGATTATATGGATTTCCTAGTAGTATTGTGAGTGATCATAATCCCAACTTTAACAATCATTTTTGGAGGGCTATCTTTAAATGGTTGGGAATACAAATCAATCTCAATACTGCAAATCATCTAGAGAACAGATGGTCAAACTAAACTAGTTAGCCAGGTGTAGAAGATATACTTCGAGCATATGTTAGCAAAAGCAATCCAATTTGGAAAATTATCTCCCTATTTTGAAATTTGCTTAAAATAGTGCAAAGCATATTACTACTCGGTTTAGTCCCTTCATACTTATCGATGGTTTTCAACATAGGTTACTAGTGACGGTGGGGTTGGCTATCGAGAAAATTCAGCAAGTCAAGGACTTTATCCAAAATCATATGGGTATGCTAAAAAATGATGGTCAAAATGTTTGACAAGCACATGACACATACAAGAAGTATGCCGGTGAGAAACATTGGGAAGTCGCTTTCACGAAAGGTGAAGAGATGTTCTTACGTGTTCCAGAGCATTTAGAAAAATTTGAAACCTGGTCCTACACCTAAGTTGTCTCCTAGATATTGTGACCCATTCAAAATACTTGAGCGAGTTGTAGATATGGCTTGCAAAGTTTCTTTGCGTGCACACTCTCGTACTCACCCAGTTTTCCATTTACAGAAACGCTTGCATAGGGACGAAAATGTAGTTGATCAACACATTTTGGTCGATTCATTCCTAGCCGCATTGACTATCATGATTAACGTACTTGTCATCATGTGCATCACCAAGCATTAGTTAAGTCGAAAGATAGACTTGAAAAAGGTGCCACTTGGAAAAACATTAGTGTTCTTAAGAGAAAATACCCCACTTTTGTTTCCCAGGATGAAAATGCTTCTCCAAGGGGGAATATATGCGAGGCCAAGGATCAGGCAAGACCCGATGGGGAACCAGTGAGGGGACCTTTCTATAAGAATAGAAAGGGATGGTTGGGTGGAGAATTCGGTTGCTTGGCTCTAGACCTCTCATGTTGTCTTTATTAAGATCAATCATAGCTTCCCTACCTTGGTTTTAACCTATTCTTCAAGATTGGAAGCGACTTCAATATTGTTGACTTGACTTGGAGGAATACAATCTCCTAACACAGAAGTATCACATTCTATCAGAATAGCTAGGATAAAAAATCTATATGGGAGGCTTGGAGGGGATGTTTTTTTATTGTTATTCCTTGTTATTGGGGGTTCTTTGGAGACGGCAGAAGGCTGCTGTTGGGGAGCCCCATTGGGGATAGCTTCCATAGGGGGAGGGGTCGTAGGAGAGGGAGACTTGGGAGCAGGCGGGTTCTTAATGGGGCATCCTTTAACAAAGTGACCCTCCTTGCCAATGAGGAACCATGGTCAAGGAAGGTATTTGTACTCTATGATTTGTTCCAACATTTCCCCATCATCAATGAGGGAGTCTATGGTTGCCGGCACATCGTGAGAAATATCCATCGCTACCATGACTTGAGGATGCCATACAGGATTATAGAAATCCCTCTTTGGTTGACATCTTAAGACCTTTCCTAGCTTGGAGGAGATGAATCCTAGATGCTGATGCAAGTGAAGGGGTAGGTTGGGATATTCTACCAAAATAGGGTAATTCCTAACAGCCAATACCTCTAGATTACAAACTTGATTCCATTTGAATGGATTTAGTGGGGAATTTCTAACAAGCCATTGACCATAACTAAGGATGTTGAAGACTTTTTTAGGACTTTTGAACTCCTCGAGGAAGCTACTATTGTCTTATCCACGTGTAGGGGTCCCGCTAGTAAGTTGGCAAGCCCTCTTGGTTCCAAATCTTTCTCTAGAGTGCAAATTTGTGAGGAAGGAAGTATTATAGAGGGCTTACCTACTTGATCTCTCTTGCTGTAATTGAGGAGTTGGTGAACTTTGGGGTTTGGCATCCTTCTCGGTATTACACATATCGTTGTTTCGGGCAACTCCTCCAAGAGGGTTATTATCTGCCCCTGATGGGATTTTGGTAGGCGACAACTGCTCATTTTGGTGCTGAAGTTGTTGCCGAAAAAATAATGATGGTGAGCAACAAGAGCATTGTGGGTAGTCTCTGCATGATCACAGGGGAGGAACTGAAGAAGAAGAGGGTCTAGCTCATCATTAGAAGGATAAAGGGATGGGAGATTTGACAAGAGGAGGAAGGTATGGTGAGGGAGCAGATTTGTGGGATTCCATGCACTATCAGGATGGGAGGTGAGAGGATGAAAAGATAGCGATCGAGGAAGCCTAGATGAGCCATCTTGCCCCATCCACAGGGGCAGGGGGAAAAGGAAAACCGTAGGCCATAGCTAAACCACATGGTTTACACTTGGATGATCACTAAAGTGGAATGCTCTATTGCTCGTCTCCTCACTTAGGCCGGGTTCAAAAGAGGGAGATGAAAGACAACTTTTGATACGAGGGCTTCATGATGGCGGAAGTAGATAGTGCACAGTTCTTCCACCGGGCAAGGGTTCACACAACGCAAAAGCGGAGGAGCATAGCTGGATCGTGCAAAGGCAGTTGATTGGCTGCATCTGCTTGTTGTCAGAGCGAAAGAGTGAAAGGGGGTGGCATAAGAGAATTTTGCTTTTTCTTCCTCTTCGTGGCATGGGGTGACCAATTAACTGGAGCAACTTAATTGGTTAAACCAAAAATCTTTTTCTTTGCCGCCAGGCTTGTGAACCAGCCTTAATTCTCTGTATTCACTTTACACTCAAACCATACACTTTGTGGGAGGAGTCGGTAGCAAAGTGTGAAAAAAACATATCTAATCTATTGCACAGGCATTCTTATAGATGAAAAGTCGGTAGCAAAGTGTGAAAACATATCTAATCTACTGCGAAGGCATTCTTATAGATGAAAAGGCCTAACGCTTCAGCGATCTTTCTTGCTGCTTGCGTGCGTTTGCATCACCACCCCTATTTTACTCAGCCCCGAGAGCTACTTATTTCTTTGCGACGGTCTTTGCAGGTTGTGCTTCCCTTCTGACGTCGTCGTTGCCTCGTCCCTCTTTTGCAGGTAAAGGGCCATCCTGTTGGTTTCTTCTTCGTTGATGGATTTTCTGTGGAGCATGCCGTCGAATCTGTGCATGCGTTTATTGGATTGCCCTCATCGTGTTTTTTTGCGAGTGCAAGATAGGTGTAGCTTAAAGTGGGGTCTTGCTACGATGGGCCACATTTCTCTGTAAGATCGTGCACTGCCAGTCGTTAGGATTCGACTTTGTTTAGTCTGAAACTTTTGCGTATTCTTTTTCTCCCAGAATTGATTGGCAACTGAGTTTCCTGTTTATTCTGAGCATTAGACACACTGTGTGAGAGAGAGAGAGAGAGTCAGAATCTTCGGCTAGGGCTTTCAAGATACTATGCAGTTGGGTCCTCGAGAATTTAATGTACTTTTGCTAGAAGCATTACTTCGTTTGTTACTTGAACGAATGAGAGTAATTTATGAGGGGCCTTTGCTTTTCGAACACTCTGAATAGGTTTGAATTGTGAAGGGGGATTAGGCGATTGGACAAAGGCCTGAGTTACTTTAGTTTGGAAAGATTGCGCATCTGTGCTGGGATGTGCTTTGCCCAAAGTTACTGTAGGTTAGTTTATTTCTAATCAAAGATTTTTTTTTCTTAATAATTTTTTTTGTTTTGTGCTTCCCCAAGTCTACCAAAAATGGCCAAAATCTCATTCAAGCAGGAGCATGATTTAGGTCTGTTACCCTAACGTTTTCAGACATTGTATTTCTACTTTACACTTTTGCAATAACACTAACATGGTGTCTTTTTTGGTTTATTCAGATAAGAGAAAGGCGGAAGCTGGCAGAATTCGTGAGAAGTATTTTGATAGAATTCCGGTGAGCCTCTTTCTTTCTTTGCTACTGTATGTTTAACTGTTCATAAGCTGTCTATCGGAACTTTATATATCGGGAACTTTCCTATATACATACTGCCAAAAAAGGGTTCGTGTGTGTGTGTGTGTGTGAGAGAGAGAGAGAGAGAGAGAGAGAGAGAGAGAGAGAGAGAGAGAGAGAGAGAGAGAGAGAGAGAGAGAGAGAGAGGACTTATTTTAGAGCATAATTAGAGAGATAGCGAGTGAATCTAGGTAGATTCCTTGTCTTCTATTTTATCAGAATCGTGCTATCAGCATACTGGCTCCTCTTGCACTTTATCAGCGGGAATCTTTCCAAATTCGTCTCCTTTACTTCCTCACACCAGCGCGCGGACGATGCAAAATTACCATGCAGCTATGGGATTTGAACTTTCAACACTCCCTTCTCAAGGGGAGATGTTTCTGCTAGCCATCCCTACACAATCACGTCGCTGTTCAATATGTCCATGTCCCTAGATAAAAGAAAGGATTTTCTCTTCTGCCCCTATCTTTTGCCATGGAATGAGCTGGTCACTTCTGATAGCTATTCCAGGTTGGGTTAGTAGAGTTAGTTAAACGAAATCAGGCAAGCAGACTGAAGTCACCACATCAGACAGAGACAGAACTAAAATGGACATGTGAGATTGATATAGGAACTTGGACTGGAATAAATATATAGATAAGTACAATTGGTAATAAGTCCAACAGCATGAGCTAAAGGATGCTTTGAGCTTAATGGCAAAAAGATACAAGAGCATGACGAGCTCTAGGAATGACACTAGACTCAATGATAATCGTCACAATGATCCCGTCAAACGAGTAGTGGGTTCCACTTATAACTGCTAGACTGGCCTGTGATTGATTGTCCATTGTGCAATTATCGCATTAACTCGGTTCGGTATCTACCAATTCCGCTACTAGTCTGACTTTCTGACTGAAGTTTGTTCTTACTGTCTACATTTCCTTCCCCCTTTCTTTGAATTTTGGAATATTTCCAAAGTTATAGGTATTTTTGTTGAAAATTTCAGGGGTGTTGTTGAAAATGGGTCTGAATCCATCCACTTTCCTTCTAGCTCGCTCTTCTGCAACATATCACAAGCTAGACCGATGCACCTTACTTGCCAACTGAGATAATGCCTCTCAGCTCTTTGTGCTTGTGAACTAGCTTGCATATCTGAACATTGTGTGGATGTCATCGTTTTCTTTTATTGGGAGCCTTATTCTTTGTGAGTTTTCAGATAACCCGAGACAGAGTCTGAATTGCGAGATATTGGCCCGTGTTACATGCTTGGACACTCCAAACAAGAAATCAATAGCAACACGAAGAGAAACTTCAAAACACTGAACTTTGAGAGAGAGAGAGAGAGAGAGAGAGAGAGAGAGAGAGAGAGAGAGAGAGAGAGAGAGAGAGAGAGAGAGTCGACATGGCACAACGGAGTTCTGCGCCCAGAAGCACTGGCTCCAAAGTCTGACGCCGCTTTTAGTATTTCTTTATTATTGATTACTGCAAAGTACAATTCCCGAGGGTCCTGTGCTTTTAGACTTTGCGTCCAAATGCTCTGCAGAGTGAGGCCCCAAGGGTCCCTATAAACATTACAAGGGATGCCCAAAAGAAGAGCCCCAAAAGCAATTAGTTCAAAAGCACTAAATCCCAAAAGCATATGCTCCCAAAAGCTAGCGTTGAAATCAGCCAATGCAATTTGCGGAAATCCGTACAGCGTGCCACATCAACATCCGTATGATTTGCCATGTTAGTATGCCAATGCGCTTTACAGAAATTAGGTTTAGGGTTCCAGCTTTGGGTTTTTAGAGTTTTAGCTCCCACGGCTCGTGCTCTGTTAGTTCTTCAAGTTGGTCAATTCAGTTTCTCTTGTCTACTTGGCCATTTTTCTTCCAGTCGGTCATGCCACGTCATCACTTTGTGACAACCCTCATCTTGAGTACTGGTACCAGCATTCTCCTTTTGAATCAGTCGGTAAATAGCTTCTTGCTCCAGATGCTCCTTGCGCCTAGTCATCATCTCCACTTTGTAGGGTGTTACGGCCTTCCAGCCTCCAAGTCTTGGTGAACTCGGAGGTATGTGCACCACACCAAATTTGGTGTGAACTTGATGTGAACTCAACGTGAACACAGTCTGAACTATGTGTGAACCGAGGAGGGTCTGTGTTATAGACTTGGACACTCCAAGTCGAGAATCTACTACAACACCACAATAAATCACTTCAAAACAGTTCATAGTTCACAATTGATTCGACACTGGCCTGGTGGAGTTCCGTGCCTAGAGATATTGGCCCCAAAAACTGGCGCCCTTTTTGGTATTTCTTTTTGTATTAATGTGCACCTTAAAGTACAAGCGAGTGGGAGGCTCTCACTTTAGACTCTGCGTCCAGATGCTCTGAGAAGTGGGAGGCCTGTCCGCTTATTTAAAGGTTTACAAGGGATGCCAAAAGCAGAGCCCCAAAAGCTGAAAATCAAAAGCCTTGCCAAATAAAGCAAAAGCTCTTTGTCTCTCACAAGCTCTCTCTCTTTCTTTTAATAAATAAAGCAGAGCTTTTAGCTCTCTCTCTCTCTCTCTCTCTTCTTTTGCGTAGAGAAAGCTGGCCAGATTTGCGTAGCCCCAAAAGCAGCCAAAACCTGCCGCAGATTGCGCATTTTCGTACAGTTGTTGCCACATCAGCACTCCGCAAATTCCGCCGTGATTTCCGGACAGGCCTGCTACGTCATCATTTCTGCGAGGGTGTTCCCGTGGGACTGTCCATGCCTTGGGGTAGGCGTGTGTGTGTACAAAGGCCACGTCACCAGTTTGTGACATACCCCCCTCTTGAAAGCATTGTAATCACCCTCGATTACACCTGCAAAACAGATAGAAGCCATAAACTGTCTTAGCAGACACTGACTGTTAGTACCTACTACCGACGCACTAGGAACACACTTCTAGCACATGTACCAATCGACAGTCACATCACATGACATCACAAGACATCACATGACAAATCACATTCAACATTCATTTGGATATCAGACCATGATTTATCGGCAATGCAATTAGCAATCGCATCTAGATCCACTCAGGACCTCATAAATGCCCGATTGACTAACCCCTATTGCAACCATGTCTATCGAGATCATTCAAACCAAAATGCTGCAGTCTTTTCGTCTATGAGTTCCTGCACTTAAACAAGTCAAGAACAAATCAGTTTCATATTTTCCGAAATTCCATTTCATAGAGTCATATAGCAGAATACTGACAGCTCTCGAAATCCCTAAAGCTCAAAGAGACATCAGTGACTCTAGTGTTCAAAAATCGAGGCATTTGTTGACAAAGGAGCCGAGTAACTCCCCTCTTGTGCATACCCATTGCACCAGATATCCGGCCAAGCTGAATTTGGGGTTCTGTTTGGAATAGACTATGCTAAACCAAAAGCTTCAAGGTAAAGTTTCACAATCTGAGGAGTATCTGCTAGGTCCTCCTCCTCCCTTCGCTTCGCATGCAATGCGGAGTAGGTCTTGAATTTAACCAAGAACCGTCATTTCGCTTTACCTTCTTTCTTTCTGTGCTAATTTCTGTTTTGGAACGAGTAGTTGCTCGTTTTCGTCCATTTCAGGTTGCTCATCATTAGGCACATCGCCTTCAAAAAGCTTCAAGAGACTCACACGAAAAAAACATTGTGAATCCTCCAAGCATTTTGGTAGCTTCAGTCCAAAGGAGACATCATTTATGTTTTCGGAAAATCTGGAAAGGTCCACACTATCTCATGCTAAGCTTTCAAAGAAGCCGCTCCTTTCCCTTTTTCTTTCTCGGGCGTGCCTTCCCAAAATGTAAGAGCACCCAATAGTTCTCCTTCAATTTCAAATCACGACAAAGTCGATCTGCTTCCTTCTTCTAAGATTTCTCGAAAGCCTTCCGGACCAAGTCCCTCGTGAACTGGTCGGCTTCAAAGAAAAATCTTATCTTTCGTGCTGAGGAAGGGTGGAACCTTCGTAGCAAATTCAATAATCTCAAATGACACCTTCCCCATCAAAGAGGTAATCGTGTTTTTGTATGCATATTCCACCAAAGGTAAAAACCTTTCCCATGTCGTCTTTTGATGCAACGAAGAAGACTTCAACAAATCTAAAACCACTGAATTTGCAATCTCAGATTGCCTGTCAGTCTGCAGTGGAAAGATGACGAGAACTACAACCGAGTGCTAATGTTCTCCCAAATAGCCTTCTAAAACAAACTCGTGAATCTGGGTCCCTATCGGAGACAATCGTCTCAGGCATGCCATGTAATCTGAAGATCTGGGCAATAAACAATCGTGCCCATGCTGTGTTCTCGAGAGATAAAAAATGAAATCCATTGCAATACTTTCCTAGGGTCGGGTGGGTATGGGTAAAGGTTGTAACCATCCCTGTGCTTTATGCTTGTAAAACTTGACCTTCTCGCATTCCAAGCAACTGCGCACAAATTCGTCCACATCTTTCTTGAGTCTCGGCCTAAAGAAGTCTCTCTCTCTACCCTTTCAAGGTGGTAGCAATGCCGCGGTGACCCGTAAAAAGGCGGACAATGGCATTTACTTAGAACCTTTTCCCCCAACGGCTGTGTAACGCACAACATGGTTTTCTTCATCAAGTAGCCATTCAGAATGGAATAGTCCGCTACTACCTCCCCATTCTGTATTCAACTGAATCTGCAAAATCTGTATCTGTGGCGTATTGACCGACCATATCCTCGAAGCTTCTATGATGTATCGCGGAAATAGCCAGAACCAACGGCTTTCGGAACAAAGTATCTGCCACCAATTTCTTCTATCCCTGCACACGGACAATCCGGAAGTAAAACTGTGACAAGATGTTTACCCACCGCATCTGCTTTTCCGATAGATGCTTCTGTGACAAGAAGTAGCGTAGACTCCAACCATCTGTGCAAACCGTAAAATCGGCTCCGAGTAGGTAATGTCGCCACTGAGTAAGAGCATGGATAGCCGCCAAAAGCTCTTTCTGACATATCTATACTGTCAATTTCCGGCCTTGAAAGCAATCGGCTCTCATAGGCAATGACATCGGTCTTCTTGCATTAAGACCGCATCTAGACTACGACCACAAGTATCACAATATACTTCAAACGACTTCTGCAAATCCGACAAAGTCAAAAACTTGTCTTGTAGTCAAATTCTTTTTCAATTCCTGAAAGGCAGTCACTTCTGTGGATCCCCACGAGAAAAAAAGACTCCTTTTTATGTCGACAAATGCAAAGGGGTAAACAATCTCTGTAAATTTTGTGATGAACATTCTCCAAATCGGGCCAATCACGGATAATCTCTATGTTGGCTGTGTCCAGACTCCATCTGCACTCTTGCTGTTGAAACAATGTGTCCCGAACAGGTGTATCTCTGGTCTGCTCGCACGGTAAGGAGGCCGGTTCGGTGGTGTGATATCAAGTATCAGATCAATGGTATGATCCTTAGGACGAACTGTGGCAGCTCGCCTGGCAAGCCCTCTGAAAAGCAATCGGCATGAGTGTGGAGAAAAATCTTGGCGTACTTTGTTCAGGTCAAAACATATTCGACCTTCATTCATCGTTCAGTTCTCCCCCAAAAAAAAGTGAGTTAAGAAATTGAAGTTCATCAAGTACAATCTCTGAGCCCTTCTTTTGTCAGTGTCGCTTTCTGGTCCCGGTAGTCAACCACGGCGTCGTTCTTGTGGTACCAAGGGATTTCGAGTAGGATGTCACAATCGCCCAAGGAAGTTACGTAGAAATTCTCGTGCCCTAAACACCCCTGTCATTGCAAACGAAGTTTGCCAATGATCGGTGTAATGGCAACATCCCGTTCGTTTGCAATGATCGATGTAATGGCAACATCCCGTCCGGGTGCCACTCAAACTCTCTCTGCCTGTGGCCTCAGCCTCTATCGAGCGTACCGCCAATCCAAGTGAAACAAAGTTGGCCTTGGCTCCTTCATCAAAGAAAAAGAGGGCTTCCTGATCCTTCACTTTGCTCTAAAAGCGGCCAAGTTTGTACTTTCATTCATTTGATTCTGTTTGGGCCCCACACAATGTGGTACCAGTTCTGCTTTTTATCTGCCTTTTTTGCCACGTCCCTCATGATTCGGTGCCTTGTTAGGGCACTTCGCGGAGATATGCCCAGTTTCTCCGCATCCAAAGCACTTCCCCTCCTTGATGTAGAGAGCTCTCTCTCGAGGAGTGAGTTCGGGTCGTGCATCCTTTTGTGTCTTTTTTGGGTTGCTCTTCCTCTTTCTACTTTCATTTGTCGAAGTTTGTTCGGCCCTTTGCGTCATGATTTCATCTGTGGGGTAGGTCAAACTGCCCAAGTGAATGACAAAACCCCGTTTCTCATGACTCATCACCTCTTGAATGGAAGCTGACTTTTGTTCTAAGCAGTCATCTCGGATCTCTGTAGGAAGACCCAAGGTAAACTGCTCAATCTGTTCTTTGAACGAGATCTTCTTAAATAAAGAGGCGGGTAG
Organism: Adiantum capillus-veneris; assembly: GCF_014529385.1. Lineage (NCBI taxonomy): Eukaryota > Viridiplantae > Streptophyta > Polypodiopsida > Polypodiales > Pteridaceae > Adiantum > Adiantum capillus-veneris. The sequence goes on along the minus strand of NC_140943.1, from coordinate 76,966,044 downwards.
AAAAGAGCTCCAGAATCTCTTGTAATAAGTGTCCACTGTATCCTTCTTGGTCATCCGAAGATGGTTCCAAGCAGTTCATATGCCGCGTTCATACTCTCAAGTCAGCCAAGAAGAAATAAAAAGCCTTTTGAATTTCAGTCATTTAACTGGCGCTGTCTTGTTTAACAAAAGCGTGGACCACCAAGTTCGAGCATTTCCCTTAGGGTAAGAGGCAGCCCTCCGAATCTTTGAGTGCTCTGAGTAACGCCCTCCTGAGAAAGCTATGTCAAACTGCTGTATAAATGTAACAGACTTGGACACTCCGAGTCAAGAATCTACCGCGACAGCACCAAATAACCACTTCAAAACAGTTCACAGTTCCAATTTATTCGGCACTGGCCCGGCGGAGTTCCGTGCCTGGAGATATTGGCCCCAAAGATTGGCACCCCTTTCGGTATTTCTTTTTGTATTAATCTGAGTTCAAAGTACCAGAGTGTGAGCAGGCGCTCACACTTAGACTCTGCGTCCAGATGCTCTGAGTTGAGGCCCTGCCTGCTTATTTAAAGAGTACAAAGGGATGCTAAAAGCAGTGTCCAAAAGCTGAAAATCAAAAGCCCAAAATAAAGCAAAGGCTTTCTCTCTCTTGCTTGTTAAAATAAAGCAAGTTCCAAAAAGCTGTCCATAATTTGCTTTTAAAATAAAGCAGAAAAGCTCTCTCTTTCTCTTCAATGGCGTAGAAAAAGCAAAAGGGCTCTCTCTATCTCTCTCTTGCAATTGTGTAGCCTAAAAAGCAAAAGCTGCCGCTGAATCAGCCTGCAAAAAGCGCCTCAATCTGTGGACGTCCGTACAACCTACCACGTGTCCTACATTCCGCGATTTTCGGAACTGGCAACCACTTTTCTTCCGGCTTGTGCAAGGTGTGTGTGGCAGCCACGTCATCACTTTGTGACATACCCCCCTCTTGAAAGCATTGTAATCGCCCTCGATTACGCCTGCAAAACAGATAGAAGCCATAAACTGCCTTAGCAGACACTGACTGTTAGTACCAACGCACTAGGAACACACATCTAGCACATGTACCAATTGACATTCACATCACATGACATCACAAGATATCACTGACATCACAGGACATCACATGACAAATCACATTCAACATTCATTCGGATCATAGAGCATGATTTATCGGCAATGTAGTTAGCAATCGCATCTAGATCCAGTCAAGACCTCATAGATGCCCGATTGACTAACCCCAATTGCAACCATGTCTATTCGAGATCATTAAGACCGAAATGCTGCAATCATTTTGTCTATCAGTTCCTGCACTTAAAAACAAGTCAAGAACAAATCAGTTTTATATTTTTCCAGAATTCCATTTCATAAAGTCATCTAGCAGAATACTGACAGCTCTCAGTATCCCTGAAGCTCAAAGAGACATAAGTGACTCTAGTATTCAAAAATCGAGGCATCTGTTGACAAAGGAGCGGAGTAACTCCCCTCTTGTGCAAACTCACTGCACCAGATCTCCGGCCAAGCTGAATTCTGGGTTCCATTTGGAATAGACTATGCTAAACCAAATGGAACCCAGAATTCAGACTATTCTGAAATTATGAAGGTATATGCTAAAGCAAAAGCTTCAAGGTAAAGATTGACATTCCGAGGAATATCTGCTAGGTCTTCCTCCTTCATTCGCTTCGCATCCAATTTGAAGTAGGTCTTGAATTTAACCAAAACCGTCAATTCGCTTTACCTTCTTTCTTTCTTTCTTTCTGTGCCAATGTCTGTTTTGGAACGAGTACTTGCTCGTTTTTGTCCATTTCGGGTTGTTGATCATCAGGCACATCGCCTTCAAAAGGCTTCAAGAGACTCACATGAAAAATATTGTGAATCCTCCAAGTATTCTGGCAGCTTCAGTCCTAAGGAGATATCGTTTATCTTTTCGGAAAATCTGGAAAGGTCCACACTATCTCATGCTAAGCTTTCAAAGAAGCCGCTCCTTTCCCTTTTTTCTTTCTTGGGCGTGCGTTCCCATAATGTAAGAGCACCCAATCATTCTCCTTCAATTTCAAATCGCAACAATGGCGATCTGCTGCCTTTTTCTGTCTTTCTTGAAATTTTTGCAAAGCCTTCTAGACCAAGTCCCTCGTGAACTGGTCGGCTTTAAAGAAAAATCTTATCTTTCGCGCTAAGGAAGGGTGGAACCTTCGTAGCAAATTCAAGAATCTGAAATGGCACCTTCCCCATCAGAGAGTTAAGCGTGTTTCACTGAATTGGCAATCTTTGATTGCCTGTCAGTCTGTGGGTAGAACGATGACGAGAACTGCAACCGCGTGCTTATGTTCTCCCAAAAAGCTGTCCGAAACAAACTCGTGAACCTGGGGTCCCCGTCGGAGACAATTGTCTCAGGCATGCCATGTAATCTGAAGACATAGGCAATAAACAATCGTGCTCACGTTGTGTTCTCGGGAGGTGAAATCCATTGCGATACTTTCCCTGGAGCGGGTGGGTATGGGTAAAGGCTGTAACAATCCCTATGCTTTATGCTTGTCAAACTTGACCTTTTGGCATACCAAGCAACTGCGCACAAACTCGTCCACATCCTTCTCGAGTCTCGGCCAAAAAAAGTATCTCTCTATCCCTTTCAAGGTGGTAGCAATGCCGCAGTGACCCGTAAAAGGCGGACAGTGGCGTTCGGTTAGAACCTTTTCCCTCAACGGCTGTGTCACGCACAACATGGTTTTCTTCATGAAGTAGCCATCTCGAATGGAATAATCCGCTACTATCTCCCCTTTCTGTATTCAATTGAATACATCTGCAAAATCTGTTCTGTGGCATACTGACGGACCTTATCCTCGAAGTTCCTCTGATGTATCGCGGAAATAGCCAGAACCAACGGCTTTCGGGACAAAGTATTTGCCACCAATTTCTTCTGTCCCTGCACATGGACAATCCGGAAGTAAACTGTGACAAGATGTTTGCCTACCGCATCTGCTTTTCCGATAGCTGCTTCCATGACAAGAAGTAGCATAAACATCCATCATCTGTGAAAAACCGTAAAATCGGCTCCGAGTAGGTAATATCGCCACTGAATAAGAGCTTGGATAACCACCAAAAGCTCTTTCTCACTTATTTGTATTGTCAATTTCGGCCTTGAAAACAATCGGCTCTCATAGGCAATGACATTGGGCTTCTTGCATTAAGACCGCATCCAGACTACGACCTCAAGTATCACAATATACTTCAAACGACTTCTGCAAATCCGGCGAAGTCAAAAATTGGTCTTGTAGTCAAATTCTGTTTCAATTCCTGAAAGGTAGTCACTTCTGTGGGTCCCCACGAGAAGATATGCAAAGGGGAAGCAATCTCTGCAAACTTTCTAATGAACCGCTTGTAGTACGAACACAATCCCAAGAAGCTTCTAACTTCATGGACATTCTTCAAATCGGGCCAATCACGGATAGTGTCTATCTTGGCTGGATCCATATGCACTCCTGCTGCTGACACAATGTGTCCCAAAAAGTGTATCTCTGGTAGGAAAAATTCACTTTTCTTCGCATTAATCACTAACTTGTGATCTCGTAAACACTTGAAGCAGATGATCTCTATGTTCTGCCTCATTCTTGGAGAAAACAATGATGTCGTCAAAGAAAGTGCCAACAAATAGTCTATACTCTCGAAAAATCCTGTCCATCATCCATTAAATGTCGCAGGGGCATTGGTTAGGCCAAACGGCATTACCAAAAACTCAAATAATCCAAAAGTCGTCCAAAAGGCGCGATTCGGATATGATGATATCCACTCTTTAAATCAATCCTGCTAAAACACGAGTATCCCTGTAATTTGTCGAGTATATCATCGATCTTAGGAATCGGAATTCTGTTCTTGATGGTGATTTTGTTGAGAGCTCTGTAGATTTGGTTCAGGCCCCATGCAATGTGGTACCAGTTCTGCTTTTTATCTGCCTTTTCTGTCACGTCTCACAGTTGCTTTAGAACTTTCTGGCCTTTCGTCATCTTGTTCATTCGGTGCCTTTTTAGGGCACTTCATGGAGATATGCCCAGTTTTCCCGCATTCAAAGTACTTCCCCTCCTTTATGTAGAGAGCCCTCTCTTGAGGAGTAAGCTTGGGTCGTGCATCCTTTTCTTTCTGTTCTGGGTTGCTCTTTCTTTTTCTACTTTCATTTTTCGAAGTCTGTTCGGCTCTTTGCATCATGATCTCATCTGTGGGGTAGGTCAGACTGCCAAAGTGAATGGCAAAACCCCGTTTCGTATGACTCATCAACTCCTGAATGGAAGCTGACTTTTGTTCTAAGGAGTGATCTCGGACCTCTGTAGGTAGACCCAAGGTAAACTGCTCAATCTGCTCCTTGAACGAGAGCTTCTTAAATGAAGAGGCGGGTAGAAAAGAGCTCTAGAATTTCTCGCAATAAGCGTCCACTGTATCCTTCTTGGTCATCCGAAGATGGTTCCAAGCAGTTCATATATCACGTTCATATCGAGTCAGCCAAGAAGAAATAAAAAGCTTTTTATTTCAGCCATTTAACTGGCGCTGTCTTGTTCAATAGAAGCGTGGACCACCAAGTTCGAGCATTCCCCTTAAAGTAAGAGGCAGCTCTCCGAATCTTAAGAGTGCTCTGAGTAACACCCTCCCGCGAAAGCGATGTCAAACTACTGTACAAAAGACAGCCTTCGAAGCATCTCTATAACCAGAAAATGTGTCAAATTTAATTGACTATCCACCTTCCTTAATCTCTCGGACTTTCTTGCTTTTGTCTTCCAGAAAGTCATACTGGTTGGCTTTATAAAAATTCTTCTTCTTCGCATAAAAGTTGGTATCGTCAGAGTCTGAACTGTCTGTAGACGAGTCCTCTGTAGAAGTGTCACCCACGGGGCGAGATTTAGACTTCTTTGCCTTTTTCTTGCCCTTTCTGAAGTGTTGTTTTTTGCTTCGCTTTTTACCTTTTCGGTCTTCTTCGCTTGAATCAGATGAGCTAGAAGAACTGTCAGAAGAAGAAGAAGAAGAAGAACTGGGTACTCCTTCAAATTGAACACTCTTCTTCTGCTTTCTTGCTTTTTCAAAAGTAGATTGACGACCCAAATAGGCCGGGAAGTCAGTGCCTTTCTTCTGCTTTTTGTCGTTCTTTTTAGCTTTGTTTTGCGTGTCAAAAAGCTGAGCAATTTGTGCATCAACCACCTCTTCTAATTCCTTCTCTGTATACTTCTTGGGATAAGGAGGTTTCTTGAGAGCGGGTTTTGGGGGTGGTTTTGTGGTTTTCTGCCACTACGTGTGCACCTCCTCCAAAGAGGTCTTGCTGTAACAGATTTGGACACTCCAAGTCAAGAATCAATCACGACAACACCAAATAACCACTTCAAAACAGTTTACAGTTCACAATAGATTTGCACTGGCCCGGCGGAGTTCCGTGCCTAGAGATATTGGCCCCAAAGACTGACGCCCCTTTCGGTATTTCTTTATGTATTAATCAATGTTCAAAGTACAAGAGAGCGGTTAGGGTTTCACTCTTAGACTCTGCGTCCATATGCTTTGCAGAGTGTGCGCCCAAACCGCTTATCTAAAGTTTTACAAGGGTTGCCAAAAGCAGAGCCCCAAAAGCTTCATATCAAAAAGCTTAAAAGCAAAGACTCCTTTTTCTCTTTATCAAACTCACTTGAGTTTTTTAAAATAAAGTTTCTCTCTCTTCTCAAATTGCGTAGGAAAAGCAATTGACGCAAAAGCAACTGCCAGCGCAATTTTCGGTATTTTCAGCTTGCTGCTAGGGTTAGGGTTAGGGTTTAGGACAGTTTTTAGGGTTAGTGTTAGGGTTAGGGTTAGGGTTAGTTTTTTTGCTGTTTTTAGGGTTTCAGGCAGATTTTAGGGTTTGCAGGTTTTAGGGCTAGGGTTTGCAGATTTAGGGTTTTCAGCAGCAGTCATGGTTTCGGCTCCCGGGCAGACACGTCATCACTTTGTGACATACCCCCCTCTTGAAAGCATTGTAATCGCCCTCGATTACGCCTGCAAAACAGACAGAGGCCATAAACTGTCTTAGCAAACACTGATTGTTAGTACCTACGCACTAGGAACACACATCTAGCACATGTACCAATCGATAGTCACATCACAGGACATCACTAGACATCACATGACATTCAACATTCATTCAGATCTTAGACCATGATTTATCGGCAATGTAGCTAGCAATCGCATCTAGATCCAATCGGGACCTCATCGATGTGCAATTGACTAACCTCTATTGCAACCATGTCTATTCGAGATCAATCAGACCAAAATGCTGCAGTCATTTTGTCTATCAGTTCCTGCACTTAAAAAGAAGTCAGAACAAATCAGTATCATAATCAGGAATTCCATTTCGTAAAGTCATTCAGCAGAATACTGTCAGCTCTCAGTATCCTTGAAGCTCAAAGAGATGTCAGTGACTTTAGTATCAAAATCAAGGCATCTGTTGACAAAGGAGCGGAGTGACTCCCCTCTTGTGCATCCCACTGCACCGGATCTCCGGCCAAGCTGAATTCTGGGTTCCATTTGGAGTAGACTATGCTAAACCAAAAGTATTGAGGTAAAGTGTCACAATCCGAGGAGTATTTGCTAGGTCCTCCTCCTCCATCCACTTCGCATCAAATGCAGGATAGTTCTTGAACTTAACCAAGAACCGCCTTCGGACTTTACCTTTCTTGGTATCCTTATGTGCCAAAATCTGTTCATGAACAAATATCTCCTCGTTTTCTTCCACTTCGGGTTGCCCATCAGGCTCCCCATCATCAGGCACATTACCTCTAAAAGATTTCAAGAGACTAACATGAAATGCATTGTGAATCCTCCAAGTATCAGGTAGTTTCAGTCGGAAGGAGACATCATTTATCTTTTCAGTGATCTGGAAAGGTCCGTAGTATCGCATACTAAGCTTTGCAAAAAGCCTCTCCTTTCCCTTTTTCTTTCTCAGGCATACCTTCTCAAAAATGTAAGAGCACGCAATCATCCTCCTTCAATTTCAGGTCACGACGATGGCCATCCGTTGCCTTTTCAGTCGTTCTTGAGACTTCTGCAAAGTCTCGCGAACCTTGGCAAAAGCCGTATCTAAGTCTCGCGTATATTTATCTGCTTGAAAGATCTTATCTTTCGTGCTTAGGAAGGGTGGAACCTTCGCAACACCTTCAACAATCTCAAATGGCGCCTTCTCCGTCAAACTAGAAGAGCTGTCAGAAGAAGAAGAAGAACAACTGGGTACTCCTTCAAATCGAACACGCTTCTTCCGTTTTCGTGCCGACTTAAATGTAGATTGACGACCCAAATAACCCGGGAAGTCAGCGTCTTTCTTCTGCTTTTTGTCGTGCTTTTTAGCTTTGTTCTGCGTGTCAAAAAGCTGAGCAATTCGTGCATCAATCATCTCTTCTAATTCTTGCTCTGTGTACATCCTCGGAGTAGGAGGTTTCTTCAGGGCTGGTTTGAGGGGTGGCTCTGTGGTCTGCCGCATGCACCTTGTCGAAGGAGGTCTGGCTCATAAATTTTGCAAATTTCGGGTCCTTCGCAAAATTTAGCATCATCTTTGTTGCATCGCCGATCAATCGTTGACGCTCCATCTCTTCGATCTCTGCCTGAGTAGGCCGAGGCGGGCCGCACTCTTCTCTCATCTCCGGATGCAGAGGAAGTCGACTGATTTCTGTCTGAAGCCATAAGTGCCGCGTAAAAAGGATCAGATTTCTCGTAGAAGAGAAATCGGCCGTGTTCTGATACCACTGTAACAGACTCGGACACAAGTCGAGAGTCTACCGCAACACCACAATAAATCACTTCAAAGCAGTTCACAGTTCACAATTGATTCGACACTGGCCCGACAGAGGTCTGTGCCTAGAGATATTGGCCCCAAAGACTGGCGCCCCTTTTGGTATTTCTTTTTGTATTAATGTGCACCTCAAAGTACAAGCGAGTGGGAGGTTCTCACTCTCAGACTCTGCGTCCAGATGCTCTGAGAAGTGGGAGGCCTGCCCACTTATTTAAAGGTTTACAAGGGATGCCAAAAGCAGAGCCCCAAAAGCTGAAAATCAAAAGCCTTGCCAAATAAAGCAAAAGCTCTTTGTCTCTCACAAGCTCTCTCTCTTTCTGTCAATAAATAAAGCAGAGCTTTTAGCTCTCTCTCTCTCTCTCTCTCTCTCTCTCTCTCTCTCTCTCTCTCTCTCTCTCTCTCTCTCTCTCTCCTCTTTTGCGTAGAGAAAGCTGGCCAGATTCGCGTAGCCCCAAAAGCAGCCAAAAACTGTTGTAAATTGCGCATTTCCGTACAGCTGTTGCCATGTCAGCATTCCACGAATTCCGTCGTGATTTTCGGACATGCCTACCACGTCATCATTTCTGCAAGGGTGTTCCCGTGGGACTGTCCATGCCTAGGGATGGGGGGGGGGGGGGGGGGGGAGGTGTGTGTACAAAGGCCACGTCACCAGTTTGTGACAGTCTGCACACCACACCAAATTTGGTGTGAACTCAATGCGAAAACTTGTCCGCGTTGTCGTGATCTATAAACTTACCACACACACACCTTTCAATGAGCGCACGTTAGCCTAGTGATTAGAGTCAATTCCGTGAGGGAGAGGGTAGTGGGTTCAAGTCTCTGATCCGAAAAAGTGGGAATCTTTTGCATTCCATAGGCAATTCAACGGTCACAAATCTTTAATGGTCCGAGCACTGAGCTTCCGGTAGTCCACACATACGTGCAACTTCCTATTCTTCTTCACTACTGCGATCGGAAACAACCAGTCACTACTTGACACATCAGTAATGAACTCTGCTTTTAGAAGATTGTCGATTTTCTCTTTTACCTTTTTTGCATAATTGGGGTTCATTCTATACCTTTGTAGTCTTATTGGTATGGCATCTGGTTTCAACGGTATTCGGTGTTGATACGCTTCTGGATCGACTCCCTTCAAATTTGTATTTCTAAAATAAAGCTTGAATCTCTGGCTTCAGATGTTCGTTGATATTCACCCTTATTGGGGTTTTCATCTGTACCAAGATTCCACTCTTTGATCTCTTGATAATTTGGAAGTAGCCAATTCGGACCACCTCCTTTTCGCTTGGCCAATGAATCTGCTTCTTTCTTAGTTCGAATGGCAGTTGCGTACTCATTGAATGGATCACCTAACTCCGCAAGTCCAAATTCCGTCTCTATCCTTTTAGCAACTTGGTTTGAAATCTCCGTGTTGGTCTGACTATGCCTTGCCTCTGAATTGGTGTACGCTGTAGTGGAAGTGAATGCTGAACTTTGCTCAAGATGAGTGCTCCAAATTGTGCTCAAGGGTTCCTTTTACTTACGGAAGGGAGAGCCTTCCGTTCCTTTAGAGAGAGAGTGCAAGTGATCACAAACGAAGTGGATAAACATTGTGAATGAAGGTGCTGAGACTCTGAGAGAAGAACACGACACCAGAAAATTGTCAAACCCTCCTCCGGGCCCCTCTCTCGATGGCGAGAGAGGTCTATGCTATTGATTGCACAAATCTGGTACAAGATGCTGATGCAAGTCGTGAGACGATAATGCAAAGTATCTAGGTTGGAGACGACGGTGACGACGGAAGCAGCGATGTTGAATGGCTGAAAATGCTATCTTCTATGTTGTTCTTTATCTGCTGAATTCGCTGCTGAAAAACGCTGATTCCTGCTGTTGCAAAACGCTGCCTTTGCGGGTGCAAAACGCTGCTCTTGCTAGGTTCAATCGCTGAATTTGCAGGTGAAAAAACGCTGACCTGATGCAGTCCAAATCGCTGGTTGATGCAGTCCAAAACGCTGAATTGCGGGCTTCACAAACGTTGGGCTATGGTGCTGAAAAACGCCAGGTCTATGGGGCTGAAAACGCTGGCTTTGCTGTTGGAAAACGCTGGAGTTTAAGGCTGAAAACGCTGATGGTTTATTGCTGAAAACGCCAGAGCTTCAGGGGTCTTGCTTGTGAGAGCGGGAGAGATACCTGTTGCAAGCCTGTTGCCTTGTGCACTCCTCCCACTTCTGCCAAAGAATGCTAGCGTTGGTTTTCTTATATATTGTCTTAAGCAAATTGCCCTACCCAGTTTCCCAACAAAAGTCACTTAAAAATAATAAGTGAAAAATGTCAAAAATAGGGAAAATAGGTCTATGCACTGTAAAAATGCTCTTGATGGGTTCTGATAGAAACCTGACGATCATGCTATGTGCAACCAGAGGATATGCATCTACTTTTAAGTGCCTGGGCATGCACGGTTTGCGAACAAACTCACAGAAGTGCCAGAACACTTCCTAAGCTAGATTGATTGGACTGAATTGAACCCTTGTCATGAAGTAGCTTGTCCACGTACACATAGGGTTAGATGTGTCATGTGACATTTGGTTTCTTCCTTCTCCAAATCCGTTTGATCTGGCGATTGTTTGTCAATTTGAAATGTTCTTTTACCAGTATTTGATTTTGTTAACTGATCAGGATAATGCCTCCTTTGCCTTCCAACTTGTTTCTTATTCATCAGAATAACACGTAAATCTATTTTTGCAAGTGGAAAAATATTCAGTGATGCGAGCATTCGTTTGATCTTCTTTGTACCATACTTCTTGCAGAGCCTTTTTCCAGCTTCTTGTGTTATCGGTTTTAATTTGAATTCTCCTGTTGGACCCCTGAATAGTCAATGTGTGATATCGTGGGTCGTTGGTTTCCTAGAAAAATCTCATAATAAGGAATATTCAGTGGTTGGCAAGCTCTTGAATAGTCAAAACAAGCCTTTGGCGGTGATGGTAGCCCCAAGACCAATCACACTGGACCTCCAAGGCTATCAATTCGAGAAGAGTCACTTTAATCTCTTTAGGTCATTAGGCCCCATTGGACGGGGTCCCATAAGTTGGTGGGAACTCTTCTTTAAAAATAGGCCACTCGGCAAGACTTTGCAAGTTGGTAAAAATTCTTCTGCTTCTTTTGCTTCTTCACTTAGGGTTTAGGCCCCTCCGTCGGGATCTGAAGGTTGGCTCGGGTCTTCATTGACTTGACACGTCAGCAGTTTGTGATACCTGGCATTGAGCTTCAAAATGGCTGTCACGGGGACGTGGCAACTGTTAACTATGTCACGAGGACGTGGCAACTGCTAACTTTAGTTGGTTTCTTTCCAAGGGATTTTGTTTTATTTTTGAGACCCTCTTCTTGAAGTAGCAAACGGTCGGACATTGCATGGCCAATGTGAACGGTAGTTTCACCCACAGATGGGTAGTGGTCGGCACTGGAATTCGTATGGTAAGAGGATGTCTAGGCTCAGAGCAAGATCATATAGGTTCCCCCGTCGCACTTAGCAAGTTGGTGGATACTAGGAAGTGAACTCAATTAAGGCGTAAAGTCAAGGTGGGACTACCAACAAAAAGTATTCGACAGTTGGGCCACATTGCACCTTTGGATGCGGTCCCAATGAGGATAGATGGTCAGAAGACCAGTGGGAGCCCAACGGAAGTATCTCCTAAAATTTAGGGAACTGCTATTTTGGGCCGAGAAATGTGTTCGCGTCATTACCTCCGGTATGACTAGGGGAACATTTTACAACTCTGCCGCGAAGTCAACTGGGCAACCGGTCAGGATATTTTTAAGCGGTGAACCCGAAACGGGAAAATGCTTGTAAATGCGCCAAGTGTCACATTTTCATGAACTTTCCTCCTACAGAAAAATGGGCGTTGATTTTTAAGCTGGGAGAGGCCTTCATTTGCAAAATTTGTCACAAGTTAAGAGCTATGGAGTGCTTCCTTTCCCTCTCATGTACAGTGTGGTGCTAGGAGTGATGCCGTGCACACTACACACTGCTCTCTCTCTCCCCTACGTGCAGTTATGTGATGCCCCACAAGAGGGCTCCTCATTTGACTGATGTGTAGCTGTGTGGGTTCATGCTTTTGTGCTGAGGCAAGAGCCTCCTTGAGCAGGAACAGGGGTAGCTAGCTGCTACTCCAACGCAGGCACTGGTGAGGGTCATAACCTCACCATACAGGTGCAAAATCAGCGCTGTGTATGTGCTGTAATTTTACTGTTTTTCAGCCATACGGACGCCAGAACCTTTGGGAATCGTGCCCCACTGGCAGAGGACAGTTAGGGGACTGTTTGGGGCTGAAAACAGGGCAAAAACCAGTAAATACAGCATCCTTAATTTACTGTTTTTGGGCAGGAATCAGAGGGTATACGCCAGTAGAAGCAAGTTCCAGCAGGGGAATTGGTTTTGCGCAAGTTTAGGGGCTGTTATGCTGCTGAAATTTGGCCAAAACAGGCGGTATCTAGTGGGATACAGTCAAAGGATTCCCAGGACTCTTCTTTGTACTTTATCCTCCTAAAGAATAAAGAAATACCGAAAGGGGCGCCAATTTTGGGGCCTACAGGTTGTCGGCGTCTGCTCGGAGCATTCTAGCTTCCGAGCCGTGTGTGTGATTAAGTGTTAATTCCCGTTACAAGTCTCCTTTGCAAAGTGCTCTGTGTGTGTGTGTAAAGTAAAGAATATCGGGTGAAAGCCAACGCCTACCGCCCCACGGGCCGGTTTCATGGTTCCGTTGCTGGGACATCGATCACTTTTTCCTTAAAGAGTGAGGCTGGATTGTTTTGGGATAAAGACACAGAGTGCAGGAACGTGGGGATTACACTATGGCCGACAAGGGGAAGGGAATTATGGAAGAGGGTTCCTCTTCAAAGGACAGGCAGGAGATTCCTATGGTTTTTGAGATTGGCGAGAGCTCACGGCCACGTCAGTCTGTACCTCCTGTCAATGTGAATGTCCCTCCAGTAGTACAGGGCTTTATGACTGGGCAACTTGAGGATGATGCGTTCAAGACTTAGTTAGTTGCTGCGGTGAATGTCTTTTCGCAGCTGGTGCAGAATCCGAGGTTTATGGAATTCTTGCAAGTGCCACCAGTGCAATAGCAAAATAGGCAACCTACGCCGCGTACGGAGCTTGTTGATGCTCAAGCCCAGGTACTTAATGTGGTGCAGGAGGAAAGGGAACACTCGCATGTTGCGGAGTCGGGGGCTCCAAAGCAGGTTCCTCCCGTGCTTGAACAGGTGGCTAGAACGCCTATTCCATAGGTTATGCTAGTTCAGTTCAGAGTCAGCATGCTGTCTTGAATGGACAGGGAGCTGGATACCAAGCTATGCACTCAGTTTTTCCACCACCCACGGTATATCGTGGGTATTTTGGGGGTGGATCAATGTTCCAAAGTATGGCTGGTTATGCGCTTGGAAGTCAGCCGTACATGCCAGGAACAGTGTTCGGGGGTATGCAAGGCATCATGCCAAACCCCATGTATGGTAGTATCGGCATGTAGCAAGGTTTCCACTGCAACCAGGGCCAGTTTGGGGTGCCACAGGGTCATTTTGGCAAGGCTGGTTTTTCTGGACAGCAGCCAGATATCGCACCTCTGGCGCAAAATGTGAATGGCCAAGACGTGCCGATCATGCCTGCTACAGTGCCCATGTTGCAGACCATTCCGTATGACAACTTGGGGGCACTAGAGAATCCGAAGGCTTACAAAGAAGGTGGTGCAACGGTAAAGTTCAGTACCTTCAGTGGTTTCGAGGATAAGACAAAGGTCCTTTCCTCCAGCAGTTTGATACAACTTATGCGGGAGGGAATTTTACAGAGGCCTCGAAGGTCAGGAAAGCTGCCACTTTCTTAAAGAACAATGTGCTTACATGGTGGACGACATTGTTAATGCAAGGACAGGCACCCGCCACTTGGGTTTACTTCAAGCAAATGTTTGTTCTGCTTGGCTGTCAAATGAATTTGAAGCCGACGTCATGATAGATTGGCACCAGCTTACTTCAGCTTCGTGCAAGAGCTTGCTGGAGTACAATAGGAGGTTTTGTAAAGCGTTACTCTCAGTGACCTCCTACAGATTTGTGCCATTGACAGAGCAGATAGAGAAGTACTGTTGTGGGCTGCCTAAAGGGCTTCGCGATTACTGTACAAAGAACAAAGTGGCTACCCTTACTCAGCTTATGGAATTGTGAACACTGGTCTTGCCTTGTTGAAAGGAGAGGACAGTGGATTTCCGAACAGTGACAAAGGAGGGCAGCAAAAGAAAAATTCAGCGAAGAAGCCCTTTGTGAAAACGGCTCTTGATGCGTCACAGGGGTCAGAAAAGGCCACCAAAGACAAGGATTCAGCCGGGACTTCTGGAGCGCAGGCAAAGAAATAGAAAAGGAAGCCTTTTGTGTGCAAGTCGCTCGAGGAAAAGAAGGTCCTAATGGCTGAGAACAAATGCTTTATATGCGAGCAGCCTGGTCACTTTTCTATCAATTGTCCACAAAGGAAAAAACCAGTTGACTCAGAGGATAAAGAAGACCAGAAAGGCAAGAAGCCTAAACCCACGGCAGGTTTAGTGCCAGACATGGTGGGTGACAGGCCCAGCACAGATGCTAGTGAGTTATGCAGTGCATGGGGTAAAGTTAGGGATCAGACGGCACTCATCTTCTTTGATCTAGGTGCCAAAGCCAACTTTATCTCACCAGAGTTAGCTATGAAGCTGGGCATCAGAGCTGAAGAGATGGGGTACACAGCAGAGGCAGGGTTGGCATGTCCTGGCTACTCAGAGTGTGTTACTCTCATCATTGGAAAACTGCGTCTGCATATTCAGTCGTATGTGGACAATGAAGAGTTTTACATCATGCCGCTGGAAGGTTGTGACGCCTTGTTGGGAATCCCGTGGATATTCCGAGTGCATGGAGTCTTGGATGCCTACAACAAAAGGATCACTGTACAGCATAGGGGCAAAACTCACATCTTGGATGTAAAGCTTAAAGGAGAGTCAGTCCCTATGTATCTGCTTCTGCTATCACTTCTGTAATAAAGAATCATCTTTCTGTGTACTTGATTTTTGCACGTGATGTCTCAGATAGTGATCACTCAAATTTATCTGTGCTAGATAAAGAAAGGTCAGCATTTTTGCAAAAGTTTAGTGATTTTTTTTTTGATTCATTACCGTCGCAATTGCCGCCAGAGAGACTTGAGGACCATCGGATAGATTTGGTGCCAGGGTGTAGCCCACCAAATAGACCTCCCTACAGGGTTAGTGCGGCGTAGCAAAAAGAGATTATGGGCCAGGTTGAGGAGTTATTAGAGAAGGGACTGATTCAGCCTAGTTCTTCGCCCTTTTGCTCCCCAGTGCTCCTAGTGCAGAAGAAGGATGGCTCATGGCGCATGTGTATTGATTACCGTGCGTTGAATAAGAATACCATCAAGAATAGGTTTCCTATTCCCAGAATTGATGATATTCTTGACCGTTTAGAGGGTGCTGCAATTTTCAGCAGGATAGACCTTAAGAGTGGGTACCATCAGATTCGTATAAGGCACAGAGGATGTGCACAAGACTGCGTTTAGAACGACATTTGGTCTTTATGAGTTTCTAGTGATGCCGTTTGGGCTAACAAATGCTCCTGCCATGTTCAACAGGTTACAGAATGATGGACCGGATTTTCCGCTCGCTTCAACAGTTTGTTGGAACGTTCTTCGATGACATGATAGTGTATTCGAAGAATGAAGAGGAGCATAGGTGTCACTTGACCATTGTGTTCGAAGAGCTGCGCAGTCACAGGTTACTTGTCAATCCTAAGAAAAGTGAATTCTTCCTCGAAGAGATCCACTTTCTGGGCCACATAGTCTCAAAGGATGGTTTTAGAATAGATCCCGCAAAGGTCGAAGCTATCAAGACATGGCCAGACTTGAAGAGTGTGCACGATGTCAGAAGCTTCTTGGGATTGTGTTCCTACTATAGAAGGTTTATCAGAAATTTTGCAGAGATAGCATCGCCTCTTCACGCATTGCAAAAGAAAGAGGTCACTTTCAGATGGACCCAAAAAGAGATTTCAGCTTTTAGTCTCTTAAAGGAAAAGTTGACTTCAGATCCAGTTATTGTTTTGCCAGATCTCAGGAAGTCATTTATGGTCCAATGTGACGTGTGGCAGTAGCATCGGAGCAGTGCTAATGCAAGATGGACGGGTAGTAGCTTATGAAAGCCGAATTTTGCAAGGGCCAGATAGGACTATGCAAGTCTATGAGAAAGAGCTCTTGGCCGTGACTCATGCGCTTTCTAGCTGGAAGCACTACCTCTTAGGTGCTGATTTTGTTGTCTAAACAGATCATCAGACCTTGCGATACTTCTTGACACAGTCAAAGTTATCTGAAAAGCATATGCGATGGGCAAACATTCTTTCCATGTTCCACTTCCAGATTATGCATGTGGAAGGCAAGAAGAATGTTGTGGTTGATGCGTTATCAAGAAAGCCACAAATTTCAGCTGTGTCAATTCCTTATCATCATGAGTTAGATGACATGAAGGAACAGTATACTGCTGATGAAGATTTTGCAAAGATCTTTGAACAGTTACAAGAGGGGCAACATCACGAGCACTACCTCCTCAGAGATGGTTTTATGATAATGCATGGCAGACTTTGTGTCACTAGGCCACTGCGACATAAGGTCATGGAAGAGAGTCATGTCCCACAGTATGCAAGGCATCGTGGCATTGATGCAACAGTTAAAGCGGTAGAGACATTCTTCTATTGGCCTACCTTGAGGAGAGATGTGGATGCCTTTGTGCGAGCATGCATAGTTTGCCAAAAGGTCAAGTTTGACAGGCAAAAGGCACTAGGGTTGTTACAACCACTGCCGATTCCGGATAAGCCATGGGAAAGCATTGCTATGGACTTTATCTTTGATCTTCCAAGGACGCCAACAGGGAATGATGGTATATGGACCATTATCTGCAGGTTCAGCAAGCAGGCCCATTTTATCCCTATCAGGAAGAAGATAAAATCTGATCAGATGGCACGCTTGTTCATGTACAATGTGTTTAAGTACCATGGTATGCCACAATCGATTATCAGTGATCGTGATCCTCGCATGACCAGTTTGTTCTGGAGAGTATTGTTTGAGAACATGGGCACTACGCTCAAATTCTCATCTTCGTGTCATCCACAAACTGATGGACAGTCAGAAGAGGCTAATTCTACTGTCTTAGATCTACTGAAATGCTATGTGTCAGATAATAAGGGCAAGTGGGAACAGTATTTGCCTATGCTTGAGTATGCATACAATAATACGGTGCATTCGTCTACTGGCAAAGCACCTTTTGAGATTGTTGAAGGCGGCAAAAAGGTTCCTCCCATTTTGCATACAAAGGACAAGATCTTTGAGGCAGATCGATATGTTGAGAACATGGATGAGATGTATAAGAAGATTAAAGTTGCCTTGGAGAAGACTCAGGCAAAGCAGAAAAAGGCTGCTGATCGCCACCGTCGTGAATTGCTGTTATCACCTGGTGATTGGGTTCTGTTAAGGTTCGAAAAGGCAAGGTTAAAGAAGATGAAGGGCAAGGAATGGCTGTTTCCTAAGCTCAGCATGCGTTACTATGGGCCTTTTCAAGTGCTTGACAAGATCAGCGATGTGGCTTACAGGTTGAAATTCCCTGATGCGTGGAAGATTCATAATGCGTTTCACGTGAGTCTTCTAAGACCCTTCGTGGGTGATGTGCCAGAAGATATGCCAGATGAGGATGAGCCAGAAGTTGAGGAACTTGATGAGATCTTGGTACCTGAGCAAGTTTTAGCACATAAAGACAAAAAAGTTAAAGGACAAGTTGCAAGACGCTATTTGGTGAAGTTCAAGAACTATCCGCCTATGGATGCAAAGTGGATGGAAGAGCATGAACTGTTAGAGTCACCAAATGTAATGCAGCTTTACCTTGAAGCCTTTGGGTTACAGCCTACTTATGCCCCAACCCAACGTGTGCCAAGGAGGGGTAATGATGGAGCTAGTACATCAAATGTACATATGAATTCAGTGTAATAGATGGAAATGACAAAAGTATGAAGGCCTCATTAAGTCATTTGTATCTATATGTTATGACCTTTCTTGCGGATACATGCGATGATAAAAGAGTGTTGATAGCACAAGATCATCAGTGGCGTGTATTTATGGTATGCAATCGAGGACGTTGCGATTTCAAGAGGGGGGTATGTCATGGGGACGTGGCAACTGTTAACTATGTCACGAGGACGTGGCAACTGCTAACTTTAGTTGTTGGTTTCTTTCCAAGGGGTTTTGTTTTATTTTTGAGACCCTCTTCTTGAAGTAGCAAACGGTCGGACATTGCATGGTCAATGTGAACGGTAGTTTCACCCGCAGATGGGTAGTGGTCGGCACTGGAATTCGTATGGTAAGAGGATGTCTAGGCTCAGAGCAAGATCATATAGGTTCCCCCGTCGCACTTAGCAAGTTGGTGAATACTAGGAAGTGAACTCAATTAACGCGTAAAGTCAAGGTGGGACTACCAACAAAAAGTATCCGACTGTTGGGCCACATTGCACCTTTGGATGCGGTCCCAATGAGGATAGATGGTCAGAAGACCAATGAGAGCCCAACGGAAGCATCTCCTTAAATTTAGGGAACTGCTATTTTGGGCCGAGAAATGTGTTCGCGTGATTACCTCTTGTATGACTAGGGAACATTTTACAACTCTGCCGCGAAGTCAACTGGGCAACCGGTTAGGATATTTTTAAGCGGCGAAACCGAAACGGGAAAAAGCTTGTAAATGCGCCAAGTGTCACATTGTCATGAACTTTCCTCCTACAGAAAAATGGGCGTTGATTTCTAAGCTGGGAGAGGCCTTCATTTGCCAAATTTGTCACAGGTTAAGAGCTATGGAGTGCTTCCTTTCCCTCTCATGTACAGTGTGGTGCTAGGAGTGATGCCCTGCACACTACACATTGCTCTCTCTCTCCCCTAAGTGCAGTTATGTGATGCTCCACAAGAGGGCTCCTCATTTGACTGATGTGCAGCTGTGTGGGTTCATGCTTTTGTGCTGAGGCAAGAGCCTCCTTGAGCAGGAACAGGGGTAGCTAGCTGCTACAAAGCAGGCACTGGTGAGGGTCATAACCTCACCATACAGGTGCAAAATCAGCGCTGTGTATGTGCTGTAATTTTACTGTTTTTCAGCCATACGGACGCCAGAACCTTTGGGAATCGTGCCCCACTGGCAGAGGACAGTTAGGGGACTGTTTGGGGCAGTGTCCTGAATTTACTGTTTTTGGGCAGGAATCAGAGGGTATACGCCAGTAGAAGCAAGTTCCAGTAGGGGAATTGGTTTCGAGCAAGTTTAGGGGTTGTTATGCTGTCGAAATTTGGCCAAAACAGGCGGTATCTAGTGGGATACAGTCAAAGGATTCCCAGGACTCTTCTTTGTACTTTACCCTCCTAAAGAATAAAGAAATACCGAAAGGGGTGCCAATTTTGGGGCCTACAGGTTGTTGGCGTCTGCTCAGAGCATTCTAGCTTCCGAGCCGTGTGTGTGATTAAGTGTTAATTCCCGTTACAGGTCTCCTTTGCAAAGTGCTCTGTGTGTGTGTGTCTAAAGTAAAGAATATCGTGTGAAAGCCAACGCCTACCGCCCCACGGGCCGGTTTCAATGGCCATACTTTCCAGAAGTTTAGCAATTGAAATCTCTCTTTCCAAATCAGCTCTACCGCTTCCATGACCATTGCCTCCCTGATATCTCCCTCCGCCAGCTCTCGTACTTGTACTGGCCTCGTTTCCTTTGGAGCCAGATACTCCCTTTGACTTCACCATTTCTTGATTAGTTAAGGCAAAATTGGACAAGTCCTTTCCCTTCTTGAAAAGGTGAATTCTGATTGCACAATTATTCCTAACGTGACCATGCGCCTTACATTGACTGCACTTGTCACCAGTGATCCTTGGATCTGCACTTCGAATACCAGGTCTTCAGCTTACTGACCGAGGGTCTAGTCTTCGCCATTTCAACAATTTGCTTGGACGTCTCCTCCAGTTTCTTCGTCCAGGATCCCTTCTTCTTGCTGTTAGCCTTAACATTTGAACCGCTATCAGATGAGCTGGAATTGGAGGTGGAATCTGACTCCTCAGTTGTCGTCTTAGTATCACTGGAATTTCGTCTCTTGTGACCCTTCTCCTTTTTGGCATGCTGTTCAAGTTTCAAAATGCGCTGAACCAGATAATTGAATTTTTTTGTTGGGTTGGAACCTCTTGTTCCCTTAACTTTTTACTTTTAAACGCACTGGTCGATATCCTTGAGCTCAGCATATTGTTTGAATGCGTGAATATTGACATCTGGTTGTCTTGCTTACTCGCTTTGAATATTGGAAAAAACAATCTTCAAATCAATGGATCTTTTATGATGTCTGGACTTCTCTTTTGAGACTGATTTGTGCTCTCTGGTTCTTCTCTTGCTATAGTGATCAATATCTGCTATAGTGATCAATGGATCTTTCATGATGTCTGGCTTCTCTTTTGAGACTGATTTGTGCTCTCTGGTTTTTCTCTTGCTATAATGATCAGTATCTGCGTCCCACTTGTCGTTATCATCCGTTTCAGTTACAGTATCTGGTTCTGGTTTTCGCTCTGACTTCCTTTGAACTGATCTGTGGCTCTTTCGGCTGCCATCACTTCCATCCGTATGCTTCCTGCTTTTTCCCTATTCTTTCTTCTAAGACCCAACTGAGAGCGTCGCTTTGCTCGCTTCGACTGCCTACGCTTGGACCTTGTAGAGTGTTGGGAATCCTCTTGTTTCTCAACTTCGTACTGATCCAAATTCGGATCTATTTCATTGCCAGTGTCAAAGCCTCGCTCCGACTCCTCTGGGATTGGACTGACACGATCTGGATTCTCCGTGGATCTGCTTTCTGTCTCAGGAAACTCTTTTAGGTGGCTTGACTGAATTCGGCTAACTCAAAAACCCAATTGGGAGATAGAGATTCTCTGTCAAGAGCAATTCAACTCACCACCGTGATCGCCAAAATGGAATGACCTGGTCACTTTTGACAGGTATTCTAGGTTGGGTTAGGAGAGTTTGTTAAACCAGTTAGGCAAGTGGACTTCAATCACCAGATCAGACAAAGACGAAGACAAAACTGAAATGGACATGTGAGATTGATATTGGAGCTGGGATTGGAATGTATATTCAGATAAGTATAACTGGTAATGAGTACAACAGCATGAGCCAAAGGATGCTCTCAGCTTAATGGCAAAAGAGTACAAGAGAACTACGAGCTCCAGGAATGACACTAGACTCAGTGATAATCATCACAATAAATCTCGTCAAATGAGTAGTGGGCTGTCACAAACTGCTGACGCGTCAAGCCATTGAAGAACAGAGCCAACTTGTAGATCTCGGCCGAGGGGCCTAAACCCCAAGAGAAGCAACAGAAGAAGTTTGAACCAGCTTATGGGGTTCCCGTTCGATGGGGCCTATAATGAAGCTAAGCAGGACCCAAAAAGACCTGCCGTAAACAGTTGACGACATGGCAGATATTGTACGGACAGACTGATTACCTAATACAAAAGGGTATCAAGCCCCACCTCTTTTCTGAGAGAGAGAGAGAGAGAGAGAGAGAGAGAGAGAGAGAGAGAGAGAGAGAGAGAGAGAGAGAGAGAGAGAGAGAGAGAGATTTCAGCCTTGCGACATCTTCAACCTGCCGGCCATCGTTGAGTAGCCGCTGGCCTTTGCGCAGTTTGGGTCCGCGTTCCTGCCGATTTCCAAGTCACCACCCTAGCTTTATCATCATGGAGCCCGTCAAGACAACTGTCTCTGCTTGGAGAAGGCTTTTTCTGCACCCTTGCTCCCCCACCGGCTGTTGCAGACTCTCTGGCACTTGTTCATGCATTTCTTCCTATGTTGATCCTACTGGTTCGTCGGTGTCCTGCCAGATTTGGGGTTGGTCTTTCCTCTCTTTATCTTGTTTGTACTTTTGTGTGTGTGTGTGTGTCCCCCTTTGTTGGCTTGCTTCTGGGTGTGTGTGAGTTTTGAGTGTGTGCAGGTGTGTGTGTGTGTGTGTGGAAGCTTGCCTTCGAGTCCATGTAAGTGAGTGTGTCCTTAAGGTTTGCTTTCGAGGGTGTGTGTGTGTGGAAGCATGTCCTTAAGGTTTGCTTTGCTTGTTTTTGTTCCGGTGTGTTTGTTTATTTTCTTTCTTCCCTCTTCTTTTGGTTGGCTTTGGTTGTTTGTTTGGTGTTGGGGTCACTGTGCTCATTTGCACTCTCTGCCAAGCTTCTCAATTGGTTTCCACCTGGAGGTTGTGTCAAAGCTGCCTACAGTGTCTCCTGGAAGTTCCCTCTCCAGCAATAGTCTTCAGGAGTCACCTTCAGCAAGTGGACTGTTCGCTCTTTTGGATGAAAGCTCCCTGTCAGCTCCGGTGTAGTGCTCTGTTATCCACCTTGTGTCATCCTTCTGGAGTATCTTGGTGATGTTAGTTGCCTCTTCACCCTCATCTTCGCCACCAACTGCTCTTTACCTTCTGTTCCTCCATTACCTCTTGCTGTCAGTTTTTATGAGTTGGCGGGCATCTGCCCGACTCCGAGCTTCTCCTAGTTGCTCACTGTCATCTTTACCGCTGGTGGCTTTTGGTGGCTCGGGTTCTTGATTTACAGTTGTCGAATGGGCTTTTGACTGAAGTGCATATGTTCTAGAGGCTACTGAAGTCTGACATCCTCTCTCCACTTAACTTGCCAAGGCACTTTTTACTCTCTTTAGGAGTGTTTTTTTACCCTGGTGTTTAGTCTTTTTCAGTTTGGCCATGTGCCTAGTTGTATCTGGTTTCAAAGTTTTTCCGTTTGCTGCCTACGGGCCTGCTATGTAAACAGTGATGTACTTGCTCTCAGAATAGGCACCACTTGGGAGCCTCTTTTCCTTGCCGCGAGAGAGAGAGAGAGAGAGAGAGAGAGAGAGAGAGAGAGAGAGAGAGAGAGAGAGAGAGAGAGAGAGAGAGAGAGATTTCAGCCTTGTGACATCTTCGACCTGCCGGCCATCGTTGAGTAGCCGCTGGCCTCTGTGCAGTTTGGGTCCGCGTTCCTGCTGATTTCCAAGTCACCGCCCTACCTTTATCATCATGGAGCCCGCCAGGACAATTGTCTTTGCTTGGAGAAGGCTTTTTCTGCACCCTTGCTCCTCCACCAGCTGCTGCAGACTCTCTGGCACTTGTTCATGCATTTCTCCCTATGTTGATCCTACTGGTTCGTCGGTGTCCTGCCAAATTTGGGGTCGGTCTTTCCTCTCTTTTATCTTGTTTTTACTTTTGTGTGTGTGTGGGTGTGTGTCTGTGTGTCCCTCTGTTGGCTGCTTCTGGGGGGGGGTGAGTTTGAGTGTGTGCAGGGGTGTGTGTGGAAGCTTGCCTTTCGAGTCCATGTAAGTGAGTGTGTCCTTAAGGTTTGCTTTTGGGGGTGTGTGTGTGTGGAAGCTTGTCCTTAAGGTTTGCTTTGCTTGTTTTTGTTCCTGTGTGTTTGTTTATTTTCTTTCTTCCCTCTTTTTTTGGTTGGCTTTGGTTGTTTGTTTGGTGTTGGGGTTTTGTTGTTGCTTGTTCGCGGTTGGTTCGTTCAGAGTTGGGTCACTGCGCTCATCTGCATTCTCTGCCAAGCTTCTTCAGTCGGTTTCCACCCAGAGGTTGTGTCAAAGCTGCCTACAGTTTCTGCTGGAAGTTCCCTCTCCAGCAATAGTCTTCAGGAGCCACCTTCAGCAAGTGGACTGCTCGCTCTTTTGGATGAAAGCTCCCTGTTAACTCCGGTGTAGTGCTCTGTTACCCACCTTGTGTCACCCTTCTGGAGTATCTTGGTGATGTTAGTTGCCTCTTCACCCTCATCTTCCCACCAACTGCTCTTTACCTTCTGTTCCTCTATTACCTCTTGCTGTCAGATTTATGAGTTGGCGGGCATCTGCCCAACTCCGAGCTTCTCCTAGTTGCTCACTGTCATCTTCTCGGCTGGTGGCTTTTGGTGGCTCAGGTTCTTGATTTACAGTTGTTGAATGGGCTTTTGACTGAAGTGCGTATGTTCTAGAGGCTACTGACATCCTCTCTCCACTTAACTTGCCAAGGCACTTTTTACTCTCTCTAGGAGTGGTTTTTTACCCTGGTTTAGTCTTTTTCAGTTTGGCCATGTGCCTAGTTGTATCTGGTTTCAAAGTTTTTCCGCTTGCTGCCTACGGGCCTGCTATGTAAACCGTGATGTACTTGCTCTCAGAATAGGCACCACTTGGGAGCCTCGTCTCCTTGCCGCGCAAGAGAGAGAGAGAGAGAGAGAGAGAGAGAGAGAGAGAGAGAGAGAGAGAGAGAGAGAGAGAGAGAGAGAGAGAGAGAGAGAGAGAGAGAGACCCACTTCACTTGGCCGGTTATTTTCTTGTTGCTACTTGATTCTATGTGTGTTGGGTTTCCCGTCTTGTTCTTACGAAGGGTGCCTTTCCTGTCACAGGTGATTGTTGAGAAAGCTGAAAGGAGTGATATCCCAGACATCGACAAAAAGAAGTAAATGCAAACTTGAAATGGTTTGTCTTGTTTTATTAGTAGATGGATTCTAACATTGTTCTTGTCTTCATAGGTACTTGGTTCCGGCCGATCTGACTGTTGGCCAATTTGTTTATGTAATCCGGAAAAGAATAAAGTTGAATGCAGAGAAAGCAATTTTTATTTTTGTTAATAATGTGCTTCCTCCCACAGGTAAGCTATACACTTTAACGTTCTTATCTTTCATTTCTTGACGTGTTTTTCTGTTGCAAATGAATTGAGCTTTTTTGACAAGAGAGACAATTCTTGTATGAATGCAGCTGCAATCATGTCGGCAATCTATGACGAGCACAAAGATGAAGATGGATTTTTGTATGTCACGTACAGTGGGGAGAACACATTTGGGAGCCAATAGTAGTGTCGAAGGTGTGTTTCTGTAGTTTGCAAAGAGAAGGCAAGAGACACACGCAGGTTGACTTTTAAAACGTTTGATGCTGTTCTCCTTTTCTTGTGGTGGTGTACAAAAGGTATTTGCTGTCGGTATTATGGAGTATGCATCAATGTATAGTGTTTGATGCAAATTAGTTGTGTCTATAAGTACTTGCTAGTGTAAAATTGTATAGGTGGGTGCAACATGTTGCGATAATACATATAGTGTATAGGTGGGTGCAAAGTGTTTCGATAATACATATAGTCGTCACTCGAAAGTATCGGTTTTTTTTGGTCTGCCTCACCTTCAGCTCTTTTAGATGGAGTTTGACAATATTGAAGTTTCCACTGCGAGTTCAAATTGATCATTATACACCCCCCCGCCCCCGCCCCCGATAAAACACACAAACACAGCTTCCTCCCTTGCATGCTGCGCCCATTGTCCTTCGACTTTTCATACTCCCCCACCAACTCTCTCTCTCTCTCTCTCTCTCTCTATATATATATATATATATATATATATATATATATATATATCACCCAAGTGTGGTAGATTGGTTATGCCATTTCCCTCTTGAATAACAGGTCTTGAGTTCAACTCTCCTCGTCGGATAGATCTTTAAGGTCTCTTGGGATAGTTTTTTCTTCTCGGGTGTGCGTGCGCTAATAAGAAGAGGAGAATAGAATCAAGTAGCAACAAGAAGATAACCGGCCGAATGAAGTGGGTCTCTCTCTCTCTCTCTCTCTCTCTCTCTCTCTCTCTCTCTCAAGTGTAATAGATTGGTTATGCCATTTCCCTCTTGAATAACATGTCTTGAGTTCAACTCTCCTCGTCGGATAGATCTTTAAGGTCTCTTGGGATAGTTTCCTACGATGTTAAAATGCTCTTCTTCTTCTTCTCTCTCTGCTCTTTCCCTCTCTTGGCAAATTCCATGTTCCTTTGTGTGCCGGTGTTAATTACAAGGTTGTGGAGAAAAGCTATGATTTGTGTAGTGAAGATGTGGCATGAAAGAAAGCGAGTAATGATGCCAAGAATTTTAGGGGGCAGATTTACGATCTTAGTTTTTTCCCTTCAATGTTTCAATCCAATTCACCTCTTAGGGTTGGGTATCAATAATTGAGCACTTCGGAAGCCTACAATTTAGGCATCAATTAAGCTCTCTTCCGACTTGATTGTTGAGATTTTGACAGTCTATGCATTGTACATATACAAACGAGGTTGGGTCAGAATCCTTCATAGAGAAAACCCCATGACTCTTGAGGTCAATTACAACGAAATTGTATCACCTTAGTGGAGTTCTTAAATCTTGATTCAAAGGATATTTACTATTTACAAGCATCATTGGTGAGGTTTGGGATGAAGGGAATCAAAGTATCAAGCTCTCGAGCTCTATATTATCAACATTTAAAATAATTCAAACTCATCATTCATTTATTTGTCTCCTTATCTTAGCCCATCACATTATATGTGCTATATTACTCAGATATGGAGACGGTGCACTGGTGCTTCTCTTGTATCATGATTTTACAAAGGGACTAGACACCACCCAATGTTTACTCGATTGTGGTAAGACCTTCCCTCAATTGTCATGGGCATCTAGATGGCATGAACAAATTTGAGAGGTTTCCACACAAGGACTTGTTCCACCCTATGAGAGGGGCTTTGGGGGATTTCCCCAAGAAAAGATCAGAGACTAGAGGGGAAGGGGCTTGATGAGTAGATTGGAATGTAAAGGAATTCCTTTTCGAATTCCTTGAAAAGGAATTCGGCACTAAAGCTTTTGACACTTCATGATGATAACATTCATTGTGTATGATTTGTAGAAGCTCATTCAAAAGGATGGGCTACCATACAAGGGAATTTTGTCTTCAATGCTAAACTATCAAAGATGGCTCTTTTTACTGCATTCTTCAAACTCAATCAAGGAGATCACTACTCACATCAACCAATTGAGCAATCTTATGAGCCAGCTAGCTACCATAGACATGCAAGTTGAGAAGAATTATAATTGGTTGTTTGATTAGATAGACTAAATGAATTTTTGACAACCTTGTCATCACTCACCTCGATGTACATTAGAGTATACCATCCAAGTAATAATAGAAGGTGATAGAAAGTAAAAGACGATCGAAGGTAGAAGGCTAAATTGACAACAATGAAGATGAAGTCTACTGCACCAAGCCAAGATTGCTGCACCCATTGAGAAGAAGCTATATAAGGAGTGCAAACACAACAAAAGGACCAGTCATACTAAGTAGGTTGCTACCTCAAGCCAAACATCCATGTTAACATAGTTGAAGAGCCAACAACTTAACTTGAACCATTCTGATATAAGATGTATGGACTTTCTAAAGCCTTTTAAAATCCCCCAAATGATATAAACAAGATCCAAATTCCTCATTCTTGTCAAGGGACGTAACATTGGATTCTAAAAACCCAATGTCAAGCGATCGTGACACTTGATTCTCGGAAAAAAATCAATGCCAAGCGATTATAATACTTGCTACAAAATCTCAAACATTAAAAGCCAATGCCAAAATTTGGCTCTCATATTGTTCAAATAAGACATTCATAAATAGAGGGACCATTGGAAAAAACCTTACACCTAAATATGCAACGAGGCATTACTTTCCACATAAGTAAGCCATGTAGGTTCAATCACAACCACCTATCAGAAATACATACCCATGTGTAAATCACTCACACTGAAAGCCATCGATCACTCCCAAGCCATAACCACTACCAACCAATTGTAAAGCCGTGTGTAAGGCCTAAGCTATTCAAAGAAGCTGGGTCCATTTTTATGGATTAAATTCTACTTGTTGTTTGACTTTCATCCTAATTAGTTTCTCAATGAAATATGACATATTGGGAGCGAACCGTGCCACAAGAGAGCCCCTAAATCTAGGTGGCAAGCACCCAACAGACATGAAGTAACACAACCTTTTGTTAGCCTTTAAAAATTAGCATGCTGTTCGTAACCTTTTCACAGTAGTCTTTGTATGATTTCCAAGAGCATTGCATGGTTAGACTCTTTTAAGAAGTGTATTTCATTAGGGAAAATTTGGACTCACAAAGGGGCCTTATAAGGAATTTGACTTCCTCTCTCATGTCCAAAACGGACATGCGGTTTTTTTGCAAATCAACTTTAAACTTGACGAAGATTTGGCAGTTAGAATCTACTCTTCAAGCTCTCTCTATTGATAAATAGTACGCCACGAGATTCCTCATATTTTGAAAGATCCTATTTTTGATTCTCTGAATTCTTAATGGAGTTGTCACATCACAAGAGAATTAAAAATAGAAAATTTTAAAATATGAGAAATCTTATGGCGTGCTATATATCAGTAGAAAGAGCTTGAAGAGTAGATTCTAACTGTCAAATCTCCGCCAAGTTTAGAGTTGATTTGCAAAAATTTTATCGCACGTCCGTTTTGGACATGAGAGAGGAAGTCAAACTCCTTATAAGAGTCCAAATTTTCTCTATTGCTCTTTCTCTCTCTCTCTCTCTCTCTCTCTCTCTCTCTCTCTCTCTCTAATCATTCTATCTATGTATTTCTCTGTGCCATAAAAGGGAAAGTGAGCAACATGAGAACTCATAGAGAACGCTTTTGATATTTCCATTAAGAAGACGGTCTTTATATATTGGCAATTATCTGAACATACATATAGATTGGGAGAAGAGTTGACACACGCTCATTTTGCCTCGACTTTTAGATGTATATGTGATAAAATCATGGGTGATGACAACAATGACGTAGAGCACACCCTAGTTGGGTTTGTAGGATAGGCATACCTAAAGTTACTGAACAAGAGATTAGAGTAAGGAATGAATCTTAAAAACTTTGTAATTGACTTATATAGCATAACTACTTAAAAAACCTCAATAGAAACTTTAAAAATTCACTAGAGCCTCAAATTTCAAACAACTTTGTGAAGAGAAAGTATGAAAGAACAAATTTGTGAGGAGAAAGTATCAAAAAACTCAAACTTTATAAATTCACCATGTCCTTACAACAATAAGAATTTTTCTTCGTAGGCCAAGTAATGTTGTTCTTGGTGAAGAAAAAAAATTGTATACTATCCAAACTACATAATTGCCAAGTTAGTTTTCTTTGAAGCAACCCCCTTCAAGTCCAACGCTTCCCATCCTCCTATAGAGCGTCCACCTTTTGACGTGGTCTATAGTGCAATGTTATATCTAACAAGAGGCTTCCTTGGAGATGACAGGTCAATTGAAAATACCCCCCTTATGTTTCACCACCTCTGTTCTCAATACATAGGAAAGGAGCCTTGATATTGGTTGTTTACCTACGTAGATCCACTTTGTTGATGTCCTATGCACTTCCTGCAATCAAAAAATTGAATAAAAAAAATAAAGTGGCAAGGAGCACATTAGGGTTTCTTTATATGAGCCATAAGTGACTTTATGCAAAATGCACATCCACCTCCGTTTGCCCTTTGTACACAACAACTGTGGCATTATTAGTTATGGGGCATTCAATGCTTGCCAAAGTTGGCATAGGGAGAGGAATCAAAGTGCCTCACACATTACATACTTTGGTGTCATATACCTATGACCATATAATATTCCCCTTGCCACAAGCATATGACTTTATGAGATCTTGTTGATGACCACATGATTCAAAGGTACCTATAAAAGACTCCACTAACTCCCAATCCATAGAATGGGATGGAGAAAGGTATGCCAAAAAACCAAAGAAACCATGAGGAAAAGTTAGAAACTTCCAAGAAATCTAGAAAGTGGGGTGCCTGAAATGCATTGAAAACCTTGTTTGATGCAAGGTGTCAAGTTTCACTTGAGATGCAGTTCTCCCATGTAGCTAGCTACTTCTCTTCTGAGATCTGCGTTAAATCGAGGATCCATACATTCCAATAGTGTTCCTACGAAGACAAGTGCTTCTCAAGACCTTATGAGCAACCCTTTTGCTAGAATCTATGACCAACTGCGACCCATAAACTGTTGTTTTCTTACATATTGCTGCAAGATATTCCTTCAATGGGAATTCTTGGATGTTGGGCACTCAAAGAATCCATGGAAAAGTTTATGGAGCTTGTAGCTGCTTAGAGGTAAAAACAATATAATTCATAGACAACAATAAGGATAGCAGTTAGGAGGATAAATGTCTTACAAGTAGAAGAACCATAGAAATATAGTTGTTGTTAAGGTTGCAACTACCTTTAAATTTGCATGAGCTCCATGTATGCAAAAATTTGTGGGTAGAAGGTTTAGGAGTGATTAAGGAAGAGAAAGGAGTAGGAATGGTTGAATGGAGGAGAAACCATTTCAGATCCAACTATAGCTTTTAGTCCATAAGTTAGCAATCTATTCATTTGGAAAGAGTTTTTATAGAAAGTAGTGGAGAGGAAGCAATACCACTACTAGAGGCATGTGGTTGCCAATGAGCTCTAATGAAAGCTCAATGGGTAGCCGGAGGAGGCGAGAATGAGCATAGTCAATTAGTAGCTCAAAGGAGGATTGGAGGGAAAAATGAGGTTGAGGAAGGAGATAGAAGTTGTAGAGTAACACTCGAGAGAGCAGAGATACAGGGAAATTGATGCACATTTTCAGATAGACCCCTCAGTAGGAGAAAAAGAGGGAAACTGTTAGTTTTAAGAATGGATTTTTATCTGTACTTTTTGAAAAAGGAGTCAAAGTTCATGTTTTAGTAGTATATATTTTTAAAACTTTATCATGAAGGTATTCTCCTTACCTTCGAGAGTAACACTCGAGAGAGCAGAGTTACAGGGAAATTGACACACATTTTTAGATAGACCCCTCAGTAGGAGAAAAAGAGGGAAACTGTTAGTTTTAAGAATGGATTTTTATCTGTACTTTTTGAAAAAGGAGTCAAAAAAATTCCAGGATCAACACACTATTCTCTTATGTGTCTAATATGTGGATCTTCTACATTGATGCACTTGTAGGTTGCAAAATTACAGCCACATTCTACCGTCATAGTCCTACCAAGAAGATATCTACATGCTACTCGAATAAGGACCATCATCCAAAGTTTTTGACAAACTGTGCTAGGGGAAAACCGAATCTATAATTGTTATAGGTGGATTAAATCTGATGTAGTCTTGAATGTTCTATGGAACAAGGATGGTCCTAAGATCATCCTTCAATGCAAAAATTGTGCTTTCTCCCTATACCATGCTTGGTCCCAAGTCCATGTATGAATGTAAAGAGTGAGCTTGGTTGGTCCCAGGATCTTTATTCCAAGGCCATGATTCAATGCTTGGTCTGAATGCCATTCTTGGATGCTTCATCCAAGAATGGCCCATGCTTGAATACACAAATACGCATGGCCTAAAGACCAATCTTGCTTACTCAATCTAAGACCATGATGAGGTATGTGGTTTTTCATCACTATGCCTGAATGGAAATTTTTTGTATGATCCCTTTACCATGCTTTGATGCTTCCTCACAAGATCTTGATAGGATGCTTTGTCCCAATGCTTTGTCCCAAGATGGGGATCATGCTTGAATATATCACAAATATGCATGGCTCCAAGGCCATGCTTGGCATCTCACTCCAAGACCATGATGCTTCCTCTCAAGATCTTGATAGGATGCTTTGCCCCAAGATGGAGACCATGCTTGAATATATCACAAATATGCATGGCCATGCTTGGCATCTCACTCGAAGACCATGAGGAGTTGCTTGGTCCCATGACCATGGTCGAATGTAGAAATTTTGTATGATCCCTTGGCCCATGCTTTGATGCTTCCTCTCGGTAGGATCCTTAGTCCAAGAAGATGGAAATATTTATTGGCACAATTTTTTTAGGAATCACTTTTAGGAGGAATCCACGAGTAGATTCCAAAGAGATTCTCTTTCTTCGTTATCCCTAGATTCCAAAGAGATTCTCTTTCTTTGTTATATCCCCCCCCCCCCCCCTCTCTCTCTCTCTCTCTCACACACACACACACACACACACAACTATCTACAACTTGGTGAACATCTCATGCAGAGCATTGCTCTTTTTCTTCAACATCCACAATGCATGTTTTCGAGGTAGACTACTTTAACTTGACAATGTGAACGCTCGATTCGTTGACTACTCCAAATATCCAATGAACTAAGCGTTTTAGAAAATAAGCACCTCTTGAAAAAGGTATGGGTTGCAAACAAATAGATATGTCGTTAGTTCTAACCAGCAAAAAAAGGACTATTAAGAAGAAGAGTTTCTCCCCTCATGCAAGACATTATGTGTATCGTCAGTCATGTGTCGTCGGAACAGATTTGATTTAGTAGAGGATAACCTCATGTTCATAATTAGGAAAGTGTGGTGGGATATGTACATCATTACAAGCCAACTTGGAAAGAGGAGAGCAAGACCAAATTTGGCAAAAGAGGAGAAGGATGGTCCTGGTGGAGCTTGTAAGGACTAAGGACGCCATCTAAGGCCAAAAGAGCACACCGTGCACAAGAGTCATGACCTACCAAACACCCATGAGAGCTTGTGTACAACAAGGCTGAAGGAGGGAGCCCTTTTGCAAAACAGGAGGACGGGCAAGAAGCGCGAATGGCGCGCGGCCGGCCTGCATACACATGCTCTCTCTTTCTCTCTCTCCCCGATAATACGAGCTGCGTCAGCCATGGATCTCTCTCTCTCTCTCTCTCTCTCTCTCTCTCTCTCTCTCTCACACTGGTCAGCCATTGAGATTAGGTTCATCTGTCGTTTTGAACATTGGGTGCAACGTCTCTTTGGTGCATTTACTGGGGGTGACAATGAGCAAAATCTCTCTCTCTCTCTCTCTCTCTCTCTCTCTCTGTGTGTGTGTGTGCGCGCGCGCGCGCGCAGGAAATTGGAATGATTGCAACGTTCGAAGTAAGAGGGATGTGTGAACGGGTGTAACCAACCCTCCAGTACCGATGAGAGTATGTCAGCCATGTTGATATTCATACGCCATAAACCTGCTGTGGCACTCCCCCTCTCTCTCTCTCTGCACGGCGTGGCCGCGTGGGGACGGAGTCCCGGGCCGAGAGAGAGAGAGAGAGAGAGAGAGTATGTGAACTATGTACTACTCCGAGAAAGTCTCCTGACTGGCCCTACTGCCGAACTCTCCATAACGCTTCCAGAGCTTGCCTGCATCTCGCTCTTCACGAGGGTGATCAACCTCTCTCTCTCTCTGCACACACACACACCCTCTCTCTCTCTCTCACACACACACACACACACACACACCACCGTGACACACGCAAGGATTGGAGCAGCGGGTCGGCGGCTGCTGCTGCAAAAAGAAAAAGCTGCACAAAATCACATCATGTAGGTAGAGCTAGTGCACCCCTGGACTTTGCAATGACTTCCCCACCTTGAACGCCTCCCGGCCAGGCGTTGCTGCCCCCCCCCCGCCTCAGAGTGACGCAACAATGTCAAATTCTCTCTCTCTCTCTCTCTCTCTCTCTCTCTCTCTCGCGTCTTTGTAATTGTAAAATGTACATTGACTGCAGAGCCTGCGCTCTCGGCCCCCAAATTCTTGCAGCTTCACGGCTGGCCAGAGGCACGCGCCAGCGTCGACCCCTGCTGCCACCTTTTGCCCCCTAAAGTTGATTTCTTAAGGGCCTTCAAATTTCCCGGGTTTTTTTTTTTTGTTTTGCAAATCTCAGTTGGATATTGAGCAGTAAAATTTTTCAAGTTTTGGTGTAAATTTTGACAATTTACAAGCAAAAACAAATGATTTGAGAAAGAGAAAATTGAAAAGGAAGGCATCTGACACCCTAAATAAAGGGACCCATTTACAAATTAAAAAAAGGTATAGAAAAATTTTACTCTTCTCCACTAAAGCAGGTTTGCCAAAAAAGAGCTAGGGGTGGAGGAGAATGTTGATCGATTGATGCAAGCGTGGGAGCACTATAGCCTAACCTATAGGTACCAAAAAGGCCCTAGGTATACGGGCTTCTCAGCTCCTCTTGTCTTTGATCTCCAAGCTTCCTCTTTCAAATTTTGGGGCTTTGTCTTTTCCTATCCTACCATCATGGTTGCTCACCATCTACAAGATGCTCCTAGAAAAATGGGTCTCACATCTCTCTCTCTCTCTCTCTCTCTCTCTCTCTCACACACACACACACACACACACTCTCTCTCTCTCTAGATCCACATTTCTCCTTGGATATTGTGCTCCTTTTTGTGGTCTCACTAGTGCCCAGAAGGGACCTATAAGAGCGCTACCTGGCTCCATGCCACTCCAAGACAAGACAAAGATTCCTCACACCATGCCCTCCCCTCACTGCTCACCTCATTTGTTGCTCCAATATGTTTACTCAAATCAACCACACATACCTACAAGTTAGTATATCATATATATATTTAGAGCAATGCCATAAATCAATGACATATCCACATAAATAACTAATTACACAAGAAGTTTTGGACAGATTCTCGCAATAATTCCCACATTATGACTTAGATCAACATCATGAGATTTTGTGAGGGAGGCACGACATACCTAGCTCCACATCGTACCTAGCTAGGTATGCCGTGCCTCCCTCACAGAAGCTCATGATGTTATGTATCGTATGAAAACACCCATCGGGCCGGTGGTCCCCTGCCTCCAATCGTACCTAGCTAGGTATGCGGTGCCGCCTGAACAGAAGCTCATGATGTTATGTATCGTATGAAAAACACTTGAAAAGGCTCCTTTTTCCTACACGAGAAAATTTCTAAATCTTCTTGTGATATAAGAGAGCTACTTTTTCCCAAAGCAATTCATGCTTGGGTAAACTAAACCTTTTTCAAGGCATACAAAATACCCTAATTCTTATCATTACTAATAATTTTTGCCAATTTCCATATGACAACGTATCACATTTTGAAGATATAAAATAGATTTTTTTGGGTTTCTTTTGCAAAAAGTGGCATAGTTGGAAGCTCATACACGCAGTTTCTCGTGCAAAAACGACACGAGCTTTCCAACAATTCAACACTGGTTTCAAGGCATGGCAATATAGGCAAAAAACATCTAATGTAACCATCTTCAACTGATAGTGTTACTCATAACATGAGCACAAACAAGGGGAAGTGCATGTTCTTTGTGGAATCATTTAAGATGTAAGGTATGTTCCTTAGTAAAGCTCCGTAGGTAGTACACATTCACAAGAAAGGGATTGTTACCACATCTTTGGAACATGAAGAATGCTCTTCAAGATTCTCTATGATGATGATGAAGAGGAACAATATTCTTTCAATGGCAAGGTCAGAATAGTTTCACATGCACACATAAAGATAAGAAGCATGGATATCTTGACACTCCTCGCATGCCTTGCCTTCAATAGTCTAAAGCTGACGAGATAACAAAAACCTCATCACTTCTTTATGTACCTTTGATAGTCCATGAAAAGCTAAAGGTTCTTTTTCAAGCAAAAGAACCGGAAATTCTCTTTCAATTGCAGATTTGTTGTAGCACATATGCTTGTAAGGAAGCATGCTTGTGTGTATGTGTATGTATATGTTGAGAAATCCACATTGCACACTCCACATAGTTAATTAAAGCTTCATTGTAAGGCAAAGGAGGCTCTCTTTTCACTTCCCCCAAAAAACAATGCAGGTACAAGATTACTTAATCTAAGATCTTTTGCTAATTAAGATTTGATGGTTGAATGTTGAAGCTAGCCTATGGTTTCCTTAGATCTCATACATTGGAGTTGTGACCACATATATTTGGTATGCATGGTTAATATCTCTAGCTACTTAACATGGCACTATAATCACGATAAGTATCTTGTTCCATCCGTGGATGGACTAACCATAAGACTAATTATTGTTACAGAAAAAAAGACTGATTATTGTTACAGATTGTATCCTTGTTCATTTTGTGAAAAGACCGATCACCCTACTAGCAAATGCTTTTTGAAAAACAAGCTTGCCAGAGACAAAACACATTTTGTTGAAAATGAAGATATCAACCAACCTAAATTGAAAGAAGCCAATCTTTTCTTTTTTTCCATACTCACAATTGTGAGTGGATAAGTTATATTAACCCAAAAAGAAATGTACAAATAATTTGAAGCATGTTAGGTGCCTTGAGGGACCATACACACCATTCATGGCTACACAGTCCCAGAAATGCAAGAGCTACTAAGATAGTTACATTTTGATGATTGGTAGATACCAGACCCAAGAGGGCTTTGCTTGCTTTGATTCCACTCTTTAGAGTTCTTACATTTTTTGATAGAGATAATCACTTTCCTGCTTTTGATACGTCGGCTTGTAGCCTTCCAAGCTTGTCTAAAGTAGCAGAATTGGACACTTTGGGTGCAAATTAGGATGGCTTGGTTCTTCCAAATCTTGCCTTCCAAGAGTAGGTTGTTCTTGAAGAACATGATCTTTCAAGTCTTCTTTGTCCATTTATATAATTTTCCCACTAGGCCTCTCATAGTTATTGGACAATTTTGGAACAAGTAAAGGGGATCCTCAGTAGACACTTTGCACCATGAGAATCTATCAGAGCCTATCCCTTTGGTTAATATCTTGACCTTGGTTGGAATAGCCGCCCATAGCACCTTCCATATGAAGATCTTCATAATTGGGGACCATCGAAGGTCCCATACATCAATTGCTAGCGACGCCCATTTGGATTTAGGTCAGTCCTTCCTATAGTGGGGAGAACTAGTATGTTTTGAACATAAGTTTACATTAAAGTTTGAAGTTTTTGTTCTTGAGCATGTGCTAGGCTCGTGTCCAAGCTTTCCAATCAAATTCAACTTTGCAAATTGGCATATGCACAATGCTGAGACCATTGATGGATCTGTTGATCATTAGTCATTCAGTTTTGTTAAGATTGAACTAGGTGACCAATTGAATTGTCCATCTTGTGCTATTTTGATACTCGAATTGTGTCAAGTGAGTGAGACCTTTGTTATTGACTTTTAAGGCAACTTCTCTCTAGAATGGATTCCACACTTCCCTTCACACTTTGGAGAGCCAAGGGGACCAATGGCTTATGAAGTTTTTAAGATATTTGGTTGCCTTTCCCTATTTTAGTGTCTCTACTACTTCAATTTATTTATGTAGTAGCTCACTTGTGTTGTCGCCTAGTTTTAGGTTTACCAATTGAGGTGCCAACAATTTCTCATGAACCCCGACCTCTTTCTATGAGCTCCCATGGGAGATCAGCTTCACCTTGTCGATCATGTCCCATGCATGGTCTTGTTTGGCAATTTCGACCACGTATGTAGCACATTGGTTTTTGGCATGCACTATAGGGTTGAGGATCCCAAACACATTCCCATTTAGCCCACTTCTAGGGTGAAACTATTGATCTTATGGAAAATGGAGGATGGAAATCTTGTTTAGGATTCAATTTTTGATGACTAATAATTTTTAGTTTATTTACAATTGTTATGTCATGTCAATAAAACATATAAGAGGTATACACACTACCTACGCATGTGCATAGGTAACACACCCTTGTTTTTATTGTTTAACATCTCACACTTATTGTTTAAAGAGAGAAGTACACACACCTATGTTGTCATCCAAGAGGCTTCTACGTTTGTATCTCGTGGTTGCTTGTATGATGTCTATGTGCAATGTAGTTGGTTTTATAGGAGGGGTTGTTAGATAAAAAACCTCATGCGACAAGTCTCCATACCATGCAAGTTAGAAGCTACTATTTTTAATGGTTACCAAAGTTAGAAACTACTATTTTTAGCGGTTGCCAGTTTGGGTGATAAAGATCAGTCATTGCATCATGGAACCTTGGAAGATTTATAAACTTTGAATTTGTTCATTTGTAATAGAGATTGTGTTGCACACGTTCTGTTGAGTCCCTCTCTTCCTCTCTCCTTGCTTGGAGGCTTCCCTGTCCATCTCTCCCTTGGTTCTTTAACATGCTAGTCCCCTTGCCTTCACCACACTCATAGACAAATACTTTATTTTCCCCACCAAATCCTAGGTGCATATTTTATGCACATTCATAACCTTCAAAAAGTAATCATCTGGATCATCCCCTTCAATAGCAATCACATCACAAGCTTTCATAGACACACTCATAGGCTACTTTAGTGAGAATGATGCCCTCATCATGTATTTGTTAGAAATAGTTGAGTGATTTTTTGTGATCAGAGGATTCCAAGAGGCGGTGCTATGAGAAAGAAATCTCTCTAGAATGAGCAGGTCAATCTATCTAAGTAAAATACACATGATCACTTTATCTAAGCATTGCTTTGTAAAGAAAAAAATATTCATCACAACATAAAAGGTGAAGAAGAACTAGCCAAGGAGGAGACCTAAAAAGAGGCCAACTTGACTACTCTTCCCTTTTAGATCACTTTCATCATTGGATTAACTATATCTCTCCTAGTCATGAGTCTTGGTTGGTACATGAGGAGGTTGGGCAAGCAAGAATTGCATCTTTCCCATGGGCAAACTTCTCATTGAGGCATTATTTCTTTTGAACTAGATTGGGGGCAAGAGGTTGTTAAAGACAATCTCACCTAGGCTTGTTAAAGGAGGGAATGCTAGACTCTTTACAACATTTGATTCTTATATTGTATGATTCATGAAACCTTGAGACTTTCTCTACCTCAATTATATATGCTAACACATGGAAAATACACTCCTATCTAGAGTGAATTGTTCAGCCTTTCTAGGATTGATTTGTAGGCCACCCTATCACCCACTTACAAATTACTTCCTTTGATAAAGTCTATCACACCTTCTTCTATAAGCTCCTATTTAATCTGAATATGTAATCACTTTCATGTTAAGCATTCTTGTTACTATCTTATCTACATTCATCACACTATCAAACAGCTTGTGTTGTACTTTGATCATGCCATTACAGTGGAATTTCTAGTTAATTATCATCCACCATGAGGTAGATTGAATTTTAGTTCATCTCATACTTCTCAATAATTGTGTAGCACCTTTCCACTTGGAATGCACACTTATCCTAGCATTCAAGATGCACACTATACATCGCAACTCATAATACCTACAAGATCCTTTCCATTTGCATATGGAGCTCTTTTCTATTGAAATGGCTGTACTAGTCCAATACTACTGCATTGCATCCACATTGGTACTTATTCTTGAACTATCAAAGCCAATGTAGGTATTTCATTATATTCGCTAAAAGTCTACCAAGCAGAAGCCTCTATTTCATTGAGTGATTTACCACATCAAGATCCTAGACTAGGCATACTACTCTCATGTATGCTATATTAATTAGCTCTTCCTCTAGAAGTGTATTCCATTGTGAATTGGCTTGACCATTTTGCATTTCTATTTCCTAACTATTTGACTCAATGAACCTAGCTTACACTTACTTACTCTCATGTATGCTTACTCTGATTCTTATTTCCTAACCATTTGACTCAATGACCCTAGCTTACACTTACTTACTCTCATGTTTGCTTACTCTCATTCCTATTTCCTAACCATTTGACTCAATGACCCTAGCTTACACTTACTTACTCTCATTCCTATTTCCTAGCTATTTGACCCAATGACCCCACTTTACACTTACTTACTCTCATGTATGCTTGATCAATCAACCCCCCTTCTAGCGAGTTTCTTCCATTGCACATCAAATTTAACATTTTGTTATTATTATTATTATTTCATAACCAGTTGGTGCAGTTCCAAGTGCTTAGAAGGTGCATTCAACTAGCCACTAGAGAGGATTTTTTTTTTGTTCACTAGGGAATATCTCCCAAATGATTTTCTCATATTGAGATGATAATTTAATGTGGAAAAATGAATGGGAACAAGAGTTAGAATATATATATCTGCTTTAAGACTTATCTCAGCAGGCACCAAAGGGAGAGAAGGCTACATCTCATAGAGGGCCAAAAAGGAGATGGTCTACCAAAGAGCAATGAGTAGTTAATGGAGCTTAAAAGACCAGGAATAGCTTCATTAAAGACTTCCAAAGGTTAGTGCTAAAAGTCCTTAGACCTAGGACCTTTAGGTACTTTAGACCTTAGGCAAGCTAGGCCTGTTCTTGACGTGCTTGACATGACTAAGGTGCTTGTCGTGCTTAATGACTTAGGTGCTTGAGGTGCTTCATGACTAAGGTGCTTGAGGTGCTTGATGACCAAGGTGCTTGTGGTGTTCAAGTCAAACATGACTCCTAAATAGGAGGGGGCGAGCCCTAAGAGTAGGGGATGAGAGAGAACACACACACACACACACACACACACACACACACACACACACACACACACACTCACTCACTAAAGGCAAGCCAAGACTCAAGAGACATAAAGGACACATATTAAGCCCCAAGCCCTGTTGCCCTCATAGTGTTCCTGAATTCTATTGGATGGCCTTTAGAGAGGTCCAATGAGAATTCCGATGCATTTAAATAATTAATTAAGCTCTCTCTCTCAAAAGGGAAAAGAAGGACACTTGTCCAAATGCTAGCCCTATTGCTTGATATGACCATGCCTAGGCCTAGCATGGACCAATAGGGTGCAAGCTAGAGTAAAGAGAGAGAGAGAGAGGGGTCGACCAAGGCAAGGGGGAGCCCTCCTTTTTGCAGATTCTCCCACACACTCATAAAATCTCTCATGTGTTGAGCAAGAACTTCATCTCCTTCTCCAAGCTTGAGAAGTAGAAAGCCTACACCAACTCCTCTTGGCTATGGAATGCAAACCCAACCAACAGCCATGCTTCAAAGCAATGCTTACCATCTTCTCCATCTCCAATACTATGCTATGCTATGCTCTAAGAGTAATGATATGTGAGGAGACTATTTCTTTCTTGTAAGATACATCTTATTCCTCTTACCTTTCCTCACTCCCTACTAGCTCTGTCCACCTTTGAAGGTGTTTGAGGTCTTGGGATTGAGGCCGGGGACAATTAAAGTTTTTGCAAGTTAGGTACGGGCATAATATTGGTGCATGAAGCTTACCATCTTCATGGAATTAACAAGATCTCAAGGAACACAAAGCATGTATTGTACCAAGCCTCTCTTCAAGGGAGAACCTATAATACAAAAGCCTTTTGGAGGGGGGACGGACTCCAAGTAAATCCGTTCCTCAATTGTTGTCAATTTCTTTAATTCTCTCTCTGTTTTGCAAGTATTGTTCATGCCAAGCTAACTAGGTACAATGTTTATTTTGTTACCTTCTATCAAGTACTCTCCTTATGTTCATTAAGAATCCTCTCAAGGAAATGCTCACTACTGTTACTTTAATTGCGCTACAATCAATGTTATTAACCATATTTTGTTACATCGATATCGGAGCTATTGGTTTCTGTTTTCTTGCTTAAGAAGAGAGGCCCTTAAGTTGTCCATGAAAGGTTGGAATTGTTCATTGCAAGAGGGTAATGGGACAGGGATTTATTATCCCAATTGGAATGAAATAAGTTCGAGGTACACCGTTGGGAACTACATACTTAATAATGGAGTCTTCAGAGGCTTGTTGCCTTTGGCTTAACCATTATTGAGCTCAACAGGAACCATAATAAACCGAGCACTATTAGACCCTCTCCACTACTCTTTGCAATCAACAGTCTCTAAACCATGGGTGTCACTCCTTGAGAGCTAATTTTCAAAAGTTAAGAAGAGTAGCAACTAAAGATTTGAGGTTGCCAAAACACAAAGTAGCATATATATAAATTTAGTTAGCATGGCTGACAATAATAAAGAGAGTAGAATGAATATTGATAACTTTGATTTTTCACATGAAGGTGCTACTAATGATGCTCCCGTGTTTGTGAACTATCTTGTCACTAGGTTGCAACAAGCCATGGGCAACCTCGCTTTACAAGCTGAAGTTGCCCAACAACTTTGCATCCATGGGATTCTCCAAACTCCCCAACAAGAGAAATAGCTTATGAAGCCTCTTGTAGAGGCTTCCAAAGAAGACTCTCTCCAATGAGAGAAGAGGAGGAATCCTATAAAAGAGAAAGAAGTGAATCTCCAAGTTTTTCGGAGATGTGGCTCCACAAAGATGGTGGTCTTGACGATCCCCAACTCCTCCCAAGAGGAAAAGATCGTCATATATTCCTTCTCCTCCTCATTTTGAGAAGGAAGAGAGGAACCAAAATAAGGAAAAGGCAAGAAAGAGGTCACCCTCTTCTCCAACTTCATCACCTTTCTCCTCTTCCGATGAAAGCAGCGGTTTTTCTCCTAAAGAGTACAAGAGGAGAGGACATCTTAAATCCTATGCTGCTTGGAAAATGTCCTACAAGCTTAATAAGTTCAAGGAGGGAGGAAGGAGCATCTCTTTTTCTCACCGATAATGGCACCTTTGGTGCTACAGACAAAGTTTTAGCCTTCATCCAACAATTTGATGCGGCCTTTGGAGATGAGGGCTTCACGGAGTCCTCCAAGGTATGCATTTTCAAAAGTATGCCCGACAATGGTGGGCTAGTCTACGAGGTAATGGCGAAGCTCCAAAGACATGGAAAACTCTATGAGTTTCCATAATGAAGCAGTTTCTTGCAAGCGATGCCAAAGACAAAGTGCTTACCGAATGGTGAAGTTTGAAGCTATCTCCCTATGAGTCTATCCACAAGTATGTGGACAAGTTTTGGGATTTACATCTCAAAGCTATGGTCTACCAAAAGATGGACTTTGCCGAACAAAAGCAATAATTTTGTGCGGGATATGGCCGAGTATGTCAACTCTCAAAGGCCTAGGATCATGACTGAAGCAATTCACCATACTATGGTTGCTTCACAAATCAATTTCCAACAAGGGGATACAAGGAATTTTATGACCATGGAAACTAGAGACTGAAATGAACCTAGAGGGAAGATCAATGCTCAAAACTCTTACCGAGGCAATTCTAGCAACAACAAGACCAAGGAGAAAGGAGTTTACAAAGGTAAAAATAAAATCTCTCAGAAGAGTTAGAGGCTTTTCGCAAATACCATAAATGTTTCAAGTGTGGGAAGTAAGAACATGGCTATACTTCTTATCCCAAAGGCTAAAAAGAGGTTGGGTGGTACACATATTTACAATGTAATTTATCAAAGTCCTAAAAGAAATCACTTACTATATTATATATCATTGGTTACGTCTTTGAAAGAAGAACATAAAAATACAAACTTTGACAAGTTTTGACATAAAGTGCAAAAAATTTACTGGTCCCCACTTTTTCATTAGTATACAAAAGGTGAAAACAATATTGGTCCTTTTTCTATATCACCAAACCTTGCTTTCAACCCAGAAGAAATTCAGGCAATGAGACTCCTAGAGCTTCCATGGTTGAAGCTCTAAAATAGGATCACTGCAAATGATCATCCCTTTCCTATGCTTGGGAAGCGGTGAGAGACCATGATGCCTTTATCCTTTTTGACCCTGGCACTACTCAACTTCATATCAACGGACTTGGCTACTAAGTTAGGCATACAAGCTCATGAGATAGGAGACACCGTTATGGCCGATGGAGCTTTC
Organism: Adiantum capillus-veneris; assembly: GCF_014529385.1. NCBI lineage: Eukaryota > Viridiplantae > Streptophyta > Polypodiopsida > Polypodiales > Pteridaceae > Adiantum > Adiantum capillus-veneris. The sequence goes on along the minus strand of NC_140943.1, from coordinate 76,922,979 downwards.
AAGGGACAAGAAGCTACAATTACTCCCTTGATTTGGAAATTGAGGCTTCATGTCAAAAAACTATATCGACAAAGAAGACTTTTTAATCTCCCCTCTCAAGCATGAGGATGTTATCCTAGGGGCACCATGGTTCAACCGCATGGCTGCCAATATAAAGTTCTCTGAAAGGATAATTTATTTCAACTACAAGAAAAACAACATGTACATAGATGCTAATGAGTCAGGTTGTACTATATCCCCTTGTAAATACGCTGATAAGTCAATGAAAAGCTCAGTTTTTGCGTACATGACTTTTGTTAAAGAGTCCATAAATGATCTAATGTTTTATCCAATGGAAATGGTAGGAATCAAGAGGAATTAGAGTTGTCTAATTTCCTAAATAGATTCCAAGATGTTTTTATCGACGACATCCCTGGAGAGTTACCTCCAAAACGAGGGGATGATGACCATAGAATAGAGCTTCTACCTGGGAGCTCACCGCCTAATAAGACTCCTGATCGAGATTCCCAAGCTCAACAAGAGGAGCTTATGAGGCAAGTATATGAAATGGTGGATAAGGGGATGGTGAGGCCTAGCTCCTCTCCCCTTTTTCACCAATCCTTTTAGTGCGAAAGAACGACGGCACATACCGTGTGTGTGCGTTGACTATAGAGCAATGAATATGATCACTATTAAAAAAAGAAATCCCATTCTGCGGGTAGAAGATCTGTTTGATAAGCTACAAGGCTCTACCTACTTCAGTAGGATTGACCTTAAAAGTGGCTACCATCAAATAAGGATAGTCAATGAAGATATTGTATAGACCGCTTTTTCTACAACATTTGGCATCCCTTAGTTTTAGAAAAAATGAATGGATTGCATGAACTAATCCACGTTAGATACTTACATATGTACTTCACATGTTTGCAAATTTAATGTAGAATAAAATTCTTTTTTGGCCACAGTTAAATATGTGAAGTTATGCAACTTCTATGAATGCAATTCATGGCAAAGTAAAATGTGTCTTTCATGTAACTTCTCTTTTGTTTATGCCATACTTATTACAAAACCTTAGTACTTAGGGTAATAGGATTTGATGTTTATGCAAGCTCTCTTTGGTAAATTGTGTCAAATCCTCTAAAAATTGTGTATGTTTTAAATCCTGCTTTTTAGTTCATGAGTGATAAGCCTTAGAACCGAGTATAAGTTTTAAAGCTTTTACTCATATTGATTGCATGTATATAAACACTTTATGTGGAGGAAACAGAAAAACACATAATCAAACTTCATGGGTTTTTTAATCAGAATGTTGGTTTTGAAAACCATTTATAGTACTAATTTTCTAGAATGAGTTTGCTTTACAAATTTCATGTGAGTTTGAAACCTTGACTAGTTTGTTATCTTTTAACTATAGATCTAACTTCAACCTTCATTTTTTTGTTATTTTTTATCTATAAATCTAACTTCGACCTTAAATTTTACAATATAGCCTCACTATGTTTGTGAGACAAGCTTCAAAAGGCCAACATATTTCTCTTTAGGTTCATTTCCAACATTTTGTTATAGCATATTTGGGATAGGAGCTAAGTTGTGAAGCTTAATGTTTAGTTGTAAGAAACATATTTCTATCCATAAAACCTTGAAATGATACAAACCATCGTTCTGCTAAGAACACTAATTTTTTACAAAATTATAAAAAATTATCACCAAAAATAAAATTGATTTTTACATAAACACAATTTTTCTATTTTTAATTTCACCTCAGAGTAGAAGGAAGATTTACAAATCTAACTTTTAGCTTCACAAAATTATTACAGCAAGTTGGTGGAAAAATAGGACACTTTAGAATCTCAAAACACGAGTGTCCAATTGTAGAATTAGCGTTAAAACAATAAAAATAACATATAAGCAGGAAACCATTTAAATCAAAGCAAAATATTTTGGAAAAATCAAGGATGTGATGATGAGGTTCATCAAGGGCAATATATCCCAACAATACCAACAATCCAAGCACCATACCTTCTAGTCCTCTTCAATGGGGGATCCTCAAACAATCTCAAAACTTGTTAGACAATCTCAAATATTGTAAATTATCATATTTACAAGCAACCTCAAAACTAGACAAACCTTATTCTTAGATAGTACTTTAAAAACAAATTAGTTGATATACAACATGCCAATTTATATTACATGTAAAACATGAAATTGGGGTTTGTAGAGTGATATCAAAGGACTATCCAAGACACCACTTTTTGGTATCACCGGTGCATGCTTTGGCCCCTAGACCAAATGGAACTAAGATAGACCACCAAGGATGGGGAAGACTATTTGATGCAAGCAAACATGTGATGAGAGGTAACATATGTCAACAATAGGAATGATGATCTCACCTCCTACATCTCTTCAATGGCGGCTCCTACCAAGACCAAATGGAACTAGAGGATAGACCATTAAAACTACATATGTAAACCTAGCAATGAATTGCACAAGAGGCAATCCATCCCATCATTAGAAATGATGACCCACTTACCTAACGATCCCAATATATTAAATCTAAACAAGAAGTTTACATTTAAATTTCCTTAGGATTTCTAATGAGAAAAAAATTCAAAGCTAAAGTGACACAAGGAGGGGGAGTCGGCTTCTTTCAAGAATGCTAAGCAGAGAGAAGTAAGAGGATCTGGGGCATTCATATATGGATATGTGCCATTGATTTTAGGCCTTTGGGCTAGAGGGTTCAATAGGCTAAGGCCTTATACCAATGGCTAACCTAGACAATATGTTTTATCTGATTATGTTAAGAACTATGCTACTAACACGTCCATACATACTGCCATGCATATACCTCCATTGTTATGCTCGTCTCCAAAAAAATGCCTCCATCTTCCCTTTCAATGCCTCTTTCTTCTCTCTTGTTTCCTTTTGCAACCTTGTTAGTAACCCATTATATACCCCCTCAAGTAACCCATTCTATATCCCCTCTCAAGGTTGGATGTGCTAATATTCAGTCCTAATCATGCAACCTCACATTCCTAAAAAGAAGGAAGACGTAGGGGGGAGATGCAATAGTATCCCCTCAAGTAACCGATTATATATTCCCTCTCAAGGATGGACGTGCGAATATTCATCCCTAATCATGCAGCTAACTATTACAATGCGATTGACGATATGGCATTTTTGAGCCATATTTGATCTGAAATTGATGTTTTTTGGCCATTTATCACATTTTTTGGCCATTTCTTCCGAAAAGAAGAGCCATGTTGAGCATAAGAGGTCAAAACGTCTTGAGAAAAATCCTTCAATTTCTAAATAAATTAACTTAAGCTCAACTTTTTATTCAAAACCTTAATTTTTCATTTGTTGTGCTCTAAACACATCTTAGATGGCATGCTAGCTACTATTTTCATTTGTTGTGCTCTAAACACATCTTAGATGGCATGCTAGCTACTATTTTTGTGTAGTAATTGATTGCAATGAGCTTTTTAGGTGAGATGAGTGTGCACCATGATGCACTTGACAAAATCACACTCTAAAAGCATTGAAAAAAAAAGTTATAATGAGAGAAAACCAAAGAAATCACATTTAAGGCCATGCTTTCTTGATAAGATATATACATTACAAAAAATACAAGCATCACCTTCACACATATCACACGATGTACATTGTACCATCCACTAACGTGCATAAAAAGGAACGAAACGTTCCGTAAAGATTTCATTTTAAATTATATCTATGTCACAACACAACAGCCATCCCCTCTAACCCTACACATCCTGAGTCATGTACCACATCTTTATTGTTCACCCTAATCAATTTTTGCATAAGAAGGGTTTGTAAGACTATCTTTTTAGAAAAAACCTTTCTCTTACATGATAGAGCATTCATTGTGTGAAACAAAATTTCCATAAACCATAGGCATGTGAAGAAAAATCACCCTTTGTGCTATTATATTTTGATTCTATACCTCTAGAACCCATAGATAGATCCTTTAGAAAACTTACCTACTTGTCTAAAAGATATCTTGTCATCACATGTTTAAAGAAGAATCATCAAATTTGGCAGATATATCACCATGCATACATTTTTAAACATTTTCTTGAAGTCAAGAAACATTGTAGCGTGAATGTGGTTCAGTTCATGCATATCAAAAAAATCCCCAAAAGGATCCCTATAGAAAAATTCCTCCTAGCTAGCCTCCTCAAGTAGTGCTATGCTAATCTTTTCCTTGCACAAGATGGTATCATCGCCATGTGCTTAAGGTGAAAGACCCTAGTGTCATCCCTATGGCATAAAGTGTACATACAATCTTGATGTACATACAATGCATCATGAGAAAACTAATTGCGATGGAATCGACCATGGTTTCTAGTTGCACTTGAAAAAGTCCTTGGTACTATCACATGTTATCGATGTCCAACGATAAAACCCTTTACACATTTTCTATCTTTGAAAACTCTTCACCTCTTTTCTCACAAATTTGCATATGTTTTGTGAAATTTTAATTAAAAACCCTTGTGAGTGTAAATCTATAAGTGTTACAAAGCCCCTCTCCATTGTTTGTAATGGTCGAAGCAACGGAGTTTGCATCAACCATTTTTTAGTAGCATATACATCATGACCCATACACGTATTGAGTCAAAGTGTCCTTTTTCTTAATTTTAAATAAAATGCTATGTGACATTCAAAAAACATCACAATACTTACTTTTGGAATCTTAAAATACATTAGCCAAAGTGTCTCTTTCACTCTTAAACATGAACTCATAAGGAACTTGAGTCATGAAAAGTACCCACACCAAAATAGCAATTGAGGTTTTAGAAAAAACGAATGGATTGCATGAACTAATCCACATTAGATACTTACATATGTATTTCACATTAGATACTTACATATGTATTTCACATGTTTGCAAATTTAATGTAGAATAAAATTCTTTTTTGGCCAAGTTAAATAGGTGAAGTTATGCAACTTTTATGAATGCAATTCATGGCAAAGTAAAACGTGTCTTTCATGTAACTTCTCTTTTGTTTATGCCATACTTATTCCAACAACTTAGTACTTAGGGTAATAGGATTTGATGTTTATGCAAGCTATCTTTGGTAAATTGTGTCAAATCCTCTAAAAAGTGTGTATGTTTTATATCCTCCTTTTTAGTTCACGAGTGATTAACCTTAGAACCAAGTATAAGTTATAATGTTTTTGCTCATATTAGTTGCATGTATATAAACACTTCACGTGGAGGAAACCGAGAAACACATAATCAAACTTTCCTGGTTTTTAATCCGAATGTTGGTTTTGATAACCATTTATAGTACTAATTTTCTAGAATGAGTTTGTTTTACAAATTTCATGTGAGTTTGAAACCTTGACTAGTTTGTTATTTTTTATCTAGAGATCTAACTTTGACCTTAAATTTTACAATATAGCCTCATTATGTTTGTGAGACAAGCTTCAAAAGGCCAAAATATTTATCTTTCCGTTCATTTTCAACATTTTGTTATATCATATTTGGAATAAGAGCTAAGTTGTGAAGCTTAATGTTTAGTTGTAAGAAACATATTTCTATCTGTAAAACTTTGAAATGATACAAACCATTGTTCCGCTAAGAAGACATACACATTGCACAAGAATTTTATAAAAAAACACTAATTTTTTACAAAATTGCAAAAAATTATCACAAAAAAGTAAAATTGATGTTTACATAAACAAATTTTTTCTATTTTTAATTTCACCTCATCATTGACCTAGAGTAGAAGAATGATTTACAAATCTCACTATTAGCTTCACCAAATCATTACAGCAAGTTGGAAAAATAGGACACTTTAGAATCTCAAAACACGTGTGTCCAATTGTAGAATTAGCGTTAAGACAATAAAGACAAACATATAAGCACGAAAGCATTTTAAATCAAAGCAAAATACTTTTGGAAAAATCAAGGATGTGATGATGAGGTGCATCAAGGGCAATATATTTGAACAATACCAACAATCCAAGCACCATACCTTCTACACCTCTTCAATGGGGGATCCTCAAACAATCTCAAAACTTGTCAGGCAATATCAAATATTGTAAATTCTCATATTTAAAAGCAACCTCAAAACTTATCAAACCTTAAAATAGTACTTTAAAAAAAAATTATCTGATATAAAACATGCCAATTTATATTACATGTAAAACATGAAATTGGGATTTGTAGAGTGCTATCAAAGGACTATTTCAAGACACCACTTTTTGGTATCATCAGTGCATGATTTGGCCCCTAGACCAAATGGAACTAAGATAGACCACCAAGGATGGAGAAGACTATTTGATGCAAGCAAACATGTGATGAGAGGTAACATATGTCAACAATAGGAATGATGATCTGACCTCCTACATCTCTTCGATGGCGGCTCCTACCAAGGCCAAATGGAACTAGAGGATAGACCATTAAAACTAACATGTAAACGTAGCAATGAGTTGCACAAGGGGCCATCCATCCCATCATTATAAATGATGACCCAATTACCTCACCATCCCAATATATTAAATCTAAACAGGAAGTTTATATTTAAATTTCCTTAGGATTTCTAATGAGAAAAACATGCAAAGCTAAAGTGACACAAGAAGGGTGAGTCGGCTTCTTTCAAGAAGGCTAAGCCGAGAGAAGTAAGAGGATATGTGGCATTTATATATGGATATGTGCCATTGATTTTAGGCCTTTGGGCTAGAGGGTTCGATAGGCTAAGGTATTATACCAATGGCTAACCTAGACAATATGTTTTATCTGATCATGTTAATAACTATGTTACTAACAAGTCCATACATACTGCCATGCATATAACTGCAATACATCCATTGTTATGCTCGTCTCCAGAAAATGCCTCTGTCTTTCCTTTTCTTCTCTCTTGTTTCCTTTTGCAGCCTTGTTAGTAACCCATTATATATCCCCTCAAGTAACCCATTATATAGCCCCTCTCAAGGTTGGATGTGCTAATATTCAGTCCTAATCATGCACCCTCACATACCTGAAAACAAGGAAGATGTAGGGGGGAGATGCAATAGTACCCCCTCAAGTAACCAATTATATATCCCCTCTCAAGGATGGACATGCGAATATTCATCCCTAATTATGTAGCTAACCATTACAATGCGATTGACAATATGGCATTTTGAGCCATATTTAATCTGAAATGGATGTTTTTTTGGCCATTTATCGCATTTTTTGACCATTTCTTCCAAAAAGAAGAGCCATGTTGAGCATAAAATGTCAAAACGTCTTGAGAAAAATCCTTAAATTTCTAAAAAATTAACTTAAGCTCAAATTTTTATTCAAAACCTTATTTTTCATTTGTTGTGCTCTAAACACATCTTAGATGGCATGCTAGCTACTATTTTTGTATAGTAATTGATTGCAATGAGCTTTTTAGGTGAGATGAGCATGACACCATGATGCACTTGACAAACTCACACTCTAAAAGCATTGAAAAAAAAAGTTATAATGAGAGTAAACCAAAGAAATCACATTTGAGGCCATGCTTTCTTGATAAGATATATACATTACAAAAACTACAACAACCACCTTCAATGCTCATATAATGCTCAGATATATCACACTATGTACATTGTACCATCCACTAACGTGCATAAAAAGGCACAAAAAGTTCGGTAAAGATATCATTTTAAATTATATCTATGCCACAACACAACATCCATCCCCTCTAACCCTACACATCCTCAGTCATGTACCAACATCTTTATTGTTCACCCTAATCAAGTTTTGCATAAGAAGGGTTTGTAAGACTTTATCTTTTTAGAAAAGACCTTTCTCTTACATGATAGAACATTCACAGTCAGAAACAATATTCCCATAAACCATAATATTATATTCCCTTGGTTTATCACTTACAAGCATGTGAAGAAAAATCACCCTTTGTCGTGTATCAAATACAAATGCTTTATAATCACCAATGTGGCGACCATGAACACATACCAACCTCTTTTAGAGCAATGGGGTCCTTAGAATCAACAGGAATTATGGAAGCATCATCAACACATACTGTACATAAGGCTTGCACCAAATTTTCATGTATATTATTATATTTTGATTCTATACCTCTCGAACCCATAGATAGATCCTTTAGAAAACTTACCTACTTGTCTAAAAGATATCTTGTTATCACATGTTTAAAGAATAATTATCAACTTTGGTAGATATATCACCATGCATACATTTTTCAACGTTTTTTTGAAGTCAAGAAACATTGTAGCATGAATGTGGTTCAGTTCATGCACATCAAAAATATCCCCAAAAGGATCCCTATAGAAAAATTCCTCCTAGCTAGCCTCATCAAGTAGTGCTATGCTAATCTTTTCCTTGCACAAGATGGTGTCATCACGATGTGCTTAAGGTGAAAGACCCTAGTGTCATCCCTATGGCAGAAAGCATTCCTGATGGAGTCAACAATCTTGATGTACATACAATGCATCGTGAGAAAACTCAATTACGATGGAATCAACCATGCTTTGTGGGTGCACTTGAAAAAGTCCTTGGTACTATCACATGTGATCGAGGTCCAACGAAAACCCCCTTTACACATTTTCTATCTTTGAAAACCCTTCACCTCTTTTCTCACAAATTTGGATATGTTTTTTAAAATTTTAATTAAAAACCCCTTGTGAGTGTAAATCTATAAGTGTTACAAAGCCCCTCTCCATGGTTTGTAATGGTCGAAGCCACGGAATTTGCATCAACCATTTTTTAGTAGCATATACATTTTCTTTTCATATTCATGTAGAGAACAATGAGAAAGGTAAGGCTGCAGAAAGTTTACAAAAGATTGTGTCTTCTTTCTTAATTTTAAATAAAATGCCATGCGATATTCAAAAAACATCACAATAAATAATTTTTGGAATCTTAAAATACATTAGCCAAAGTGTCTCTTTCACTCTTAAACATAAACTCATAAGGAACTTGAGTCATGAAAAGTACCCACACAAAAATAGCAATTGAGGTTACTTAAAAGCACATCCCTTAGTTTTATAAAAAAATGAATGGATTGCATGAATAGATACTTACATAAGTACTTCACATGTTTGCAAATTTAATGTAGAATAATTTGTTTTTTTTTTTGCTACAATTAAGTATGTGAAGTTATGCAACTTTTATGAATGCCATTCGTGGCAAAGTAAAATGTGTCTTTCATGTAACTTCTCTTTTGTTTATGCCATACTTATTCCAACAACTTAGTCCAGAGGGTTTGATGTTTATGCAAGCTATCTTTGGTAAATTGTGTCAAATCCTTTACAAATTGTGTATGTTTTAAATCTTTCTTTTTAGTTCACTAGTGATTAGCCTTAGAACCAAGTATAAGTTATAATGTTTTTGCTCATATTAGTTGCATGTATATAAACAGTTCATGTGGAGGAAATCAAGAAATACATAATCAAACTTTCATGGGTTTTTTTAATCAGAATGTTGGTTTTGAAAACCATTTAGAGTACTAATTTTCTAGAATGAGTTTGTTTTACAAATTTCATGTGAGTTTGAAACCTTGACTAGTTTGTTACTTTGACCTTAAATTTTACAATATAGCCTCATTATGTTTGTGAGACAAGCTTCAAAAGGCCAAAATATTTCTCTTTCGATTTATTTTCAACATTTTGTTATAACATATGTGGGATAAGAGATAAGTTGTGAAGATTAATGTTTAGTTGTAAGAGACATATTTCTATCCATAAAACTTTGGAATGATACAAACCATTGTTCCGCTAAGAAGACATACACATTGCACAAGAATTTTATAAAAAAACACTAACTTTTTACAAAATTGTAAAAAATTATCACCAAAATATGTAAAATTGATTTTTACATAAGCATAATTTTTCTATTTTTAATTTCACTTCATCATTGAGCCAGAGTAGAAGCATGATTCACAAATCTAATTTTTAGCTTCACCAAATCATTAGAGCAAGTTGGTGGAAAAACAGGACACTTTAGAATCTCAAAACACGTGTGTCCAATTGTAGAATTAGCAATAAAACAATAAAGATAAACATATAAGCATGAAACCATTTTAAATCAAAGCAAAATACTTTTGGAAAAATCAAGGATGTGATGATGAGGTGCATCAAGGGCAATATAACCAAACAATACCAACAATCCAAGCAACATACATTCTAGACCTCTTCAATGGCCGATCGTCAAACAATCTCAAAGCTTGTCAGACAATATCAAATATTGTAAATTATCATATTTAAAAGCAACCTCAAAACTTATCAAACCTTATGCTTAGATAGTACTTTAAAAACAAATTAGATGATATAAAAAATGCCAATTTATATTACATGTAAAACATGAAATTGGGTTTGTAGAGTGCTATCAAAGGACTATCCAAAACACCACTTTTTGGTATCACCAGTGCATGCTTTGGCCCCTAGACCAAATGGAACTAAGATAGACCACCAAGGATGGGGAAGACTATTTGATGCAAGCAAACATATGATGAGAGGTAACATATGTCAACAATAGGAATGATGATCTGACCTCCTACATCTCTTCGATGGTGGCTCCTACCAAGGCCAAATGGAACTAGAGGATAGACCATTAAAACTAACATGTAAACGTAGCAATGAGTTGCACAAGGTGCAATCCATCCCATCATTAGAAACGATGACCCAATTACCTCACCATCCCAATATATTAAATCTAAACAAGAAGGTTACATTTAATTTTCCTTAGGATTTCTAATGAGAAAAACATTCAAAGCTAAAGTGACATCACATGTTTAAAGAAGAATCATCAACTTTGGTAGATATATCACCATGTATACATTTTTCAAAATTGTTTGAAGTCAAGAAACATTGTAGCATGAATGTGGTTCAGTTCATGCACATCAAAAATATCCCCAAAAGGATCCCTATAGAAGAATTGCTCTTGGCTAGCTTCATCAAGTAGTGCTATGCTAATCTTTTCCTTACACAAGATGGTGCCATCATCATGTGCTTAAGGTGAAAGGCCGTAGTGTCATCCCTATGGCATAAAGCATTTCCGATGGAGTCAACAATCTTGATGTACACACAATGCATCCTGAGAAAACTTAATTGCGATGGAATCAACCATGCTTTGTGGGTGCACTTGAAAAAGTCCTTGGTACTATCACATGTGATCGAGGTCCAACGAAAAGCCCCTTTACACATTTTCTATCTTTGAAAACTCTTCACCTGTTTTCTCACAAATTTGCATATGTTTTTTGAAATTTTAATTAAAAACCCCTTGTGAGTGTAAATTTATAAGTGTTACAAAACCCCTATCCATTGTTTGTCATGGTCGAAGCAACGAAATTTACATCAAACATTTTTTAGTAGCCTATACATCATGACCCATACACGTATTGAGTCAAAGTGTCCTTTTTCTTAATTTTAAATAAAATGCTATGCGATATTCAAAAAACATCACAATAAATAATTTTTGGAATCTTTAAAATACATTAGCCAAAGTGTCTCTTTCACTCTTAAACATGAACTCATAAGGAACTTGAGTCATGAAAAGTACCCACACAAAAATAGCAATTGAGGTTACTTTAAAGCACACCCCTTAGTTTTAGAAAAAAATAATGGATTGCGTGAACTAATCCCCGTTAGATACTTACATATGTACTTCACATGTTTGCAAATTTAATGTAGAATATGGCAAAGTAAAATGTTTCTTTCATGTAACTTCTCTGTTGTTTATGTCTTAATAGGATGTAATAGGATTTGAAGTACTTAGGGTAATAGGATTTGAAGTTTATGCAAGCTATCTTTGGTAAATTGTGTCAAATTCTCTAAAAATTGTGTATGTTTTAAATCCTCGTTTTTAGTTCATGAGTGATTAATTAGAACCCAATATAAGTTTTAAAGTTTTTACTCATATCAGTTGCATTTATATAAACACTTCTTGTGGAGGAAATCGAGAAATACATAATCAAACTTTCATGGGTTTTTTATTAGAATGTTGGATTTGAAAACCATTTGTTACAGCATATTTGGGATAAGAGCTAAATTGTGAAGCTTAATGTTTAGTTGTAGAAACATATTTCTATCCATAAAACTTTGAAATAATACAAACCATTGTTCCGCTAAAAAGACATATACATCGCATAAGAATTTTATTAAAAAACACTCATTTTTTACAAAATTGTAAAAAATATTACCAAAAATAAAATTGATTTTTACATAAACACAATTTTATAATTTTTAATTTCAACTCATCATTGACCCAGAGTAGAAGGATGATTTACAAATCTAACTTTTAGCTTCACCAAATCATTACAGCAAGTTTGTGGAAAAATAGGACACTTTAGAATCTCAAAACACGAGTGCCCAATTGTAGAATTAGCATTTAAACTATAAAGATAAACATACAAGCATGAAACCATTTAAAATCAAAGCAAAATACTTTTGGAAAAATCAAGGATGTGATGATGAGGTTCATCAAGGGCAATATATCCCAACAATACCAACAATCCAAGCACCATACCTTCTAGTCCTCTTCAATGGGGGATCCTCAAACAATCTCAAAACTTGTTAGACAATCTCAAATATTGTAAATTATCATATTTACAAGCAACCTCAAAACTAGACAAACCTTATTCTTAGATAGTACTTTAAAAACAAATTAGCTGATATAAAACATACCAATTTATATTACATGTAAAACATGAAATTGGGGTTTGTAGAGTGATATCAAAGGACTATCCAAAACACCACTTTTTGGTATCACCGGTGCATGCTTTGGCTCCTAGACCAAATGGAACTAAGATAGACCACCAAGGATGGGGAAGACTATTTGATGCAAGCAAACATGTGATGCGAGGTAACATATGTCAACAATAGGAATGATGATCTCACCTCCTACATCTCTTCAATGGTGGCTTGTACCAAGGCCAAATGGCACTGGAGGATAGACCATTAAAACTACTCTTGTAAACGTAGCAATGAGTTTCACAAGGGGCAATCCATCCCACCATTAGAAATGATGAGCCAATTACCTCACCATCCCAATGAATTAAATCTAAACAAGAAGTTTACATTTGAATTTCCTTCGGATTTCTAATGAGAAAAAAATTCAAAGCTAAAGTGAAACAAGGAGGGGGAGTCGGCTTCTTTCAAGAAGGCTAAGCCAAGAGAAGTGGGTGTGGCATGTAAACATGTCTCCAACATTGGCTGGATCTGTGGTATTGAGTTTAACCCTTTGGGCTAGAGGACTCTATAGACTAAGGCCTTATAGCAATGGCTAACCTAGACAACATGTTTTATCTGATCATGTTAATAACTATGTTACTAACACGTCCATAGATACTGCCATGCATATACCTACAATACATCCATTGTTATGCTCATCTCCAAAAAATGCCTTTGTCTTACTTTTCAATGCCTCTTTTTTCTCTTTTCTTTCCTTTTGGAACCTTGTCAATTGTTGACTTATCCGCTTATAGTGGGCCATGCTTGCATCCCACAACGCTCTTGCCGTGTCCACACAAAACGTAACGGAATATCCTTTTGGTTTTTACTAGACCATTTGGTAAGATCTCTATGTAGAAATGGAACCAAATAATTGATAGAGCTTCACCATTTGATAAGATCTCTAAGTAGAAATGGAACCAAATAATTGATACAGCTTCACTTGTGATGATGACACACACTCCTTGCACTTGAAATGATGACACACACTCAATTTGATACTTGCAATATTGCCGAGTAACCTATTGTCAATTTCCAAGAGACTCACTAGAGTCAAACATGGTTTTTGATGAGTTTTTAGTACTTTTCAAGAATTATATATGGAATGTGTCTTAGAAATATTTTTATCCATAAAAGCCAAGTGATTTTAAGAAAGAAAAATGTGCTTCAAAAAAGCATAATACGATTTCTCAAATTTTCTTATAGAAAATGACTCCACATTCATGAACGTCTCCTTAGATTTGAAAGTCGGGTATGTTAAGGGCCTACTTTTTATAGCTAGCTAAAGCTTTCAGATGTTCTTTTGGCTCTTCATAGCATGCCATGGTGAAATAGGTAAAAGGAGATGAGATGAGACTATATTATGGTAGTGGTATAAGTGAACACACTTAGGACTACTGGGGCACCTTTTTTCCCTCATTAGGAGGTTTTTTGCCCTCGGCTTGTATATTATGCCCATCACTCTGATAAAAGCCTTAATTTTTGTGATAGCACAATACTACTTCTTGTGTTTATACTCTTGCGCTTCTCCTTCAACTTCACCAATTCGGTGTGCAGTCTTGCAACCATATTTCCAACAAGTGGTATGAGATAAGGCTTTCACACTCCGAGCAGCATTGCCAGCCCCCTCCTAGCTCACTTTTCTAGATTGCGGTGATTTTTGTTGAGTATTTAAAGGAGACATAACATTTGCGTAAGCTCATAGAGCTTGGTATCATCATAATTTGTCTTAGTCTCATTTTGGCCTCCGTTTTCATGATTGGTAGTATTAAGTAGGCAAATTTTTCCTTTTATGCAATTTTTTGGTAAGTGCATGTTTTTGAAAAATAGGCACTATGGGATCTTCTATGGATTGTTCTATATATCATAGGTTAGGTTTGTGTTGTTTTGCTAGTACGGAAGCAAATCTTGCAATAATGCAATCACTGAACAAGGAAAACTTGGATGGGACAACTATTCACTTTTGAAATACTGTAGATGTCCTTGTTGCAAAGGTGTTGGGACATTGTTCATGGTTATGAACTAAGACTAGGTTTGGCGGTCACAATAATATTGAAAATTTTAATAATTCTATTTCTAGATTGTTGTTTTGACTATTGTTGAGTAGGCGAAACATTGGGATGCTACGGATGCGTAGGGATCACACATTAAGTGCATCTTTTGTTAAGATTTACATTACTCTGCACATTCACTAAGGATGAACATCAAAATAGGAGTAGTTTCTTTGTATGCAGGTCCTAATTTTGAAAAAATTACTACTGAGGCGCTAGAGTGATAAAGTTATGCATGATGAGAATGAGGCACTAGAGAATGATATGGATGTATTCCTTATGGAGATAGAAAATCTCAATAAGTAGTTAATTGTCATTGGTGAGATCAATCTCGAGAATAGCCTTGTATAGGTAAAACATGATGCTTGGATAGATTCTCACGTTTTTTCCTCCACCTTTAGGCTTGTGACAAAGAATGAACCAAGTTTGATAGTTTTGCCTCTGTATTTTTGCGAGACATGGTTTAGAAGAAAATAGGACTAAGCAGCGTGCTATTGAGCAAGAATTTGTGGATACACAACAAAAAAAGAATATCGTTGTTGCCACCAATGCTTTTGTAAGTAGCAGGACTACCATACATCTGTTGAATGCCAAATGGGTTTGAGAATTCTAGGAATAAGAAGAATATGAAATACTACAAGACAAATAATAATCTCATCAAGTAATTTCCTCAATTAAAGGCTAAAGAGGCTCATAAAAGAAAGAGGTAAATGCATCCATTGCTAATGCTCCTTCAAATATAGAGTCAACAAATGTATGCAAGATGCATAATGAGCTTTTAGTGTGAGATATCAATATTACCCATTTGTTCATGATGCATGTATTGTAGAATTTGTGGTTCATGTGTGGTACTTTGATAGTGGTGCAACTAAGCACATTACGTCTCATCTCATCGTGATTTGTTCACTTCATTATACACTTAAATATACTATGACTAAATATATGATACAATTAGATAGTCATTTTGTTTCAAATCATGTTAGTGGACTTGAAAAATGATGGTACTCTCATTGTAGCAATACCGTCGGCACATTATTTAATAATCAAAGTCTCTATGTATATACTAAGAAATATTTTAATAATAGGTTTCATGGATAATTTTTATTCTCTCATTGTAATGCATCTTTATCTATTCTGCTAATTGGGGAGGGGGGCAGCCCTAAGGTTTTTTAATTAACAAAATCGTATTTGCAAAAAGGGAGTTTTTATTGCTTTTTGATAAAAATCCTTAAGTTTCTTGAGAAGAAGGGTTTGTTTCATTACCTTGGAGCATGTGCGTATAGAGGTTTTTAAACATCCTTTGAATGCACTTGATATAGGTGACTTCTTGTCTTCCCCCCCCCCCCCCCCCCCCCCCCAAAAAAAAAAAAAAACAACATCAAGATAACCCTCCATATTTCTCTATCTTTTGGAAGTATCCTAAAAGTTTTGTAGGCCATTTAGAGTGGGGTGTATGAAATTCAAGAACTCCTAGTTTTATGCTCTAAGAAAAATATTCAAAATTTATTTCCACTAAATGTATTTGTGACGAAAAATAAATAAATATTGTTTTGACAACTACTTGTGGTTCTCTACTTTTTTGATTGTCTTGAAGTGGTGTGTGGAGAACAAAGAGAAATTTTTTTTTTTTAACATAGCAAAACTCACAATTGTGAGTGAATTATATTGATCATCCCAAAAAATTACAAGACCTTGCCATGCTCGTGCCGGCCATGACATCATCCAGAGACCATAATTACATCAGCTATTTGGGGAGCCACCCCTAAGGACCCGCCCCCTTATAATCTAGTCTTCAAAATTTTGGTCAAACAAGCACTAAACAAGCTAGATAAAGACATAAAATTGGAGAACCCTAAAACTTGGGATATCTTTGCTTGAAGCATACAAACAATGATTAAAAGAACAGGGTCAATAGTGAATAAGGCTTGCAAGGAAAACAATAATCAAGGTAAAAAGGAAATAGAAATATTGAGCAAAAAAAACAAAATGAAGGGATGACCTCGAAAGTAGAACACAAGTGGTGGCTCGAAGCAAAAGTAGATTTTGCTGAAGAACAGTTGGAAGAGGCAAGGAAGACAAGATTACTTTTAAGGGAGACCTTCCTTTGGTTACTAATCAAACAGATTTCTTCAAAGCATTCAAAGTTAAAAGACGTCGGGAAACCATCAACACACTCACGGATGATGAAGGGAAGGTGGTGCAAGACCTCGATAATATGGAAAAGCTAATGCTCAATTATTTAAGACAAATTATAGGACAACCAAAAGCACGGTCCAATGTCGGGCTAAGGGCCAATGCCAAGGGCTAGAACTCACATGCAATCAAGGGTTGTTATATTTAGCAGGCTATTAGTCGTCTATATATAGCAAGGTTGGACGGAGAGTTGCATATGTTGTTCCCCAAAGTCTCATATTGGTATCAGAGCTCAGGGAAGAGCAGCTATGGAGGAAGAAGAGGAGCATGGAGGTTGCCTTCTTGCCCCCCCCCCGGCCCCCCTCTCTCTCTCTCGTTTTCAAGTTGCCATGGTGTCATCGAGGGCAAAAAGATGAAGATAGAAGCAGTCAAGGAGGATGCATGGCGGGAACGATGGCTCGAGGAGGGAAGTGGGCTATAGTTGTTTTTTCCCTCTACAGATTTGCACCGGTATGTGGAGTAACTTTTGTCTCTAGACCTAGCTGAGCAGAGCAACAAAGCGTCTTCTCCTTCTTCCTTGACATTGGCGTTCTGTTGCAGACAATCGCTATAGCTTATGGAGATTTATTTTTGTCTTGAGTTCATACTACATTTAGTACATGGATGTTCAAAATTAGCAGCATTCAGAATAACTCTATTGCAATTGGATTTGACCCAGTGACGAGTTTTAAACTTGCCAAATTCGAACCAACTCGAAGTATTCATGCAAGATTTCAAGAATCCATGCAAGGCATGGTGGCGGTTGTGCCATGCAAGGGGCAAGAGAGAAATTTACCACGTTCAAACCGAGTTAAAATCCCCTAGATTTTTACAAGTAGACCAAGTTTGCATGTATCTTGGATGCATAGATTGTCTTCTACAAAATATGAGATGATGGTAGTTAAAGTTCGGCATCAAAATTGGCTTCTACAGGAGTAATTGAAGTGTTCACATCACATTTGTATACGCAGAAGGTCTGCAACATTTGTATACGCAGAAGGTCTGCAACATTTGGGGATTTCTAAAAAATGGGAGTACCCAAAGATGGGCTACAAAGTTAGAGCTTATTATGAGATATGACATGCAACATAAAGTACAGCTAAGACCTGTGACTTCTAAGGTGAAGGTATTTGATAGGGCTGATCATTTATTGAAATTTGCAACACTAACAAACATCATTCTTCCTAGTTTGGAGTTTTAGATTTGCTCGGGTATGCTCCGCAACAACTTTTTTGGACTTGATGCAATAAAAAATGATTATGGTCATCATGTATAATATTTCATTTCTAAGAATTTCCTACTTTTTATATGAAATTCATTTATAGTATTATACGAATGGCCTTTAGCAAGTTACATTTTTAAAGCAACTGCAAGCCCTATTGCTAGTTTGAGCCATGTAAGAAAGAGAAGCAAGGCTCCATAGACTTAATTGACCATATATTAGTTGGCGAGTATCCCTTTTGATATGTCCTGTTTTGCGCTATCAAGAGGAGGGGAAAGCAAGACTTTCAGGAGCACGGGTCCATATTTATGTATATGCATTGTGTGCATGGTTACTCCAAAGCAGTTACAACTTGTCGGAGTGCAAGGAAGATAAGTATACAGTTGGAATGCAAGCAAGATAAGTATACAAAGCACATTGAAAACCTTACTGCATGAGCAAAACCCATCAACTGGTGCTACAACTTTTGATACCAAGGGTGGAGAATCCAAAAAGTTGGTAGGTACGTTAAATTTAAGTTTCATTTTTGAACTTATTTTCTCTTGCAAAATATTCTACAGTGAAACTCGACAAGAAAATGTTGCTTCGATCAAGTAGAGTTGGTAGTAGATGACATTCAATAGCTAAGATTAAGGAGTTATCTCTTTTAATATTGGGTAGTCTCATGATTCTCAATAAGCTGCATGATTCAAAAAGGTTGTTTCTCTATGAAAGACCCACAACATCAATTCTATTTTTCTTTGACATTTGTGTGTTAACATTAGCTCTTGTTACCTATGAGCACTCAAGTTGTGTTCAATATCACTTTTTTTATGAACTTATGCGAAGCAAGGCTTCACTTCATGACATATTTCACAGAAGTTTCCAAAGTTTGGAATATGATTTTAGTATACGAACTTGGAGAAACTTGGCAACATGTCAACCTGATTTTTTTTTGGAGATCGGTATGGACCAAGCCACTAGGGCATGCAAGGTACATCGACAACACTAAATTTCTCAACATACATGGCTACAAGGCAGCTTCAAGTGAACGCAACTGTTTTCAAAGGGGCGACAAGGTTAGTCAATTTCAAGTTCTACTTGTTTTTCTATCTTTAACATTTCATTTGAGAAAGGTTTCTCTACTATATAAAGCAAAGTGCTTTGACAGACTTCATGTGAAGCAAGGCTTCTATTTTGTACTAGAGTACTATCCATTGACTTAGAATCAAGGATAATGACACACACGCTTGGTAAGAAGATGATATAAGCTCATAGTTTAAGTTTGACAATGATGAATTGTGATGTATCCACGCTTGTGCAGTCGTGCAAGGTACGTATAGCATCGGCTCAAATTGTTGAGACCGTCATTAAAGCCAAGGGCTTATCACACTATTTTTCTGTTATGTATTCATGGCATTCCAATACAGTGGGCTTCATTTCACTGAATCTTTGTTTACGCTTCTGCATGACATTAGCTACTCTGTTCAGACAGAATTGAGACTAATAGATTGGCTTGTAATCGTTGTATATGTGTTTAATGGTAGGCACTTTCAATCGTTGGTCCTATACACAAGGTGCAACCAATATAGATGATGCTTTCTATGGATAACAAGTAGGCATGGCCTCGCTATCAAACATATAATTCATGTGGCGGCATCAATAGACTAAGAGAGCCTCACATCATGTGATCTCTTGTTTGAACACCCAAGAAACTTTAGTATGATTGGTTTGGGGTGTTGATAATTTTTCTCTTTTGTTTACGGAGAGGTATGATTGTTTCACGCTCTAGTGTGAATATGATTCTAACTTACGGAGGTTTGTTGTTTAATATATAGCACTAACGATGGCTATAGGTCATTGATTGATCTCTTTAGAATTGTACTTTCAAGGAAAGAAGTCTAAAATCTTCCAAGGGGTAGTCAATACGTTCAGCTTTACAAGTTGATTACAATCTTTATTGGACACAGTAGATTGAGTTGGTCACCGTTTTAGCACTTTACATGCAGAATCTAACCAAGGGATTTGGATTGCCAAGGCAACACCCAAGGTTACCAATTACATGTTGTACTTTTCAAGTTATACCTTTAAGGTTTGGTTAGTGCACTTACGTTCGAGTAGGTGGATGCTATCTTTATTCTCCAGGTAAACCTATATTTTGGTTTCATTTTATTAAGTTTTTGAAGTGGGATGAATATGCTAGAATTTTTTCATCCACTTCGCTTTTAAGACGCATGGCAAGGTCATGTAGGAGCAAAGAATTTGGGGCCGTAGTGTCCCACATACATTTCTGCATTATGCAATTATGGACCTACATGGTAA
The DNA here is from genome assembly GCF_014529385.1 of Adiantum capillus-veneris. Lineage (NCBI taxonomy): Eukaryota > Viridiplantae > Streptophyta > Polypodiopsida > Polypodiales > Pteridaceae > Adiantum > Adiantum capillus-veneris. The sequence goes on along the minus strand of NC_140943.1, from coordinate 76,902,552 downwards.
GTTTTTTTTGGCACATGTTGCAACAAGGGGAGCAACATGGTCTAGGAACTCACAGAGTTCAGTTTAGTCGATAAGAAACGAGGTTTATGAGATCCCCTCTCACTCATGATGCTGAGTGTTTTTAGTTATCTCCACATACAAGTTCATCTCATAACATTGAAGGATGTCATTTTTTTGGACCTCCTTATTTGAGACATATTCCACATGTGGAGATTATGAGTCTTTGGGACTAATAGTGGCACATGTTCTTTCAAATATGTCTCACGATAGAGTCCCTAAGTGCTGGTCATATCCGTTTTGTAGACCACTTTGAGCAGCAGTATCACGAACAATTTCAGTGGCAAAAAAATATCGGGTACTTAGAAAAAGTTGCCTTAAATTGCATGCTTAGGAAATGTGTTTCTTTCCTTTCAAGATCTCCCTTTAGCTGCTGATCCGATCTCAAGCCCCAACTACATTTTTCGATCCAGTAATATGTATGGGTTTATGTATTAAAAGAAACTAACCCTAGTCTTGTTAAGGCTACAAGTGTTGCTAACCAACATTAACTGATGGTTGTTTATGTATATAGCAAGGCTATGTATTCTTAATGAAAATGTTTCATTGTTTGTAACTAGATGTGATTTATGTTTCACATTCTATACGATTCAAACATTTTAACAAGGCTTGCAAGTAATTGCAGTAGGACGTATTTAGTTTCTTCTCTGAACTATTTACGCTCCTCTTTCATGCTATGAGCATCACATTTGACATACCCATTGGTAGTTATAGTCATGAAAATGCAGGTTCGGATTAGTGTTTTGCTAAAGGCATGCACACTAGGTGTTATGGGCCCTAGTCTTTAGCAAAAGTTGGTTTGGACGGCATAAAAATTCATGAAATTGACAACTTATGAAGCATTTAACACTTTATGTGCAGTATCTCTAGGACGTTAGTTGTGGATCTACCAATCATTAGGAAGAGAATGGGCTCTAGGAGGGCCTATTTATTTGGCAGTTTAAGGGAGTCAAACTTATATTATTAAAAAAGCAATCAAAGGACAGCTTTTGAATTCAAACAAGCAAAACGGTTAGTTTATTTGAATTTGAATTTTTCTCCCAAAATGAAATTTGAAATCTAGCGGACAAAACCATATCATCTAACAATTATATATGGAAAGAGCTTGACATGTAGATTACAGATTTATAATCTGTGCTCAAATCAGAGATCATATATAGGAGCTATGGAAGGCCGAAAATCAAAAAGTTGTTTGCCCCCTTTTTGGGGGGAAAAAGTGCATCCTTTGACCACTCTTACACCTCTCTTACACACCCACCATTCTTGCACACATGGCGTGCATCTATTTGTCAAAATATTAATCACCTTCATAATCTCATGGCAAATAAAGAGGCCCTTCTAGACCCCATCCTCTTTGGCACCAATAGAGGTCATGGCTTGGTTAGGGTGTTGGGGGATGAACGCCTAAACTTTGTACAATTAACCAAGTTGGTTGTTCATACCATTGTTGATTACTCAACAATGTTGCAAGGAATTGTGACCCATGCTTACTTGTCATTTTTGGACGAATGTCTATAAAGGTGGGAATGCATCCAAGTACTACCAGTCATCCACAAAGGACATGCAAATTACAAGTGTTGATCTTGTGCTGAAGGATATGCTAAGTGTGTATGTTAGCACCAAGCAATGATTACAAGATAAATGTTACTCTATGTGCTAAAGGATATGCTATGGAAAACATTAGTGCTCTTACGAAGATATCACCAGGTTTGTTTTTTAGGACAAAAACGCTTCTCCAAGGGGGGAGTAATGTCAGGCCAAGGGCCGGGGCCAAGGGTCAGAACTCACATGCGGCCAAGGGATGCTATATTTAGGAGGCTATGAGTCCATATATAGCAAGGTTGGGTGGAGAGTTGCATGTGTTGTTCCTTAGAGTCTCATATCCAAAGAAGTGGATGACATGAGAGCTGCCGCTTCTCAACAATGTTACCATAACTATAACACTCTTAAAAGATAACCTACTGGAGAAGGCTTTACCGAAGATAAATGCTCACTTGTGCTGCACTCACTTGGCAAGGAGAAGTCTCTAGGATGGGACGACATGACAATTGTGTTCTTCAAGGAGTTATGTGAGGAGTTGAAGCCCAATTGATCAAAGCTATTGTCAAAGGGATACTAGATAAAAGCATGACAACACCAAGCGTGATCGAAGCTTCAATCGCAACAACGACAACGACAACGACAACGACAACGATGACGACGGAGATAACAACAACAATAACTACATCCACAAGCGGGAGGCCAATAATTTGGGAAATGGGGAAGGGAGGAGGGACTAGGGCCTTCATCTCCTAACTCTTGGATACACATGCTTTTTAGCAAGCCCCCCCTCCTCCCATACCTTCACCACCTGTCCCCTCTCTATAAACAAAAATAAATGTTTGGATCTTGGGCTTAATTATATCCCCCCTCCCTCAAACCCCCCTCCTAAACTCATCTTAAAAGCCCACGATTCCTTAGCTAGGAGCCTACAACTCAAAACGTTCTTCCAAACTTCTTCGTCTAACACACACTCCCCTTTTAAAACACCTAACCCCTCATGGATACCTCCCACCATGGATCCTACTCTAGAGAGCATCACTTCCCTTAACCGCCTCAACGTTGGGAATATTCTTTCACGCTACAATCCCTCCCGCTCCAAATTCCCAAACTTTGTTAAAAATGCCCTTAAAACACTTTCAATGGACCACTTCTTTATCATTAAACCGGCAGACAAAAACTTAGGCCTTACCATCCTACCAAGGGAATGGTATGAACAAGAGGCTCTTAGGCAACTCGGTGACCGCTCCACATACCAACCCATCACTCCACCGACACACAATTTCCTCGCCTCTTTACTCCAATCCATCACCGTTAAATATACTCTCCTCTCCCATGAGGAAACCACCTTTATCCTCACACCTCTCTCTAAAGCCTTCAAACCTTGTCCTATCAAATTCTTGCCTAAGATACACAAACCTATGCTTGTAGCCCTGCTTGTAGCCCGCCCTATTTGCTCCTATTGAGGATACTTGTTTGCAAATGCCTCCAAGTGGCTACACTACCAACTTTATCCCATCCTTCTTACACAAAAACAATGCCTTAAAGACTCTTTATCCCTCATCATCGATCTCCAATTTAAAACCTTCCCTCCACACAGTCTCCTTTTTACCTTTGATGTGACCTCCTTCTACCCTAGCATCCCCATGTCGGAGGGACTCTTGGCCCTCAAAAACACCATTACCAACTCCTTCGATACCCCTAAAACAGAATTTATCCTTTCACTCGCCACTCTTATCTTATCACACCATTATATTTGCTTCAAAGATAAAGTGTGGAAACAAATCAAAGGAACCGCAATGGGATCAAACTTCGCAGTGGTTTACGCCTACCTTTTTTTATGCCATCTAGAAAACAACTCCCCCTTATCCATAACCCAAACTTATCGTATTACAAAAGATACATAGACGATGCTTTTGGAGTTTGGACAAGCACTCTCATCCCCCTCACCGATGCTCTTGCCTCTTATGCCTTCCCTCTTCAAAATCATATCATAATCACACCCGTCATATCCTCTTTTGAAGCCACTATTCTTGATATCCATTTTTTCAAGGGTCAATCATTCAACCTGCATGGTATCCTCGGCTCCAATTGTTATCAAAAGCCTCTTAACTTATACCAGTATATACCTTGGATCTCTTGGCACCCTCTCCACCAAAAAACAGCCTTCATTAGAGCCGAATTAAGACGTTATATTATTAGAGAATGCACTCCAAAAGGATTCTCTCTCTTAAGAAACCTCTTCTTCCAAAGGCTCCTCTACAGAGGATATCCTAATAATCTCCTCCTTGAGGTGTTCTGTTCAATCTCATACAAGGAACGACCTACCCTTTTAACAAAAACCCCCACTTTCAAAAATCCTCTCCTTAACATCCTGAAACTACCTTTCTCACCAGAAACACGGAGATTAAAACATACACTAACCATTACCAAACCACTCCATCTCTCCTGCAACATCTCCCCTAACCTCTCTCATCTTGATAAACTCGTCCTTTGTTGGACTAATGGACCAAAATTAGCCACTCTTCTAAACCAAACAAAGGATACTTAATCCGTATAAAGTTGTATATCTTTTTGGATTCACTACCTCACCCTAACTCCTACCTCTTCTTATGCAGGTTGATCCTCCTCATCCTCCTTTCTAGTACCCTTGGATGATACCCCCTCCTAGCCTAAACCCCCACTTTCTAAAGATTGTACCCTCTTTTCCAAGAAAAGCCTCAAATTTTGTTCCTCATAAACTCTAATTTTGTTGTTCCTCAAGATGTACAACGTGACCCAAATTTTTGTTGTTCCTCAAGATATACAACTTGACCTCTATTTGTTGTTCCTCAAGATATACAACTTGACCTCTATTTGTGTTGCTATAACACCCTCTTTCTCAAAGAATAAGCCTAATACTTTGCGGTTCCTCTAGTTGTATAACTTGATCACTAAATTTTTCTATAACACTTCCCTCCCCCCCCCTCTTCCATTTTCGTGTCTACGAGTCCTCTACCACTATTCATTCCATACCCAATTGTTTATCTTGAGAGATACCGATTGAAATCACACCACCAATTTTTAGCCATACCTTCCTTTCTTAATTGCCTCCATTTAAGTCCAACACTCCATCACACCAATTTTTAGCCATACCTTTCTTGATTACCTCCATTTAAGTCCAACACTCCACTACACCAATTAGTATGGACCCACCCCCACCCTTTCCTTGAAAATTGATTTAACCAAACAGGGCCCCCACCATACTTTCTCTTTCCCCTCCCGAGCAATCTAACACCATCCCCCCTTTCTAGCCAGACTGGGCCACCTTACCCCCACTTCCCGCTTTCCCCTCCCAAGCAACATAACACCATCACCCCGTTTTTCCCCCCCCTTGTGTATCCCCTAAAATTCCCTCAGGAGGGTAGTCTCATCCTTTGTCCCTCGTTTTCTCTAAAAACCCTTTGGTAATTAATACTTCCCCACACTTTACCTCAATACTACACCCTTCACTCTTGTTTCCATTAAATATTTTTAGGAAACTTCCCAACCAATCCCTTCCTAGTACTCTCTTTTGTAGAGTACACTTTCCTTCATTAAAGATCCCCCCCCCCCCCCCCCCCCCCCCTTCTTTCCCTATATAAACTCCCCTCTACTCCTATAACTTGCCACTGATGAGCTCCAAAAAGAGCGAAACGCGTTTGGTACACCCCACCCAAGCCCAGTCTCTCTTATCCTAGTGCTTCGCACGCTTGAAATACTACTTTTAGACAAAATCCCAAATCTTGTTTGTTGCTCTTATATGAAACATTAGCGATCCACCACAATGATGACAGAAGCAGACAGAATCATTGCCAAAGAAGTTGCCCTTAGGTTGTCTCCTCTTTTGGATAAAGCTATCACCCCCCACCAACACGGCTTTATCAAAAGAAGATCAATTTTTTATAAAATTCTGGCAGCAATGGTCAACATTGAGTATGAAAACTTCACCGTCAAGAATGTATCCTCTTAGAGCTTGACCTAGACAAAGCGTATGACTAGATTGTTTGGTCATACATTGAAGATGTCCTGAAAGCGATGGGATTTGGTCCTCATCTATGTTAGGTAATACACACCCTAGGAGCACGATGTCATGAAAGTGATGGGATTTGGTCCTCGACTCTGTTAGCTAATACACACCCTAGGAGCATGGAGCCATTCAGAGCTATTGTTTAATTACATGATTGTGGGTTTCTTTGAAGCTAAAAGATCAATCAAACAAAGTTACCCACTAGCCCCACTAATGTTCATAGTTGGTTCTCATCCCCGAGTCACCACGCTAGAGACAAGTGTCTCAAGAGGAAAGGTCTACCTCTATCTTGGAGCCCCTTTGGGGGTGGAAACTTCTCACAAACAAAGTTTTTAGCTGGTCATCGACAAATTTCGTAGCAAGATGTGAAGGTGGGAATATGTGCTCCTCCCATTCCACAACAAGGTAAAGATGATCAACTCCTTTACGATCTCGTATTTGTCCTTCACCATACCCCTCCTCAAGATAGCCAAGTGCAATTGGAACGAATTCTTGAAGGCAATCAACTGCTTTTATGATCTCATAACTACTGGTGAACATAGCCATCGATGGTTTAAGCATTGGGCTTATGCCAATTTGTGAAGATGAACTTGATTGGAAAGCCTATCACTGGCCTAAGGAACTTCACCAAACCGCAAATTAAGGAAATCTCCTACAAACTTATATTAAAAAAACATTGGTTAATGAACAATGGCAGAAGCATTGGTGAGAATCCAAATGAGCATCGATAGCAAGAAACATCTAGGACCAATGGCCCCCATCTATGAAGATCTTTATATGGAAGGTGCTATGGAGGGCCATTCCGAAGATATTAACCAGAGGGATAGCTTCTAATTGATGCTCAGGATGCAAAGCGACTAATGAGGGCTTGTTTCAAAACTGTCTGTCTACAAGGGGCCTAGCGAGCAAATTATGTAAATAGATACAAAAGACTTGGAACAACAATGACCTACTCTTGGGAGGCAAGATTGGGAAGAACCAAGCCATCCTAATATGCACACAAAGTTTCCGCTTCTACTACTTCATACAAGCTTGGAAGGCTAGGAACCGGCATATCTTTAAAAAGGACCTCTCAACAGCAAGCTTCAACAAGATTATTCAAGAACACGGAAGTGATTATCTCTAACAGAAAACATAAGAACTTCGAAGACTAGAATCTAGCAATCAAAGCCCTCTCGGGTTGGGGATCCACCAGACACCAAAATGTAACTAGCTCGAGAGTAGCTCTCAGTCATCACAGATGGTGTAGCCTTGTTCGTGTATTATGATCCCTCAAGGCACATAATGTGCTTGAGGATATTTGTACATTCCTTTTTGGGTTAATAAAACTCATACACTCACAATTGTGAGTATGTCTCCAAAAGAAAAAAAAAAAGGTGGTGTATTGAGAAGGCCAAAATTTTGCACCGAAAAGTATATCCTCAATTGTTCTCAAAGTATTCTCTTGTATGTGGTAAATATTTTATTTGAAAGAATGCCTTCATAAAAGCAATTTAAACATGTTACACTTCTCATTCATTGAGCTCAGCAAATTTCCAATGTCACAAAATTAAGCCTTACCCAAATTGAAAGATATCACTTATTTATGAGCCTTGTGTTTCAACCTCTATCTTTCTGATCCCTAATTCCCATGTATACCCTGGGGAAGAGAGTAAGCCATGGCATAGTGTCACATATTCACCTAGAATATTGACTTCTTGACATCTAGGGTTTATCCAATTGGTTATGAGGGGGGATGTATTTGCCCCAAGTTCATGGTCTCAACCCCTCATTGGTGCAAAACGGAACGACATTTCCTTATGAAGCCATTGTATACCCTGGACATAAATTATAATCATATGGAGTACTCTTGCTCCCTTCTAATCACCTACTTTTCAACAGAAAAGGAAAAAGAAAGACTCCAAGCTATGGCATTTGCTCTCAAGTTTCACTTAATCTTAAATCTTCTCTTACCATGCGCATAGACGAACCCGGCTGGCGTGTGACTGTAAGTCATTGAATAGTCGTAATTGGCATGCAATTAGGGGCCCCACACAAGGAGGGGGTAACTGTTTTTGAGTTACCCCCCCACTCCTTCCCCCAAATAACTACACCTCAAAGAGGTGTTGTTAGATTTTTGCCTTGTTATCCCCCCCACTCCTTGTGTGCAAATTATTGCAGGTACATAACTCTTATTGTAAACCTTTAAATTTGTTAAGTAGATTAAGCTGAGATGACACCCCCAAGGGAAATAGATTAAACTGAGATGAAGATCAAGGGAAGAGGGTACTCTCTTATAAACACAGTTACAGCGAGTTTGCACAGCACCAAAGTAGACGCTTCCGCTACTGCTCGATATGACATTTGGGAAGAGCTCAGAAGTAGTCAAAATGGGAATGGGCCTTGGGGACTGCCCTGCTCCTTTTGGAGAAACCATTCTTTGGCTCATGTTGATGGTTGTGAGCTGTGAAGCTATTGGGTACTTCTGGGGGTTGCGTGCTTCGAATTAGCGCCCAATTCACGCCGCGAAAGAACGGATGCTGCTTAATCTCACCCGCACCTTTAAATGAACCCAACCTCTTCCTTGGGTCCTTCTCCAGCAAACCTTCAATGAGGCTTTTTGCATCGTCCCCAATATGAACATGGCCCCATTCAGGAAACCTGAGCTGCTGTTTGATTATGTTAAGTAGGGTTTGCTCATTGCAAGAACCCCTGAAAGGTGTCTTTCCGTATAAGAGCTCGAAGAGGAAGATACCGAAAGTCCACCAATCAACCGCATTGCCATGGCCTTGCCCTTGTATCATCTCCGGGGATAGATACTCGTGGGTGCCCACGAACGACATTGATCTGGCTTGTGTTGGCTCTGCAATCAGCTCCATTCCCATCAATTCTTCATCTATGCCTACATCTCTAGAACCGGGAGACGAGCTATTCAATGTCTCTTCTGCCCCTGTAACTATGTGAGCTCCTAAGGCTGTCTGTGAGCTTGCAGCTTGCCCACTGTTGGCATCATTTTCCGCATCACCATCATGCTGGAGCTGCGTCCCAGCTCCCAAACCCTCCACCTTGGGCTTTCCTTTACTCAACTGCTTCAAGAAAAACATCGACAGAGGGTTCTTATGGTGCAGTTTTTGCTGTTGAGGAGGTTTACTACCAGCGTTAGCAGCCAGCGGGAAGCACGAGAGGAAGGGGTGAATAGCACAGACAGACGGAAACATGCAATTTGTTGAGCTTTGCTGCATCCGAGATGTAAAAGAGGTTGATGACATGGAGGAGGAGACACTGAAGGAGCGCAAAAGTCCAAACCGTCCTGATGAGGAGGAGGACGATGCAGACAAGGGGCATTTCAACAGCTTAGGTTCGACATTGCTCTTGAAAGAAAGATCAAAATCTGTTAGCATGATGTGTCCATCATCTCTCACCAAAACATTTTCAGGCTTGAGATCTCTATAGACAATGCCAAGCATGTGAAGGTACTCAAGTGCTAGGAGCACTTCTGCAGCATAGAACCTGTAACAACAGACAACAATTTGATTAAAGTGGATGATATTACCATCAAACAAGGTGAAGAATTACATGGGCCTTCCAAAACAAGTGAAGCTCCCATGGTCCATTTGAGTACTAGAGGGGCCTTTTGCAAGCTAAAAATACACACACAAAAGAATGTATGCCTATCTTTCTTCTTCTCTATATGCTGAGTGCCGCATGAGATGTGTGGTTAATGCGCTGTGAGACCCGGCTCTAAGGCATGATTTAGTATGCCAAAAAATAATACTTCTTTAGTTGTTTCCAACAGCAAGAAATTGGACTGGTCCTTGTCCATTTGTAGGGTTGCTGGTTGGTTAGAAGCATTAAAGCTCATCATATCATGCTGCGGCATGCACATCACCTTAAATTTCAGCCCAGAAGACACATGCAAGGAGAATTCAACCCTTACCGTGCCGTTTTAGTTGCAAATCGTCGTCCGGGAAACTTTTGCCTTAGAGCATGCAAGTCACCACCGGAGCAATAATCCATGACCAGGCAAGAATATTGCTGTGCCTCAAAATGTGCATACAATGTAGGCAAAAATGGGTGGTCAACAAACTCTAAGATCTCCCTTTCTCTATGCATTCTCTGCAATTTCTTCCTCTGTGTAAGGACCTCTTTGTCCATGACCTTCATGGCAAAATAGCATTGCGTACCCCTGAGTTGTGCTAGGAAAACGCGCCCGATGTCTCCATGACCAACACGGCAAAGGAGCTTGAAATGTGATATGCTGATGGCACCCACTTTAGATTTCAAGCTTTGTATGGAAGCCCATGCATTGTCATGTGCCTTGTGAGGCTTGCTTATGGCGACTGCATTACAATTGCTGTTGAGTGTGGGAAGGCTTCTTTCCCAGCTGTTTCTACTGGTTGCCTCCGTGCTGGAGGAGCTGCAGCTAAGTTTGCTGGCATTTTCGTTGCTTCCTAACACATGGTGGTTCTGGTGAGAAGAGCTTGAGGAAGAGCTGAAGCCGGCAACAGAACCAGAGCTATCAAAGCTAGCCTTGGCGCAGCAATCAGAGTCTGCACAAGACGATAAAGATGCGACCATTGCAATGAAGAACTCGGTATTCTCTGGTTTTTTCCGTATGTGGGTCTTTGCCTGACGCCCAAATGCTGATGAAAATCCTCTTCACTGCAGGTGCTGCTAAAGACTAATTGCAGATTAAATGTGGGTTTCTCTTGCCTTTGATCCAGAGGCGCGTTTAGGAAGAATGTGTAGAATCTAAAAACACTCTAATGTGGGCTGTCTGCCAAACACACACACAGACAACACACAACTCTCTCTCTCTCTCTCTCTCTCTCTCTCTCTCTCTCACAGGTCTCTTGGATATGTTCCTACGCCGTTAAAAATCCTCTCTTCTCTCTCTCTCTCTCTCTCTCTCTCTCTCGGTCCCCTGCTGCTGGAAGCTGCTGCGTGGATGTAAGCAACAAGGTTGCTAAGTGCCTCTGTTCTGGGGCACTTTCTTCACATTGAGCTGCTCAAGAACTCTGTTCCGGGCTTTATCTTTTTATTGAGTTGCTCAAGAACCTGGTTGTCACCGGCTCTCTCCAGACGCGGGCGCTTCGCTGGAAAGATACACAGAAACGCAGAGAGAGAGAGAGAGAGAGAGAGAGAGAGAGAGAGAGGACGCGTTCGTGGTCATGGGCATGGCATGAATATGCATCACGCGAAAGCAGGAAGCAGACTGCCATTTACTAAAACAATAAGCCTGGGAAAGAGAGGAGCCTTGGACATAGAGGCTACACAAATGGATATATATATATAGGCCCCGTTTACCGCGTGGGATTAGAGCTCGAATCCCACACAGTAGTGTTATGGAAAGATCAATATAACAAACATACAAAATTCCCTTTAGGATAGATTCAAAGAGGAAATTTTGACTTAGCTCAATCCCTCTAGACCAAAGGGCTATCTGCGTTTTGGTGAAAGGGCAGTCCCTTAGAGCGATTGAACTAAATCAGGCACTTCCCAAAGAGAAAATTTTGCAAGATAACCAGCATTTTTTGCAATTTAACCCTATTTTCTTAAATTTTCCAAGGGGCTTTTCTCTTTCGACCCCTCCCTTCAACCGGCTAATTTGGTTTTTCAACCAACTCAAGGCTAAGTTGAGGCACACTTTTCCCGTCCCACACCCTTGGTCCCCTACCACTTTGGTACCTCGTGATGGAAGGCCCTTGTCACACATGACCGGAGGCCACGTGTGACATGGCATCACTTGGATGCTGACTTTCCAAACGCTAAAATTGAGTCCACCGATTACATGCCACACATCACAAATAGTCGAAAGTACAAAAATATGCTCGATGGCCAATCAACAGACTTCTTGCTTCCATGGGCGAGCTTGGTGGGGTCACCCATACCTTAGAGAAAGCTAGCTATGACTTAGCAGCCACCTTGGCAATCGAGAGCGTACTCGGATGCATTGTGTAATTGGCTCTCCAAAGATCGCCTCTCTTCATTGGGCCAAGTAAGCACATCTTCTTTTCCTCAGCCCTCGTCTAACATGGACCTAAGGTTGGGTTTTCTTAAAGCCTGAAAGAGAGAGGTTTGAGCTGGAGGTGCAAAAGGGCAGGCTCATTCTTGATGACATGGTGGTTGTTCACTTCAGAGATTGTGATCCCAAAGGAGGTTCATACAGAAAATACAATGAGTTGCCATTGTCATACAAACCCTTGTGGTGCCCTATGCACAAAAAGGAGTGCAAGCTTATCCAGGAGTCCTTTGTCTTTCTTTTCTATCTGAATATACTACTTGCTAGTCTTATGAAAAACCTTGATGAAATCATAGAGGAACAAGATCTTTCACCAGCACTACAACACGGCGCGTAGAAATCAACGCAAATACCGATGAAATAAAGTTAGTTTTAAAACTAAAAAACGCTGAAATAGGCCTCGGAAGAGAGGCCGGTATCGTGACGTTGGTATAAGTACCGGTATATTATGTGTCAGAATAAATTATGAAATGAGTGTCGGAATACGCAATGAAATAACCGCCGATAATACTATAGCATATTCCGACGCCTCTACCGAGGTTTATACCGACGCTTATACCGTACTCTGTACCGACGACCAAACCTGCAAATTTTTTTTGGGCAGAGAGGGTCGGGAATTGATGTTGCATGTATTGCAGCAAAAGAAAACAGCCCTCTCTGCCCAAAGGAAGAGTGCACGAGCAACCACACTCCACCTACAAGCTGACGCTAAAGAGTTAGTGTATGGCAATTAGAAAAATTGTAAGAAAAACATAACCACAAAATCGTAAGCTTGATCATGGCATAACGGCATAAAGATTTAATAACCATAATTAAAACATGAGTCGAAAACTGCAAAACCATACACATAACTTGTTTGCCATACCATAACCATTACCATAACTTTCTTGTCATACCATAACAATCATACCATCATTGCACAACCATAACCATAACCATAACCATCACATGATTGCCATACCATCATAGCAAAAGCATAACCTTAACTTGACTTCCAAATCTTAGCCATAACATCTGTACCATATCATAAACCATAAACATAAGCACTACAAAACTATATAAATGCAAACAATCTCTGAGTGAGAAGACCCTCATGGTAATGCCTCCCAGTCGACGTCCTCTCCTCCTCCTGCAGGCAGCTGGGTCAAAAGGGCCACAAGTCCATGCTTATACCCATACTTATCCTCTCGGCGTGTCGGAGGACGCTTCACGACAACTTCCTGCAAAATTATGGTTTAATCATTAGATGAATCTTCAAATAACACATATATTTTCAATAATTTAAAGCATACGTATAATACTTACAAACTCATGTCGAAGCGTATCGTAGCCTCCACTCCCAAGATGTGACGCTCCAGCAGACTCAAAACGTGCTCTGGCTGCATCTCTCTCCTGCTGAAATCTCTGAGGATTGTCTTGTGTCTCTCGTGCAATCCCCACCCACTCCTCTGCGTCCAACCATGCCGGTTGGGACTGTCATCATTGTACGTGTCTCTCGCCTTTGACCGACAATGTGACATTGTGGACTTCACCACGCTCAAAATCCAGGGGTTCAAGACTGGATCATACCCCTCTGCCGGTCTGTACTCTCTGTGAATGGTCTCGACGATGTAATTCTTTCTTTCAACATCGAGGTTATCCCAAACCTCCATCATAGAGTGACCAAATTGAAGAATACAGAGCTGTCAAATCCTCTGTCGTATGGCCTTTCCGACCCTATCTGCCACAACAGCCCCATCCCTGCTCTTGTACACCTTTGCTAGGATTATGCTCGTGTGATCCCCAAGGTGTACATGGTGTGCCAATCAGTGAACTATCTACTGAAGAGAGTGGTGGACGCTCTCTCAAGGGTGTGGACGCATCGGTAGAACCGCTACCACAGTAACCACTGCCTCTAGAACGATGCCTACCTCGTCTCGAGGATGAACCACCCGTCGGTGTAGGGGGCACACTAGACTGAGGTGTGGGGCCGCTCGGTGTAGGGACCACACTAGTCCCCTGCGTAGGGTCGGTTGTAGTAGGTCTAGAGGGACCTACTGCCCAAAGGTGTTGTGCCATCTTGATCTGCTATGGTGTGAATTGAGACAAAAACTAACCCATCTGCTCGGGTGACATGCCAGCCGGAGTGACAGGAAAACTAAAACTAGGAGAGTATGGCTCATCGTCATCGGCCATGGCTAATCATACACAAACAACACCCACAAAATACGTTAGTTTACGGAAGAAATGCTTAGTCAATACAAATAACAAATCAACAAAGCTGCTACACAAATGAATGAATCTAAAGTGTATTGTAGACTAATAAAAAGAGTTTTACAAAAGAGTTCCTAGCAAAAATCATTAGTTAATCTCTCATCCTCTATGAGATCTGATGCACCAAAGATGTCTATCTCAATCTGTACTTCTGCATCTTCATCATCGAACTCTACTTCTTCGTCGCTCTCCGCATCAGCTTCAATATTTGACACCTCATCTCTAGGTTCAGACAATTGCTCACTGCTGACATCCAAACTCAAAATCTAAACTTAAAGTTTCCGTCGGTCCTGTGCTTTGTTCATGAATCACCTCTTCGACCTCAACATCCAATCCTTCACACACTTGCTTGCTATGTGTAGAAACTTGAACGACATAGAGCCAGCAGGGTTTAGACAGATCGTTCTCATCATTTGTTTTCCATAGTGGATCGTGTATGAACACAACTTGTTCACAATGATGCGGAAGTACGAATGTATTCCGCGCATCTGTCCACACCCACCTAGAGTTCACTTAAATTAATCCACTCTTGTCTTTACGCACATTTGCATTAGGGGCGTTGGTAATAACTTTGAACCACTTGACATCAAAGATAAACATATCAAACTTTCTAAATATAATCTTCAAGATGTCTTGGATGTAGCCAAAGTATTCTCATCCCTGACACTACTCCTACTTTCTTGGACGAAGCTTTCCCTAACACCACTATCAGAAGTGACCCTTTGTTCGTTGATCCATTGCACTCTGAAGTGTTTTCCATGCGACCACAAAGCTCCATATTTGTGATACTTCAACCACAAAATTGAAATAGACTAAAAGTTATTGAAGCAATGTGATCATGTGGAGCTCAAAAAGGAAGTTGTGAAATATACATGCCAATCGCAACCCCTTGACGTCTCCTCTTCCTCTTCAGTAATCAACACTCCATTCCTCTTTGCCTCTGAGATTGTCGCATCTAACCACCGCCCAGTTGGAAAGTCATGCAATTTTTGAAGATGGTCTGGTAAAGAAAAGTTTCTAATGGCATGGTTGCGCTTGAATTGAAGGTGATTTGTCAAGCATTGTTGCTTTTCCCCTTCGTACCTCTCTAGCCACTTTTGCATGATGTTTGAGTTGAGAAGGCAAAATCTCATAACCTTTTCTCACATTGTGATGTCCCTCTTCCTAACAATGCCTTGTCCCTGCGGCTCATCCCCTGTCACCTTCAACTTCATCGAGCACATGCACAAGTACATGCATTTGTATGGTAAGAATGTTTGTTGGAAAGTACTTCTCCACCATGCACACTACTTCAATAGCATTTAAGCGTGCTGCATCGATGTTGCCTTCTCTTATCTCTTTTGAACTGATCCAACGTACCAACTCACTGATTTTGTAGATTGTTCTTCTTATGTCATCTGTCAAATAACCCTTTATGGAAATTGGTAAGATGAACTGTAAAAATTTGTGCCAATCGTGGGACTTAAGACCATTAAGATTGTCATCTCTTGTAAAAACCGTTTTCAAACATCGCATACATCCTGTGGGAGTCTTGAATGAAGATATAGTCTTCTTCACTTGTTGCTCTTCTGCACGACTCAAAATCAATGGACCTTTTGGTATAGCAAACTTTCCATTGGGTTTAAGTCGAGGCCACATCTCTGGCTCACAGCTTGCAGGTCATCTCTTTGGGCCTTGCTCTCCCTTTTTTCAGTGATGGTTTTCCATATGATCTCCCCCACATTCTTGAATATTAATCAATAGGTCACTCCAGTATGGGAGTTCATGGAAAATAGAAAGTATTTTCATTCCATGTGACATCCAATCTCCCCTCTCCAGCCACATGTTTTTCCAATCACTCGCTTTCAGTGGATGCATGTCATGATTGTATATGTTTGGTCCACGTAGCTCATGTCCTTCATGCAAAAATCTACCATGCTCCTCGTAAATTGTCTTGCTCAAATGCTCAGAGCGGTGGAAGCTAAGTCGAGGACCACATTTTGAACATGCATGATAGCCCGAGTAAATCAAGTCTGAAACATCAAAAAATTAAAATATAAAAGCGTTGGCATAGCCAGGAATCACATGTGTGTGAGATTTTAAAGGCACTTACTTGAGCACTCACCAAAGCTTGACCAATCGTGCATGGTCCACATGAGAATGCCTTGCACATGTACATTCCGTCGTACGATTGGTTGGGACATATCAACCACATCAATTCCTATCCACAAGATTTGGAGCTCTTCTATAAGTGGTGCCAGATAGACATCCATGTTCTTTGCTTTGTACTTTCCTAGGACAATCAATGACAACAGCAGATGGACCTTCTTGATAGCTAGCCATGGTGGAAGATTATAATTAACCAGACAAATAGGCCACGTGCTCCATGACAGACTCTGTAATCCGAATGGATTTACTCCATCCATTGCCAGACCAAAGCGGATACATCGAGGCTCGCTCTTAAATGTAGGCCAACTTTCCACTATGTGCTTCCATGTACGAGAGTCAGCAGGTACCCGCATCACATCATCTGTCGATCTAGTATTTGAGTGCCATGTCATCAAAGCGGCTATGGACTTGCACCTGAACATGCTCTTTATTCTTGGAATGATAGGAAAGTGTCGAAGGACCTTTGCAAGGATACATTTTCCTTTTGTGTCCTCCCTATACTTGTTTGATCCACAATTGGGACACTGTTCCAAGTTTGCATACTCATTGCGACAAAGTATACAATCGTTAGTACATGCATGTATTTTGTGATAATCCAAACCCAATTTAGTAAGAAGCTTTTTAGCGGTTGGACGGGTAGGGGACATGTGATTCCCTTCTGGCAAGATTTGCTCATTGAGAAACTTGTCGTTACATGAATAGGTAAGCCCTTTGATCACTTTATATGAACTGTAATTTGCACTTTATCATGCTTAGGATACAAAGTATTTACCTAAAAACCTCTGTGACTGAAGCGTCAGACCAACCGTAGACAGACTGCAAATTAAGCATTGCCAACGCGGTACAGAGAACTGAGATTTTTCCACCAGTGTAGAGCGCATGCGTGCAAGACTTTGCATCATCTTGCCCTCTTTATAGTTGCTATCATACCGTCGATATGAACAGGATGGCTGAGGTTGGTCCACAGTACTGCGTTCAATGTTGTTGCCTTCTATGTTGGAATCCATGTCAAAGAACACGTCCAACATCTGCTCCATCTCTACTTCTTGAAATGTCGCATCAGGTATTAGTTGGGAGGACTCGGTCGATGGCTGCTCATTTGAAAATCGTCTTCTTTGGGATGAAGTTGGAACAATATCTACTTGCGGAGTTTGACCTTCAATCTCTAGACCATGAGATCAATAAGCAGGTCTTGTAGTTGCTCTATCGGAAAGAGACCGTGATTGCGTATATGTTGGTCGCAAATTTTTTGTTTTTGAAAGATCTGATGCTTGCAATGTGCACAAGGACACTCCATTCTATCATCCATACTTTATCTACCAATGATGCAACAAATAATTAAAACACTCTAGTTGTTATAACTACACACTACTAAGTTCATGACAATACATGACAACCTCACATTCTCTAGCCAGGCCCGATCCCACACACCTTGGTCTAGAGGTGCATGGAGATTAGGACCACAGGGTAATAATCTCGTCTTTATTGGTCAATGACTATATATTAAAGTTCTTGAAGTCTGTGTGCACTTTTGAAGTCCGATTGCGTTTTTTCAACTATTTGCTGCTAGCTCTAACAACCTCACATTCTCTAGCCAGGCCCGATCCCCGCACACCTCGATCTAGGGGTGCACAAAGATTAAGACCACAGGGTAATAATCTCGTCTTTATTGGTCAATAACTATATATAAAGGTTCTTGAAGTCTGTGTGCACTTTCGAAGTTCGATTGCATTTTTTCTACTATTAATTTGTCGCTAGCTCTAACCTAACCTAACCTATAACCTAAACCTAACCTAACTTATAACCTAAACCTAACCTATAACCTAACCTAACTGAAGTTCGTTTGCGTTTTTAGAAGTACACGAGTCATCTTCAAAGTCCATTTGCGTTTTTTATACTATTAATTTGTCGCTAGCTCTAACCTAACCTATAACCTAACCTAACCTAACCTAACATAAAAACAACACAATGGTGAGGCGTTTGGCAAAATGGCAAGCCATACAGCTTGCCCACAATGCATATGTGATGTCAGCAAGCTCTATGGCTTGACAATTTGGTAAACGGCCCACCATTATGTTGTTTTTAGGGTTGTGAAACGATTTTAGGACCTGAAAACCGCTTACATACATATAGACAACACAAGGCAAGCCGTTGGCAATATGGAAAGCCATAGAGATTTCTCACAATGCATATGCCTTGTGGGAAAGCTTTATGGCTTGCCTTATTGCCAAACGGATCGCCATTGTGTTGTTTTTAGGGACACGAGGCAACTTTAGCACTTGAAAATCACTCACAACATATAGACAACACAATGGCTAGCCGTTGGCAATACGGCAAGCCATAGAGCTTGCCCACAATGCACATGCATTGTGGGCAAGCTCTACGGCTTTCCGTTTTGCCAAACGGATGTCCATTGGATTGTTTTTAGGGCCGCAAGGCAATTTTAAAGCTTGAAAATTGCTCGCGGACATATAGACAACACAATGACTAGCCTTTTGGCAATAGGGAAAACCATAGAGCTTGCACACAATGCATATGCATTGTGGGAAAACTCTATGGCTTGTCGTATTGCCAAACAGCTTGCCATTGTGTTGTTTTTAGGGCTACTTAGCTATTTTAGGGCTTGAAAACCGCTTGCGGACATAAAAACAACACAATGGTAAATTGTTGGCAATACGAAAAGCTATAGAGCTTGCCCTCAATGCATATTCCTTGTGGGCAAGCTTTATGTCTTGCCGTATTACCAAACGGATTGCCATTGTGTTGTATTTAGGGGACACGAGGCAATTTTAGCGCTTGAAAATCGCTCGCAAACATATAGACAACACAATGGAGAGCCGTTTGGCAATACGGGAAGCCATTAAGCTTGCCCACAATGCATATGCATTGTAAGCAAGATCTATGGCTTGCCGTATTGCCAAAAGGCTTGCCATTGTGTTGTTTTTAGGGCCTCTTAGCTATTTTAGGATTTGAAAACCACTTGCAGACCTATAGAAAACACAATGGCAAGCCGTTTGGCAATACGTGAAGCCATACAGCTTTCCCAAAACGCATATGCATTGTGGGCAAGCTCTGTGGCTTGCCATATTGCCAAACGGCTCGCCATGGTGTTATTTTCAAGGCCGCTTAGCTATTTTAGGACTTGAAAACCGCTCGCGGACATATAAACAACACAATGGTGAGCCGTTGGCAATATGGAAAGCCATAGAGCTTGCCCACAACGCATATGCATTGTGGTTTATGGCTTGCCGTATTTTTTAATATACGTTGTGGGTAAGCTCTATGGTTTGTCGTATTGCCGAACGTAGCTTAACTTAACCTAACATAACGTATAAGATAAACTAACCTAACTAACCTAATGCAGCTTAACCTAACCTAACCTAATGTAACTTAACTTAATCTAACCTAACGTATAAGATAACGTAACCTAACCTAACCTAACATAACGTAGCTTAACTTAACCTAACCTAACCTATAAGATAACCTAACCTAGCCTAACCTAACTTAACTCATAATCTAAACTTAACCTAAAACATAAACCCCATCAATTGCATATTTACAAAAACGACATAATTCAAAACAAAATTTTTGTAAAACAAGATTTTTTATAAAACAAAACAAAATTTTTTCATAATTCAAAATGAAATTTCACATCACAAACCATAATTTCTTTCTAAGCATTCAGAGTTTAAAGCATGAAATTTTCTTTTATTAATATACAAATTAATTTAAATAAATTTAATATGCATTTAAAGGCTCGAGCACTCACATTCGTCCTATTTGAGCAATAAAAGATGTTGTAAATGTCCTGGAACCTGCAAAAAAGCACACACAAACACAAAGTTAAACCCTAAATATACAAGTAAACATGAAAACAATCTCACCTTAGTGTTATGGGATAACCCACAAGCAAGATTAGCACTTCCAACAGCTTGTTTCGCACCAGATCTGTAAGAGGTGAGGAAGAAGAGAGGTTGAGGAAAGGTGCAAGCAGAAGAGAAATGCGCAGAGAAAGTCCGCGGTTTCATTTTTTGTAGGTACCATCGGTACAATAATCGGTATAGATGTCGGAGAACGCACCGGAGAAAGCGTCGGAAAGTGCATGCGCACTGACATCGGAACAGGTGCCGGAACAAACGTCAAAAATTTGAAAATAAAAAAATTTAAAAACTTTATCTCCCTCCATACATACCTACACATATACCGACGCCCGCCAGTGATGCAGGTAATGTGGCACCGGAATTCAAGTGACCTCTTGTAGTGCAGATGAAGAAGAGGACATCAAGAAGGACTACAATGAAGTGGAAGAGATAGAGGAGGCTATTAACTTTGAGGTAGAAGCAAAGGAGGTTGAACAATGCAAAATATTGTCTGTGAAAACATCAAAAATCAAGCTACCGTTGGATGTGATTGGATTCAATGAGAAACAAGTTGAGTTGATGCTTCTTGGTGTGCCAGAATTTAGATTTGGAGACAAAACATACATTTTCCTCCATGACATTCAAAGTATCTTCTCTCTGAGGGAAGACTTTGCACTAGTCACCATCTCCAAATTCCACAAGGAGAGGAGTGGATTTGTCTCTGAAGATAGCAGTGATGACGAGGCAATAGAAACCTCTAGCAACCCAATGGAGTGTCTTAAACTATGTTTCCAAAACGCAAAAAAGTATAAGGAGATACTCCCTGATGAGGCCACTTTCAAGCAATCAGGAATACTTAATCCCTTAACGAGCAATGAAGAAGTAGAGGAATGGTAAAAGCACCCAACACACGGGTCGAGCCGCTCGGTGGACCAATGGAAGAAAAAACTATGGATGCAAGATGAGAGTTTCATGGTAATCCCCCCCCCCCCCCCCCCCCCCCCCCCAAAAAAAAAAAAGTCTCTCTCTGAATCTGACACTTAATTTTGGGTGCACTCTTAGATTGCTGAAAAGGATAAATTTCTCCATCGTCTGACCCGAGAGTACCGTGGAAGAGATGCAGCTCTTTTACAATATCTTAACAAAATCTACGAGGCATCGATACTCGTCTTTCACAATGGAATGTCGCAAGAGGGGACTCTCGCAAAGTTTTCCCTGAAGACACTATCCCGCTTCCTAGGTGGACCAATGCTGCCAAAGAATGCGGACAAAGCCATTCTTGTCTTTTTTTTTTTTTGCGAGAGAGTCTTTTGGACACAGTGCTGTGTATACAGGTGGCCGTGCCGCATATTACTACACCTTGCACATCAATGGCACTATCTTTAGGAAAACAAGATCCAAATGAACTCTTAGAGTATGGCAAACACATGATGATAAGATACAAGGGCAATGTGCTAGAACATATATATCTAAAATATCAACAAGTTGAAACACAACTTGTGACTTGTACATGTTGTCTTAAGCATTGCAGATTGCGGATTTGTGTATGTTTTGTGGTAAACACATTACTATCTGTCTAGTTTTCTCATAATTTATTGAAAGTACATATTGTGTCAAACACTTAGTCTCTTGCTCACCTATGGTTCACATATTCCATTGTCTCTCTCCACTTTCTTTGGTCTTCTTGAGCACTGGAGCTGTTGAAAGCCTCAGACCCTCCCATCCATTGAAAACACCTTTCTTTGATTCATTTGTCCGTCAATTATGTCAGGAAGGGAGGTTTGATTGAACGCCCCAAACAAAATAACATGATTCCTCTTTCTTTACCCGCAAGATTTATCCTGATGTGATGTAAAATGAAATGTTTTATTTTAGTAAAAGGGTTGGAAGAAAATGAAGGACCTCAAAAGCACTCGGCCACCATACGTTAGCTTGTGACTGAACAATGAAGTATAAAAGGATCGTTGGTAGGACATCTCAAAAGTGTCATGTTCATCAATGTGATTGTCACTCACTCTAGCTTCTTCTCTTTAAGAATCTCAAACTCATCTAGCTTCAAGACAAAATGTAGCACACTGCCAGTCTCCTCAAATGTGCCATCGTAGAACTCTACCATTTTGGTACACAACAAAGTAAGGTCCATGAAGATGTTGTTGTGCTCATCATAAGTTGTAGCTATTCCTTGGTCTTTGTAAGTACTTTGAATATGAAAGGGACAACCAAGAAAGTCGTTATGTGCGTTGTTGAGCTGAAGTCTCTCTTTCCAGACACTTTGTGCTATTGGTAGTAGCTTGGATTCTATTCCCTTCTTCACAAATATGGAGGAGAATGACTGTTGAAATAGTTGAATACCCTCTCTTGCTCACGCCAAGTGAGTCAAGTGTGCCTTGTCTAAAGTGTGAGCTTTGTCCTAGAGTACTAGAATATGAGTCAAGGAGTGAAGAGAAGGAATTATCTCACATGCAGTGGTGCAACGCTGTAGAGCTACTTAAAGCTCATTTCATGAATGAATAAACACAAGTCTATTTTGCATTACATCTCCCTTGTTTATGGTGAGCTTGTGATGGCTTAGCAAATACTCAAGATCGTGTTTATGAGTCCAAGTTAATTGATCTTGGAACCTGATTCGCTTGAGTGATAATATAGCCAACACACACTCACTTGTGTGCACAATGTTTCTCTTTCATCCACCCTAGCTAGCACGGTCCCAGTCCCATCAAGTGGTATCAGAGCTCGGGTATGCTAGCTGGGTTTGTCATTATGCATTTACGTGTTAGTATGATTAGCATTCCTTAATCATCATTAGCTAGATCCATTAGGTTTTCTCTACTATTATATATCATATGCCTAATTAGTATTCCATTGGTTAGCACAAGCATGTTCTTGAGTTAAAGACTCTTGGGCCACTACTCACTAGCTAATTGGAAGCTTCATTAGCATTAGAGTTCATTAATTTTCCACTAGGAACTTGCATTTGCATTCAATAACTGCTCCTCATTTTAGCAAAATTGTCATTTGCAATTGGTTTGTGTATGTAGCCCGTCCCGAGAGCTTTCAATCAAGCCCATACACACAAATTTTGAGCTATACTTCATCAAAGTGCCTTGAAAAAAAATTCAAGCTTTTCAAGCCCCATTCTCTGCTTTTCCTGCTCATCTGAAGCTTTGAAATTTTTGTGTGTGGGTGTGTGGCTTTCAATGCTCACATAAAGCTTTTGACTCACACAAACTCTTTTTTGAGTACACTTTCAAAGTGGTGTGGGACCCTCTCTTAGGAGAGTAAAGTCAAAAGGCCGCTCACACATGAAACAAAAGCTCGACGGACTTCAAAACGAGCACCCAAGTGGAATTTTGATAATCCCTTTCGGGTTTGAGATTGACACCGAGAAATCTATGCACTGTTGCATGCTCGCACTGTCTGTGCCTCATCAACTGACGCACACTTGCCTCGTCACACAGTGCTCAACTTTGATGCTTGTCCTATCACATTTTATCCAAAACCCTCCAAAGGCTATGGTTTCACCCATCGACACCATCATCCTGGCTTCACCACGTGCTCTCAAGGAATTTTGACTCAGGTCCCGACACCCCCCCCCGCCCCCTTGTGCTCATTTTTCCAGGCTGGCTCCCACTCAACCTCAGCTGTGTCTCCCGCCACATCACCTACCATGACATCATCATTTTTGCAGCTTGCTGAGGCCACTCCGCTACCCTTAGCATTGCTGCTCGCCACCATCAGCATGCTCCAAGGCTCTAAGCACCCCGTGGCCCTCGATTCAACATTGCACTACATCAGGATATAAACATAAATATATATAATAAAAAAAGATAAAAAAATTATGTTCACCTTTTTGCATTTTAGGCACCGATTCCCACATGCTTAAACTTGTCGGAAAGCATCGATTCCAGAGGAACTGTTTCATTTTTATCTTTAGCAAGGCATTAAGGTACACACTCACAAGTATTCTCGCATCTTTGGGTGCTAAAATCTTCAAATGTAGGCGGTTTCCATCGTGGTGGCCCTCCAAATTATCCATGAATTTTTCAAAGGTTTTGAGACTACATTGAACCATTGAGTGAGAGCTACTTAGAAAGTTGATTGAAGCTTATGTCATTGTAAGAGCTCAATCCTTGTATGCAGTATTCACAATCATGAACGTGTATGTGAGTCGTGATAAGGGGTTTAGACACTGCCAGTGCGATTGCGCACTCGGTAAGACCACCCATCATTTTATGTATGTCAAATTTAGCTTCAAAAGGCAGTTGTATACGTAATTAGATGTTGCTCTTACACACAAGCAACACATGATCGAGTAGAAAAATCAAAATCCAGTAGACTGTGTGGCTCCAACAAAAAAAAAAGATCGGGCATTGATCAACCAAGGGAGGATGACCATAGGGAAATTGGTAGCAATAGCATTCGCATTCGCGTTAGTAGTTTTTGCATCAATGGTTTTCAGCATTGCACTTGTTTTTTCAATAAAGCTTGATTGCACAAAGTGGGGAAGAAGCACTTGTTCGAGGGGAGGATACGAAGAAAAAAACCATGAAGCAGTCGAAGACAAAGCATTGAAGAAGAAAAAGGTGCTCTCGAATTAGAGCAAAGTAGACATTTTTTCAGAATTTTGCTCTTGGAATAGAGCGTTGTTTTTTACTCTTGGATTGGAGTGTGGCTCCTGGATTGGAGTATTATGCTGATTATCTCCTGGATTGGGGATGTATGTTGTCTGTGCTCTTGGATTGGAGTGTTGTCTTTCTTCAATCAATTTGTAGCCCAAAGTTCAAGGGAAGGATTCCTCTTATGAACATCCTCAGTGGATACCATGTGTCATCCTTAGTGGTGGATAAAGAACCTTTATTGTATCTTGCTAGTCCAAACCTCAAGGGGAGGATTGTAAAGTGTGAGCTTTTTCCTACAGTACTAGAATATGAGTCAAGGAGTGAAGACAAGGAATTATCCCACATGTACTGGTGCAAGACCGTAGAGCTACTTACAGCTCATTTCATGAATGAATAAACACAAGTCTATTTTGCATTACATCTCCCTTGTTTATGTTGAGCTTGTGATGGCTTAGCAAATACTCAAGATCGTGATTATGAGTCCAAGTTAACTGATCTTGGAACCTAATTTGCTTGAGGGATAATCTAGCCAAAACACACTCACTTGTGTGCACGATGTTTCTCTTTCATCCACTCTAGCTAGCACGGTCCCAGTCCCATCACCTTGTATCTTTGTTGAAGGCACTGCATTCTGAGAGATAAGTCGGTCCACGACATCCCTCTGCAAAACTTGAAACTTCTTGTCATGGATTATATCTTTTGCAAGACTACTGCTTCTCAAGGGCTTCAACTACTTCCCGACATTGACTGTGGGATCAATGTTTTCCTTGTCCAGATAGATAGCATGTCTACAAAGAAACCAAGACATAAGTCAAAGCAATACTTAGATAGCATGTCTACAAAGAAAGCATAAATAAGTCAAACCAATACATTTATTAGAATGTCTACAAAGAAAGCAATACATGAGTCAAACTAGTACATAGAAAGATTGAGATCCTCACCTCAATGCTTGGATTTTTTTGTTAAGACCACCAGATCCAACCTTCAAGGTTTCAAGATTCTATAGTTTCTTCTTTCTCACACGAGCACCCAAGATTGTATCTTTCTTTCGTAACTTCTACACCTTTTCTTGCAAGACCTGTAATTCCTCTGTGTGCTGTAAAATGGTTTTTTTGTCATTACAATGCAAATTAGAGAGTCATAGAATCTCCTTTGCTTGAGCATGAAGCATCCATATGTGATTTTTAGCTTGGCCACTTAAAGATTTTCAATAGCCAAGCAACCCATTCTTTCCATCACCAGCGAAGGTCAATAGACTGGTAGGATTTTTAAATGCAGGAGAGGCATTAATCTTAGGATTAAGAGGATAGAGGGAACCATGCATCAAATGTCTACATGTTGAGATCCCTCTACTCGGATTCTCTCTTTTCTTGCTTCTGTGACCTGTGTGTTGGTTTTGCTTCGCTCACATAAAGGCGCATATTGAGGATTCAAGTCAATTTGTAGATGATATTTAGGATGTTTCGGAGGAGGTTTGAGGGTGTGGAGGATAGGTCCATTAGTGCTTAGTGCAAGGAAGACAAGAACACCATTATTGCTCAATGCAAGAGGTCCATTAGTGCTTAGTGTAAGGAAAATGAGAAAGCCATTACTCCTCAGTGCAAGAAACGTTGAATCTCCCTCCAAGATGACAAGGTGCATTAAATATAACTGAAAAGAGACATTCCCTAACTCATCACGACTGTTATAACTTTGTGGAAGGAATCTACTTGGAAGTACACTTTTTGAATGCTTGTATGAAGACACCTTTTCTTTTACCACACCTATTTTCTAGAGAGAGAACACCAAAAATTCTATTTTCTTAGAAGGCCCTCCAAATGACCTCCAAAATTTCCTAATGGAAATGGCAAAGGGAAATATAATGTGGTTGCAGATTCCCTTACCATGATGCCTATGATAAATGAATTGAGGTTTAATCGATTCAATAGTGATTAGCTTGAATCATTAAGAGAGAAATGTTAGGTTGATCCTGCATATTCCAAAATATGGAAAACCATTCAGAATGGGGATCCAGAACAAGGGGTTTCCAGTGAGAATGAAGCATTGATGGGTGCTTTAGAAGGATTGAAGTGGAAATTTTTTGCCATAGATGATGGCTATTTACTCTACAAAGTTAAAGTACGTGTCTCAAAAGATGAAGAGATTAGGTGCCAAATACTCTATGAGTGTCATGATAGTTCAAGTGTGGGACAATGAGGTGTAAACAAGACATGTAGTCTTGTTAAGAGAAAGATTTATTGACTTTGAATGTATAAGGATGTCCTAGAATATGTGGTTAAATGTAATAAATGCCAGTTCAATAAGGGTGAAAGGCTTTATATGGGAGGACTAATGACTAAGGCTTTATCTCCTCTATCTCATAGTTGAGGACAACTATGATTTCAAGAGAGTGGTAATGTCATAAAATCTAATATTTAACTAACCCAAATGATTTTCTCATATTAAATTGATCATTTATTGTGGGAGAATAAACTAGAACAAGAGTTAGAATATAGATATGTGCTTAAAGATATATCTCAGTACGAGACCAAATTCAATGGGTCCAAATGAGAGATGGTTTGTCAAAGAGCAATGCTAGATAATGGAGCTTGAAAGACTTTAGGGTTAGCTTCATTAAAGACCTCCAAAGGTTAGTGTTCAAAATCCTTAGACCTAGGACCTTAGGCAAGCTAGGGTTGAGCTTGAGGTGGGAACCCGGCAAGACAAGCTTGAGGCGCTTGTCGTGCTTGCTTACTAAGGTGTTGGTCCTGCTTGCTGACTAAAGTGCTTGAGTTGCTTGTCATGTTTTATGAATAAGGTTCTTGAGGGACTTCATGACTAAGGTGCTCAAGGGGGTGATGTGTTCCAAAATCAACATGATCCCTACAAGAAGGGGGGCAAGCCCTAAAGCTAGGGGCATGAGAGAGAACGCACACACACTCAAGCACCTACACATGATGCCCTCATGTAGTGCCTAAAGCCTATTGGTTGACCTCTAAAGGGGTCCAATGAGATTTTAGTTTATTTAATTAATAATTTAAGCATTTTTCAAGCCCTCTCTCTCAAAGGGGAAAGGAGGACACTTGTCCAAATGCTACTATGGTTGCTTGACATGTCTAATGCATGTGGTTGGCTAGTCTAGAGAAAGTGCAATCAATTTCAAGCTTAAGCTAAGAAGAGGGGTCAATCCAAGCAAGGAGGGGGGTAGCTTAACCATATACTCTCTCTCTCTCTCTCTCTCTCTCTCTCACACACACACACACACACACACACACACACACACACACACACACACACACACACACACACACACACACACACACTCATTTTTCATGGTGTGTTGAGCAAGAACTCCATCTCCTTCTCCAAGCTTTAGAAGTTGAGATCCTACACCAACAACTCTTGGTTATGGAATGAAAATCCAACCAAGAGCCATGCTCCAAAGTGAAAACTTGTCATCTTCTTCATCTCCATTACTATGCTACTATGATATGCTAAGCTATAAGAGTAATACAAATGAGGATATTATTTATTTCTCGTAAGATAATTCTTCTTCCTCTTCCCTACCCTCATCCGATGCTAGCTCTCTCCATCTTTGAAGGTGTTTAAGGTCTTGGGATTGAGGCCTAATGCTTTCATTAGATTAAGTTACGGGCATAATTGAGGTGCATGATTATCTCTAACTTCATTGCACCATCAAGGTCTCAAGGAACACAAAGCTTGTATTGAACCAAGTCTCTCTTTATGGGAGAAGCTATAATACAAAAGATTTTGGGGGGGGGGGGGACCGGCTCCACATAAATTTGGTCTTCAACTGTTGTCAAGTTCTGTAATTCTCTCTCTTGGAAAG
This sequence comes from Adiantum capillus-veneris, assembly GCF_014529385.1. NCBI lineage: Eukaryota > Viridiplantae > Streptophyta > Polypodiopsida > Polypodiales > Pteridaceae > Adiantum > Adiantum capillus-veneris. The sequence goes on along the minus strand of NC_140943.1, from coordinate 76,874,198 downwards.
TATTGTTCATTCTAAGTTAATTCAGTATAATGGTTATGTTTCTACCTCTAATAAAGTCCTCCCTCTATTTTCTCAAAGTATTCTCATAAAAATGCTCACTACTTTTTTCATAATTCCTCTATTCTCAATGCTCATAGTCTATTTCCGTTACATTTAAATAGACTTGGTGCCCTTCCTCAAGTGTAAGAGGCCTTCTATGCAAATCATTATATATTCTTGTTCTATCTTGAGCCCTTTTGATATTGTCTTTTTAGCAAGTATAAGCATTTCAACACCACTAGAGCCAATTTGGGAATCACCAATGTTTTGAAGATTTGGCTATATGGACAAATATCAATTTTTATTTAAGCCCAAAGCCTTTCACAAGTTAGTACTTGGTATTCTCTTTCGAGCCAAAACTTTGGTTAAGATTTGGACATATGATCAAACCGTAAGCTTGTTTTGGAATTGGGAAATTCCCAAATCCACTAATATGCTATTTTTCATTCATATCTTCTAAAAGTCTCTAATTGCTTGAACCTTTTCCTTTTGCAATCCTACTAAATGGACTATATTCCTAGTGTAAGAGTGCGTGGCACTATTATATGCAAACTCTACTATAGGTAAGTACTCTTCCCAATTAGTTTGTTGTTTACTTATATACTCATAGCTTATCTTCTAGGTCTATATGTAAGTACTCTTTCCAACTAGTTTGTCATTTACTTACATATTGTCATAGCATATCTTCTAGGATTTGATTAACCCTTTTAGTTTGACCATCCATTTGAGGATGCTCAACCTGTGCTCAAGCTTAGTTTAGTATCCAACCTTTTAAACACAGCTTTAAGTCTATGTCTCTTAGCGGGTAGAGTATCCATTTTTACCCTACAACATCCTTCCAAGATGGACGACTAATCCATTTGGGGCTTGGGAGACTTAGTTGCTGCAAGCATGTCTGCTCTTGAGTCCATTTCATTCTCCCAAAGTAGAGTGACAAATTCTACTTGGTGTTTAAGAGACGTCGTCATCACAAACATGATTCTAAGCATGCATACTACTTAAATTTGTTCACAATAAAAAGAGAATTAGTTTTATAAGGCATTTTTTTCATATAGTAGTATTTTCATTTGCTTACTCTAATGTAGCATTGTAAGCATTGACAATGTTCATACTATCCTTAAGTTGTGTTTGTTGCATCCATCTAGCATCTTCAAAAGGATATTTTTGACTTTAATAAGATACCGTCGGATAATCTTACCATGTCTTAGTACCTTGTCTTCATGTCAAAAAATCGATTTGGGCTGAAGCACCTCTTCTTGAACTTTGATCTCGGGCGGGTCCTCAATGCTTGGTTCTTGTGGTGGCTCTCCTTTGTAAGGCTTAAGTAGGCTCACATAAAAAGCATTGTGAATGAGCCAATGGTTGGTCAACTTGAGTTGATAGGCCATCTCATTGATTGGTTTTAGGATTTGAAAAGGACCATAGTATCTTTTGCTAGTTTAGCATAATACTTTTGGTGGCCCATAGGATTTTTGCAAGTAGTTTGCCTCAATCGAGCCTTGGGATATTTGAGTAGGAACCATTAATTTTCTTGAAAGCTAAGGACCTTATGTGCTTGTTAGCAACAACCTTTTGCCTTTGTTATGAGATGAATATAGCCTCCTTAATCTTTTGGAAAGATTGTTGTAGGTCTCGGCTATACTCATCGACAACGAAGATCTTCCCATGTACCTTAAGTAGCAAGTGACTTTTAGGTCTTCCTTCAATGATATTGAAACGTGCATTTCTCATAGTAGTATGGAAAATGTTATTGTATGCATACTCTACAAGAGGTGGGTAGTTTTCCCATTGGGAATGTTGATCTACTTTGGTAACATAGGTCTCAATTAGATCTAGAATCGTAAGGTTGGCTATTTCACTTTGGCCATCCGTTTGTGGGTGATAGGCCGAAGAGAAATAAAGCCTAGTACCTAGATTCTCAAAGAGACCCTTCCAAAAATTACTCGTCATTTAAGGATCTCTAGCTGACACTATTGATGTTGGAAAGCCATGATGTTTAAAAATTTGGGATATGAAGAAGGTTTCCATTTGGTGTGCCTTAATAGTCTTTTTGACATGTATAAAATGTGCTTGTTTACTAAGCATGTCTACTATTGTCCATATTCTCGTATTCCCATGGATGGACTTGGGCAATCCAAAGATAAACCCCATGGATATGCTCTCCCATGGTGAATTAGAAATTGGCAAAGACTGGAGCAATGCATGTTGCTTCCCCCTATCATACTTTCTCTTTTGGCATACCACACATTTTGACACATAGTCTTGTATGTCTGTCTTCATGGTAGGACAATAGAAATATGTCTCTACTCCATGAAGGGTAGGTTGAATCCCTTGATGCCCCGCATAGGGAGGAGCATGGGATTCATACATCACTTTCCCACAAAGAGAGTGAGTAACACATGGCCTATTGCCATAGAGAAGATAACAATCTTGCAAGGTGAATGATTCTTCTTTCTTCCCTAAGATGAGGACTGAAATTACATCTTTAAAATCGGGCTCAGTATCATACTCATCTATCATAGAAGATAGATCATTGTGAGTTGCTATGGACACCGCATTGGCTCTTGGTCATTGTAATAGTGCATCAGCTACTTGATTGTGCTTGCCAGCAATGCGAGTAATATGAAAATTGAATTGAAAAAGAAAATTTGCCCACCTCATTTGTTTTTCGGAGAGCTTGTTTTGCGTAATGAAGTACTTGAGACATCAGTGGTCCGTTCACATAAGATGAATGGAGTCCCCAATAGATAGTGCTTCCAAGTGTCAAGGGCTTGTAGGATAGGTAGTAGCTCCTTCTCGTAGATGCCCAATACTCGCTCGTTGGAATTGAGTCTTCGACTCTCATATGCTATGGCATGCCCTTCTTCAAGAAAAACTGCTCCAAGGAAATCTTCACAATCATCACATTGGACCTCAAATGGTTTTGAGAGATTCGGTATTGTAAGCACGGGTTGAGAGGTAAGATTTTCTTTAAGCTTGTCAAAAGAACTTTGTTCTTTAGTCGTCCATATGTACTTAACATTTTTCTTTGTCAAGTCATGTAATGGTCCTGCTATTTGGGAAAATTTAGCTAATGAAGTGTCTATAGTATGCACACATACCAATAAAGCTTCATAGTTTATGTAGATTCCTTAGATTAGGACATCCCTTTATTACCTTTAACTTTGATGGATCGATACGAATACCATCTTGAGAGATAATGTGACCTAAGTATTGAATCATGGTCATGCGGTTCATTATGCTGGCAGCCATAAGTTCAACCGCATGACCTGGAGGTGTTGCTTATGCTCCTCCAAAGATTTGGAGTAGATGATAATGTCATCAAAGGACACTCCAGTGAACTTGCGGTAGGATCTAAAGATTTTCTCCATTATGCGGTTGAACGTTGTTGGAGCATTTTTCAAACTGAAAGGCATGACAAGATATTCATAAAGACCAAACATTGTACGAAACACGGTCTTTACAATATCTTCATTCACTATCCTTATTAGATGATAGCCACTTTTAAGGTCAATCCTACTAAAGTAGGTCGAACCTTGGAGCTTATCAAACATATTTTTTACCCGTGATATGGGAAATTTATTTTCGAAAGTGATACGGTTTAGTGCTCGATAGTCCACACTTTCTCTTTCACTAAAAGGACTGGATAACAAAAGGGAGAGGAGCTAGGCCTCACCATACCCTTGTACCAACTCATGCACTTGCCTCATAATCTCCTCTTGTTGAGCTTGAGAAACTCTATAAGGAGGTTTATTTGGCCGTGAGCTTCCAGGTAGAAGCTCTATCTTATGGTCATCATCCCCTCGTTTTGGAGGTAACTCCATAGGGATGTCATCGATAAATCCATCTTAGAATCTAATTATAAAATTAGACAAGTCTAAGTCTTCTTGATTCCTACCACTTTCTTTTGTTAAAACATTAGCATCATTTAGAGACTCTTTGACAAAAATGATGTACGAGAAAATTGAGTTTTTCATTGACTTATCAAAAGCAGGTGAATTTACAAGTGGCATAGTATGACCGAACTCATGCATCTATATACATGCTCTTTCTCCTGTAGGTCAAGTAGATTCTCCTTTCAAGGTACTTCATGTTGGCAGCCATGCGGTTGAACCATGGTGCCCCTAGGATAACATCCTCATGTAGGAGAGGAGTGATGAAAATGTCTTCTTTTTTTTACGTAGATTTGGACATGAAGCCTCAACTTCCCAATCAAGGGAGTAACGGAGGCTTGTGTCCCTTGAAAGCTCCATCAGTAGTTACAGTGAAAGGGCGGTGGTAATGTGTGTGCTAGTTTCCACCCAATCGTGCTATCTTATAGCCTTCCCCTAGCTTACACACTGTCCGACCGTGCCGGTGTCCTTGCCCGTACGAACCATGTCCTTACATTACTCCTCCCCCTTGGAGAATCGTTTTCGTCCTCAAAAACAAACGTAGGAAAATGTTTCTTAAGTGCCGAGACATTCTCCCATGTAGAACCTTCTTCAGGTCTATCTAGCCATTTTACCCACACCTGTCGTCTGACATGATGTCAGGTGTGAAGCTCATGAGAATCCAAAATCTTTGCGGCTCATGAGGAGGGATGCTTGGAGGTTTGATAAGGTCAACTAACACACCTGTGTCAATGACATTATCATTTTGTCCTAGTTGTTTTTGTAAACGGCTAACATGAAAAACATGATGAACTCGTGAGTGCTCTGTAAGAGCTAACTTATAGGCCACTTGACCTATACGTTTGAGAATGGTAAATGGTCCACAATAGCGTGGTGAAAATTTATGAACTTTTCCCGTCTTTAGACTTTCTAAATGCTTCGGAACCTTGAGGAAAACCTTATCTCCTTCTTCAAAAGTAGCAAGACGATGATGCTCATCTGCGTACTTCTTATATCGATCTTGAGCTTGCTTAACATTCTATCTAGCAACTCGAAGCATGTCAAAATGGTCTTGGAGAAAATACTTCACTTGTTGTATCTTCTCCTTAGCCAACCCCACAGTAACGGGTGATCTAGATTGAAATCCATATCAACGCATAAATGGACTAAACCCTGTAGTCACATGCTTTGAACTATTATAAGAAAATTCCACTATAGGTAAGTAGTCTTCCCAATTGGTTTGATTTTTGCTAACATACGCTCGTAGCATATCCTCTAGCACTTGATTAACTCTTTCGGTTTGACCATCTTTTTCTGGATGATCAGCCGTACTTAGATTAAATTTAGTTTTTAACTTTTGAAACACAACTCTCTAGAAGTGGTTTGTGAGGTCCCTACCCCTTTTTGAGAGGAGCGGAGTACCTTTGATAGGTCTCCAATCTTGAAAAAGAAAAACCAACTGACATTGCCTTAGCTACTACGTAGCCACGGGCATGAACCGTTAGTGAAGGATTGGTCCTATCTCGCTATGGCGGAGCGTGACCACCATAACCCTATCTATAATCAATTATACCTAAAAGTATAAATCTTAGAGTGACCAACCTGTGCGCTTTTTTCCCCATGTTTCAGAAGCACAGCCGCCAAGGTTTGTCTCTTTCAGGATTTATGACTTTAAAAAAAAAATTTCTAGCGTTGGAAAGTTACCCGACTCATCGGGTCCACCCGTCCATAGAATGATACCGTCGGGGTATCATTCTCCCACTTTCCACACCACACTCACCCTTCTTTTGTTATCTAATTACTACCACACTGTTTAAACATACATGTTCCTTTACTTTATTTATGATACTGGTTCGTTAAAACAACCCTTCAAACAGTATTACAAACAATAGTCAAACAAGAAGTCGTCCAATTTTAAACCAACAACCCTTGGATTAGGTTCACTCAAGAATCTCTACTGGCGCTATTATGTCCGATCGGTATATACATTATTTATAAAAACCCTTGTCCTCATGAGCGTCCCATACCGCTCGACAAGTACTCGTTGTGCTAATCTGGACGTACTCCTGCCATAGCAACAACGGTGCCAATCTGGGCTTCATCCTCACGCCACGGCAAAACAAAACTGCAGTATCCAGCTAGGCTAATCTGGATGTACTCCCACCACAGCATCAGCGGTGCCATCCTGGGCGTCATCTCACGCCTCGGCAACTGCCACATAATACCAGCGCTAATAAGTAGAGAGACTTGAGAGAAACCATACCGAAGGTTTTGGACAAACATTCTTTCCTATAGCAACCAGTTTAACTAGACAATCTTTCCTACTTGTCACACATATGACGAGTTTCTTGGGGTTAAGCGCCGTGGTTTCGGTCCGTGTTTTCTTTTCATAAGATAAATAATATATTCCTATGGTCTCGCATATGCAATGATGCATAACTTGAAACTGCAATACTAACCGGTACCATAGCTTCGATTGGTCCGATTGGTGGAGACATAGCATGTTCCGCAGGGGTTCCACCGTTACTTGTACTAGCTTCATGATCATTAGCGCCTTGGGTTCGAGCACGCTTTGGAGCCATTTTTTTGTACTACACTTATGTTATACACTTAGAACTTTAAATTGGTCAATTTCCCTAGTAATCTCTTGTTTCCAAAGAGAGTCTGTAATTTGAACCCTCGCCAACTCGGATTCACACTTATTGTTATTGTTTTACATCTAATTTCTATACATCAAATATTTGCTAATCGTAATTAATCAAAAATTAAATGTGTAAACTATGAGTGAAAGTTTAGGAATACATTACTTTTATGCTTCACATTTCTAATCCAATTCTAACTTCAACTAAATCAATTTCTAGTATTATTCAAAATTCTACTTAATCTAATTGACAATAATATTGGTGAATGAGAATTTCATCATGTATAATAAGAATATGATGAGTTCTCTTATGTATTAACTTTCAATTAACTATGCATAAGTTAATAGTGAAGATGTACTAACTAGAGAGAGTAGGTATACTTAGAGAGATTAGAGTAAGAGAAAACATATACACACATCTTTTCTAAAGTTAATTGAATCGTACTAATCCATTAGAAAGATTAGAGTAAAAGAGAACACACACACATCCTTTTCTAAGAGAAAACATACATACACATCTTTTCTAAAGTTAATTGAATCTTATTAATCCATTAGAAAGATTAGAGTAAAAGAGAACACATACACATCCTTTTCTAAAGCTAATTGAATCTCACCAATCTATTAGAGAGATTAGAGTAAGAGATAGCACACATACACACATATCCTTCTTAAAACTAATTGAATCTTACTAATCTAGTAGAGAGATTAGAGTAAGAGATAAACACACACACATATAGCTAATTGAATCTTACTAATCTATTAGAGAGATTAGAGTAAGAGATAGCACACACACACACATAGCTAATTGAATCTTACTAATCTATTAGAGAGATTAGAGTAAGAGATAGCACACATACACACATATCCTTTTTAAAACTAATTGAATCTTACTAATCTAGTAGAGGGATTAGAGTAAGAGATAAACACACACACACATAGCTAGTTGAATCTTACTAATCTAGTAGAGAGATTAGAGTAAGAGATAGCACACATACACACATATCCTTTTTAAAACTAATTGAATCTTACTAATCTAGTAGAGAGATTAGAGTAAGAGATAAACACACACACACATAGCTAGTTGAATCTTACTAATCTATTACAGAGATTAGAGTAAGAGATAACACACACACACATAGCTAATTGATTGTTACTAATCTATTAGAGAGATTAGAGTAAGAGATAAACACACACACACATAGCTAATTGATTCTTACTAATCTATTAGAGAGATTAGAGTAAGAGATAAACACACACACACATAGCTAATTGAATCTTACTAATCTATTAGAGAGATTAGAGTAAGAGATAGCACACACACACATAGCTAATTGAATCTTAGTAATCTATTAGAGAGATTAGAGTAAGAGATAACACACATACATCATTCCTAAAGTTAATTGAATGTTTGATTAATACACACCTTATTAGTCCACTAGAGTTTTTTCTCTCTTAGTGGTTTGTGGACGCCTTCTCTCTAAGAGAAGTGACAGCACTTCGTGAGCACTATACAGGCAATCTCTATGTCTAAAGTGTGAGCATGGATGCTCTATTTATAGCAGAAAAGAAAACGTCCAACTTTTTTTCCAAAAAAAAATATATTTTTTAAATATTTTTTTTAAAATAATTTTTTTAAAATAATTTTTTTTTTCAAAAATCATACCTGCGTTTTTGGTACCCTTGTGGTACCCATCAGCTTGACCACTTTGTCATTATCATCAAAAGACAAGGCCACACAGGCCTCCCTCATTAAGATTAGTCAAGACTAGCCTCTCCTTTTCATGTGACAGTGTGTCCCACTTTGTCCCCTTCTATGTGAGTTCAGGTGAGTCCATGTGCTTTCATTTGTCATCCCTGTGTATTCTTTTGTCTTTATAATTATTTTATTTATTTCCTTAATGATAATTTACTTTACATTTTTAAGTTAAACTTTACAGTCTTATATTAACTTTACAGTAGTAAAAGAAAATTCTACAATCAGTAAATAAGTCTTGCAATAAGTTAGTTAGTGATTCATATAGCTAAACATGTTAGAATTTTGTAGCGTAAATTTTAAATTCTAGGTTTTCTCAACCTACGATTCATAATTTTAACTTGAATATCTTAAATAATGAGTGATGGTTAAAGAAAATTCAACTGTGTAATAGAACTTGTGTGAAATTTGAAAGTAGAGACCTTACAATCTCCCCAACTTAGAATTTGACATGTCCTCATCTTAAGAACAGTGAAGGGTAATCCTTAAGAAGGGATGTCTCATCTTCCCAAGTAGCATCTTCTACAGGGAAATCCTTCCATAAGATAAGATGTTCTTTGATGGATCTATTTCTAAGCTTTCTCTCCCGAGTTTCTAGGATAGTATCAGGTTGGAGTTGTAGAACATCTGGAGCAGGTAAAATGATTTGCTCATCATCAAGGACATGGTCAGGGTTATATACATAAGGTTTTAACAGACTGACATGAAATACATCATGCACTTTGAGATGAGAAAGGAGTTTTAGTCTATAAGCTTGATCACTTACAACCTTGATTATTTCGTAAGGTCCACAATATCGGTAGCTAAGCTTCTTATACCTTCCGAGAGATAGATTGCTCTTTTTGGGTTTTACACGTAAGAAAACTTTGTCACCTTCTTTGAAAATCCGATCAGATCTTTTTAAGTCGGCGTACTTCTTTTGTCGATCTTGAGCCGCTTGAATATCCCTTCGAATAGCTTTGGTTTGAGCTTCCATTTCTTCAAGCATTTTCTTTGAGGCTTCTACTCTTATAGTGGGGTCAGAAAAGTTAAGAGGTGATAAACATTCTTGACCATAAAGAGTATTAAAAGGTGTCATTCCAATACTTCTATGAGTAGAGGAATTGCATGCATACTCTACCAAGGGTAGGTATTGAATCCACTTGCGAGGTTCCTTATTGTAGTAGGCTCTGAGGATGTCTTCAATTACTTGATTAACTCTTTCAGTTTGGCCATCAGTTTGAGGATGATAAGTAGTACTAAAACATAACTGGGTTCCAATAGCTTGAAACAATGATACCCAAAACTTTGAAGTAAACTTGGCATCACGATCACTGACAATCCTCTTGGGTAAACCATGAATTCTGAAAACCTCCTTCACAAACAAACGAGCAATATCTGAAGCTGTAAAGGTTGTCTTCACTGGGATTAAGTGAGCCACTTTAGTAAGCAAGTCGACTATGACCATGATTGAATCATAGCCAGCTTGGACAGAAGGAAACCCGACGATAAAGTCCATGCTAATACATTCCCATTTCATTTGGGGAATATCTAAAGGATGTAATTTACCTGGCATCTTTAGTCTCTCTGCCTTAATCCTTTGACAAGACAAACACTGCTTGACATAGCGAAGGACATCACCCTTCATACCTTGCCAATAGTAACTTCTGCGAATTGCATTGATGGTTTTGGCATAACCTGGATGTCCTGAAGCTGGGCCATCATGTGCTTCATATAGGATAGCATTACTTAGGGTAGAATCCTTAGGTATGCATAGTCGATTCCTATAGTAAATTTTTCCATTTTCTAAGGAATAATGTAGAGGTTTAGGCTGATTTGATGATACCCTCTCTTCACGTAGGATACTAGCAAGCATCTGGTAATCTGCATCTCTGACAGAAGTATCCGAGACCTTGTCTAAAATAGGGTTGTTAGCCATGGAAATTGCCCCCAGAAAAGCTTTACGGCTTAGGGCATTTGCCATAACATTATCCTTACCTGGTCTAAATTTAATATCAAAATCATATTCGTGCATGAGCTCTATCCATCTCCTCTGTCTCATGTTAAGGTTAGGTTGGGTAATAATCCACTTAAGACTCTTGTGATCTGTTACCAATTGGAATTTGCGTCCCAATAGATAATGTCTCCATAGCTTGAGAGCATGAATAACTGCTAGCAATTCTAAATCATGTGAGCATAATTCACTTCATGAATCCTGAGCTTCCAAGAAGTATAAGCTACAGGCCTTCCTTCTTGAGTAAGGACTCCTCCTAATGCAAGGTTACTAGCATCTGTGATCACCTCGAATTCTTGGGTGAAGTCTGGAAGTTTTAAGAGAGGTTCTGAAGCAAGATACTCCTTAAGCTGTTTGAAGCAAGATTCATGTTTTTCTTCCCAAAGTATCGTAGCTCCTTTCTTTAGCAAGTCGGTTAGTGGTGCAACTTTAAGAGCATAGTCCTTTACAAAGATCCTGTACCACCCTGTGATACCTAAGAACCCTCTGACTTCGGTTTGTGAAGTGGGTTGAGGCCATTCCACAATATCTTTGACTTTGTCAGGGTCAACAGAGACTCCTTCAGGTGAAATGATAAACCCTAAGTAACAGACCTTAGGGGTAAAGAAGGTACATTTGCTTTTCTTTGCATATTGTTTATTTTGGCGTAAAAGCTCTAACACTTTCCTAACATGTCCTTCATGCTCTTCCTCTGATTTGGAATAAATTAAGATATCGTCAAAGAATACTAGGACAAAATCGTCCAAGAATTCTCTAAAGATATCGTGCATCAGACGATTGAAAGTTGCAGGAGCATTCGTAAGTCCGAAAGCCATCACTGTAAATTCGTAATGACCATAACGAGTGTTGAAAGCTGTTTTGGAGATATCAGCCTCCTGGATTCGAATTTGATGATAGCCAGATCGAAGATCAATATTCGTGAATATTTTGGCTCCATGTAATCTGTCCAGCATCTCATCAATATGAGGAATTGGATATTTATTCTTGATGGTAACCTGAGTTAAGCCCCTATAATCTATGCAAAGTCGAAGAGAGCCATCCTTTTTTTTTTGGAAGAGAACAGGTGCACCCCATGGAGATGTACTAGGTCGGATAAACCCTTGCCTAATCAACTGCTTGAGCTGCTCCTTGAGTTCTATAGCCTCTGGAAGTGACATCTTGTACGGCGCTCTTGAGACTGGTTCACTACCTGGAAAAATTTTGATTGCATGGTCTACCTCCCTAGGTGGTGGTAGTTGAGAAAGTTCAGCGGGGAAAACATCCGAAAATTCTTCTAGCCACATTGGTTCAGGGTTGGAAGAAGATTTTTCTACTTTATTTAGCTTGACTACAAAAATTTGTTGACCCTTGCGTAACCCTTTCAAAAGATGATTAGCTTTGACCTTCTAAGCTTTTGGTCGTCCATTCTGGCCTTGAATAGTGACTTCTTGACCTTGGTTGTCCACAAAAGTAACACTTCCTTGGGCACAATGGATATTGGCATTATGACTGGCTAACCAATCCATTCCAAGAATTCCGTCATAGATTCCTATGGGTAAGGTTCGAAAAGTAGCAGAAGTAGAGTATTCTCCCAACTTGAAATCTATTTTTCCCACAATGTACTGAGATAACACCTCCTTTCCATTGGCTAATTCAACTCTCATCTTTCTTGCAGGGTGTTGATTAAGTCCTAACCTCCTTAAACATTTAGGTGACAAGAAAGAATGAGTACTACCACAATCAATAAGAAGCTCAAATTTTTCACCTTGGTGATTTGCAGGTGTTTGAATGACAGCATATTGTTGTCTTGCTCTTGGGTTATCAATTGTAGCATGTAGAGTTGCTTTTTCCTCTTATTCTTCTCCCAATGTTGGTTCTCCTATGATAGCATTGACTCTAGCAGCCATTCTGCGCCCTCGACCTCTTCCTCCATTTCTTCCTCCACGATTTATTATTTGGCCTCGTCCTCTAGCTCGATTAGGTGTATTTGTTGCGGAGACTCGCCTAGGACATACATTCATGAAATGTCCTAGCTCGTTGCATTCATAGCATCTAAGATCTGCATTTTGAGCTCCATTTCCTGAAGCTGCAACTATTGGATGAGTTTGGTGAACTGGGTGAAATTGCCTTTGGTTCCACATAATAGGCCGTCCTCTCCTTCCAGCATTCCTTAAATTATCATTTCGTACCCTTTGAGAGTTTGACATCTCTTTAGCTAAGGGTTTAGCTCTTAAAAGAGCATCTTGCAAATTTACAGGCCTCATGGCTTCTAGACGTGTATTTAAAGGAGCATTTAGCCCTTGGCAGAAACGGGCTACTTGTTGATCTACGGTCATTGGCGGAGCATAGTGCCTAAGAGTTACAAATTTGGAGTAGCATTCTTCCACTGCAAGATGAAACCGACGTAAGTTGAAGAATTCATTCATCTTAAGGGATTCGTGTGCAGGTGGAAGATAACGTCCTGTGACAACATACTTAATGTCTTCCCAAGTTTGAGTGTTTTGAGCTACTTGATTATCTTTGCAGTGTTGTTTCCACCAAAGCTTGGCATCCCCCGTGAGACGAAACATAGCCAACATTGCTTGGTTATCGGGAGTAGTACCAGCAACAACAAAATAATCCTCCATCTCTTCGAGCCACACTTCTGCATCGCGCTCAACTAGGGCTCCTTCCCCTTTGAAAGAGGGAAGTTTAGCTTGCTTGAGAAGTAGCTTTTTCTCTTGAAGAGATGTGTACACCGCACTCTGTGCAATATAGATTAAGTGAAACTTTATTGGATACTCTAACTTTAATCCACTTTAAGGCAAGACTTGATCAGACAATAATACAAACAAAAGCTAATATTAATCCAAACTTTATTTATATACACATTATTTGATACCAAGGTTGGTAGTCTTTAGGTACAAGGATTGTAATGTCTCTATATTTTGAGTTTAGTGACTACAAAAGGATAAGCTAAAGGATCAAAATAATAAGTTTCTTTTGACCCTTGAAAGCTACGAGATACACATATGGGTCGAATTCTACCACCATGGATAACTTTTGTAACTTGGTTATAGACCCATTGAGTCTGAGATATCTTTTCTCATCCCAAGGTAATGGTAGCATCCGGATTCTTAGTACCAATGAAAAGATACACTTCGATGACTTTTAACTCCTCTGCCCATCGAAGTTTCTTAAGGTTGGTATCCATGCACCATATCTTGTCAGCATCGATGGTATAGATTCCTCCAGATGGACTCCAGTTGATGCCCCATTCTCTATGCACCCTTGGAATAGGTGGTGCAAACACCCTATCCAAAATCATCGTCACCCTTTTTCGAAACTGATAATTTGGTGATTGGCATGCATTTTCAAACATGATGGTGAACACCTGGAATTTTTGGTAGGCTGAATGAACATTTTCCTATACCAGGAAAGTTCAGTCTTCAATACCATATAAAAATTCAAATCAATTTTTCTAGGTTCTTCTATTATTTCAAACATTCGCATCCTTCAATATCCAAACATCAATCTAAAAATATCCCCCAAGCTTTAACCTAGGCTCTGATACCAGTGTGAGATCCCTGCCCCTTTTTGAGAGGAGCGGAGTACCTTTGATAGGTCTACAATCCTGAAAAAGAAAAACCAACGGACATTGCCTTAGCTACTACGTAGCCACTGGCATGAACCGTTAATGAAGGATTGGTCCTATCTCGCTATGGCGGAGCGTGACCACCATAACCCTATCTATAATCAATTATACCTAAAAGTATAAATCTTAGAGTGACCAACCTGTGCCTTTTTTTCCACATGTTTCAGAAGCACAGCCGCCAAGGTTTGTCTCTTTTAAGATTTATGACTTAAAAAAAACACTTTCTAGCGTTGGAAAGTTACCCGACTCATCGGGTCCACCCGTCCATAGAATGATACCGTCGGGGTATCATTCTCCCACTTTCCACACCACACTCACCCTTCTTTGGTTATCTAATTACTACCACACTGTTTAAACATACATGTTCCTTTACTTTATTTATGATACTGGTTCATTAAAACAACCCTTCAAACAGTATTACAAACAATAGTCAAACAAGAAGTCGTCCAATTTTAAACCAACAACCCTTGGATTAGGTTCACTCAAGAATCTCTACTGGCGCTATTATGTCCGATCGGTATATACATTATTTATAAAAACCCTTGTCCTCATGAGCGTCCCATACCGCTCGACAAGTACTCGTTGTGCTAATCTGGACGTACTCCTGCCACAGCAACAACGGTGCCAATCTGGGCTTCATCCTCACGCCACGGCAAAACAAAACTGCAGTATCCAGCTAGGCTAATCTGGATGTACTCCCACCACAGCATCAGCGGTGCCATCCTGGGCGTCATCTCACGCCTCGGCAACTGCCACATAATACTAGCGCTAATAAGTAGAGAGACTTGAGAGAAACCATACCGAAGGTTTTGGACAAAGATTCTTTTCTATAGCAACCAGTTTAACCAGACAATCTTTCCTACTTGTCAAACATATGACGAGTTTCTTGGGGTTAAGCGCCGTGGTTTCGGTCCGTGTTTTCTTTTCATAAGATAAATAATATATTCCTATGGTCTCGCATATGCAATGATGCATAACTTGAAACTGCAATACTAACCTGTACCATAACTCCGATTGGTCCGATTGGTGGAGACATGCATGTTCCGCAGGGGTTCCATCGTTACTTGTACCAGCTTCATGATCATTAGCGCCTTGGGTTCGAGCACGCTTTGGAGCCATTTTTTTGTACTACACTTATGTTATACACTTAGAACTTTAAATTGGTCAATTTCCCTAGTAATCTCTTGTTTCCAAAGAGAGTCTGTAATTTGAACCCTCGCCAACTCGGATTCACACTTATTGTTATTGTTTTACATCTAATTTCTATACATCAAATATTTGCTAATCGTAATTAATCAAAAATTAAATGTGTAAACTATGAGTGAAAGTTTAGGAATACATTACTTTTATGCTTCACATTTCTAATCCAATTCTAACTTCAACTAAATCAATTTTTAGTATTATTCAAAATTCTACTTAATCTAATTGACAATAATATTGGTGAATGAGAATTTCATCATGTATAATAAGAATATGATGAGTTCTCTTATGTATTAACTTTCAATTAACTATGCATAAGTTAATAGTGAAGATGTACTAACTAGAGAGAGTAGGTATACTTAGAGAGATTAGAGTAAGAGAAAACATATACACACATCTTTTCTAAAGTTAATTGAATGTTACTAATCCATAAGAAAGATTAGAGTAAAAGAGAACACACACACATCCTTTACTAAGAGAAACATACACACACATCTTTTCTAAAGTTAATTGAATCTTACTAATCCATTAGAAAGATTAGAGTAAAAGAGAACACACACACATCCTTTTCTAAAGCTAATTGAATCTCACCAATCTATTAGAGAGATTAGTGTAAGAGATAGCACACATACACACATATCCTTCTTAAAACTAATTGAATCTTACTAATCTAGTAGAGAGATTAGAGTAAGAGATAAACACACACACACATAGCTAATTGAATCTTACTAATCTATTAGAGAGATTGGAGTAAGAGATAGCACACACACACACATAGCTAATTGAATCTTACTAATTTATTAGAGAGATTAGAGTAAGAGATAGCACACATACACACATATCCTTTTTAAAACTAATTGAATCTTACTAATCTAGTAGAGAGATTAGAGTAAGAGATAAACACACACATACATAGCTAGTTGAATCTCACTAATCTATTACAAAGATTAGAGTAAGAGATAACACACACACACACACACACACACACACATAGCTAATTGATTCTTACTAATCTATTAGAGAGATTAGAGTAAGAGATAAACACACACACACATAGCTAATTGATTCTTACTAGTCTATTAGAGAGATTAGAGTAAGAGATAAACACACACACACATAGCTAATTGAATCTTACTAATCTATTAGAGAGATTAGAGTAAGAGATAACACACACACACATAGCTAGTTGAATCTTACTAATCTATTAGAGAGATTAGAGTAAGAGATAGCACAGATACATCATTCCTAAAGTTAATTGAATGCTTGATTAATACGCACTTTATTAGTCCACTAGAGTTTTTGCTCTCTTAGTGGTTTGTGGACGCCTTCTCTCTAAGAGAAGTGGCAGCACTTCGTGGGCCATATAGAGACAATCTCTATGTTTAAAGTGTGTGCATGGATGCTCTATTTATAGCAGAAAAGAAAACGTCCAACTTTTCTTTCCAAAAAAAAAATATTTTTTAATTTTTTAATTTTTTTAAAATTTTTTTTTTAAAAAAAATAATTTTTTTTTTCAAAAATCATACCCGCGTTTTTGGTACCTTTGTGGTACCCATTAGCTTGACCACTTTGTCATTATCATCAAAAGACAAGGCCACACAGGTCCCCCTCATTAAGATTAGTCAAGACTAGCCTCTCCTTTTCATGTGACAGTGTGTCCCACTTTGTCCCCTCCTATGTGAGTCTATGTGCCTTCATTTGTCATCCTTGTGTATTCTTTTGTCTTTATAATTATTTTATTTATTTCCTTAATGATAATTTACTTTACATTTTTAAGTTAAACTTTACAGTCTTATATTAACTTTACAGTAGTAAAAGAAAATTTTACAATCAGTAAATAAGTCTTGCAATAAGTTAGTTAGTGATTCATATAGCTAAACATGTCAGAATTTTGTAACGTAAATTTTAAATTCTAGGTTTTCTCAACCTACGATTCATAATTTTAACTTAAACATCTTAAATAATGAGTGATGGTTAAAGAAAATTCAACTGCGTAATAGAACTTGTGTGAAATTCGAAAGTAGAGACCTTACATGGTTATCGAACTTTCGATCTCTGTCACTAATGATACTAGCTGAATGACCGTAGAGTTTATATATATGCTCTACAAATAGCCATGCTAATTCCGGTGTCTTAACCGTAGTCTTAATGAAAATGAATTGACCCATCTTTGTGAGACAGTCTACAATTACCCATATGTCATCATGGCCACGATTTGTAGTAGATAGTCCTAGAGATACTCTCCCACTTACCTTGTGGAATCTCTAAAGGATGTAAAAGGCCACCTACCTTGAGGCGCTCTACCTTATTAACTTGGCATTGTTGGCAGTTTAGTACGTATTGAACATCATGATGTAAGCCCGACCACTAAAATTACCGTTAAACTAAAGCATATGTCTTACGAATACCTGGATGACCAGCACTTGGACTATTGTGATACTCAAATAAGATTTGGCACCTAGTGTCTGAGTCCTTTGGTACACATACTCTACCCTTGTGGAGTAAGTATCCATCATCAATGGAAAAATTATTCCATCGCTTAAGCTCTTCCTGAGTAGGGGTGGAGCTCTGTGTGTTGGAGTTTGTATCTACGGGTGCAAAGACATGTTGATCTAGCTGTACAGAGACATGTGAGTGTGAGGGATCCCTTTTTAAAACTGCACTCCACACTTTAGCATATGATTGATCTTGTGCACACTTGCCACATAATGACTTCAAAAATCCACTCTTTATTTTCATGAAAACAAGTGAATTAATCCGAGGCATCCGACTTAGTGCATCCGCTACTACATTATATCGCCCCTTGCGACATCGTAGCTTACAATCATAATCTTGAAGGATTTCTGTCCATCTAGCTTTACGGCACTTCAAGTTCATTTGAGTAGTAACCCATTTGATACTCTCATGGTTAAAAACTACTTCAAACTTGGCACCATATAAATAGTGTCGCCACTTTCGTAAAGTGTGAATTATGGCATAGAGCTCTCCCTCATAGACATAATAATTCTGTTGAGATCTAACTAACTTTTTACTTTCAAAGGCTATAGGTCTTCCCTCCTGGAGAATTACCGCACCAATTTCTTTATCACTAGCATCAGTCTCTACCACAAATGGCTTAAGTGGGTCAACGATTGCTAGGATGGGAGCAGTGGCTATAGCTACCTTGAGCTTTTCAAAACTGCATTTTTGGGCTTCTTCCCAAGAAAAGGTCTTAACTTTTTCTTTAAGTTGATCCATCATAGGAACAACGATTTTGGCATAATCACGGATATACTACCGATAAAATCTAGCCATGCCTAAAAATATTTGAAGCTCCTCAACCGTGTTGGGATGTGGCTATCAAAGAATGGCAACGACCTTGTCAATGTCCATTTTGATGACAGAATAAGAGATCACATGACCAAGGTAATGTATCTTTGTCTTAAAGAGATCGCACTTGCTTTGCTTAGCATACAACGCGTGAGCTCGTAGCTGTTCGAACACTAATCGTAAGTGTTCTATGTGTTCATCTTCAGTCTTACTGTAAATGAGAATGTCATCAAGGAAAAGCACAACAAATTTCCAAGATAGGGACGTAAGACACTATCCATGAGTGTCATAAATGTAGCTGGAGCATTGGTTAAACCAAAAGGCATAACCAAAAATTCAATATGACCAAACCGTGTTCTAAAGGCAGTTTTGGAGATATCTTGCAAAAGGATACGCACCTGGTGGTATCCTGAACGAAGATCTATCTTTGTATAGTATCTTGTCCCATGGAGTTAATTAAACAACTCATCCACTCAAGGCGGAGGATACTTGTTCTTGATGGTTATGACGTTTAATGCGTGATAATTTACATACATGTGCATAGTACCATCTTTCTTTTTTACCAATAGAATTGGTGATGCCCAAGGCAAAGTGCTAGGTCTAATGAAACTACGGGCAAGGTAGTCAGCCACCACCAGCTGACTCTCAACCTCCTTGGCTTCTTTAGCACTCATATGATAAGGTGTTTAGTGCTTGGAAAGATATCTATGCCATGCTACACATCATGTGTAGGGGGTAAACCCGGTGGTAAATCACTTGAGAATACATCACTATACTCCGTGAGTAAGTGAGTCAACTTTTGCTGTGCAAAAGGAGTAAGTAAACTAGAGTTATGCTGGTACAAAGAATCTTGTACTTCTTGTAATGCCTGTTTTACAACAGTTGCATGCTGCTCTATAGAATTAAAATTGAGAGAACTTTGCTCGTCAGATTTGTTAACACTTTGCTTATCATTAGAATTCATTGCACTTTGCATACCATTACTAGAATTCACTGCACTTTGCTCTTGAGAATTCACAAGACTTGGAGACAAGCAGTAACACAAAAAGACTTCATCTATTAAATCTTCTTCCTGCGAAATAGAAAGCTCGGCTGTACATATAAGAGGTGCAGATGGTATGTTTTTCTCACCAAGCTATAGCACATGTTTACCATTGGCCATAAAGGATAAGGAGTCGTGTTCATAACTAGTGTGCAATGTGTTTCCTAAACCATGCAGCCACTCTCGTCCCAAAACTACATCAGCACGGTCCACTTTCATAACTTGAAAGTCAAGGGTCATCGTATGATCTTGAGCAATGAGCTCAACCCCTTGAACCACCGTTTTCCAACTTCTTATCATTGGCAGACATCTGTTTGACCACATACTTGTGAGAGTAGGGAGTCTGTGTAAGCTTCAATTTCTTGACTAGCTTATAGTTCAAGAAGTTATGAGTTTTACCGTCATCCACTAAAATACAAACACATTGTTTGTTAATAGTGCCATGCATGCGAATCAAATCATGGGGATCAAAGGTGGGTTGCCACATTGAAGCAGGCACTCAACACTTGTGCTTTTCTTCCATATGAAGAACCTCTACATCACAATATTTAGGAGATGAATCTAATGTGAGGTGTTGCACCGTGTGCATGACCTTTTCTTGCCTTGCAAAAGAGGACAATCTTTCTTGTTATGTTGGTCCGAAAGACATCTAAAACACAAATTGTGTTTCTTTGCACACTCAAAATCAGCAGTGTTGAGAGATCCACGTTGAGTATCTCGTGATTGCTTAGGCTTCTTAGCCTCTTGTGGGCGTGGAGAGGTAGATTGTCTCTTATTCCTCTTGGAACGTGTGGGAGATCTACCTCGCCATTGGCTCTTAGCCACATTGCTCTTAGCAAAATTATTCTTAGAGTAGGGAACATTTCCTTTCCTCTCTTGGTTATCATCATATCTTTGGGCATGACCGATGGCTTCTTCCAAAGTTTTTGGATGTTGTGTCTTGACATGAAGACGATAGTCTTTGTCAAGACTCCTATTGAGACCCCGTATCTTTTGGAATTTATCTAGACCTTCTAGTTTTAATATGATTTCCCGATACTTCGAAAGGTACTGTGTGAGAGAAAGACTAACCAACACTGGAGTCCAAAAACTCTTTGGAGAAAGAAGCTTGAAACGCAGCCCAAAACGGAGGACGAGCATCTATTGGAAATGTCATCCACCACTTATAGGCCTTGCCTTTAAGAGATAGACTTGTTTCCACAGTCGTCTTTATATCGGGTGTGTGTCTCAATCTATGAATATCACTCCATTTGTTTAAGAACGAATTGACCGCATCCTTGTTGCGATCACGCTCTTCCCCGTGAAACTCAGGAATGGTGATATTCTTAAGTAATGCATTGCTACCTTCTACATCTTCTGAAGCACTTGTCTCTTGGACTCCTTGAGTCGTGCGAGCTTGGTTTCCTTGAACTGTGTCACTTATGGCTCCTTGACTCGTTTGTGAATTCATAAATTTCACAAGTAGCTCCATAAGATTGGTAACATTTGCATTGAGTGCAGAGAGGTTGCATTTAAGTACGCTTTGGTGATTTTCCAAAGTCTTGAAAGCAGTCATATCTACAAGGCCATGATCTCCTAGATCATTATCGTCATGCATATTGGTGTCAGCAGCACCCATGGTGCCCTGCTTTTGATCTACGTGCTCAAAATCAAAAGTGTGTGTAGGTGGGATATCCTCACTGGCCATGGTAAACACACACTAATGTAAAGAGAGAAAAAAAAATTCAACTTGTACCTTGTGAAGCTTGAAGTATTTGTGTTTTTTATGCTCCACAATTTGCGTTGCATGCGAAACTCGCCTTGCAAAAATTGTAGCGCTTCACGTGTCGTTCATCATAAGAACATTTTTGTTGATTCTTCACAAAAACACGTTGTTTTTGTGAAGGCTTTTGTTCACTTTGAAGCTACCTCCTTGAGGAAAAAAGAATTTTTGGAGAAAAACTTGCCTTCCTCCAAGAAGTAAAAAGAAAAGGCTGAAACTACGTCCTTAAAATTTGAAGCTTTCCCTTTCCTTGTAGCTTTCTTTTCAACACAAGTATGCTATCTTTCCTTGTTATACACAAAAAGGCTCAATAGCTTGATGGTAAAGTGTTGGCCTCTTACCTCATTGGGTGGGTTCAACCCTCCTTCATGCAAGGGTTAAGTGGGCCTTCCTACGTGCACAGCCAATGGTGGCGTAGCCAAAGTGTGTTGACTCTAAAAGATGGCATGTGAAGATGTATGCAGGCAAGCAGAAGCATGCCAAAGGACCGAAGCAGCTAGGAAAATCATGGGATAGCAGGTCGCAGCGGAAGTGTATGCATGATGCAGCTTATAGGCTAGGGAAGGCTCCATGTGGGGCTAATTGAGGTAGCAGGTAAAGGAGATACAAAGTGCAGCCTTTGGATCCAGGAATGAAGAGCTTGAAGTGCTGAATGAGCATGTCTAGACGGATCATCAAACCGAGCTATGGAGTCCAAGTTATAGAAGGTTGAAGCTTTAGTGGTTTGCACATTCTTGCCGGACAGGGCAGCAGGGTAGAGGTGATCCAAGTGGAACTTGGGGCATAGATGTGTGGAGCTCAATTCATGGAGCCCACCCATCTTTTCGTATTGCGGATCGGCGCCCTGGTTTGCAAGATATGATCATTTGAAGTTTTTTCGGGGACCGGGTATGAGCCCACTCGGCCGCATTGGAGAATGTGCTATTTGGAATCTTTTGAGCGCCGACGAAGTTCTAGAGTAGGGTGTGCATCATACGGAGCTAACAGGAAGTAACTACATGCCAAACGGATTCCGGAGCAAGAAGTGATGGCAGTTGGAAGATGGAGTGCCTTTGTCCAAATTGGGCTGCAGATGATTTTTTCCATTTTTGAAGGCCCTGGTTCGAGGATGCTGAGGAGTCAAAGTGCAGAGACAGAAGGTGTGGTTGGAGCCGGGAAATTGGAATTTCAGTCGGTGATTAAGGCTTGGCAGTAGGAGATTGGTGCAGTGGAAGAGAGCCAGGCAAAGGCAGGGAAAAAAGGGTTTTGGGTGAAAAAATAATGGGATTTGTTGTTTTTGAAGGCCTTGGGGCTTGAGCAGCTGACATGTGGCACCCACTAAATCCCACATGCGTAGTGTATCGCCCGTAGGCGACACTATACATAGTGGGACGTGCCCTTCCCATTGGTATCCAAGAGTTGGAGGGGAGCTCCCCTTGAGCATGTCTATGGCGCGAGCGCTGTGGCGGCCGTTGGCGGCGGACTTTGTGGCAGTTTTGATGCGAGTCGGCGAGGCGGAGCGGCAGTGGCGCCCGCATGGTGGTAGATTTCGCTGATGACATGGAAAGCGGTAAGTGGTGATGCTCGCGTCCGTTGAAGGCCGAATTTTTTGAGGGAAAGGGTTGTACACCCCCTTTAATAGCGACATCAGTATTGCCTCGACAAGATGGAGGGGTCCCGCTGCAAAGAGGTGCCGACAAGGGCAATTGAAGAGCAAGGCTAAGGATGCTCAAAGGGCCAAGGGAAATCTGACCGGCCAAAGGGAAAGGACCAAAGCCCAATGTGCACACCATGTAAATATTTCCAAAAGTGAACTAGGCCAAGTGTTGGCAATGCAATCAAATGCTAAAAAGAACTCCAAATGAAGTGCATGACATGGGAGGTGACCCCTTTTTTCTTTTTTTTGGGCCTCTTAGAGGCACCCCTATAAAAGGAGATTCATGTTCATTTTTGAGGGTCTTTTGGACCAGGGTCTTTGGACCATGTTGGTTTTCTTGCCTGTGTGTGTGGGTGGAAGCTTGAAGCTTGTGTGTTGCTAAGCTTGCCATTGAAGCTGCATACGTTGGTTGTACTACTCCCTATGCAATAATACCACTCATTTGCCCCAGTCTCTTGTGTTGCTTCTCCCCATCCCCTCCTCTTCTCTCGTTCTTCGTGTATTGGTCATAGCTTGCAGAGGGTTTGCCTGCAGCTCGAAAGATGCTACCGAGAGGGCAGATTAGGAGTGTTTTGTGAGTGAGAAAGGGTGAGTTGAGCAGTGTGGGTGCATTTGTGTTGTGGGTGTTCTTTTGCAAGGTGTGAGGTAGTTGTTTGGTATGCTAAAGCGGAGTTGTTTGTGCAAATTAGCCAATTTGAAGGTGTTATTTGAGAGGTTAGGGGTGCTGTGGAATCCCTGGGCTATAGAGAGGCAAGTATTTTGTGTGCTGGGTGTGTTCCCTATTCCCACTCTCCATCTTCTGGTGCCCCCACTGAGGAGCTGTATGATGCTCCAATTTGAGGTTCAAAGTGATGTTTTTTTGCCGACGAAGCGGTTAGCTGGTGGTCGAGATGTTTGATGGTCGAGTTTGAAGATGACAGAGATGGTGGAGCCAGGTTTTGGCCCAATATTTTCGGGCGTCGAAGATCCCGAGGATTGGTTAGCTGATTTCAAATTATGGTTGCTGTCGATGCGTATGTCAACGGATTCAAAAAGGTTACAGACGGTGCCGTTGTTGATGCGAGGACGAGCCAAGGTATGGTTTGATGGCTTAAAGAGCAGTGATCGAGAATCATGGCAAGGGTTGCAGGATCAGTTCCTGGAGCGGTTTGGAGAGGTGATTACGACAGAAAAAGCCGGTGCAAAGCTGAAGGCGGTACACTAGGATGTAAGTAAAGATTTCTCTATTTTCATTGAACAGTTTGAAGCTTGTATGAAGCAGTTAGAGATTGCTACTAGTGTCAAAAGAAATCAATCTTTGAATCTGTCAAAGCTGTTAGAGTGCTTGCATCCGAGGACTAGAGAAAAGGATGAAGATGGTGTAGATACCTATGAAGACATGGTCTATCTGGAAAAGATAAAGAGCAGAAGGGTGAAGCGGAAGTTGGAGCTGGGAATGATAAAGCCAACAGATTATATGCCTGCTGAGCAGAGGTAGCGAAGTGCTCTTCGGTCCAACCAAAGGTGATTCCACTTGTGCAAAATGCAGGGCATGTGGAGGTAAGACCTACTATTGGTTATGTTTATTAGAGATTTCCGGTTTGTGATGTGCATGTGCCGAGGGTGGAAGAGCTTGTCAATGAGGAGAAGCTCCATGTCGAAGTGAACCAAGATGCAAAAGCGGTATCAGATGTGGAGGTTCCAGTACGGATTGAGGAGGTAAAGCATGTTCTTGTTGAAAGTTTGCATGAAAAGGTAGCATAATGCAATCGAGATGCAGATGTTGAGGGTTCAAAAGCTGATGAAGAAAGATTGCAAAGCGGGGAAGATGGTCAAGCTTTTGTGAAGCAGCAAGTGGATGCAGATGCTGATACAGAGTCGGTATATGATGCCGATGCCGATCATGATACAAGCTCGATTAGCTGGGAGACAAGCGAGGAGAATAATGCGGATGAGTATACATCCTATGACGAAGAGACGAAATCTGATGAACTCGAGCTGGTAAAGGTAAAGCTGCCCTCTTATATGTTTGATGATATGGTAATATCACATGTGCAAGAAGAGATGCTTGATGAAAGCCAAGTGGAGCGGTCTAGGCCTACATATGATGGAATGCAGGTGAAGGTGGTATGTGGTGCCATGATAATGGCCGTGCTGATGAAAGTAGCGGGGGAATGTGCCATGGTGGTGCAACAGGTGTAGGATTTTGCCAAGAGTGATAAATCGGCAGTGTCTATGGAGGAACTGGAGATGGATGCGGTAAAGAACGAGTTTCTCTCTTCCATAAAGGAGCCTGATGCAGCATTAGAAGAGGTGATTGAAGAGAAGTTGGTTGAAGTTGATGAGCATATAACCTTGAAGGGCCGATTGACAAGAAAGGGCTCGATGATGCTGGAATTGAGTGTGTGGCCAACGAGGAGGTTGTGATGCCAAAGACGGAGGAGATTCCGATGCGGCAGACATGTCCAATGGTGGAGAAAGGAGAATCTCAAGCAGTGGCTTTGCTTCCAGGGAAGATATGTGAATTCTAGTTGATGAAAAAGATGGTAGATACAGCTCTATGGAGGCTAGTTCAGCAGGTGCAAGTTATATGCTCAAGGCCTCCACTTTATTTGGTTGGGAGGGAGGGTCAGACATGTGTTGTAGCTTGATGTTAGGTACAGGTTTTTTCTATGATGATATGCTTGGTGCTACTTGGTGTGGAGTACACAGGTTGCAAAGGAATGCATGGAGTGCAAGGGGTAGGCTATGGGTAGCCTACACACATGGTGGTCTAGGTGCTTGGGTAGGGCACTATTGGAGATTGTTACAGATGGGTGAAAAATATCAAAGGCAGGTGTTTGATCTAGGTGGAAGCTATGTGATGCAGGGGGTGGGGAAACCCACTTGAAGGTTTGGCGATAGGGTGCAATAAAACTATGTAAATATGGTTTTAGTTTTCTCATAGTGTGTGCCAGGTTTTGCAGTTTATAGTGGGATAAAGCTTTTATGTGGTTGAGCATAAATGCTCAATAGGGGGGTGGGCAACGATCGTGCAGCCAAAGTGTGTCGACTCTAGAAGATGGCATGTGCAGATGTATGCAGGCAAGCATAAGCATGGCAAAGGACTGAAGCAGCTAGGAAAATCATGGGATAGCAGGTTGCAACGGAAGTGTATACATGATGCGGCTTATAGGCCAGGGAAGGCTCCATGTGGGGCTAATTGAGGTAGTAGGTGTCATAATAATCAATATCTAATTCTCCTAAATGATTTTCTCATATTAAACTGATCATTTAATGTGGGGAAGTGCCAAGGGAGAAAAAGCTAGAATATTGGTTAAGTTAGCAGACCGGCCACAGTAGGGATCCAAAGGAGGGAAAATAGGGATCCAAAGGGGGGGCCATCTGCAAAAGAGCCATATGAAACAATGGGCCAAAAAGACCCTAAGGTTCAGCCCATTAAGACTTCCAAAATGCTAAGGTTCCAAAATTCAAAGGTTGTGTCCAAAGGTCAACCCTAGGGAAAATTGGATGCTTAGTGTGTGACCAAAAAGTCTTTCTACATCCCTACATGGGAGGGGGCGAGCCCCAAAGCTAGGGGATGAGAGAGAAAGCCACACACACACACACAGGCTCCCTTTACACAAAGGGAATGAGGGACACATGTCAGCTCCCTAGGCCAGATGCACACAAGGTGTGCCCAATTCCTATTGGAAGACCCTTGAAGTGGACCAATGAGAATTAAGCTAGAGTAAATCTAGTTTAATTAATTTAAAAACATTTAATAAAAGAAACCAATGAGAATTAAGTCTCCTAGAAGACTATTGGGCAGTCTCCCAAGGGGTCCAATGAGCATTCAGGAGCCCCATGGCTTGCCTGATTCCTATTGGCCAGGAGGCAAAGGGGTCCAATGAGAGTTTAGTTTAATTATTTAATTACCTAAAGCTCTCACAAAAGGGAAAAGGGGGACACATGTCTAAAGGCTATCACTTATGCTGCTTAATTCCTATTGGCTTGACCTGGGGAGGTCCAATGAGGCAAAGGCCAGACTTATTTAGCAGCTAGGGCTCGCCCAAGAGAGAGGGGGGGCTGATTTTTGCTTGGCATTGTCACACACACTCTCACACTTGACCATGTGTGAAGGGAAAATACTCTATCTCCTCCCAAGCTTTAATGGAGAGCTCATCACCTACTCCAAGCTTGTGAGATAGAAGCCTACATCAACACTCTCTTGGCATGTGGATGCAAATCCAACCAAGAGCCAAGCTTCAATGCATGCTCATCTTCTCTATCAAGCTAATTACTAAGCTAAGCTATGCTAATATGAGTGATTATGTGAGGAGATGTACTTCTTTCTCGTAAGATACTTCTTTTTCCTCTCAATCTACTCTCATACCCTGCTAGCTCTCACCATCTTCGAAGGTGTGTGAGGTCTTGGGTCTGAGAACGGGGATAATTCAAGTTGTGTTTGATTAAGTGTTTTGCTTGGTGTATGAAGCTTCCATCTTCATTGCACTAGCTAGTCTTGAAGGAACACAAAGAATTGTATTGTACAATGTCTCTCTTGATGGGAGAAACCATAATACAAAGCCTTTTGGAGGGGGGACCGGCTCCATGCAAATCCGGTCCTCAACTGTTGTCAATAGCTTAATTGCTCTCTCTTTTGAAAGTATTGTCGATGCTATCTAACTAGGTGTTATGCTTTTTGTTGCTCTCTCCACCCAAGCACTCTTGTAATTCTCATTAGGAATCAACTCTAATGAAATGCCCACTATGTTCATGCTAAATTCCGCTACACAAAAGATTTTAGGCCATTAAATGTTACATTGGTATCAGAGCTGAAGGTTTCTCTTTTCTTGCTCAAGAAGGGAGGTCCTCAAGCTAGCTACAAATGGTTGGTATTATTAATTGCCTGTGAGTAAGTAGAATAGGGATTTTTCAGCCTTGCAGTGCGCCTGCCTTTGTGCAGTTAACGGGGCATCACTGTCGAGAGCTATGGTCTTAATAGTGGAGTCCTACGGGGCTTGCCTACGGCTTAACCACTATTGAGCTATTAGAAGCTTGACAGGAGCCGGTGCTGTTTTGGTGTCGAAAGACCCTCTCTTCTATTCCTTGCAATTAATGGTATTCGAGCCGCGGGTACAGTAGCTTGAGTGCTTTTTCTAAAGGGGTAAAGAGGAGTAGCAACTAGGGCTTGAAGTGCCAAAGTACACCTAAAAAGTTTACACCTAAAAGTTGTTAGAATGGCTGACAATATTAAAGAGAGTGAAATTAATGTTGATAACTTTGATTTTGCTCATGAGCAAGCTACTAATGATGCTTCAATGCTTGTTAATTATCTTGTTTCTAGGCTTCAACAAGCCATGGGCAATCCATCTCTCCAAAGTGAAGTGCAACGGCAGCTTCGTGCTCACGGGATTCTCCAAGCTCATCACCATGACGAGAGAACACCTAGGAAGCCTCCTTGTGAGACTACCAAAAGAGGTCTCTCTCCGATTCGGGAAGAAGAAGAGAATCCATATGAAGGGCTCAAGAACTTACTTCTTGATGATGCATCTCCTTCCCAAAGGAGAACTCAAGAGCCTCCACCGAAGGAACGAGAAAGAAGCGAGTCTCCCGCCACCTCGGCGGAGATGGCTCCACGAAGACGGCGGGCTAAACGCTCTCCATCACCACCAAAGCGGAGAAGACCATCACACTCTTCTCCACGCCATAATTCAAAGAGGGATGATAAAAAGCAAGAGAAGAAAAAGGCGAGAAAGAGGACACCCTCTTCTCCATCTTCTTCATCCTCTTCCTCTTATGAAAGCTATGGTGAAGACGACAAAGATCAAGACAAGAAAAAGGCGAGAAAGAGGTCACCCTCTTCTCCACCTTCTTCAAATTCTTCATCTTCTGAAGAAAGTGATGGTGCAACTTTTGAACCATCAAAAAGAAGAGGCCATAGGAAATCCTATGCCGCATGGAAGAGGTCGTCCAAGCTGAAGAAATTCAAAGAGGGAGGGAAGAGCATCTCTTTCCTTAACTATGATGGCACCTTTGGTGCTACAGACAAAGTTTTGGCCTTTATCCAGCAATTCGATGCGGCGTTTGGAGATGAGGGCTTCACGGAGTCCTCTAAGCTACGCCATGTAGCTATGCACTTTCAAAAGTCCGCCAGACAATGGTGGTCTAGCCTACGAGCCAACGGTGAAGCTCCACGAACATGGAAGGCTTTAAGAGCTTCCATTATGAAGCAGTTTTTGGCCACCGATGCCAAAGACAAAGTACTCACCGAATGGCGAAGCTTAAAGCTCTCTCCCAATGAATCCATCCACAAATATGTAGACAAGTTTTGGGACCTACAACTCAAAGCCACTGTCTTCAAAAAGTTGGATTTTGGAGAGCAAAAGCAACAATTTTGTGCGGGCTTAACCGAAGAAATGGCGGAGTATGTCAACTCCCAAAGGCCACGTACCATATCGGCGGTAATACACCATACTATGGTGGCCTCGCGAATCAATTTCCAAACGGGGGGTAAAAGAAATAATAAGCCCCCGGAAAACAAGGGTTCCAATGAGCCTAAGGGGAAGGACAATGTCCAAAAGTCTCCTAAGGGCAATGCCAACAAAGCTAAAGAGAAGGGAGTTTACAAAGGAAAGAATAAACTCTCTCCTGAAGAGCTTGAGCGTTATCGTAAAGATAACCGGTGTTTCAAGTGCGGCGAACAAGGGCATGCGTACCGCGCTTGTCCCCAAAAGAACAACCGCCAAGATCCTCCTAGAGCTTCTTTGGTTGAAATCCAAGAGGAGGAGATTCATCAAACTCACCACAAAGGATCTCCTCTATGCCATGCTTGGGGAAAGGTAAGAGAACATGATGCTTTTATTCTCTTTGACCCTGGTTCTACTCACAATTTCATATCTATGGAGTTAGCCACCAAGCTAGGCATACAATCCTACGAGATGGGAGATATCCTACCCGCAGACAGTGCCTTCAAGGGGCAAGAAGCTTCAGTCACTCCCTTAATCGGGAAATTGAGGCTTCATGTCCAAGGCTATGTGGACAAAGAGGACTTCTTTATCTCTCCTCTCAAGCATGAGGATGTAATCCTAGGGGCACCATGGTTTGACCGCCTGGCTGCCCATGTTAAATTTCCTGAAAGGAGAATCTCCTTTAAGTTCAGGGAAAAGGACATGTATATAGATGCTAAGGAGATGGGTAACACCATCCCCATTGTACATACACCAGCTTTCAACAAATCAATAAAGAGCTCTATTTCCGTGTACATGATTTTTGTTAAAGATTCTCAAAATGAACCTAATGCTTTAGCAAAAGAAAATAAAAGCAACCAAAGGAATTAGAGTTATCCAATTTTCTCAAGGGGTTTCAAGATGTCTTTATTGACGACATCCCTTGTGAGCTACCTCCTAAACGAGGTAATGACGACCATGCAATTGAACTTCTTCCAGGAAGTTCACCGCCTAACAAACCTCCTTATAGAGTTTCTCAAGCTCAACAAGAGGAGATTATGCGGCAAGTGCATGAGTTAATTGAGAAGGGCATGGTTAGGCCTAGCTCATCTCCATTTTGCTCACCTGTGCTATTAGTGCAAAAGAAAGACGGCACATATCGTATGTGTGTCGACTATAGAGCACTAAATAGGATCACTATCAAAATAGGTTTCCCGTTCCACGGGTAGAAGACCTATTTGATAAGCTACAAGGATCGACCTACTTCAGTAGGATTGACCTAAAAAGTGGCTATCATCAAATAAGGATAGTTGATCAAGACATTGTAAAGACCGCATTTCGTACTACATTTGGTCTTTACGAATACATTGTCATGCCTTTTGGCTTGACTAATGCACCAGCCACATTTAACCGCTTGATGGAGAAGCTGTTCAGACCTCATCGAACCTTCACTGGAGTGTTCTTTGATGATATTATCATCTACTCTAATTCATTAGAGGAACACAAGCAACACCTCCAGGTAATATTTCAAGTTTTAAGAGAGAATAAACTTTATGTTAATCGAAAGAAAAGTGAATTTTTCTTACAAGAGATTCAATATTTAGGTCACATTATCTCTCAAGATGGAATCCAAATGGATCCATCCAAGTTAGAGGTAATAAAAGGATGGCCTAAACCAAGGAATCTTCATGAACTAAGAAGCTTTATAGGTATGTGTGCATACTATAGACGCTTCATAGAAAAGTTCTCACAAATTGCGGGACCATTACATGACCTAACAAAGAAAAATGTTAGGTATACGTGGTTTGCTAAGGAGAACAATGCTTTCGAAAAGCTTAAAGAAAAGCTTATCTCTCAACCTGTGCTTACACTACCGGATCTCTTAAAACCATTTGAGGTCCAATGTGATACTTGTGGTGATTGCCTTGGGGCTGTTCTGCTCCAAGAAGGGCACGCCATAGGCTATGAGAGTCGAAGGCTCGACCCTGTTGAGCAAGCTCTAGGCATATACGAAAAAGAACTCCTTGCAGTTCTACATGCCTTAGACTCATGGAAGCACTATTTATTGGGGACTCCTTTCATTCTGCGAACGGATCACCAAAGTCTTAAGTACTTCATGACACAGACCAAGCTCTCCGACAAACAAATGAGGTGGGCAAATTTCCTTTCGCAATTTCATTTTCATATTGCTCACATTGCTGGCAAGCATAATCAAGTAGCCGATGCACTCTCAAGACGACCGAGAGTGAATGCGGTTTCCATAGCAACTCACAATGATCTATCTTCAATGATAGATGAGTATGCTATTGATCCCGATTTTAGAGATGTGATTTCAGCCCTTGCATTAGGGAAGAAAGAAGAACCATTTACTTTACAAGATGGTTATCTTCTCTATGGCAATAGACTATGCGTTACTAACTCACTACGTGAGAAAGTAATGTATGAATCTCATGCTCCCCCATATGCGGGGCATAGAGGGATTCAGTCTACCCTAAAGGGAATTGAAACATATTTCTATTGGCCTACCATGAAAGTGAACATACACGAGTATGTTTCCAAATGTGTGGTATGTCAAAAGACAAAATTTGATAGAGGGAAGCAACTTGGATTGCTTCAACCTTTGCCAATCCCTAATTCACCGTGGGAGAGCATATCCATGGATTTTATCTTTGGATTGCCTATGTCTATCCATGGGAATGCGGGAATATGGACGATAGTAGACAGGTTCAGTAAACAAGCTCATTTTATACCTGTCAAAAAGACTATCAAAGCCCATCAAATGGCAACCCTCTTCATTTCACAAATTTTCAAGTACCATGGCTTGCCAATGTCCATAGTGTCGGATAGAGATCCTAGAATGACCAGTAATTTTTGGAAGGGCCTCTTTGAGAATTTAGGAACAAGGCTAAACTTCTCTTCGGCCTATCATCCACAAACTGATGGCCAAAGTGAAATAGCTAACCTAACCATTCTCGATCTACTAAAAGCATATGTAACGGAAGTAGATCAAAGATCCCAATGGGAGAAGTACTTACCCTTAGTAGAGTATGCTTACAATAACATTGTACATACGTCCACGGGAAAAGCACCTTTCGAGGTAATTGAGGGAAGATCAAAAAGTCCCTTGCTACTTAAGGTACATGGGAAGATCTTCGCTGCAGATGAGTATAGCCGAGACCTACAAGAATCTTTCCAAAAGATTAAGGATGCTATCTCTATCTCACAGCAAAGGCAAAAGGCTGCTGCTGACAAGCACATAAGAGCCCAAGCCTTTAAAGAAAACGATTGGGTCTTATTAAAGTTTCCCAAGGCTCGATTAAGGCACACTACGGGCAAGAATCCTACGGGCCACCAAAAGTACTATGCTAAACTAGCAAAAAGGTACTATGGTCCCTTCCAGATTCTTAGGCCAATCAATGAGATGGCCTATCAACTTAAGTTGCCCAATCATTGGCTCATAATCAATGCTTTTCATGTGAGCCTCTTAAAGCCTTACAAAGGAGAGCCACCTCAAGAACCAATTATTGAAGACCCACCGGAGATCGAGGACCAGGAGGAGGTGCTGCAGCCCGAGTCCATTCTCCGACATGAAGACAAGGTATTAAGAGGCGGTAAGACTATCAGACGATATCTTATTAAGTTTAAGAATTATCCTTTTGAAGATGCTAGATGGATGCAAGGCATACAATTAAAGGATAACCTAAACCTTGTCAATGCTTACAATGCTTCCCAAGAGTAAGCAAATGTACAAAATGTTAAAAATGAACAAATTTTTTTTTGTCTTATAAGACTCTCTTTTTTTTTGTGCACAAAAATGAAGTAGTATGCATGCTTAGATCATGTTTGCGGAGACGACGTCTCCCGAACACCAAGTAGAGCTTGTCACTCTACTATGGAAGACTGATAGGACTAATGTGCAGACATGCTTGCGGCAGCCTCAGGCTCTCAAGCGCCAAATGGACTAGTCATCCATTATGGAATGATGTCGTAGGGTAACATAGGGATCCTCTACCCGCTAAGAAAAGGACTCATGCATATGCTTTATCTTCTCTACACCATAGTCGAGGACGACTATGATTTCAAGAGAGAGGTAATGTCATAATAATGAATATCTAATTCTCCTAAATGATTTTCTCATATTAAACTGATCATTTAATGTGGGGAAGTGCCAAGGGAGAAAAAGCTAGAATATTGGTTAAGTTAGCAGACCGGCCACAGTAGGGATCCAAAGGAGGGAAAATAGGGATCCAAAGGGGGGGCCATCTGCAAAAGAGCCATATGAAACAATGGGCCAAAAAGACCCTAAGGTTCAGCCCATTAAGACTTCCAAAATGCTAAGGTTCCAAAATTCAAAGGTTGTGTCCAAAGGTCAACCCTAGGGAAAATTGGATGCTTAGTGTGTGACCAAAAAGTCTTTCTACATCCCTACATGGGAGGGGGCGAGCCCCAAAGCTAGGGGATGAGAGAGAAAGCCACACACACACACACAGGCTCCCTTTACACAAAGGGAATGAGGGACACATGTCAGCTCCCTAGGCCAGATGCCCACAAGGTGTGCCCAATTCCTATTGGAAGACCCTTGAAGTGGACCAATGAGAATTAAGCTAGAGTAAATCTAGTTTAATTAATTTAAAAACATTTAATAAAAGAAACCAATGAGAATTAAGTCTCCTAGAAGACTATTGGGCAGTCTCCCAAGGGGTCCAATGAGCATTCAGGAGCCCCATGGCTTGCCTGATTCCTATTGGCCAGGAGGCAAAGGGGTCCAATGAGAGTTTAGTTTAATTATTTAATTACCTAAAGCTCTCACAAAAGGGGAAAGGGGGACACATGTCTAAAGGCTATCACTTATGCTGCTTAATTCCTATTGGCTTGACCTGGGGAGGTCCAATGAGGCAAAGGCCAGACTTATTTAGCAGCTAGGGCTCGCCCAAAGAGAGGGGGGGCTGATTTTTGCTTGGCATTGTCACACACACTCTCACACTTGACCATGTGTGAAGGGAAAATACTCTATCTCCTCCCAAGCTTTAATGGAGAGCTCATCACCTACTCCAAGCTTGTGAGATAGAAGCCTACATCAACACTCTCTTGGCATGTGGATGCAAATCCAACCAAGAGCCAAGCTTCAATGCATGCTCATCTTCTCTATCAAGCTAATTACTAAGCTAAGCTATGCTAATATGAGTGATTATGTGAGGAGATGTACTTCTTTCTCGTAAGATACTTCTTTTTCCTCTCAATCTACTCTCATACCCTGCTAGCTCTCACCATCTTCGAAGGTGTGTGAGGTCTTGGGTCTGAGAACGGGGATAATTCAAGTCGTGTTTGATTAAGTGTTTTGCTTGGTGTATGAAGCTTCCATCTTCATTGCACTAGCTAGTCTTGAAGGAACACAAAGAATTGTATTGTACAATGTCTCTCTTGATGGGAGAAACCATAATACAAAGCCTTTTGGAGGGGGGACCGGCTCCATGCAAATCCGGTCCTCAACTGTTGTCAATAGCTTAATTGCTCTCTCTTTTGAAAGTATTGTCGATGCTATCTAACTAGGTGTTATGCTTTTTGTTGCTCTCTCCACCCAAGCACTCTTGTAATTCTCATTAGGAATCAACTCTAATGAAATGCCCACTATGTTCATGCTAAATTCCGCTACACAAAAGATTTTAGGCCATTAAATGTTACAGTAGGTAAAGGAGATGCAAAGTGCAGCCTTTGGGTCCAGGAATGAAGAGCTTGAAGTGCTGAAGGAGCAGGTCTAGACGGCTCATCAAACCGAGCTACGGAGTCCAAGTTATACAAGGTTGAAGCTTTAGTGGTTTGGAGATTCTTGCCAGACAGGACAGCTGGGTACAGGTGATCCAAGTGGTACTTGGGGCATAGATGTGTAGAGCTCAATTCATGGAGCCCACCCGTCTTTTCGGATTGTGGATCGGAGCCCTTGTTTGCAAGATATGATCATTTGAAGTTTTTCTCGGGGCCGGGTCTGAGCCCACTTGGCCGGATTGGAGAATGTGCTATTTGGCATCTTTTGAGCACCAACAAAGTTCTAGAGCAGGGTGTGCATCATACGGAGCTAACACGAAGTGACTGCATGCCAAACGGAGTCCGGAGCAAGAAGTGATGGCAGTTGGAAGCTGGAGTGCCTTTGTCCAAATTGGGCTGCAGATGATTTTTTCCATTTTTGAAGGCCCTGGTTCGAGGATGCCGAGGAGTCAAAGTGTAGAGACAGAGGGTGTGGTTGGAGCCAGGAAATTGGAATTTCAGTCAGTGATTACGGCTTGGCAGTAGGAGATTGGTGCAGTGGAAGAGAGCCAGACAAAGGCAGGCAAAAAAGGGTTTTGGGTGTAAAAATAATGGGATTTGTTGTTTTTGAAGGCCTTGGGGCTTGAGCAGCTGACACGTGGCGCCCACTAAATCCCACATGCGTAGTGTATGGCCCGTAGGCGGCACTATACATAGTGGGACGTG
The DNA here is from genome assembly GCF_014529385.1 of Adiantum capillus-veneris. Lineage (NCBI taxonomy): Eukaryota > Viridiplantae > Streptophyta > Polypodiopsida > Polypodiales > Pteridaceae > Adiantum > Adiantum capillus-veneris. The sequence goes on along the minus strand of NC_140943.1, from coordinate 76,838,460 downwards.
GCCTCCCCATTGGTATCCAAGAGTTGGAGGGGAGCTCCCCTTGAGCATGGCTGTGGCACGAGCTCTCGGAGCGCTATGGCGGCCGTAGGCGGCGGACTTTGTGGCGGTTTTGATGTGAGTCGGTGAGGCGGGGCGGCAGTGGTGCCCGCACGGTGGTAGATTTAGCTGATGACGTGGCAAGCAATAAGCGGTGATGCCCTTACCCGTTGAAGGCCGAATTTTTTGAGGGAAAGGGTTGTACCGCCCGTTTAATAGCAACATCAGTATTGCCTTGACAAGGGGGAGGGGTCCCGCTGCAAAGAGGTGCCGACAAGGGAAATTGAAGAGCAAGGCTAAGGATGCTCAAAGGGCCAAGGGAAATCCGACCGGCCAAAGGGAAAGGACCAAATCCCAATGTGCACACCATGTAAATATTTCCAAAAGTGAACTAGGCCAAGTGTTGGCAGTGCAATCAAATGCTAAAAGAACTCCAAATGAAGTGCACGACATGGAAGGTGACCCCTTTTTTCTTTTTTTGGGCCTCCTAGAGGCACCCCTATAAAAGGAGATTGATGTTCATTTTTGAGGGTCTTTTGGATCAAGGTCTTTGGACCATGTTGGCTTTTTTGCCTGTGTGTGTGGGTGGAAGCTTGAAGCTTGTGTGTTGCTAAGCTTGCCATTGAAGCTGCATACGTTGGTTGTACTACTCCCTATGCAATAATACCACTCATTTGCCCCAGTCTCTTGTGTTGCTTCTCCCCATCCCCTCCTCTTCTCTCGTTCTTCGTGTATTGGTCATAGCTTGCAGAGGGTTTGCCTGCAGCTCGAAAGGTGCTACCGAGAGGGTAGATTAGGAGTGTTTTGTGAGTCGGAAATGGTGAGTTGAGCAGTGTGGGTGCATTTGTGTTGTGCGTGTTCTTTTGCAAGGTGTGGTAGTTGTTTTGTATGCTAAAACGGAGTTGTTGGTGCAAATTAGCCAATTTGAAGGTGTTATTTGAGAGGTTAGGGGTGCTGTGGAATCCCTGGGCTATAGAGAGGCAAGTATTTTGTGTGATGGGTGTGTTCCCTATTCCCCCTCTCCAGCGGCACCAATGAAAGCCTTCGGATCCTTGGTATTGTAGAGTTGCCGGTTGAGTTTGCCTTGATCCCCCGCCTTTCATCTCTCGCTGTGAATGTCGTAGGTGGGGCGGGCACGGTCCAATGTCGCACTCTCTTTCTTCGTGCGCTGTGCACAGAGAACTATGCCTGCGTTCTTTTTGCTGCACAATGGAGACGTCGCTGTCTGTCGGTCGTGGGAGAGAAGGAGCGTGTCTCATGCACATGCAACCCGCTTTTCACCTTTCCCAGAAATAGCTCAGATACCAATGAAAGGGTGGTGGTAATGCGTGCGCTAGTCTCCACCCAACCGTACTATCTTATAGCCTCCCCCTAGCTTACACACTGTCCGGCTGTGCCGATGGCTTGCCCGTAGGACCCATGTCCTTACATACAATATCTCCCATCTCAAAAGCTTGTATGCCCAATTTTGTGGCCAACCCTGTTGATATGAAGTTGTGAGTAGAGCCACAATCAAATAGGATGAAGGCATCATGTTCCCTCACCTCCCCCCAAGCATATGAAATGGATGATTCTTTTGCAATAAGCGACTTCTTTTGGAGCTTCGATCGTGGAAGCTCTAGGAGTCTCATTGCGGGAATTTATTTTGGGGCAAGAATGACAACCATGTCCCCACACTTAAAGCATTTGATATCTTTACAAAAAGCCTCTAGCTCTTCAGGAGAGACTTTGTTTTTACCCTTGTAAACTCCTTTCTCCTTGGTCTTGTTGTTGTTGTTGTTGTTGGGATTGCCTTGGGAAGAACTTTAAGCATTATTCTTCCCCTTTGCATCATTTTGATCTTTGTTTTCCATGGGCTTGGCATTCCTTTTAGCCCCTTGTTGGAAATTGATAGGAGATGCAACCATAGTGTGGTGGATAACTTCGATGATAAGAACCATGACTTTGGGAGTTGACATACTCGGCCATTTCTTCAGGTAGTCCTACACAAATTTGTTGCGTTTGCTCGACAAAGTCTATCTTTTGAAAGACTGTAGCTTTGAGATGTAAATCTCAAAACTTGTCCACATATTTGTGGATAGACTCTTTGGACAGTAGCTTCAAACTCCGCCATTCGGTGAGCACGTTATCTTTGGTGTTGCTTGCAAGGAATTGCTTCATGATAAAAACTCATAGCGTTTTCCATGTCTTTGGAGTTTCAACATTGCCACAAAGGCTAGCCCATCACTGCGAGCAGATTTTTGAAAGTGCATAGCTACATGACGTAGCTTGGAGGACTTAGTGAAGCCATCGTCGCCAAAGGCCGCATCAAATTGCTGGATGAAGGCCAATACTTTGTCAGTAGCACCAAAGGTGCCATCATAGGTGAGAAAAGAGATACTCTTTCCTCCTTTGAACTTCTTAAGCTTATGGGACCTTTTCCAAGCAGAGTAGGATTTGTGATGTCCTCTCCTCTTGTATTCTCTAGGAGAATAACCGCTGCTTTAGTCAAAAGAGGAGGAAGGTGAAGAAGAAGGAGAAGCGGGTGACCACTTTCTTGCCTTTTGCTTCCTTTGTTTCCTCTCTTCCCTTTTGGAGTCACAAGAAGAAGAACTATAGAATGATATTTCCTATTGGGGGGAGTTGAAGAATGTTGAGACCGCCGTCTTCTTCGTGGAGCCACATCTTCAGAGGAATTTGGAGATTCACTTCTTTCTCATTCATTGGATTCCTCCTCTTCTCTTATCGGAGAAAGTCTTCTTTTGGAAGTCTCAACAAGAGGCTTCCTAAGCTCTCTCTATTCTTGGAGAGGTAGGAAAATCCCATAAGCACGAAGCTGTTGGGTAATGTAGAAGGCGAGGACAATCCCAGCACAGGCGAGAACTGTCCCTTAGAAGGCTGAACAGCGGATCAGTCACACCAGCAGTAATTACCGCAGGCAATTACTACAGTAACTCTTGGGAGCTATAAATAGGACCCGTTACATTGTAATTAAGCTTCTTAGCTTCGTAGTTGTTCTGAGCTTTCTCGCTTCTTGGCTTAGTTGCTTGTCTTCTAAATTTAGCTCTCTAAGCATTCTCGGGTTACAAACTCTTTGCCTCTAGCTTCACTCTGTAATCATTGCTTCTGTAATCATTTCAACTTAATACCATTATACACTGTACTAGTTGTCCTTGAGCTATTAAATCAAATCTCAAATACTCTTTCTAGTCTTTCAGTATGTCTCTCATTTCATTGCAATCTTCTAGTTCAGTTATCTATTTTAGTCAAGTCAATTCTCTATTCGAGTCTCACTAACTGAACTGACGACATAACCAATAGCTTTAAATTCTAACATTAGAATCAGCTGTCTGAAGAGATCAGCTCCAATTCCATTTCCCGATGGTTAGAGCTGTTCGCTCTTTGACTAGAAAACTCTTATCTTCTAGTTAGAATTTTCACCTGTACTGATGGCGCCCAAAGCCAGTCGTGGTCGTAAATCATCAACCCGGTTATGCACTGATTCCAACCGCGTCGACCCTATTCGTGAGGAATCAGAAAGAGAGTCTGATTCTAAGACAGGCCCGGTGGCTGAGACTGAGGCTCAGGATGAGCACAATTATGCTGATGAGACCAGGAACTCTCAGCACTCAAGTCATTCCAGGAGGAGAAGGGCTGAGTAGGAAGACATAAAACCAGAAGTTCTAGGTCCATACATGGGATGTTGGGGCCAACGGCAGCAAGGGTAGCCGTCACAATTCCAACAAAAAATCCAGAGAAGAGACAGAAATTGAGACTGAAGAAGAAGTTGAATGGAACACTGACACAAACCACTACAAGAAGTCTTCAAGACGAAGTCACGCTCCCAAGGTCAGAAGAAGCAGAGACGATGCTGATCGACATAATTATACTTCTTCATTGAAAATCTCTTTCCCAATGTTCAAAGGAGGAAAGAAAGACGATCCATATGTTCATATCCAAGCTTTTGAACAGTATGCTGAGAGAAGCCACAAGAAGAGGAGGTGCAACAGTAGCAATTCTTCCACTAAGAATTTTGATTCTAGTGAGACCTTAAGTAGCTCTGAGGACAACTCAGATGAAAAGAGAAAAGACAAGGCCAAGAAGGGGTCTTGGTACAGAAAGATTGATGAAACGGCTCGACGGATTGCTGAAATTAGCCAGGCCAGACAACCACTTAGGAGAATGGAAACTTGGTGGTGAAAATCTAAAGATCATGTTTCCAATGAATGTCCACATTGTACCTATTCCAACGCATATGGTCATTTATGAAACAATTGTGGAATTTGCATTCATCACTTCAAGAAGAAAAAGGATTTGTCTGTATTAGTGGCATTTAGCAATGTTGAACCAGCCAGAGTAGAGACAAGTAGTGTACCCCAAGAGGAGAAACCAGGTACCAGTGGTATTGGTATTGGGCGTGGCAGATACGAGGGAGGTATTGGCCGGGGCTGAGATCGTGGTAACTTTCAAAATCGAAGCCTTAACTGTTATACTTGTGGCAAGTATGGGCATTATGCGGCTCAGCGTCCAGAAGCACTTAGTACTATGGCTATTGAGGAAAAAGCCCCAGAGCCAGTTCCAGTATGAGAAGTTACACACAGTGGTAGTCATTGAGGAAATCCTAGATGAGCTGGCAAAACTAGTCAATTCTAAACTAAAAAATGGGCTCAACAGAGAGAGGTATGAAAGGCAAAGGGCAAAGAGAAGGTAGTTGATGAATGGCATGAGCAGAGAGAACTGGCGGCTAAGATCACAAAAGATCTAGCTAAGAACCTACCAGAGCAACCAGAAAGTTCTGATACCCGGGTCATTCAGAAGATACCAGCCCAGCCTTCTGAGAAAACACAACCAGATTAGTCAGGGTGTGGGATTCCTAAGACTATGCTAGCTACATTTCAGGGACTGATGGAGGAACTAGGGAACATTAAATCAGATATGATTGCAACAGGAAACAATGAAGGAAGCAAAATGGGTACCAGAACAAAGGAGTGGCACTGTGCAGATAGTCCCAATTCTTCAAGTTCTGATAATAACTCTAACCAAGAGAGAGAAGAAATTCATGTTAAGATCTGTGAAAGAATTCAGAAGTTGATATTTGAACTAGATGACATCAGAAAAAATTTGCCTGAAGCAATAAAATTCATTAGAGAGTGAAGGAGGGCTGAAGAGGAATCCAGAGTAGTTGACTTAGCAGCTGTCACAGATGATGAAGTGCCGGTGATCTAGGTAGACTACAAGGTTAGGAAACAGTGGGAGCCACTATCCGGTGTCATACTAGATGGAGGGACACGAGTAAACATCTTGGGGGCACACCTTCAACAAAGAATGGGTATCACAAACTTGAAACCAACACCCTTCAAAGTTTGAATGGCCGATCATCGAGTTGTGTAGGCAACTGGGATGACAGAGAGTATGCAGATAAGGGTGGGAAAAGAAAAGTTCAAGACCAGCTTCTTGGTACTAGAAGTGCAAGGCGCATATGGGATTCTATTGGGGCACCCATGGTTGCAAATGGCACAGGCTGTTTACGCCTATGCCAATAAGACTCTGACAATATAGGGCACCAGTAGAAGAATTCCAATCTAGACAAAAAACACTAGGAACTGGAGAAAGGCACTGTGACCAGAAGAGCTTTTCCAGAAGTATGGAGTAAAGAAGAGAGGATGCTGGTAGCAACAAATATTTTTCCATTGGCTGAGATAGACCTAAATGCAGTATTATTTGACAAAGATCAGGCTAAAAAGCAAAGGAAGCAATTTCCTGGTCAGTTCATTGAACTGAATTCTAGAGAACGACCAGTTAAACTAACTAGTAGGCTAGAGAAACCAGTCGACTCTAAAGAAGAATTCTAAGATTCCAGTACAAAAGTGGCTACTGAACAAGTACACTCTGAGGAAGTTACTGAAGATCAGAATGACAGTCCAAAACTAAGGGGTCCATCCTGGGATTATGTTAAGGAGTCAACCAAAAGGAAGGGAGGTGGAACTAACTGGTTGCTTCCAAATGATCAGGAAATTGAAGAATGGAACCTGGGTTCTGAGGAAAATCCTAGATTGATCAAAGTAAACAAGCATCTGAACCCAAGAATGAAAGAAAAAGCTCGACTCATCTTCCAAAAGTACAAAAGACATATTTGCATGGGAACATACTGATCTGAAAGGAGTAGATCCAGAGGTCTGAACATAGAATACCTCTGAAACCGGATGCCAGACCAGTGCAACTCAAAACGGTATAGAATGAATCCAAATTATGCTAAGAAGGTCAAAGAAGAAATCGATAACCTTTTGAAGGCTGGATTTATTACTGAAGTCGCCAGTAGTGAAACTGGTAATTTCCTATTGTGGTAGTGCCCAAAAAGAATGGAAATCTCAGAGTTTGTGTGGATTATCAAAAGTTGAATGCTCAAACCATCAAGGATCCTTTTCCATTACCTTTTATGGACATGCTTCTTGACGAGATTGTAGGCCGTGAGATGTATAGCTTTATGGATGGCTATAGTGGTTATAATAAGCTATAGATTGCTCCTAAAGACCGGAATAAAACTACTTTTATTACTGAATGGGGTGCATTCATGTATCTGGTTATGCCATTTGGTCTTTGCAATACTCCAGCGACCTTCCAATGATGTATGATGGAAATATTCAGTGAATTTCTCCACCGATATCTCGCCATATTTATGGATGATTTCACTGTATTTTCAACTGAAGAGAAGCATTTACTCTTTTTGGAAATGGTTTTCCAGCGTTGTAAGAAAAAGTGGAATTGTCTGAACCCATTCAAATATGTTTTCTTGGTCTGGAAAGGAAAACGAATGGGATATATAATGTCCAGGAATGGCATAGAGATGGCCAATGATAAGATTAAGTGTGTCCAACAGGCCAAGGCACCCTACACAAAATCAGAGTCAAGTTCATTCTTGGGATACATTACTTTTTATAGAAGATTTGTTCATATGTTTGCTTCCAAGGCATTACCCTTGTATGAGCTCACAAAGAAGAACAACAAGTTTATTTGGACTGCTGAATGTGAGGAGAGTTTTCAATGTTTCAAGAATGCCATTATCAGTTAGCCAGTACTTCAACAACCAGATTGGGATGTTATTTTTCATGTGCATGTCGATGCTTCAGGACTGACAATGGGAGCAATACTGGCTCAACTTGAAGGGAGGACTGATTATCTAGTGTATTTTGCCAGTCTCGCAGATTCAATCAGATTGAACAAGGATATACCACTATGGAGAGAGAAGCCTTAGGAATGGTTTTCAGTGCTACTAAGTTTTGACACTATTTTCTGGGCAAGCTATTTCATTTTTATGTGGATCATCAGGCATTATTATTTTTATTAACAAAGTCATCAAGGAAGATCGATCAGATGGATGCTGTTCCTGATGGAGTTTGAATTCCGCATATTTCACCAATCCGATAAATCTCATTGTGGTGCTGATTTCCTGTCTTGAAGCACTGAAGGCTACTCTGAAGTATCCTTGAGATCTGAGCCAGTGGACGTAGAGCTGTTCTAGGTAACAACTGAGAAAAACACAGATCCAGAATGGTATGATGTGTATCAGTTTCTTTCTAAAGGAGGATTTCCAGAAACTAGACTCAGAATCAGAAGAAGGCTTTTATTATTAAGAGTCTGAAGTTCACCATCATAGGAGGATTACTCTATAGACTGGGAGTAGATGGGGTTCTTCAAAGGTGTGTGCCAATGGAAGGAAGAATGCAAGTTATTTTCGAGGCACATTATGGAGATTTTGGAGGACATTTCTTCACTGATATTACTTACAAGAAGATTTTGCAAGCTAGATTGTGATGGTGGAAAACTCTAATATCTGATGTTAGAAACTTTTGCAAAACATGTGATATATACCAGAGGATGGGTAGACCAACAAAAATTGATATGACTCCTCTTACTCCAGTTCAAATTCATGGGTCCATTCAAGAAAATCACTCCAAGGAAGAACCGATATATATTGATGGCCACTTGTTATGTCACCATATGGGTAGAGGCCAAGGCTCTTTTAGATCACACCGTGAAGTCCACTGCTATATTCTTATTTGAAAATATTATCTGCCATTATGGATGCCCTATGGAGATTGTGTCTGATCAAGGGACACACTTTATTAATGATACTATGGATATTCTGATGAAAATGCTCTGAAAAAAGCACTAAAAGTCAATGCCATATTATCCCAAATGCAATGGGCAAGCAAAGAGCAATAATAAAACCATCAAGACCATTCTCACCAAGATTGTGCAGAAGGAGCCACACCAATGGGATCTTAAGCTCCAGACTGCTCTATGTGCCTACATGACAGCTTATAAAGTCACCACTGGACTAACACCGTTCAGAATGGTGTATGGTACTGAAGCTGTAGTGCCTATGGAATGCGTGATCCCCAGTCTCCAAATGGCGGTTGAGTATCGATTGTATTTCAATCACAATCTTAAACATATACTGGAGGAATTAGCACAGCTGGATGAGTTAAGACAACGTGCTATGCTAGAATAGGAAATTGTTCAGCAAAGAAGGAAGCACTGGCATGATAGACGAATCAAAGTTAGGGAGTTCCAGAAGGGTGACTTGGTTCTGCTCTATCAATCCAAACTGGGCCCTAAGAAACCAAATTTGAAGATAGCTTGGGCTGGTCCGTATGAAGTTGACTGGGTGTTTTCCAATGGCACAGTAAGGCTCAAGGATTTATCTAGATTACTACTGCCAGGGGTTTATAATGGGGCCAAGATCAAGATATATTTTTCTAATGAGAAAGAGACTTCCAGAGAAGAAGATATTGGCATTTTGGGAACTGATGGCTAGGAAAATTTAAATCAGCCATTCTAAACCTCTTCCATGTACAACCAATACCAGAGCCAGTCATCACGATGTCAAAAAAGTCTCAGTACGGCAAAACAGTGTTAGTGGGGGCAGAGACAGTAAAGTATCAGAACTAGTATCAATTTTTATGGGGAAAAGAGCCAGTGGGACTGCATGTGTTAATCATTAAAAGGAACATGGGGAGTATTAGCCAATGCATGTGTGCCACGTCGTTGACAGTGCACAATACTCTAGGAACTGTAAGTAGTGGAGCTTTTATGGTGTGAACGTGTATAACAATAAGGTGAGTGGGCATTCTTCCTCACAAATCTCCTGCACAAAATTTCGGAGGTCACTTGGAGGGCCATATGAAAGAGAGAGAAAATAGAGCGCGTCCAATGAGCTTGAGGGCTACGTTACGTAGGAAAATACGTGGAAGGACTCAAGAAATAGGAAAATAATTTAAAAACTTTCACGAATCTAGGATTGTGGCATCGTAACGTCTTTGCTTTTACTGAGCTGTTAGGTGCATGTGTGGTCCCACTGCTGATATTCTCTTATGGTCATTAACGTACTGGAGGGTGGCCATTAAGCCCGCACAAGATATTGGAATTGTAAAACACTTTCCCTCCATTAGGATTCTTTCAAAGTGAATCTCCCTCCACTAAAGCTTTTCTCTCAGAGCTATGGCTTCCACGTCTTCCCGCCCAAGAAGCTCTAGGTGTTTATGGTCTCTCACACCAACTAGCAACACCTTCACTTTGCCTAGAAGGCCAAGTAGAAGCATATCATCAATTACAATATCAACTTCAATAAGTGCAGAGAACCAATGGGTTGGACAAAGGATAAACAAAGGTTCATGGATCCTAATGCAACCAAGAAGAGCCAAGAGGTCTAGTGCTATCAATGTTTACCGCTCAACATGGAAGGCCAGAGTGTTGGATTTCAAAGTTGAAATCGACAAAAGATCTGTAAAGGAAGTTCTTGTTCAGCATGTATTTACCCATCCAGACGTGATAGCAAACGATGGAAATGTGTCAGATATACATCAACTACGTTGCAAATGTAAGTATTCTTCACATCTCAACTGCATTTGATTTGTCATTTCACTTATTGATACTCTCACTTTAACTTTTGTTATATATTTTGCAACGTTTATCCCTCTTCTTATGAGCAATGGCTCCATTCTTCACATCTCAACTACATTAGATTTATCATTTTCACTTATTGATACTCTTAGTTGAACTCTTGTTTTATATTTTGCAGATGTTTATCCCTCTTCTTATGAGCAATGGGAGCTTGTGGAGTGCATAATAGGCCTCTTCCTTATCGTTCATGCCCACATTGGTTCTCTACAGAATTCAGGGAGAACCAGCAAAAGCCTGGCTGACGAAGGAATATTTTTCTATGACCACTTCTACCAACTCTACCCAGGGAATAAGAATGGCATGTTGGTGAAAGTGCCTCTACCAACCGACTGGAACACTATGGATGGCCGTAGGGAGAAAGATATTTTGTGCAAAGAGTTGGATGGTCGGGTTGAAATAGTGTCAATGTAAGAGAGATTCTTGTGAACCCAAGTGTATACGAGTGACTTTCAATACATGAAGTTTTTTTGAGCTCTTTTGTCAATTGTGGTCTGTGAATATAAGTGTTCTTGAAATACATTTCTTTAGCCATTGCCACATCTCTCTCTCTCTCTCTCTCTCAATGTAAGGCAACACAAAGACATGATAGAAGAGTCATCTTAATTCATTAGAAAGTACAAACTTGTCCGTGAACAATGGACTGAGATACAATTTCTATAAGTATGGAATCAAAATGACTTCAAGGTAAAAATCAAAGGTATGCCCTTCAAAAGAGGGTGGTGAGATAGTTGTTCCTGGTGGATTTAGGTCTCCCTTTTCAGGAGTATCATCAACTAGTAGTGTATTATTTGCATCGAAGGGTACATCGATTTGGCTGAATGGTTTGTACAAAAGATGTAAGTTGGGTTTTTTAGGGTGGTAGTGGCCCTTGACGATAATGCATCTTCTCTGATCATACAAAAAGGAAAAATCTGCCGTATCAGCACCTGATACACCGCAAACTATTCTAACTAGTGGCAACAAGTTTTGCCCTTGCAGTGAAGACCATACGACAACTCTGAAGCGCGGAAGAAGCAATTGAATAAATTATTTTGTTCCTGGATGAACCACAACTCGGCAAGTACCCATCTGAAATGTTTGCAAATCCTCGTAGGTGTCTGTTATACCCAGAGGCACGCGCATTAGCAGCAATCCATTGATGTCCAAGATAATCAACCTCTGCAAAAGTTGACAAGTACATATAAGTAGTTAGAAGATGAACATATTTTGCCATACTTGAATAGACATTGCCGGACAACCGTATCTACAGGTAGCAAGGGTCCATACTGGGTCTCTATAGTGATGTTGTCGTTGTTGCTATCCTCTACTTTTGCTTCATCGTCGTAGTCATCGTTCTCATCTTCATCAAGGGTCTCCCCCATGGCTCTTTCTGCCTCATCCAGGGTTTCCTCCAAGGTCTTTTCCTCACCCTCTGTTGGCCGGCTTGCCCCATCCATATCCTGTTGGGGCTCCTCCATTGGCCAGATTGCCTCATCCATAGGCATGCTTTCCTCATCCATGCTTGCCTCATCCAGGGTTTCCTCCATGGGCTTTTTTGGCTCCTCCAGTGGCCTACCTTCCTCTTTCATTGTCTCCTCCATAAGCCCCTCTACTTGTACACTAGCACCTTGCATATCCTTGTTTGGCCTTTCTGCATCCTCGGCCCTTTCATCTTTGGCTGGTATGACCCCCTCGGCCCATTGTGGTTCCACTATATCTGATGCAGGGGCTTGTGGTGGTGGCTCGTCATGTATTGTCATATCGATTGTGCGGTCGTCCAAGCAGCTATCTTCAGCTTCTTTGGGGCTCGACATAGTGAGCAGGTGTTGTATTAGACTTGCCCGATATCTTTGCAAATAATCATATGTGTAGTTTTGCACAGCACTCTACAAAATTGAAAGACCACATAGTGATAAGTCTTGTATAAAGAAAACCAAAACTGGCTGAATGCATTGCCAAATGGTTACCTTAGTCATGAAAGGTTGTAATGCAAGTAGCTTTGCAGGACATATTCTGCATGGAGAAGACATCTCCAGCCGCAAGAAGTTGCATCAGTTTGATTTGGTACATGCACATCTTTGATTGGGGCCTTGTATAGTTCGTACCTTCCACATAGCTTGCCATAAGCAAGCAATAAAGAAGTATCAGGATGTTAGCTTGAGGCTTTCAAATTTACATGGATATCCATAAGAAACACTTTCTGATACATAACACTTACAACCTAATTTTAGGGTGGGTTCCTTTTATTGAATTGAACACCCACACTGTTGGCTGGTCAACATCAAGGCATATGAGACTCCAATGATGGTTGTTCTCGTAAGGAAAGATGATGACGGTTACTTCCAGCATAGCACAGTGGAGAAACAAACTTTCAAATGTGCCAGATGGACTGTTCTTCTATCTAATAATCACAGACATTTGTGGATCAAGAAGAAACACCTCCGTGTGGGTGTATGGTGGAAGTTGACTTTTGATCAAAGTGCAAGGAGTGTACCTGATTTAGTACACCTATCATTTGAGTTTTCAAAGTTAGCAAAATATTAATACTTACTTAAGACAAACGTAGATAATTGTATCTGATATCTGAGCATCTGGATCCAGCAATATATTAACGTCCATTGTATCGAGAGCCAGCTTTCTGGCTCCATCTATAAATGGTATCTCTGCAAGCAATGTCATAATAATCAATATCTAATTCTCCTAAATGATTTTCTCATATTAAACTGATCATTTAATGTGGGGAAGGCCAGGGGAGAAAAAGCTAGAATATTGGTTAAGCTAGCAGACCCGCCACAGTAGGGATCCAAAGGAGGGAAAATAGGGATCCAAAGGGGGGGCCATCTGCAAAAGAGCCATGTGCAACAATGGGCTAAAAAGACCCTAAGGTTCAGCCCATTAAGACTTCCAAAATGCTAAGGTTCCAAAATTCAACGGTTGTGTCCAAAGGTCAACCCTAGGGAAAATTGGATGCTTTGTGTGTGCCCTAAAAGTCTTTGCACATCCCTACATGGGAGGGGGTGAGCCCTAAAGGTAGGGGATGAGAGAGAAAGCCACACACACACACACACACACACACACACACACACACACACACACACACACACACACACACACACACACACACACACACACACACACACACACACAGACAGAGGCTCCCTTTACACAAAGGGAATGAGGGACACATGTCACCTCCCTAGGCCAGATGCCCACAAGGTGTGCCCAATTTCTATTGGATGACCCTTGAAGGGGACCAATGAGAATTAAGCTAGAGAAAATCTAGTTTAATTAATTTAAAAACATTTAATAAAAGAAACCAATGAGAATTAAGTCTCCTAGAAGACTATTGGGCAGTCTCCCAAGGGGTCCAATGAGCATTCAGGAGCCCCATGGCTTGCTTGATTCCTATTGGCCAGGAGGCAAAGGGGTCCAATGAGAGTTTAGTTTAATTATTTAATTACCCAAAGCTCTCACAAAAGGGGAAAGGGGGACACATGTCAGAAGGATATCACTTATGCTTCTTAATTGTAATTGGCTTGACTTGGGGAGGGCCAATGAGGCTTCAACAAGAGCAATTAGCAAGAGGGCTCGCCCAAGAGAGAGAGGGGGCTGATTTTTGCAAGGCATTATCACACACACACTCACACAAGCTCATGTGTAAAGAAAGAGAAGACTATCTCTTCCCAAGCTTTAATGGAGAACTCATCACCTACTCCAAGCTTGTGAGATAGAAGCCTACATCAACACTCTCTTGGCATGTGGATGCAAATCCAACCAAGAGCCAAGCTTCAATGCATGCTCATCTCCTCTACCAAGCTAATTACTAAGCTAAGCTATGCTACATATGAGTGATTATGTGAGGAGATGTACATCTTTCTCGTAAGATACTCCTTCCTCTCAATCTACTCTCATACCCTGCTAGCTCTCACCATCTTCGAAGGTGTGTGAGGTCTTGGGTCTGAGAACGGGGATAATTCAAGTTGTGTTTGTTAAGTGTTTTGCTTAGTGCATGAAGTTTCAATCTTCATTGCACTAGGTAGTCTTGAAGGAACACAAAGAATTGTATTGTACAATGTCTCTCTTGATGGGAGAAACCATAATACAAAGCCTTTTGGAGGGGGGACCGGTTCCATGAAAATCCGGTCCTCAACTGTTGTCAATAGCTTAATTTCTCTCTCTTTTGAAAGTATTGTCGATGCTATCTAACTAGGTGTTATGTTTTTTGTTGCTCTCTCCACCCAAGCACTCTTGTAATTCTCATTAGGAATCTATTCTAATGAAATGCCCACTATGTTCATGCTAATTTCCACTACACATAAGTTATTAGGCCATTAAATGTTACATTGGTATCAGAGCTCAAGGTTTCTCTTTTCTTGCTCAAGCAGGGAGGTCCTCAAGCTAGCTACAAATGGTTGGTATTATTAATTGCATGTGAGTAAGTAGAATAGGGAATTTTCAGCCTTGTAGTGCGCCTGCAGTTAACGGGGCATCACCATCGAGAGCTATGGTCTTAATAGTGGAGTCCTACGGGGCTTGCCTACGGCTTAACCACTATTGAGCTATTAGAAGCTTGACAAGAGCCGGTGCTGTTTTGGTGTCGAAAGACTCTCTCTTCTATTCCTTGCAATTAATGGTATTCGAGCCGCGGGTACAGTAGCTTGAGTGCTTTTTCTAAAGGGGTAAAGAGGAGTAGCAACTAGGGCTTGAAGTGCCAAAGTACACCTAAAAAGTTTACACCTAAAAGTTGTTAGAATGGCTGACAATAGTAAAGAGAGTGAAATTAATGTTGATAACTTTGATTTTGCTCATGAGCAAGCTACTAATGATGCTTCAATGCTTGTTAACTATCTTGTTTCTAGGCTTCAACAAGGCATGGGCAATCCATCTCTCCAAAGTGAAGTGCAACGGCAGCTCCGTGCTCACGGGATTCTCCAAGCTCATCACCATGACGAGAGAAAACCTAGGAAGCATCCTTGTGAGACTTCCAAAAGAGGTCTCTCTCCGATTCGGGAAGAAGAAGAGAATCCATATGAAGGGCTCAAGAATTTACTTCTTGATGATGTATCTCCTTCTCAAAGGAGAACTCAAGAGCCTCCATCGAAGGAACGAGAAAGAAGCGAGTCTCCCGCCACCTCGGTGGAGATGGCTCCACGAAGACGGCGGGCTAAACGCTCTCCATCACCACCAAAGCGGAGAAGACCATCACACTCTTCTCCACGCCATAATTCAAAGAGGGATGATAAAAAGCAAGAGAAGAAAAAGGCGAGAAAGAGGACACCCTCTTCTCCATCTTCTTCATCCTCTTCCTCTTATGAAAGCTATGGTGAAGACGACAAAGATCAAGACAAGAAAAAGGCGAGAAAGAGGTCACCCTCTTCTCCACCTTCTTCAAATTCTTCACCTTCTGAAGAAAGTGATGGTGCAACCTTTGAACCATCAAAAAGAAGAGGCCATATGTTATCCTATGCCGCATGGAAGAGGTCGTCCAAGTTGAAGAAATTCAAAGAGGGAGGGAAGATCATCTCTTTTCTTACCTAGGATGGTACCTTTGGTGCTACGGACAAAGTCTTGGCCTTTATCCAGCAATTCGATGCGGCGTTTGGAGATGAGGGCTTCACGGAGTCCTCTAAGCTACGCCATGTAGCTATGCACTTTCAAAAGTCCGCCAGACAATGGTGGTCTAGCCTACGAGCCAACGGTGAAGCTCCACGAACATGGAAAGCTTTAAGAGATTCCATTATGAAGCAGTTTTTGGCCACCGATGCCAAAGACAAAGTACTCACCGAATGGCGAAGCTTAAAGCTCTCTCCCAATGAATCTATCCACAAATATGTAGACAAGTTTTGGGACCTACAACTCAAAGCCACTGTCTTCAAAAATTTGGATTTTGGAGAGCAAAAGCAACAATTTTGTGCGGGCTTAACCAAAGAAATGGCGGAGTATGTGTACTCCCAAAGACCACGTACCATATCGGCGGTAATACACCACACTATGGTCACCTCTCGAATCAATTTCCAAACGGGGGCAAAAAGGAATAATAAGCCCCCGGAAAACAAGGGTTCCAATGAGCCTAAAGGGAAGGACAATGTCCAAAAGTCTCCTAAGGGCAACTCCAACAAAGCTAAAGAGAAGGGAGTTTACAAAGTTAAGAATAAACTCTCTCATGAAGAGCTTGAGCATTATCGTAAGGATAACCGGTGTTTCAAGTGCGGCGAACAAGGGCATGCGTACCGCGCTTGTCCCCAAAAGAACAACCGCCAAGATCCTCCTAGAGCTTCCTTGGTTGAAATCCAAGAGGAGGAGACTCACCAAACTCACCACAAAGGATCTCCTCTATGCCATGCTTGGGGAAAGGTAAGAGAACATGATGCTTTTATTCTCTTTGACCCTGGTTCTACTCACAATTTTATATCTATAGAGTTGGCCACCAAGCTAGGAATACAATCCTACTAGATGGGAGATGTCCTACCCGCAGACAGTGCCTTCAAGGGGCAAGAAGCTTCAGTCACTCCCTTAATCGGGAGATTGAGGCTTCATGTCCAAGGCTATGTGGACAAAGAGGACTTCTTTATCTCTCCTCTCAAGCATGAGGATGTAATCCTAGGGGCACCATGGTTTGACCGCCTGGCTGCCGATGTTAAATTTCCTGAAAGGAGAATCTCCTTTAAGTTCAGGGAAAAAGACATGTATATAGATGCTAAGGAAATGGGTAACACCATCCCCATTGTACATACACCAGCTTTCAACAAGTCAATAAAGAGCTCTATTTCCGTGTACATGATTTTTGTTAAAGACTCTCAAAATGAACCTAATGCTTTAGCAAAAGAAAATAAAAGCAACCAAAAGGAATTAGAGTTATCCAATTTTCTCAAGGGGTTTCAAGATGTTTTTATTGACGACATCCCTTGTGAGCTACCTCCTAAATGAGGTAATGATGACCATGCAATTGAACTTCTTCTAGGAAGTTCACCGCCTAATAAACCTCCTTATAGAGTTTCTCAAGCTCAACAAGAGGAGATTATGCGGCAAGTGCATGAGTTAGTTGAGAAGGGTATGGTTAGGCCAAGCTCATCTCCATTTTGCTCACCTGTGCTATTAGTGCAAAAGAAAGACGACACATATCGTATGTGTGTCGACTATAGAGCTCTAAATAGGATCACTATCAAGAATAGGTTTCCCGTTCCACGGGTAGAAGACCTATTTGATAAGCTACAAGGATCGACCTACTTCAGTAGGGTTGACCTAAAGAGTGGCTATCATCAAATAAGGATAGTTGATCAAGACATTGTAAAGACCGCATTTCGTACTACATTTGGTCTTTACGAATACATTGTCATGCCTTTTGGCTTGACCAATGCACCAGCCACATTCAACCGCTTGATGGAGAAGCTGTTCAGACCTCATCGAACCTTCACTGGAGTGTTCTTTGATGATATTATCATCTACTTTAATTCATTGGAGGAACACAAGCAACACCTCCAGGTAATATTTCAAGTTTTAAGAGAGAATAAACTTTATGTTAATCGAAAGAAAAGTGAATTTTTCTTGCAAGAGATTCAGTATTTAGGTCACATTATCTCTCAAGATGGCATCCAAATGGATCCATCCAAGTTAGAGGTAATAAAAGGATGGCCTAAACCAAGGAATCTTCATGAACTAAGAAGCTTCATAGGTATGTGTGCATACTATAGACGCTTCATAGAAAAGTTCTCACAAATTGCGGGACCATTACATGACCTAACAAAGAAAAGCGTTAGGTATACATGGTCTGCTAAGGAGAACAATGCTTTCAAAAAGCTTATCTCTCAACCTGTGCTTACACTACCGGATCTCTCAAAACCATTTGAGGTCCAATGCGATGCTTGTGGTGATTGCCTTGGAGCTGTTTTGCTCCAAGAAGGGCACGCCATAGGCTATGAGAGTCGAAGGCTCGACCCTATTGAGCAAGCTCTAGGCATATACGAAAAGGAACTCCTTGCAGTTCTACATGCCTTAGACTCATGGAAGCACTATTTATTGGGACTCCTTTCATTCTGCGAACGGATCACCAAAGTCTTAAGTACTTCATGACGCAGACCAAGCTCTCTGACAAACAAATGAGGTGGGCAAATTTCCTTTCGCAATTTCATTTTCATATTGCTCACATTGCTGGCAAGCATAATCAAGTAGCTGATGCACTCTCAAGACGGCCGAGAGTGAATGCGGTTTCCATAGCAACTCACAATGATCTATCTTCAATGATAGATGAGTATGCTATTGATCCCGATTTTAGAGATGTGATTTCAGCCCTTGCATTAGGGAAGAAAGAAGAACCATTTACTTTACAAGATGGTTATCTTCTCTATGGCAATAGACTATGCGTTACTAACTCACTACGTGAGAAAGTAATGTATGAATCTCATGATCCACCTTATGCGGGGCATAGAGGGATTCAGTCTACCTTAAAGGGAATTGAAACATATTTCTATTGGCCTACCATGAAAGTGAACATACAAGAGTATGTTTCCAAATGTGTGGTATGCCAAAAGAAAAAATTTGATAGAGGGAAGCAACTTGGATTGATTCAACCCTTGCCAATCCCTAATTCACCATGGGAGAGCATATCCATGAATTTTATCTTTGGATTGCCTAAGTCTATCCATGGGAATACGGGAATATGGACGATAGTAGACAGGTTTAGTAAACAAGCTCATTTTATACGTGTCAAAAAGACTATCAAAGCCCATCAAATGGCAACCCTCTTTATTTCACAAATTTTCAAGTACCATGGCTTGCCCATGTCCATAGTGCCGGATAGAGATCCTAGAATGACCAGTAATTTCTGGAAGGGTCTCTTTGAGAATTTAGGAACAAGGCTAAACTTCTCCTCGGCCTATCATCCACAAACTGATGGCCAAAGTGAAATAGCTAACCTAACCATTCTCGATCTACTAAAAGCCTATGTAACGGAAGTAGATCAAAGATCCCAATGGGAGAAGTACTTACTCTTAGTGGAGTATGCTTACAATAACACTGTACATACTTCCACGGGAAAAGCACCTTTCGAGGTAATTGAGGGAAGATAAAAAAGTCCCTTGCTATTTAAGGTACATGGGAAGATCTTCGCTGCAGATGAGTATAGCCGAGACCTACAAGAATCTTTCCAAAAGATTAAGGATGATATCTCTATCTCACAGCAAAGGCAAAAGGCTGCTGCTGACAAGCATAGAAGAGCCCAAGCCTTTAAAGAAAACGATTGGGTCTTTTTAATGTTTCCCAAGGATCGATTAAGGCACACAACGGGCAAGAATCCTACGGGTCACCAAAAGTACTATGCTAAACTAGCAAAAAGGTACTATGGTCCCTTTCAGATTCTTAGGCCAATCAATGAGATGGCCTATCAACTCAAGTTGCCCAATCATTGGCTCATACACAATGCTTTTCATGTGAACCTATTAAAGCCTTACAAAGGAGAGCCACCTCAAGAACCAACTATTGAAGACCCACCGGAGATCGAGGACCATGAAGAGGTACTGCATCCCGAGTCCATTCTCCGACATCTTATTAAGTTTAAGAATTATCCTTTTGAAGATGCTCGATGGATGCAAGGCATACAATTAAAGGATAACCTAAACCTTGTCAATGCTTACAATGCTTCCCAAGAGTAAGCAAATGTACAAAATGTTAAAAATGAACAAAATTTTTGTCCTATAAGACTCTCTTTTTCTTTATTTGTGCACAAAAATGAAGTAGTATGCATGCTTAGATCAAGTTTGCGAAGACGACGTCTCCCAAACACCAAGTAGAGCTTGTCACTCTACTATGGAAGACTGATAGGACTAATGTGCAGACATGCTTGCGGCAGTCTCAAGCTCTCAAGCGCCAAATGGACTAGTCATCCATTGTGGAATGATGTCGTAGGGTAACATAGGGATCCTCTACCCGCTAAGAAAAGGACTCATGAACATGCTTTATCTTCTCTACACCATAGTCGAGGACGACTATGATTTCAAGAGAGAGGTAATGTCATAATAATCAATATCTAATTCTCTTAAATGATTTTCTCATATTAAACTGATCATTTAATGTGGGGAAGGCCAGGGGAGAAAAAGCTAGAATATTGGTTAAGCTAGCAGACCGGCCACAGTAGGGATCCAAAGGAGGGAAAATAGGGATCCAAAGGGGGGGCCATCTGCAAAAGAGCCATGTGCAACAATGGGCTAAAAAGACCCTAAGGTTCAGCCCATTAAGACTTCCAAAATGCTAAGGTTCCAAAATTCAAAGGTTGTTTCCAAAGGTCAACCCTAGGGAAAATTGGATGCTTTGTGTGTGCCCTAAAAGTCTTTGCACATCCCTACATGGGAGGGGGCGAGCCCTAAAGGTAGGGGATGAGAGAGAAATCCACACACACACACACACAGGCTCCCTTTATACAAAGGGAATGAGGGACACATGTCAGCTCCCTAGGCCAAATGCCCACAAGGTGTGCCCAATTTCTATTGGATGACCCTTGAAGGGGACCAATGAGAATTAAGCTAGAGAAAATCTAGTTTAATTAATTTAAAAACATTTAATAAAAGAAACCAATGAGAATTAAGTCTCCTAGAAGACTATTGGGCAGTCTCCCAAGGGGTCCAATGAGCATTCAGGAGCCCCATGGCTTGCCTGATTCCTATTGGCCAGGAGGCAAAGGGGTCCAATGAGAGTTTAGTTTAATTATTTAATTACCTAAAGCTCTCACAAAAGGGGAAAGGGGGACACATGTCAGAAGGATATCACTTATGCTGCTTAATTGTAATTGGCTTGACTTGGGGAGGGCCAATGAGGCTTCAGCAAGAGCAATTAGCAAGAGGGCTCGCCCAAGAGAGAGAGGGGGCTGATTTTTGCAAGGCATTATCACACACACACTCACACAAGCTCATGTGTAAAGAAAGAGAAGACTATCTCTTCCCAAGCTTTAATGGAGAACTCATCACCTACTCCAAGCTTGTGAGATAGAAGCCTACATCAACACTCTCTTGGCATGTGGATGCAAATCCAACCAAGAGCCAAGCTTCAATGCATGCTCATCTCCTCTACCAAGCTAATTCCTAAGCTAAGCTATGCTACATATGAGTGATTATGTGAGGAGATGTACATCTTTCTCGTAAGATACTCCTTCCTCTCAATCTACTCTCATACCCTGCTAGCTCTCACCATCTTCGAAGGTGTGTGAGGTCTTGGGTCTGCGAACGAGGATAATTCAAGTTGTGTTTGTTAAGTGTTTTGCTTAGTGCATGAAGTTTCCATCTTCATTGCACTAGCTAGTCTTGAAGGAACACAAAGAATTGTATTGTACAATGTCTCTCTTGATGGGAGAATCCATAATACAAAGCCTTTTGGAGGGGGGACCGGCTCCATGAAAATACGGTCCTCAACTGTTGTCAATAGCTTAATTTCTCTCTCTTTTGAAAGTATTGTCGATGCTATATAACTAGGTGTTATGTTTTTTGTTGCTCTCTCCACCCAAGCACTCTTGTAATTCTCATTAGGAATCTATTCTAATGAAATGCCCACTATGGTCATGCTAATTTCCGCTACACATAAGTTATTAGGACATTAAATGTTACAAGAAAACCATCCTTCATTGAAAGTAGAGTATCTTTTTTGCTTGCATCTATGGATCAGGTCACATTGCATTCTCTTTGCCTATGGTACTCCACTGCTACTTTCGATTTCTCCTTAAGTTCTGCTTCCCTTATGTCTTCTGTTTGGCGAGCAACCGTCTCTGCCCTTGCCCTTGTATTAACATATGTGTGACATCTACAACAGTGACTTGTGGCAATAGTTCAGGGGGGTATAACAAAATTTCCCTCATTTTCTTATCCCTGCAGTCATTGGGTACCAGAAGTTTGTCATACCTCCACCTTACCCTTTTTAGTGTCTCGCTGTCTTTGTCCATTACAGTCACCCTGTGGGCATGGGCTGCTACAATGGTCATGTCACTGAAGTACTCAAGCAGGAAGTCCTCTGCTGCTTCCTGTAGAGCCATCAATGCAACCACTTTCCACCTTTTAGTTTCCCAGGTCGCTTCCTCACAAATGGACCTCACCATCCTCTGGAAGGGCATATTTGGTATGCACAGATCAACACATTTCCACGCCTTCCTGATTTCTCTGAAAAGTCCCATGCAGCTCTGTAACTTCTTCATCCTTGGACCTTTCAAAATCTTACTTGGTTTTCCAGGTCTCTTCTTTGGGTTTGCAGATCTGCTACTTGCCTTAGCTGCTAACCCTGGTCCCTTGCCCCCCTTTCTTGTAGTGGCCCTTGTTCTAGCCATTCCACTGTATACAAATAGAAGAGTGTATCTCTCTCTCTCTCTCTCTCTCTCTCTCTCTCTCTCTCTCTCTCTCTCTCTCTCTCTCTCTCTCTCTCTCTCTCTCCCCAAAACTCTCCTTGTCTCTCACCAAAACTTATCTCATTACTAACGGTGCGTCCCCAAAACTCTCCTTGTCTCTCACCAAAACTTATCTCATTACTAACGGCGCGCGTGAAAGAATTTTTAACGATAAAATACGCCTCCGCGCATCGTTAGTGAAAAGGAAAGAGAGAGAGAGAGAGAGAGAGAGAGAGAGAGAGAGGAGAGAGAGAGAGAGAGAGAGGAGAGAGAGAGAGAGAGAGAGAGAGAGAGAGAGAGAGAGAGAGAGAGAGAGAGAGAGAGTCTCTCTCTCTCTCTCCTCTCTCCTTCCCCCCCTGTCTCCACCTATTTCTCTCTTTCTTCTCCTCTCTCTCTCTCTCTCTCTCTCTCCTCTCTCTCTCTCTCTCTCTCTCTCTCTCTCTCCTTCCCCCCTGTCTCCACCTATTTCTCCCTCTCCCTCTCTCTCCCTCTCTCTCTCTCTCTCTCTCTCTCTCTCTCTGTCCTTCCCCCCCTGTCTCCACCTATTTCTCCCTCTCTCTATAACACACACACACACACACACAAACTCTCTCTCTCTCTCTCTCTCTCTCTCTCTCTCTCTCTCTCTCTCTCTCTCCAAAGAAGACCAAAACACTCTCTCTCTCTCTCTCTCTCTCTCTCTCTCTCTCTCTCTCTCTCTCTCTCTCTCTCTCTCTCTCTCTCTCTCTCACTCATTCTCTTTGCCTCTCCATATTACTAAAGGCGCACGTAGAGACATCCAAACAGTAGTTGGCTGTCTCCGCGCGCCTTTAGTACAGAGAGAGAGAAAGGTTCTATGTGAGTGTGTGTGTGTGTGTGTGTGTGTGTAAGAGAGAGAGATATGGTAATTTCCTGTTGACAGAGAATGAGAGAGAGAGAAAGAAACAGAGAGAGAGAGACCTTTGAGAAAGAGAGAGGGTGATACAGAGAGAGAGGCACAGGGAGACCTTTGAGAGAGAGAGAGAGAGAGAGAGAGAGAGAGAGAGAGAGAGAGAGAGAGAGAGAGAGAGAGAGAGAGAGAGAGAGAGAGAAGGCCAAACCTTGGTAGAAGACGCAGACGCACTCTCACTTTCTCCTTCTCTCCCTCTCTTTCACTCTCTCGGTGTCTCTCTTTCTCTCCCATACATTTTAGGTGTCACTCGCTAACCAATCCCGCCGCATTAAATGACCGAAAGTGCGGCATCATTCTGTAGAGATTCTATTTTAATGAACACGGGGGGCGCCGCCATGTGTTAACGATTATACGTGTCTAGAGGGAGGGGGAGGGGGAGAGAGAGAGAGAGGGAGACTTATTACTGTCACACACACACACACACACACACACACACACACACACAGAGAGAGAGAGAGAGAGAGAGAGAGAGAGAGAGAGAGAGAGAGAGAGAGAGAGAGAGAGAGAGAGCGCAATGGAGCAGACGCCTCCCATGGAGTTTCTGCAAACTCCCCCCACAAAAGGTCATCTCTTTCGCTCTCTCTCTCTCTCTCTCTTTCTAACAATAGCTAGCAGAGTGTGTGTGTGTGTGTGGAAACAAACAAATCTATACTGTTGAATACACACACACACATAGACGTAGATACACACACACAGACACACACATACACACTCTCTCTCTCTCTCTCTCTATACTAAAGGCGCGCAGAGACAACCAAGTACTCTTTGGAAGTCTCTATGCGCGCCTTTAGTACTGTGGAGAGGTAGAGAGAAAGAGTGAGTGAGAGAGAGAGAGAGAGAGAGAGAGAGAGAGAGAGAGAGAGAGAGAGAGAGAGAGAGAGAGAGAGAGAGAGAGAGAGAGAGAGAGAGAGAGAGAGAGAGAGAGAGAGAGAGAAAACAAACACTTGACATTGGTTCCTGATGATGAATAAGATTAAGGTCCAGTAGGCAGAAGAGACTGAAACCGGACCCAGAGCTTGTGCCAGGATTCCAACCTTTACAGGCTCAGTTGCTTAGCGCTTCTGCCAAAAGAACTGTTGACTTCTGTAAGGACTTTGATAAAAAAGAGTCAATCTGTGAAGATGAGTCAGAGAGGTCGGCTAGCCAAGAGGATCCCTCACCCTCTACAGTACTTGTCAAGAAAAATACAAGAAAGAGGAATATAGACTTCTCAGATGATGCACATCTCCCAGCAAGCAGTCCTTGTGCAAGTAAAGGTAAAGCCAAAGAGGATGTGCCTTCTCTAGAAGAGCCAGCTATAACTGATGAGAGACTGTTCGATTTTGCAGCATCGTGTGGTGCTGGGGACAAATATGATCTAGTTCATTCTATGTTTAACCCAAAATTTGATATTGAAGACCTTTTAGCTCAGCACATTGAATTGTTGCAGCTCTACAAAGATCAATTTGAACTTATGGTGCAGGTAGGGAGGGTTGTTCTGCCCAGTATGGCTGTGGTTCATTTAAATGACTGCAGTGGCAAAGGACAAGGACTGAAGAAGTATAGGGAATTACCACCTGCTTGCCGACATTCAGCTTGCCCTTTGCACCAAAAAGAGTGCAAACTTATTCAGGAATCCTTTGGCTTTATGATTTACCTGAACAGCCTGTTTAGATTCCTCATGCAGAATCCTGATGAGGTGATAGAGGAGCAGGATGCAGCACTAGACGAAGAATGCGAGGAGACAACACACATACAAGAAGTCGAGGAGGTTGAAGATACAGTCGACCTTGAGGTTGAGGCAATTGAAGCTCAAAGAAGTAAGATGCTCTCTGTGAAAACAACAGAAATCAAACTACCCTTGGATGTTAGTAACTTCACTAAGAAGCATGCTCAGATGATGTTGCCTGCTGTGCCTGAGTTCAGGATTGGAGACATGACCTATATCTTTTTACATGATGTGCAAAGCATCTTTTATTTAAGGGAGGACTTCTCCCTGGCTATCATTTCTAGAATCCAAGAGGAGAGGAGTGGATTTGTTTTAGAGGATAGTAGCGATGATGAGGCAATGGAAACATCCAGCAATCCAATGGAATGCCTCCGAAGTTGCTTTGAGAAAGCTGAAAAATACAAGGAGACACTACCGGATGAAGCCACCTTCCAAGCAATAAGACAAAGCCTAAGACCATCAATAAGTCACAAAGAAGTGGAGGATTGTTTTAAGCATTCAGGTCAGGAGTCAACTGTGTCTGTGGATCTGTGGCAGGAAAACCTCTTTTTGCAGGATGAGAGCTTCATGGTAACTCTCTCTCTCTCTCTCTCTCTCTCTCTCTCTCTCTCTCTCTCTCTCTCTCTCTCTCTCTCTCTCTCTCTCTCTCTCTCTCTCCGTCCGTGTCACTTACTCAGACATGATATGTGCAGTCTTGGATTGCTGACAAGGATGACTTCCTTTGACGGCATACTCGAGAGTATTATGAAAGAGATGCGGCCCTAGCACAATACCTTTCGACACTTTGCGAGGCGCCGATAATAAGTTTTCACAATGGAATGTCACAAGAGGGTAGAACAACAACTTACACATTAAAGACACTATCACACTTCTTGGGTGGACCCGTGCTGCCCAAAAGTGTAGATAAAGTCATTCTTGTGGACGAAGTGTTTTCCAGAGATTTTGTTGGTTATTGCCCGGGCGATACAGGTGGTCGGGCGGCATATTACTACACTTACACAACAATGGCACTAGCTCTTGGCAGACAAAACCCGGATGAACTTTTAGAGTATGGCAAACATCTCATGATTCGTTACAAGGGTGATCTACCAAAAAACAAAATTGAACCTTCAAAATCTTGATACACTTCAAGTAGCAATTGTATTAAGATCATGTATTACAGAAATATTGAAATTTTGTACAATGTCATCCACTCAGAGTTTCTTTCTCCACTTGTGGTTCACATACACCATTGTCTCTCTCCACCTTCGTTGACCTTCACGAGCACCTGAGTTGTTGTATGCCATTGATCTTTTAATTTTATTTTGTTGTAAATGTCTGATGGCTTGTTCTGTTGCCGAAGAGGCCAAGACTTCTTTTGCTGTATTCGATGGATGATTCTACTATAGAACCATTCAAATAGTTATCTCAAACTGTTAGCCTTGATTCCGAGAGCCACCATGTCGTGTGTGCCTGAAATAGGCATTTCTGGCCATGTAATGAGACTTTTCCATCCCTTGGCTATTCCATATGGCCGGGTTCCCATACTTTTGTATAAAATATGGTAAATGATTGAAAATGATGTGCTGGATATGAAAACAGATTACTTTTTTACACTCACATAGTTACACATAAAAGAGAATCAAATACACAATAATACCATGTAGTGAGTAATCTGGGTGTTTGTCCATGCTGTCTTGAATGATTCTTGAGAAGGTTGAGATTCTCCTTGAACTTGTTCATATCACCTTGTGACCAGTTATCTTTGTCGCACATCAAAAATAGCATGTCTGTCGATCGCCAAGCCTCAGCCTTCGCGTTACTAGTAGTTGGTTCTTGATCTTTGACTGCAATATGCAGCTTTTTCCAGCTCTGATACTCTACCTTGATAACATAAGATGTGTTATATATTTTTCGATGCTTTGTTAGCTTTGGATCTCGTATTCCTTGGGTTTTAGATAAAAACCTCCGTGCCTTCACCCCACCAATGGATAGTTTGCATGGGACATCCTTCTTAGCAGTTGATCTCTTTTCATCCCGTTGGATTTTCACATTGCCACCATGAAGCCCCATATCCAACAATACAATTTCTAAGAACTGCAGGGCCACCTGTCGCTCTACTGAGCTCTTGATTTTCCAAGAAACCCCGATATATAAGTAGACCAATTTCTCCACAATTCTACAAAGTGCATGCATTGTACAGATGTGAACATTCACAAGTGGTATTTTCAAAACCAGTCGAAAAGTAGGGTCCTCAATGTGACGTGTTGGAGCTTTTCTCCACCACTTTGGGTCCATGACCTTTGCAGGCTCCATGCAAAACAAACACGACGACTTTGCCATTATACATGCACTTTAATGTTTTGAGGTCACCTGCAAGATGCCACTGAACTTGAAAGTCTCCCCTTCCATCTAGACGTAGTACCTCTCCCTGGTTAGTCTGTCGATCAATCACCTCTCGAACATTAGTTTGATGGAACACCCAATATAGAATCTCATGATATTCTTTCTTTACCTGCAACACAAAATAAATGAGACTTAAGTAGATGTGAACATTTGAGCTCAGTTGAGAATCTCGCTTACCTCAAAAGCACCAAGCCACCATATGTTAGATTCTGATTGAACACTAAAATACAAAGGATCATCAGTGGGACACTTTGAGAGGGCTCTATTTATTAAAGTAATAGTACCACGCTCTAGCTTCTTGTCTTTAACAAGCTCACACTCATCCTGTTTCAACACAAAATGTAATACCCCTAGTGACTCTTCAAATGTGATGTTGTAAAACTCCACCATTCTCTTCTGCAACATCTGCAGGTCCATTAAAATATTATTGAACTCATCATATGCTATGTTTGCTCCATGGCCACTGTAAGTTGCTTTAATATGAAACGGATGTCCAAGATATTCTCCCTATGCATCGTTAAGCTGAAGCCTCTCTTTCCAAAAACTTGAGGCTGATGATAAAAGTTTGGATTTTATTCCCTTTTTAATAAAGATGGATGAGATAGATTTCTGTATAGCTGAATATCCTCTTTTGCTTACACCAAGTGAATCAAGTGTGCCTTGTATCTCTTTTGCAGGCACTGAGTTGTCTGAAATAAAGCGGTCCACTATATTTCGCTGTAGGACCTTAAACTTCTTGTCATGTACTATATCTGGTGCAAGGCTTCTACTTATAAGTGGCTTCAATATCTTTCCTATATTGGCTTTGGGGTCAATGTTTTCCTTATCAGGATAGATTGAATCTCTACATGAAGACAATGCATAAGTAAATAACAGAAAATTTACTTAACTAACACTATTTAGACACATGAAAACAATGCATAATTAGAAAAACAAAAAATTAACTTAACTAAGACTATTTAGTCAACCAAGAAGCATCACCTTAATGCTCAGATTCTTTTCTTGAGACCTCCGGATGCAACCTGCAATGTTTCAAGATTGCGCAATTTCTTCTTTCGGATACGACCACCCAAGATGGTGTCCTTCATTTGACAACTTTGTACCTTTCCTTTCAGTTCCTGTACCTCTGTTTTGTGCTGCAAAATGGTAACTTGATCTGTAGAATGCAAATGTGAAAGACGAACAATCTCACATTGTTGAGCTTGGAGAATGCCCTTATAAGTTCAAGCTTGCCTTGTAAGAGATTTACAATAACCCAGAAGGCCGTTTTCTCCATCACTAGCAAAGGTCATAAGCTTGTAGGATTGACAAATGCTGGAGACGCATTAGTCATTGGATTCTTAGGATAGAGACAGCCTCTCGTCCAGATATCTATGTGTTTAGCTCCCTGAGCTTTGAGCGTGTCTATGGATGCGGGAGGTATATGTGTGTTTGCTTTACTCCGCTTAATCAATGGTTGGTACTCATTGTCCAAATCAATGTGAAGGTGATATTTGGCTCGTTTCTGCGTAACATTTGTGCCATTTGAGGAGTGCGCCATTAGCCAAAGGTGCAGGTTTAATGAAAAGTGAATAGTTGCTATGGCTTCGTCCCTCCATGTTAGCCTCATTCCCTCCATGTTGACGAGGTGCATTCGATGCAACTGATCATGAAAAGAAGATTATCCCTCAATCATTACGGATGAATGTTCAGAAGGGTAAAGAATCTACTTAAAGTACACTTTTTGAACTTTTACCATGACAGACCCACCTCTATTATTCGCCATATTTTCTAGAGAGAGAGAGAGTGCGAAAAATACATTTTCTTAGAAGGCCCTCCAAATGACCTCCAAAATTTCCTAATGACTGTTACACACTCACCATTGCCTAGCTCTTAGGCTTCTTCACTACAACCACACACCTCCTTGTCCGAAGAATCTGTCGATCACTGTTTATCCCTACCCAACACACGTGGCTACGACTTTGACTATCCAAGTAAGTCTTCTTCCTCTACCGACTTACCGTCCTCACAGTGTATGGGTAGAAGAAAAAAATGTCGGAGAAGATGCATGATACCATAGATGAAATTTTGGCAATAATCACCTCTCTTAAAGCTTCTCTACCACATATTCCCCATAGCAAGATACAAAGGTATGTGTTCACTGAGCAGGCCGAAGCACTGCTGTGACTATGGGACTTATATGTGGTGGTGCAAGCTACAAGAATAGACTTTGACACGACTATAATCAAGCAGGTTCTTGATTCCTTCAATGCCGAGGATGGTAGTGCTGTTGTCAACGGTATGAAAGTCACAATAAATCCTGAAAATATTGCTTATGATTTCAAAATGCACAATGAGCCAAAGCCGACCACAACAGATAAGTTCGGCTCTAAAAGAGGATGAAGTGGCCAAGAAGAAATGAAAGGCTAGTTCACAAGGGGTCCTAGTAGTAGTAGGACTCGACGTCCCCTCAGCCTACAGATTTGTTGCTGAGGCCATTAGCCTGAAGAACAACCCTACCTATGTGTCAGAAAAGCTGGTTGCTATGCTACATGCAAAAAGATTAGACGCTACAGCTAAAATCAACTCATGTCAGATCTTATCTCATAATGTGCTCCAACATACTACGAAACTGAAATCTCAGAATTATTCAAAGCTTGACATGTCTGGAAATTTTTGTACTGGGACAACTACTTTAGATGCTCATTATCTGGTACGGATGGCTTGGACTCAGAAGCCCATCCCATAGACTAACAATGTTGAGCTCTCTTTAGATGAAGAGGCTCCAGGAATTCACTTGGCTCTATCTGGACAAAAGAGGAAGGCCACACAGGTGGAAGCCAGTGGTTTGAAGAAACCAAGGATTACATTGGCCAAAAGCACTGCTTTATTAAAGAAACTGGAGAGTCAGGTTAAGTCTTTGCCTCCTAGTAAACTTTTAGCAGGCTAGACTTCAGCCACACCTGAAGAACAGACTCCAGCATGGACTAGTGCTAGGAAAGGCTAGCAAGAAGAGTAAACTCCAATAGACACTAGTGCTAGAAAAGACCAGCAAGAAACAACTAGTGTTGAACAGCTGGCAGTTCATACTGACAAGGGAAAGGGTTTAGAACCTGCCAATCCATCTAGAAAAATTCATTTCCGTGAATTGGCTTTATCCCTATCCAAAAAGGATAGATTGCAGTAGTTACAGAATCACCCTCTCAACAAACAACTAATTCTTCAAAAACCTGACTTTACAACATTACCTTACCTGGCTCCTGTTACAGTTTATGAGCCAATCCACTCTGACCGGCAATAGTGGTGGATAGCTACTTGGTGCTTATTCAATCATCATGGAGCACAATTGTCAACACCTTGGGACAAATGATGGATGCATTAGCTTCCACTGATGACGTTTCTAAATTAAAAGAAGGACTAGGAAGCAGCCAGCAACAAGTTCAAAAATTGAAGCAGGATATAGGGGCACAATCTCTGAGGCATAGTATAGCTGAAAACTAGTCAGTCAGAACAATTCAAGAACTACAAGCAAAGCTGTCTAAGCTTGAAACAGAGAATAAGCAGTTAGCTGAAGATCCTTGAAGGTAGAAGCTGTGAGAAATGCTGACAGATTTCAGACTATGCTGAGAATGAAGAGGGTAGATTACAATGCGTTGCTGACTAACCACATTGCATTGAAGGATTCTCTAACAAAAATGTATCTGTATAATAACCTAGATGATATTTTGAGTCTAGAGGGCAATGTCACTCTGAATATGGATAATCTGAAGGCGTTGATGGAGACCATGCAGAGTGTTTTGCAAGACAAGCTCTATGAATACAACAGTGCTTTAGCAAATCAAGCTATCTTGGACTATATTGATAAGCTAAATGATCCTGATTAGGATTCTGAGAAAGCAGAAGAGTAGGATGAAGAAGGGGAGGATGAGCCAACACATAAACCTGATGATGATGATAATACTCCGCCTTGCCCACCCTGTAGGCTCTGGTGCTAGTGGATCAACGTCCACAGGGGGCAATCAACCCAACAAGGACCAGCCAGACTAGTAGTCGAGGGACCCATAATCTGATGATCAACAACCAGGCGATGGACGGACGGACAACACTGAAGGTTCTCCAGTACACCAGTCACAATGCAGTTTAGATGACGGCAAAGGAAAAGCCTAAGCTATGATTGAGTCCTTAAAGGGTGATGAGCAACATTCATTACAACTCATCACACTGAACAAGAGATTGAGACATCAACAAGCTCCTATTGATAGGATGTATTTGGAGGATGATGCTCCAAACCCATCCTATTACTAGGATATATTTGGAGGATGATGCTCTTATCTTTGATCTGGAACGCTTTCAAAGGCTATATATTGGAGCAAAAGAAATGATTCAGCATTGGAAATCAACTGCCTTCCATGATCAAGAATTGTGCCAATTGCCTGTACATCCCAACAGAATCCTGCTGCTGTCTGCTGGAAAGGGTACCTGAGTGGACCTGACTTCTGATGATAGGATAGTCAATCCACACTAGCAGCAAAAATCCACTACAGACTGACATTCTCTAGCCCTTGAACTAGATCTACTGCTTGGAAATATGCCTACATATAAGTGCATGACGGAAGTGAGAAATCAACTAAAAGAAGTTTTACCTTAAATGCAAATTGCCAAAGGAGTTTTGGACCAGAGGGTACATGCTATTATTGAAGATCAGACTTCCAATAGTAAAGGACCTGGGACTCAAATGACATTAGGGAAACAGGCAACTGCTCTCCGAAGACTCTTTCAGCTAGTCCGAGTTACTAGGAAGATGATGCAACAGGAGAATCAGGCTGTTCTCAATTTGTAGGAATTTGTGTCCGATTCTCCACTTCTCCTGTATGCATTTCCTGCTAAAGATGCTGAACTACCCAGATTTTTCCCAGCTTTGTATCATC
Source organism: Adiantum capillus-veneris (assembly GCF_014529385.1). Taxonomy (NCBI): domain Eukaryota; kingdom Viridiplantae; phylum Streptophyta; class Polypodiopsida; order Polypodiales; family Pteridaceae; genus Adiantum; species Adiantum capillus-veneris. The sequence continues at coordinate 76,806,217 of NC_140943.1, read as the reverse complement.
AGCATCCAAAACCAGTGGATTGGCTCACCTACTTCAATATTACTAATGGACTTCAGGACTGGTATGAGCGAGCCACTGTAGAATGGAAAACCTGGAAAACCCCGACCAATGATGCTCTCAAATTGAATGATGTCATGGAACTACAAGGAGAAATGCAGATGTTCAAACTCTGTATGGGATAGTGGAAGATCCAACTCCATGGTTTAACGAAGATCACAAATTAGTTGCTTCAACTGATTGTGGAGTCTTCCAAGATACTTGAAAAGGATATCGGTGCTAAACCAAGACTTTGGAAACAGTACAGAGATATGGCTGAGATTCTCTTTGAAGCAAGAGTTAAAACAAATCAGCCTCTTCTGGAGAGATGGATCCACACAGCCACGCATTGTCATAAATTGGCCAGAACCCGTTTGACAAAGGGAAAACACACTCTGTATGATCCCGACACCAAACCTCCAATCCTCTCACGCCTTATGAATTTGAGATGTCCACTGAAAGGCGAGATCAACTTGAGCAGGAGGCCATTTACAGAATTATCTAGAAGGACAATGCTGGCACTGGGACTTCTAAGGCATCAGGAAGAGGAAGCGGGTTTAGTGGAAGGATACTGGGTAGTTCCATCTCAGAATCAGACGGTGGATTTTCCCAGTGAGGCATTGTAATTTATTTGGCTGGGCACCCTTGGAGTTACAACTATAGGGGTGTCAAGCACTCAACAAGCATGAAGTATGGTATAAAGCTAGCAATACCAAAAGAGTATTACCATGAGGAACATTGGCCATACCATGAGGAACATCGGCCAAACCAACAACCAACAGGGTTTAGGGTTTAGGCCAAACAGAAGGCCGGATGGTTTTCTCCAACACCAAATCAAAATCAGGCGGTGGAATTTTTTTTCCAATTTTTTTGGAATTATACCAAAATTCAAGAAAGGAGGGAAGGATGTAGAAGACGAGGACAATCCCAGTAGGCAGGAATTGTCGCTTAGAAAGACGAACAACGGATTAGTCACACCAACAGTAATTATCGTAGGCAAATACAGTAACTCTTGGGAGCTATAAATAGGACCCGTTACACTTAATTGGGCTTCTTAGCTTCTTAGTTGTTCTGAGCTTTCTCGCTTCTTCGCTTAGTTGTTTGTCTTCTGACTTTAGCTCTCTAAGCATTCTCGGGTTATGAAATCTTTGCTTCTAGTTGCACTCTGTAATTAATGATTCTGTAATCACTTGAGCTTAAACCCATTATACAATGTACTGGTTGTCCTTGAGCTATTATATGAATCTGCAAATACTCTTTCCAGTCTTTCAATGTGTCTCTTGTTTCAGTATAATCTTCTAGTTCAGTTATCTATTTAGTCTAGTCAGTTCTCTATTCTAGTCTCACTAACTAAAATGAGGACATAACCAATAGCTTTAAATTCTAACACTGGAATTAGCTGTCTGAAAAGATCAGTTCCAATTCTTGGTAGCTTCGCCTTGCAAGGCAAGGTTGCCCATATCTTGTTGCAACGTAGTAACAAGACATTTCACAAACATTGGGGCATCATCAGTAGCACCTTCATGTGCAAAATCAAAGTTATGAATATTCATTCTACTCTTTTGAATATTTTCAGCCATGCTAATTAAACTTATGTATATGCTATTTTGTGCTTTGGTACTCACAAAAACCTTAGTTGCTACTCTTCTTTACCTTTAAAATTAGCTCTCAATTAGCCACACCCATGGTCTAGAGACTATTGATTGCAAAGGATAGTGGAGAGGGTATAACATTGCTCAATTGATTATGGTTTTTGTTAAGCTTGCTAGTAGGCTGAATAATGGTTAAGTCAATGGCAAGCCCGGAGAGACTCCATTATTAAGTCTATAGTTCACAATAGTGTACCTCGATCTAAGTCCTTTTCAACCAAGATAATAGATCCATTTCCCACTTACCCTCTTGCAATGAACATGTCCAACCTTTAATGGACAACTTAAGGACCTCTCTTCTTAAGCAAGAAAGAGAAACCAATAGCTCTGATACCAATGTAACGGAAATGGACTATGAACATTGAGAATAGTAGAATTAAGGAAACTAGAGAGAGAACTAGAGAACTCGACAATAGTTGAGGACCAAAATGTATGTGGAGCCGGTTCCCCCTCCAAAAGCCTTTTGTATTAAAGATTCTCCCATAAAGAGAGACTCGGTACAATACATTGAGACCTTGATGGTGCAATCAAGATAGAGATCTTCATGCACCATAATTATGCCAGTAACTTAATCTAATGAAAGAATTAACTTGTCCCTGGTCTCAGTCCCAAGACCTCAAACACCTTTCAAGGTGGAGAGAGCTAGCAAGGAATGAAGGTAGGGAAGAGAAAGAAGAATTGTCTTACGAGAAAGAAATAATCTCCTCGCTTGTATCACTCTTGTAGCTTAGCATATCATGGTAGCATAGTAATGGAGATGAAGAAGATGGAAACATTGCAATTTGGAGCATGGATCTTGGTTGGATTTGCATTCCATAACCAAGAGTTGTTGGTGTAGGCTCTCAACTTCTCAAGCTTGGAGAAGGAGATGGAGTTCTTGCTCAACACACCATGAAAAATGAGTGTGTGTGTGTGTGTGTGAGAGAGAGAGTATATGGTCAAGATACCCCCCTCTTTGCTTGGATCGACCCCTCTTCCTAGCTCAAGCTTGAAGTAGATTGGACCTTCTCTGGACTAGCCAATCACATGCATTAGACATATCAAGCAACCATGGTAGTATTTAGACAAGTGTCCTACTTTCCCCTTTGAAAGAGGGCTTCAAAAATGCTTAAACTATTAAATAAATGAACTAAATTCTCATTGGATCCCTTTAGACATTAATTGATAGGCTTTACTACATGAGGGCATCATGTGTAGGTGCTTGCCATGTGTCCTTGTTGATTCTTAAGTCTTGGGCTTGCCTTGAGTGAGTGAGTGTGTGTGTTCTCTCTCATGCCGCTAGCTTTGGGGCTCGCCCCCCTTCTTGTAGGGATCATGTTGACTTTGGAACACCTCACCCCCTTGAGCACCTTAGTCATGAAGCCCCTCAAGAACCTTAGTCATTAAACATGACAAGCATCTCAAGCACCTTAATCATCAAGCATGATAAGCATCTTAGTCAGCAAGCACAACAATCACCTCAAGCACCTTAGTCAACAAGCACGACAAGCACCTCAAGTTTGGGCTAGGTTCCCACCTCAAGCTCAGCCCTAGCTTGCCTAAGGTCCTAGGTCTAAGGACTTTTAACACTACCCTTTGGAGGTCTTTAATGAAGCTAACCCTAAGGTCTTTCAAGCTCCATTATCTAGCATTGTACTTTGACATACCATCTCTCATTTGGACCCATTGACTTTGGTCCTGTGCTAAGATAGATCCATAAGCACATGTCTATATTCTAACTCTTGTTCCCGTGTATTCTCCCACATTAAATGATCAGTTTAATATGAGAGTGCTTCAAAGGTCTGAAACCATGAAGATGGGACCATGTCCAAAATTATCACCAAGGCATTGTGCACCTTTCACAATACTAAAGAGAGTTGGAGATATGGCTTACAAACTCCAATTACGAGAGACAAATAGCACACATCCACTAGTATTCCATGTTAGCAGACTAAAAAAGAAGTTGGATCAATATGATAATCTTATTCAAGATGATTAGATAGTGAAACTCATAAATACTTAATCTCTTCCACATGAGTCGAATAAATTAATAGACACTAGAGAAAAACGAACTAGAAATACGATTTATAAAAAAGAGTGTTTATTAAGTGGAGAGATTGTTCTAAAGAGATTTCAACATGGGAGCAACAAGTAAGCACTTTTCAGAAAAGGTTCCCCAACTTTAGGATCACTCCTTCCAATAAAATTTTTGAGGACAAAAAATGTTCTTGAGGGGGAAGGAATGTGATACACCCTATAGCTGGTCGGACACGCATGCACGCCATTAGAGCTAGGGGTCATGGCCATGAGAACCGCCTCTAAGCATGGATAAGGGCAAAGTGTCAAATTAGTGAGGGAATTTTCCATGCACGAGGTTGGCATTCTGCAAGCCATGAGAGGGGGGAGGAGAATGCTCGGTGTATGTGTGTAAGCAAATAATATTACAATGACTACATTAATCAAGACTCAAGACATTGGGTTAGAAAAATTCATGCATTCATGAAAGGCTACTAAGCCAGCATGAAGGTACACAAAAGAAATCCTTCACCATAGCACCGTGCAAAAACATTTGAACCATAATAGAATGTAAACATAAACCACATCTAGGTACAAATAACATAACATCTTCACGGATATGACATAAATTTTGTCTATGCTATGCCATTCATACGATATAGCCTTGCTATGTACACCGTATGCAAAATTGCCATGCTTGAAATGTTCTAATAAGTGGATTTGACCACTACATAGGTACTTTTTTGCAAAAGATAATTAAGAAGGGCACCCGTGTCAGTCCTAGAGACACATATTCTCCACATGTGAAATATGTCTCACATAGTGATGTCAATAAATGTGACATCCGTTGAGTACGAAACGTACTTATGTGTGGAGGTAACTGGAAACACTCAGCGACGACAGGAGTGAGATGAACCCTTATAAACCTTGCTAAGCCAAACTTTATGAGTTCCTAGACCATGTGTTACACCTTGTGATTGACAACACCTACCAAAAACGATCCCTACTTTGTGGACCTATGACTGTCTTAAGAGAACCACTAGAAGATTATATATACCCGTAGTGGACCCTTGATTCCATCATAAGGAAAATTAACTTGGATATGAAAAAATTATGAGAGGAGATACCTGATACACTAATCTTTGATCCTTCTCATAACTGGTACCTTATAGCTATGCACAACCATGTCATTGGCATCAAGAAAAGTTGTGCAACACTGTCACACAACCTTAAAAAAACCCTTGTCTTTATCTTGTCCAAGAACTAGATAATCTTCGCAATCTAATTGCTTCTTGCTAACATAGCTCTTAACATATCCTCTAGCACTTGATTGACTCTTTCACTCTGGCCATCCATTTCAAGACGATCTGCTGTACTTAGGTTGAGTTGTATGCCCAATTGTTTAAACACATCCCTCCAAAATTGAGTGTTGAAGTTGGGATCACAATCACTCACAATATTACTTGGCAATCCATACAACCTGTACGAATTATCCACAAATAACTTAGCTAACTCTGGAGTCTTAATGGTTGAATTGGTTGGAATAAACATGCATAGTTTAGTCAAGGTCTACGACCTCCCCTACCGAGTCATGACCTTGTACAGTGGTTGATAAACCCACAACAAATATTCTAGAAATACTGCACCTATGGTGCAAAATGATTCATAAGCTATCAACTTCATGAATTTGCATACCTCTCCAAGTAAGTCTTTGCTAAACACTAGGGCCCATAACACCTAGTGTGCTTGCCTTTAGCAAAACCGTACTCGAACCTGCATTTTCATGATTTCCTCATAATTTTAACTGCCAATGCGTATGGTGAATGTTATTCTTATAGAAGAATGGGTAAAAAGCTTATTGTAATCACTTGAAAGCCTTGCTAAACCATTGAACCATAATAGATTGTGAAAAATAATCACATCTAGGTACCAACCATGAAACATTTTTGTTAACAGAGCATAGCCTTGTTATAAGTGTAAATAACCATCCGTCAATGTTTACAATACTTGTAACCTCAACAAGTCTGTCCTTAGTACCCAATTATTTTTGGCAACTAAAATTGTTCCTAATATTGTGTGCTCAAAATATTCAAACCAATGGATATGACTAGCAATTAAGGACTCTGTTGTGACACATCATTAGGAAACAAGCACCAATGTCAGTCCCAGAGACTCATATTCTCCACACGTGGAATATGTCTCAAAAGATGATATGAGAAAAAGTGACATCTAGCAAGTACGACATGTACTTGTGTGTGGAGCTAATTGCAAACTCTCAGCAACATGAGCAAGAGGCACCCTCATATACTTTGCTCCACACTAGCTAAACCAAACTCCATGAGTTCGTGGACCATGTTGCACACCTTGTGACTAACAACATGTGCCAAAAAAAATGCTACCATGTAGATCTGTAATTGCTTCAATAGAGAGAAAGTCACACCACTTTACCAATATGCTATGCTCTTACATGACCTTGTTATGCGACTGAAAAGAAAATTGGAATAAAGCATACTCGCAAATACATCCCGCTTGTAGAGCGTAACCAAACTTAACCAAATCAGATGCTTTCAATGAGGTTGAAAATAGGTTACACTTACCCGTATTGCCAATGCATCTTACCACCTAGAAAGATAAACACTAAAAATAGAGATTCGTGAAGATAAAGAAATTTAAACTGTTAATTGCGGATGTTGCCTGCAATCTGAACCCCTTGGTTTGATCTTGGAAATCCAAATCCCTCGGTGAGGGTCTGGAAGGAACTTATGAACTATCCCTTGGCAGAATTTAAACACCTTTCCTTGAAATTATAACTATAAAGAGGCCAATAAATGACTAATGACATGTATAAAGTGATAGATAAATCACAAGTGGGTCATACCCCTTAGAAACTGTGCTCCTAGAGATGCATTGAGTACCTGGAAACACAAGATCCTTTCAAGTTGGAATCGTATTCACAAGTGGATATGTGCTAGACATAAAAGTGTATACCCTTGGGTTCTTATGGACATCTCTGTTGTTTGAAACAATTATCGCATCCATACACAGTGGTATATACAAGCCTGTACAAATTTTAAATCAGCAAAAACTCAGCTTGATCTTTGCACTTCAAGTACGTGGTACGAAAGTGAAACCTAGACCATCATTAATGACAAGATGCTTGCCTATCCATTAGAAGTGATGTAAATTCAACTACGTAGATTTGGTCAACCTTTAAAACAATCTTTGATGGATTACAAGCAAACGGCTCTTAGCCATTCGAAAATAGATAGCTCGTAGCCCTTTGAAAATAGACGAATCTTAGCCTTTATGTCAATTTAAACTTCATGTTCAGTATATTGATTGATGAATACTTATTTTTGTGGTGTCATTTCCACTTTCTTGTTGAGAGTCAGAGCACCCTGGTCCATGACTATGCACAACCAAAATATGTATCAAAATCCTACTTAAAAGGTTATCATTAGTTCCTGAGACAAAGAGAAAAGATAAAGAGAATTCTGGTTGAGGAACATTTTTTAAGTTATTATAGCGTGTGTAATGGAATTGGCCTATTAACTTGAGAGTTGCGGAAATTAGAGGGAGTACTTTTGTGAAATTACTTTGTGAACATAGCAGGTGAACATAATTGATGGAAACAACATAAACATATCATTTAGTTAACTTGGCATGAACAATACTTTTGCAAGAGAGAATTTAGAGAACATGACAACAGTTGAGGACCAAATTTATGTGGAGCCAGTCCCCCCTCCAATAGGCATTTGTATTATGATATCTCCCATCAAGAGAGACTTGTTACAATACAATATTTGTGCTCCTTGTGAAGTAGGTGATGCAATGAAGATGGAAAGCTTCATGCATCACGAGCATAACATAAACTTGAGGAAACCATTAACTATCCCAAGCCTCAATCCCAAGACTTCAAACACCTTCAAAGGTGGAGAGAGCTAGTAGGGAATGAGGGTAGGGAAGAGGAAGAAGAAACATTTCATAGGAGAAATAATTAGCTCCTCACTTATCATCACTCTTCTTGCTAGCATACATAATAGCATAGTAATGCATTAGGAAAAGTTTGGACTCAAAAATGGGCCTTGTAAGAATTGTTGATGTGGCATAGCTTTCAAAAAGTGGGGATCGGTAAATTTTTTACAAATAAGATCCAAACTTGTCGAAGGTTGGATATTTAGAATCTACTCTTCAAATGCTATCTATTGATATATAGCATGCATGTATCATACATTGCCTTCATGTAGATATAGAAAAAGGTGATTTTAGATTACCGTAACGGTAACAAAACCTGGCTGATTGAAAAAAAATGGCATAACTTTCATAGAAGTCATCCAAACTTTTCGGACCTTGGCTCTTTAGAATCCATTTTTCAAGAACTTTCCAATGATAGGTCATATCATGGGGTTCTAAGCAATATTTAGAGGGGTCTACCGGGTTGCTTTCTTTTGTACAATTTTGATGATGTGGCACTCTTAAAAGGCCCAAAAAAGAGTTCAAAATTTTCCTAATGGAATACGAAGAAGATGGCAAGCTTAAGCATTGAAGCATGGCTCTTGGTTGGATCAGCACTGTTACCATATACATGTGGTAGTGTGAACACACTAGGACCGCCTGTGCATTTTTTCCCTCTTTAGGAGGTTTTTTCCCCCGTGCATTGTATATACGCCCATCACTCTAGGGCTATCTATCTTTCCATTGCACACTAAGTAACACACTCTCTATTGTGTGCCTTGAGCTTCCTTCGTCTTCTCCAAGCTGTGTGTGTTTCTCCGCGACCCTAATTCCAACAATTGGTATCAGCGTAGGTCACGTCCATCCGGGCTTAGTCGCCAGCTGCTACAGCACATGCCTGCTCACTTTCTCCGATTTCAGTGATCTTTGGTGAGCGTTCACAGGTCGACAAAAATTTTGGGTAAGCTCGAAGAGCTTGGTCTGCTCAAAATTTTGATTTGAGCTCATTTCGGCCTCCGTTTCCACTACAGGCAGTACTGCACAGGCTATTTCGTCATTTTGTGCAGAATTTCTATCAGTGCCATTTTCTACATAACAGGTGCCTTATAGTATTCTACGGTTTCTGCTATATAGCACAGCTTGTTCCCGCTCCGTTTCTCCTATGTTCGGGCAGTTTTCACATCAGGTGCAGCATTTACCATGGCTGACAACGACAACACAAATGTGTTCAAGATGTTTGCTGCTGAGGACAGGTTGGATGGGGACAACTACCCTATGTGGGCTTATATGATGCAACATGTTCTTGTGTCAAAGGATGTCTGGAACATTGTGCAGGGCATTGATGTACGTCCTGGTTCTGAGGATGTAGGCGATGTTGAGGATGTTGCAGGTCTTGCTGCAAGGATTGCAGCTGTTAGAGTTGTTTTGCCTACGGTAGAACAAGCTCGTTGGGATGTTAAGGATGCGCAGACTCATGCATTTATTGTGTTTTCTGTGAAGCGCACCATTGTTCCTCACATCCGTTTAGCAAAATCTGCAAAACAGGCTTGGGATATTCTAGCAAGTCTTTATGCAAGCCGCAATGAGGCTAAAATTTCTTTGCTGCGTAAAGAGCTGGAGTTGAAGATTATGCATGAGGAAGATGATATGGACACTTTCCTTGCTAGTGTCAAGGATATCAATGAGCATCTTATTTCTACAGGTGAAGTCATTTCAGACAGTTCCCTTGTGCAGACTGTTCTTGATGCCTTACCAGATTCCTACCAGACTTTTGCTAGTACTTGGAGACTTATGACCCAAGGAAATCCTGAAGTTGTCAAGTTTGATGCATTATGCACATTGCTGTTGCAAGATTCACTTTCCAAAAAAAACACGACTAGGCAGCGTGTAGTTGAACAGGCTTTTATTGCTTCTCAAAGAAAGGGTGGTAACAGTAATGCAACCACTTCTTATGGTTCTGCTATGAGTGGCAAAAATTCTGTTCCTAATGCTTGATCAAGTCATGTCCTAAGTTGAAGGCCAAAGAGGCTAAGAGGAAAGAGGGTGGTTCCAGTGCAAATGCTGGTTCCACTACAAATGCAACCATTGTTGAGTCTTCTGTGAAAGGAGACTGTAATGGTGATGTTGATGCAGAATGGGCTTTTAGCGCAGAGTGCACTTACAATCCTGCTGTCCATGATGCATGCTTGTCAGTTGCTGCAGATTAACATGTGTGGTATTTTGACAGTGGTGCTACAAAGCACATTACCTCACATCGTGAATTGTTTACCTCTCTCGAGTCAGTCCCTCATGGGAATTCAGTCACTTGTGCCAACAACGCCTCTTATCCAGTTCAAGGAGTTGGAAAGATTGTGCTCACTGCTTTTAATGGCAGTTCCTTCACACTTGCTGATACACTTTATGTACCTGGGATCAAGAAGAATCTCTTGTCTGTATCCGCAGTTGCTAGACTTGGACTTGTAGTCAAATTTGTGGATGACAGATGTACAGTTCATGATCTCAGTTTTGGTGATGAAATTGTTGCATCTGGCCTTTTGTGCCGTGGGCTGTATAAGCTTACTTTGTATGACAAGTGTGAACAAAATTTTGCAAATGCTGTTGCAGATTCAAGGGCTATTTCAGATGCAAAACTTTGGCATGCACGTTTTGGTCATCTGAATTTTTCCAGTTTGCTGCGTTTGCAAAACTCTGATATGGTTGCTCTTTGCCGCCTCTTGAAGCACCTGTCAAACATGTTTGTGAAGGCTGTATTTTGGGTAAGATGCAGCGTTCTAAATTTCCAAAGGATGGTTCAGTTCGGGCCACATGCAGGTTGCAGCTTGTGCATAGTGATGTTTGTGGGCCCATGCAAACTCCGTCCTTGGGCAATTACCTGTAATTCATGACTTTCATTGATGATTACTCCAGGCATGCATGGGTATTTCCGCTTAAAGCGAAGTCCAAAGTTTTTATCTGCTTCAAAAGATTTCTGGCTATGGATGAAAATGTCTCGAAATGTACTATGGGCACCCTCCGTTCCGATCGAGGGGGGCAGTATATGTCTCATGAATTTAATGCATTTTTGGCTAGTCGTGGGATAAAACACCAATGTACAGTGCCTTATACACCTTAGCAAAATGGTGTTGCTGAGAGGAAAAACAGGTCACTGACGAAAATGGCACGATGTATGGTGAAAAGTAAAGCTTTGCCGCATTCTTTTTGGCTTGAGGCCATTATGTGTGCCACTTATGTACTTAATAGGTGTCCTACAAAAGCTTTGCAGTATATTACTCCATATGAAGCATGGCATGATAGAAAAACTTCTATTGAGCACATGCGTGTTTTTGGCTGTTTGGCATATGATTTGGTGCCACAAGTGCAGTGCAGAAAATTGGATGATAAGGCTGTCAAATGTATTTTTGTTGGTTATAGTGCTGAAAGAAAAGGTTACAGGTTGTATCATCCGCAAACAAAACGTATTCTGGTTTCTCGTGATGTAGTGTTTGTGGAAGATTCTGTTCAGCCCTTGCTGTCATGTACTAGAGACAGTAATGTAAGCTCATAGGACATTTATGACACTTTGTTGCCTCTTTTCAATGGTGGAAATACGAATGTAAGTTCAAATGAGGCAAATGTACAGCGTATGGGGTTTTCTGAAAATGTTTTAGATCAGCCTATTACTGATGCAGATGTACATGATGTACTTGATGAGGAAAGGGCTGAAAATGAGCAGGCTAGAGGTATGCCAAAATGGCTGGTGCACACTTTGCGTGACAGTAAATTGGATGCACCTTTGTCTAGTCGTACTCGTTCAGGATCTCGCCATGCATCTTATGCATCAGATTGTTATGCTTTGGTTGTGTCTAGCTTACATGATGTTGAGGAGCCTCTGTCTTTTGATGAAGCACAAAATTCAGAAAATTGGATGGCTGCCATGCAATTAGAATATGATGCACTTATAGAAGATGACACATGGACTTTATGTGATTTGCCTCCTTGCAAAAATGCCATTGGTACGAAGTGGGTTTACAAGTTGAAACGCAAGCCGGATGGTGAGATCGATCGCCATAAGGCTCGACTTGTTGCAAAAGGTTATGCACAACAAAAAGGCATAGACTATGAAGAGACTTTTTCTCCCACTTGTCGTATGACTACTGTGCGTTTTCTATGTGCATTGGCAGCTCATTTTGGTTGGGATGTACATCAATCAGACATTGTTACTGCTTTCTTGAATGGTGACATATTTGAGGAAGTTTATGTAACGCAGCCTCGCGGTTTTGTCATAAAAGGACAAGAGGACAAAGTGTGCAAATGTAACAAGGCTTTGTATGGGTTGAAGCAATCTCATCGTGCTTGGTATGAGAAAGCTGACACTCATTTGGTCAAACAAGGCTTTCGTAACAGTCCAACAGAAAGCACATTGTATGTAAAGCGTGAGGGTGATGTACTTCTCATTGTGGTTCTTTATGTTGATGATTTGATGATCACTGGACCAAATGAGAGACATATTGCTGAATTGAAGGCTGATTTGAATGCTACTTTCAAAATGAAAGATTTGGGGCTGTTGCATCATTATTTGGGTATACAGTTTAAGCAGTGTGATGGTGGTATTGCCTTGTGTCAAAAAAGTTACATAGAGACATTGCTATGTAAGTTTGGACTTGAGGATTGCAAACCTATTGCCACTCCCATGGAAACAGGTTTGAAGTTGAGTCTACATGATGCTGGGATTGTTGGATGGGAGAGACTCCCATGAAGTGCATGCAAACACTACCTAGATCAACATAATGTCAATTGAGGACACAAATGACACGATAGGCACACGGAGGAAATCTCTTGAGCTTGTCAGCCTGAGACCATCCTACACATACAACACTCTAGAAGGCCAACTAAACCACAATCAAGAACCTCACTGCTCTCAACTACACCACCTAGCCACATACACACATATGGAAGGTAATGCACCTAATCATGCCAGATTCGTACGAAACTTAAGGAACACCATTCCCTCACTAGGATACACCTGTCCCTAAGCTTCTACACTCAAAACCCTCACTTAAAACCCATCTACGAAAAACGCGTAGGATGACAGAGCCAAATTTTGAAAGTGCCCGAAACTGAAATTTATGAGTACCTATGCATAGCTTATGTCGCCACGATTCTATAGACTACTAGCACACTGAAAACAGTCATCGTTTGATACACTTACGGCCACATTGTGAAGCTCCACACATCCACAGTTCTTTAGGCTTACCCAACCAAGCTAGAAGTTCTGATCCTGCTATTGTGGCGGAATCAAACTCCTCAACCGGTGTTCTCGTCACATCCCTATAGCTATGGTCCCTCAAGTTTACCTTTGTTATGGTTTCCATATGTCTCAGGTATATATGGTCATAACCCCAATCTTGGACCATTTTCAACTGTCGCATGAATGGTCTTCCCAGAATGATGTCATAGTTGTTCTTCTTGCCAAAGTCAACAACAGCAAAAGTGTGTTCATATTCAATGCCATAAGAAGTAACAAGTACTTTTTCTAGCAGTCCTAGGGGCTTTTCCTTGTGTCCATCTGCAAGCTGCAGGGTCATTCGTGTGGATCTCAAGGCAGGTTTTTCCCACTTTTTCCAAACCTCTTTGGTTGCAATGGCCACACCAGCTCCACTGTCAAGGATTGCCATGGTTTTTACACCATTGAATTCCAAAGGAAGGGTGGTGTTTCCATCTTTTCCCTCGTAATACTCGCCCACCTTGTTTAATGGCACTAGCCTAGTATTTAGTTGAGGCATTTCAAGCTCTTTGATGCCTTCCACGATTTGAGTCATTGGGGTTTTTACACCAAATTTCTCTAGACATTTACCCACATTAGCCCACATGTTTGGTCTTATTCTGAGCAACTCGGCTAACATTATTGTACAAGTGACTGGGGTAGATAGAATATCTACTAGCGCCTTTGAATCAATGGCCTTGTTGGGAGTCAGTCTCTGTGATGGGACTGCAACCACATCTGACTTGGTCTCGTACTCGCCCATGTAGGACGGTAGTGTTCTTAGCGAATGGGGTTGACTATCCATAGATTGTACAGATCCTTTCTCGCCCCAATACGATTGCACGTCAAGATTCATTTGAGATCCTGCCTCAAATTCCTATATTGGTGGTAGAAACACTCCTCGTTCATCACCAGTATTGTCTACTCATCTTCTTAGGTCATCGGCTTCATTGGCCTCTCTGACTTGTTTCCACAATTCGTCAAGACCATCTATCTCTTTACAATCCTCAGGTATAGCTTGGTGAAATCCCTCGGAAGAGTTATCCGTGGTATTCAGTACTATCCTTGGTTCTAATGCTGGGTCTTTGAGGTTTGGTATGTGCTCATGACTAGAATCTGGCTCTTTTAGTTTCTGGTTTGGTGGGATTACTTGTGTAGGCATGACACGGATCACATCCTCAGGTTTTGCAACTGGTGGTTCTAGTAAAGCTTGGGCTGTTTGAATCATTTTCTTGCACATTTCAAACCTTTGCTTTTCTAGTTCCGTATAGGGATATGTCATCCACCCGTGTTCTTGGGTTTGGTTGTTTTTGAGCCTCGCATCATAGGCTTTCAAGAGGGCATCTAATGTCTCATTAACCTTCTCTGCCAACATAGATCCTCCTGAACTAGCACTTCTTGGTTTCTCATCCGTGGATGGTTCTTCTAGAGGTTTAACCGTCTGTGTAAGAGAAGGTGCCTCCTTTTCCTCATGTTGTTTTATCTTCTCCTCAGCTTTGGTAAGCTCCTTAACTAGGGATTTTTGCTCTCGTTCCCTGCGTGATTTCACCCTAGTCTTTCTAGCTTTCCAACTATTTCGTTTGCTCTTGGATTTCTGACTAGGTGCGTCTCTCTTTTGTCCATCGTCTGTCTTTGGACTCATATCACTTTCCGTGTTCTTTGTCTCTGGATTCTCATCAGCTTTCTTTTGATCTTGTGCTCTCGTAATCACTTGAACTGTTACGACATTTTCATTTTCTGAGCTACTAGGTAGCTGAACAATCTTTGATACATTTGTCGTGATTTTCCTCATTTGGTTTGGTTTTTTCGGGCAACCGGGGATCAAGTGAGTGATGCCACACTCAAGACAATAGGCATTTACTTCAGTGATCTCCGTATGAGGACATTGTTTGACCAAGTGGTTGTCACGACTTTTGTGACAATCTGTCTCTAGTTGAGGAGATTCTTTTAGCATTTCCTCTTGGCTATAAGAAAGCTTTGACCTAGATAAGCCGCTATTTGCAATGAATTGCAATGTCCTTTCTTCCATTTCATACCTTCTTTCTTTCGACTGAAACCCAGGAGGTGGAGGTTGTACCGGCCTCACCACTCCATGTGTTTCTCTCACATTTTGTTGCTCCAAAGGGTAGTACTCACTTTGGTTGCTATACCACATTGTAGCTAGTACTGGCGTTGGTTTATTTGATGCTTCCATCATTGGCATGTATCTCATGTCTAGCGGCATTCTAGCACCTGGCAGCGGAGGTTGTTGTCCTAAGACAAGCTGTGGCCTTAAAACTCCTACTGGTCCTGGCGCATTCCCTGTGATGTATCTAGGTGGAGTAGGTGCTTCTAGAACAGGTTGTACATACCTCTCCCTAGCATTTTCCATGCTATAATAGCACTCCTCCCCCGTATGGTTCGTCCATTTTCTCTCAATTTCACACCACTTCGGCTCTCCCGAATCAGACCTTAGAAGAGAAATCAACCTCTTGACCAAGTCGTCGATAAGATTTTCTTGATCAATAGGTGCCGTTGGCTTGGAAATGGACTCACTTATCTGTGAAACACTGTGTTGGGAGGATGTGTCATCTCCTTGACTCTTTAAGTCCTTTTCTTTGTATGCCTCACAGTTATCCACTAGATAAAGAGCTTCTTTGATCAACTCATTTAGCGTCATCCTCCTTATCATATGCAGATCCCTCTGAAGGCCCTCATCTCTCATTCCCTGGATAAAGATCAGCATCAATCATGCTTGCGTAGGTAATTCCGCTCTCGGGCAGAGCTTAACATATCTCTTGAGCCGTAATGATGCTTTGCTTACTGATTCATTCTTTTTCTGTTTGAATCTATGGATTTGCGAGACCGTGTTGCGAGCAATGCCTTTTGGCAAGAATTCTTTAATAAACTCCTCAAACAGCTCATCTAGGGTCTCAAAATCCCATTTTTCCACCGAGTCGAACCATGTAGCTGCATCATCTTCTAGACTCAATCCAAATCCCGCAAACTGTGTCGCAAAATCTGAAACTTCCTCCACTGTAATCACTCTTCTAAAAGCCGTTACGTGATCTCTCGGATCTTCATCTTCGGAGTATTTTCTGTTTACCCATTTCTGGACTTGGGATGGTCTAACTCGTCGATTGTCTACAAGTCTAACCAGAGACTCTCCCAATCCTTCTCTCGTTATCACTCTTGAAGGGAATCCTGGTGGCTCTCTTCTTGGAACTCCTATAGGAATTCTCGTGTTTGGTGGAGGCATTTGTGGTCCTTCATTAACCAAATATCCACCTCTTTCTAGTAAAGTCTGTGGATTTGTGCTCTCTATAACTCTGTATTCTCGTCCATACTTGTCGACAACTATAGATCTCCATTAACAGTCGACTCCATATGTGTAGACATATAAGAGCTTGTAATCCGTTATCTCTTCTAAGTATGGATCTGAGCACTTATAAAGATTGACCTCATTGTTGTCAATGTATCTATATAGTCCTTCACTCTCATGACCAATCATCCAAACTCTCTCAACAAGATGGGTCTTTATCAATTGCAAGTTTGGAAGATCCATTGTGGGAGGATATTCCTCTATCGTCGGGATCTCCAGGATTGTGTAAGCTACGTTTGAATCTAGGGTAGACATGATTTCTGGGCTTAAGAGCTTTTGCTTAGTTCAAGTAGAATTAGACCAATGTGTTCAAGTGCCTTGGTTAGGGAAAAGTCGAAACTATGTCCAAAACCGCAACCGTTTCGTCACAATTCTCGCAAATTGTCGCTTTTAGACACCCCTAACTTGCGGATGAATTTTGAGGCCTCAAACGATTTTTTTTTCAAACTTGAACTAAATGGTTGCCGTAGGCATGCATTTAGTTCAAGAACTCCATAGGCATGTATTTAGTTCAAGTTCTGCTCTAAGATCTGTAGAGTTGCTCCCAAGCTACGTTTTGATATAAAAACTTTTATGATCCGATACCGTTTGTGAAAGTTATGGCCAAAACAGTGAAATGTAGTTTAGACTGGTCAAAATGAGTCCAAATTCAATTTTGAAAAAAAGATTTGGGATCTCTGTGACACTGTGAACACTTCTGTATGGTCAAAAGTACAGTTGGACCCTAAAACTGGCCTAGAGACATCCTACGCGTAGGATGTCTATATGATCAGAATTTAACAAAATTTGGTCCAGAGACTCCCCTTGAGTCTAGCAACACAATGGTATGCTCAGAATTTTCATTTGGACCTAAAAATGGCCTTGAGACATCCTACGGGTAGGATGTGTTTTTTCTCAGAATGATTTGAAATTTTCACCCCAGCTTCTCCTTGATGTCCTGATCACAGTGGTATGCTCAGAGGTTGATTTGGAGTCCTAAATCAAGCTGGAGACATCCTACGCATAGGATGTCTAACTTGTCAGATTTTGTCCAAACTTGATCCCAAGATTCTCCTAGTGCTCAGCAACCCAATGGTATACTCAAAATTGAATTTGGATGCCAATAGGGCAAGATTTAGGCTGCAAGAGCTTCTAGTGCACTCCAAGAGTAGGATGTCTGACAATTCTTGTCTTTGCTTGGTAAATAGGCCAAACAAGATCCAAATTCACTTTTGAAAAAAGTTCTGGAATCCTTGAGACACTTAGAATCTCCCTATATGGCCAAAGTAGAATTTTGACCACTTTATGACCCTTGAGACATACTACGTGTAGGATGTCTTTTTGCTCTATTTTAGCTCAAACTTGCACTGTAGCTTCCCCTTGATGTGCTGATCTCACAGCTCTTTTTACTTTTTGATTCTGACACCTATAGGTTGGTCAAATGATCAAGAATCTACTCCAAAAGCCTGATGTCTGTTCTGATGAATTCCTAAGTCAAATCAACTCCAAATTGAACCAAAATTGAATAGGAGGCTTGCCTAAGGCTATACAACACCCTGCTATGTCCAAAATTTGAATTTGGCCTCTAAATCATGCCTTAGATATCCTACGCGTAGGATGTCTAACTTCTCAAAATTGCCCCAAATTTGAATCACAGACTCTCCTTAAGGTGTTGATCACTGTGGTATGCTCAAAATTAAGTTTGGAGTGCAAAATCACACATATGACATCCTACGCGTAGGATGTCTTTTTGGCTTGTTTGACCCCAGACTTGACCCACAGCTTCCCCTTGATGTCAGTAACCCAGTGGTATGCTCAGATTTGAGTTTGGATTTCAAAAGTCCCAAATTTTAGCTGTTCTTGCCTTTTTCAGTGAAAAGTGCTAAAGTCCGCTTTGAACCCAATTTTCTCACCAAATGAGCTAAAAACTCTCACAGTCACTCAATATATCATTCAAGACATGTTCATGCAGCCATATTATGGTTTTGGTCTCAAAATAATGCTTTGGCACAAATTGGGTAGGATGTCTGGCAATTTCAGTCTATCTGGCCTTATCCTATCAAGATATGGTCAAATTTCCACTTTCCAGGTGAAAATAGGGTAAAACCTACCTTCTAAACACACTGGTAATCTCAGATTTTCAAAAAAGTGCCCAGATCACCCTGTAGACATCCTACGCGTAGGATGTCTACTGCTGATTTTTTGAGACTGAAGTGTCCCTGATGCTTCCTTATGAGTGCAAGTATGCTTCATAATTGCAAAAACATGCAAAAATCACTCAATTAAGCCTTTGCTAAAATTTTACGTTTTCTGACTCTGCCTTTTGGCTTTTGGTCAACAAAAATAGGGAAAAACACCAAAGTCAATATGTTACTAGGGTAAAACCTACCCTTTGAACCCACTGGTAAACTCAGTTTTCCCAAATTCCCTGCCAAAAGTGCCTTGGAGACATCCTACGCGTAGGATGTCTAATGATAAAATTTTGGGCAGAATTCATCCACAGGCATTCCCAAGTCTTGAGCACTACTTTTCATGCACCTTCTTTCAGCTCTATATGCATCTCTTCACCCTTGAACCCTCTGATCTCTTCATATGAAGTAATGAACAAATCACGAAAAATAGCTAGCATGTGCTAAGCCAGTGCGGCAAAGGCTAAGAAGGATGGGTCAAGAGCAAATGGAAGCCTTGCAGGAAGAGGTGGACAAGCTATTGAAGGCAGGGTTCATAGTCCCAGTGGAGACCACAGAATGGGTGAGTCCAGTAGTAGTCAGTCCAAAGAAGTATGGGAAGTGGAGGATTTGTGTAGATTTTAAACCCTTAAATGCAGCCACTAAGAAGAACCCATATCCTCTTCCATTCATTGATCAGATCTTGGATTCAGTGGCAGGTTATGAGAGGTATAGTGTGTGTGATGGTTTTTCAGGCTATTTTCAATTGAAGATTGCTCTTAAAGACCGCACAAAGACAACTTTCATTACGCCATGGGGCTGCTATTGCTACACGGTACTGCCATTTGGGTTGTCAAATGGACCATCTTTCTATCAAGAGAGAGCAAATTGGGTGTTGGAACCATTCATTGGTAGTTGTGTTAAAGCTTTTATGGATGACTTCTGTGTATACAGCAGTAGGGCTGAACATCATGAGAAGCTGCAGATGGTATTGGCTCGATATGATGAATGTGGAGGACAACTTAATCCAAGAAATGTCATCTAGCACAGCCAAGGGTGAAACTATTGGGCCATATGGTGTCAGAAAATGGCATTGAGGCTGATCTAGATAAGGTTAAGTCTATTATTCTTCTTCCATCACCTACGAGTACGAAGCAATTGGCAACCTTTATACACAAAGTGAAGTACATGGCATGGTTTATTCCATTGTCTTCACAGCTCCTTTATCCATTACAACAAGTGGTAAAGCATGATCCATTGCAATGGCTAGTGATGGCAAGTGTAATATTTGCTTGTCGACAATTTCGTCATTACTTGCTACCACGACCTGTTGTTTTCTTGACAAGTTATGCCTTTTTGCCACAGTTAATTAATGGCACTAACATGTCAAATGTGGTGAAGAAATGGGTAATTGAGCTGCAAGAGTTTGAGTTCTCTTTTCTAGTGGAAGACGGTACAAGGGCTACCCTAGCCGATTTGTTGACCTACAAGGAGAATCCCCTTATTGTTAAGGACGAGGTGGTGAGAAAGGTAGTTGAAGAAGTGCCACAGATCAGCAATGCACGTGTGTTGCTCTTTGATGGTTCATACAGAAAGAGCCATGATTCAGCTTCAGGGGGTATAGCACTTTATGATACAGAGGGGAAGCTAGTATGCAAGAGAGGGTTCAAATTGGATGCTCATAGTAACAATGAGGCTGAATATGCTACTCTGGAAGCCGGATTACACATTTGTTTGAAGCATGGGGTTCAAAGGTTGAGCACGCGCTTGCACGTCGAGCTTCGTCCTTGGCTGACAAATCTTGTTAGGTGAGTTCTCGCTATGCGGACGTCCGTCGCGGGGTATCCGTCCAACATTGGCGCCGCTGTCGGGGACGAAAACCTTAGGTAGGTGACCGAGACTAGTCCTTGAGGATAGGGATTCTTTGGCTTGCCAAGAGTCTCGTTTTACATTTAGATAGGATCTGAGGGTGGAGGACTCTCTAGGTCTTAGAGGGAGTCTAGGGAGCGTGTGTCTGGATTAGATCCTTTGACTTAGATAGATTTAGGTAGACTGAGATAGTTTTAGGTATTAGTTGAGTTGATGAGTAGGAGTTGGAGTGGTAGAAGCGGTGAAAGGAGAACTTGAGAGTCCGGAGAGGCCAGGAAGCAACCAAAACACCATTTCACATGATGAGTAGGAGTAGAGTAAGTAGGACATCATGATTCAGGATCTAGAGCACTTCATGCATGTATACTTGCTTGTCACATTCATCACAAGGTTGTAAAAGACGCAAAGGTGTATTTGAAAGCTGAAGTGAAGTCCAAAAGTTGTTGTGAGTGTTTTTGATAGAGCTGCAGAGCATCAGGAGCATTTCTATCAAGAAAAAATTTAATTTTAAGCCAAGATACATCCTACGTGTAGGATGTCTACAAGCTAATCTGGTGGGAATTTTGGAATTTTGAGTTGACCAGTGTGTTCAGAAGGTAGGTTTTACCCTATTTTCACACGGAAAGTGGAAATTTGACCATATCTTGACATGATAAGGCCAGATAGACAGAAATTGCCAGACATCCTACCCAAATTGTGCCAAAGCATTATTTTAAGACCAAAACCATAGGATGGCTGTATGAGCATGATCTGCATGATATATTGAGTGACTGAGAGAGGTTTCATCTCATTTGGGTGAGAAAATTGGGTTCTAAGCAGACTTTAGCACTTTTGACTGAAAAAGGCTAGAATAGCTAAAATTGGGGACTTTTGAAATCCAAACCAAAATCTAAGTATACCACTAGGTTGTTGACATCAAGGGGAAGCTGTGGGTCAAGTCTGGGGTCAAATAGACCAAGAAGACATCCTATGCGTAGGATGTCATCTGTGTGATTTTGCACTCCAAACTTAGTTTTGAGCATACCAAAGTGATCAGCACCTCAAGAGGAGTCTGTGCTTTGCATTTGAAGCCATTCTGAGCAAAAAGACATGCTACGTGTAGAATGTCTAAAGCAAGAAATTGAAGCCAGATACTGACTGTAGGCCTAGCAAGGTGTAGTATAGCCTGAGGCAAGCCTCCTCGTCAATTTAGGTCCAAATTGGAGTTGATTAGACTGACCAAGACCAACATTAGGCTGTCGGAACAGATTTCTGATCCATTGACCAACTTATAGGTGTCCAAATCAAAAAGTAAAAACATCTGTGGACTCAGAACATCAAGGGAAATCCATAGTGCAAGAATCCAGGCAAAACACAGCAGGAGACATTCTACGTGTATGATGTCTACTAGGGCTTAGTGAAGAGAAAATTTGATTGAGATTATACAGTGAGGTTCCATTTGGCTTAAGGGTTCCAGAACTTCTTTTAGAAGTGAATTTGGACCTTGTTTGACCTTTTGACGGAGCAAAGACAGAATTCAGACTTTTCACGTAAATTGATCGATATCCGAGGGAAGTATAGTTCCAGATTAGCATACCTAATCCAGAACATCAGCAGTGTATAAAATACAGTAGTGGTTGAGGTTAACTCTCCAGTTATACCAATCATTACTAAGATCACCTCTAGCGGTTAAATGCTTTGATTCGATTGCCGAAATTAAACACTTGTGTACAGGTATATTCAGCAGCAAAGCAAGAAGTTGTGCGGAGGCTGATCCTTTGCCAGGTGAGTGGTTGGATTTGTGATAAGTTTGATGAATTTAAGATCAGGAAGATACATTTTTTGAGACCAAAAGGTGGCAAGTGACCAAGGTAGCTTAGTGTCCACCGAAGAGAGTGGAACTCAGGAAAGGCTAGATCCACTAGCACTGATTATGGAGGAGAGTAGTGATACTGACACTTCATCAGACAAATCCTTCTTCATGATGGGTAGTCAACAGCCAGGAGGTTTCACCTATGACGGGCCAATGCCAGGAGGAAGCACCTCCCCAAATCCTTTGAATGATTCCAAGTTCACTGTGATCTTTTAGAAGGAACAAACTCGAGGGGAGCCCTAGTTTATTCTGACTATCGAGGACGCAAGTGTATTTGTATTGAAGAAAGGCCGGTTCAGAGACTGGAGATAATTCAAGTTTATGATGATGGAGATAGATTCCGAGACGAAAAGGGGAACCACTATCTGATAGTTAGTAACCCTGAAGATTACAACAAATATGGAGATAACGTGGCGAAAGGAAAAATGGTTTCAGAAACTCAAGAACCGCCTCCAAAAAAAAAAATATTTTTTTGGTGCAGTCTGCTATGTATTCCTTTTTATGTGAAAATGAAAATCCATTAATGTCTATTTAGTCATTTTTATTACAGTATGCTTTTGTGGTCATTATGTCTTGATCTTTGGATTTTGTACTGGTCTTCTCATTATAGGGTGATTGTAACTCATGGAAGCTCCATTGTACGAACTTTATAGAAGAGTTTTTTTTTTGGAAAAATTTACCATTGTGGGCTCGGGAAATTATAATTGCCAGTATCAAATTTGAAGCCTTTCGTACAGGGACTGACAACTTTTAGGCTTTGGTACTGGTAAACTGGGTACAACAAAGTACCAAATTCGGTGCTTCTCATCTCATTACAGGGTGATTGTTGAAGAAAACTCATTTTGGAGAGAGCTTATTTTAGAAGAGAACAATATTATGGGCTAGGGAAGTTAGGTACACCAGTATAAAATTTGGTGCTTGTGATACTAGCATTGGCAACTACCAAATTTGGTACTGTAAAGTACCAAATTGGGTGTTGTTCATCTCACTACAAAGTGAATGTTGAAGATAGCTTATTCTGGGAAAAAATAATTATGGTATGGGGAAGTTAGGTATACCATTACAAAATTTGGTGTTTATGATAGTGGCATTTGCAACTACCAAATTTGGTATTGTAGTACCAAATTGGGTGTTATTCATCTCACTATAGGGTGATTGTTGAAGATAGCTTATTTAAAAAAAAAAACAATATTATGGCTTGGGAAAGGTAGGTATACTAGTACAAAATTTGTTGCTTTTGATACTGGCATTGGCATCTACCAAATTTGGTTTGTAAAGTACCATTTGGTGCTGGTCATCTCACTACAAAGTGATTATACAAGAAAGCTTATTTTGGGTTGGGGAAGTTAGATATACCTGTACAAAATTCGGTGCTTTTGATACTGGCATTGGAGACTTCCAAATTTGGTGTTGAACATCTCACTACAGACTAATTGTAGTAGAAAGCTTATACTAGAATAAAAATAATATGGGATGGGGAAGTTGTAATAATAGTACCAAATTTGAAGCTTTTGAGGCTTGAAGTACTGGTACTGGTACTGGTACTGGTAAGTACCAAATTTGGTACCAGTCTTCTGATTGTAGGGTGATTCTATGTCATGGAAAGTCGATTATACAAACTTTATAACAGATTTAGTCTTGTTTTGGATCTTGGGAAGTTAGAATTACATTTACTAGTAAGTTCCAAATTTAGCAGTGGTCTTCTCATTGTGAGAAAATTGTAGCTCATTGTTTTTCAAGTTCCTATAAATTATGTTATATTACTAACCTCAACAATGTAGCATGTGATGTGCATACATAGTGGACGTAGGAAGGGAAATGACAAATTACTCAAGCTTGAATGGCAGAACTAGTACAAGTTACTCAATCTCTTGAATGGCAGAGGTGGGGATGGGTCCTCATCCTCTTCTCCATCGTCATCATACGGCATACTATTGTATACATTTTCATAGACCTCACTGGTTAACATAAACATGTTTAGGAGTCCAGACATAAGCTCCATTGGAATTTGTATGGCTCTTACAAGGTGGGAACAGATCATGGCTGGTGGTGTATGATCAAGAAGTCTGTATGTATCACATTTCCCATCCACTTGGCCATAGTACAAGCCTTCAACCGCAAGTTCGCCTCTAGCAATCTTGTTTTTCCACTTATCCTTTGTGATTTGTGTGCTTGGTACATGTCTTTGGTGCATTTCAAAAGATAAAAGTCCTCACTACCTTCAATTGCCTTCACTTGCAAAGTTGTCCCCAATGGACAACATTTTACACATTGTTTGTGGGTTTCCCTCGTACATTGGCAAGTTGATGTCCGATTTCATTGATACAATTGTCATGCTGCTATCATCCTCCTTGGATCCCTCCTCTTCCTCACTATCCTCATTCTCCACCTCTTGCACCGGTATAATGGATATGTATTTCCATTCTTCAATGTATTGCTCCCTCTTGCATCTCCTCCATTTCCCACTTAAACATGCATCACAAAAGCATGAGAGTGTACGAAGACGTAGAGTGCATGGGTCCTCAGGTGAATAACCATCTACACAATGGGTCACATGTGAGCCTTGGATTTGTTGACATTCCCATTGGATATTTCATTGCACTTCATCCTTTGAAACCAGCCAAAACACTCTCTATGTGGTGTTAGATCTGTGTGACCCAGTTGTGTCTCCAAATTTTTCCTTTAGAAAATTAACAACATTAGACGCACCCTACATCGATGCCCCATTTGGTTTCAGCTCCTCATGTGTTAGTGCTCTCTTGAAAACATCACCAGCTCCATCATGCTCCCCTTTTCCATGCCCCGATGTGGAGAAGTTCCACATCATGTGCAAGCCTGTCAATTGATGGTACCTGGAAACAAAGTAAAAAGGTCACTGTGCCTTGAATTGCGATGCTGCACCATCTGACCACACCCATGTATCGCAAACAATGACATTGATCTTTCAGACACCTGTCATGAAGCATAAAGCAATGCTGCAAAAACAAAGTATCATGCTGCTTATCATCAGATACGTAGAAATGCAGTGTCTTCTGTACAACACCTCCCAAATTTTAAACATATGTAATATGCACAAGGATTTTTACTTGTGTTGACCACCAATGCATCAATTGTATTTCATTCTGTACTTTGAATGAATGATTCTCCACAAAGTCAATTATGGATACAACAACATTGTTAGGAAACTAAGCATGCTTTCTTTAAACTGTTGTGCCTACCACCGAAAGATGAAGTTGTGCTATATTTCAGATGCTTTGAAAAAAGGGCATGGAAAGAAGCACCTCACATTATTTGTAGAATCAAGTCCTTTCTTTTCTTTTCACTTCCATTGTCAGCCACATGTTCGTTGCTGACTTCCATGAACACCTTGACAGAGACCTCCTCGCTATCATTGGAAATTACATCAGGGAAGAAAGGAAACATGGTTATGCCACATTGATAACATTCCTTGACCAAGTATTTCTTTGTGTGGAACTTGTTGTCAATCGGCTTTGACACAAAATGGATTCCCACAAACTACTTGTGTACTGCCATACTACCTGGTTTGCAGAGCACTGATTTGCATCATTATTGCTACAACACACGGGACATCTGCATGTATGAACATTTCCATGATGCCCAAACTTATTTTTTTGCATGTGATGAAAAGCCTCCTTGAGGAATAA
Source organism: Adiantum capillus-veneris (assembly GCF_014529385.1). Taxonomy (NCBI): domain Eukaryota; kingdom Viridiplantae; phylum Streptophyta; class Polypodiopsida; order Polypodiales; family Pteridaceae; genus Adiantum; species Adiantum capillus-veneris. Next base: position 76,780,447 of record NC_140943.1, on the reverse strand, counting down.
CATCTTCACGTGATACACATAGTAGTAAGTATACCGTTCTTTTAGCTTTCGAACAAAGAATGGCTTCAATGCCTCAAAAGACCTAGGAGACAATTCCACCTGAAATACAAAAAAAAAAATGTAGGTTAGAATCCTTGAAGATTACATGGAGATGCAAGCTTCAAAAGTTACAATAACTAGACCCAAAAGCTGATAGTAAAATACAAAATTTGAAACTGAGAATTCAGCTACTAGCAGAGAATTCAACACAACATCAGCCTTAAAAGACTTGGTACTCTGCAAATAGTACCCAAGCCATTGTAAAGTTCCAAAAGGAGTGCTTTGGGTACTGATTAGCCTTAAGTTTTGTACGGTCAGTGGATGAAGTACCAAAGTACCAAAGTATTAATGACCTAGTAATGTGCGAATACTACCCACAACATTGTAAAGTGCCAGGTTTGGAACTCTGGGTACTAGTCCTAGGGACTTGGTACTATGTAGATTGTAGAGTACCAGGACTGGTGGTTTGGGTATTGTAAAACTTTAAGTTTTGAAAAATCATTTGATGAACTGCCAAAGTTCCAAACGCCTCAATGACTTGGTACTGTGCAAATACTACACAAAACATTGTGAAGTACCAGGTTGGGAACTCTGGGTACTTTAAAGTTAAGATTACCAAACAAAGAATACTACAAAGATACATGATAATAGCAGTCCCATGGACTTGGTACTAAGAGATAGTACCCAAGCCATCCTAAAGTACCAATATTGGTGCTTTGGGTGCTGGTGAACTCTGAAGAATCATTTGCTGAACTACCAAAGTTAAAGAGTCTCAAAGACTTGGTACTGTGCAAATACTACACACATCATAGAGAAGTACCAGGTTGGGAACTCTGGGTACTCTAAAGTTAAGATTACCAAACAAAAAAAACTACAAAGAGACATGATAATAGTAGTCCCATGGATATGGTACTAAGAGATAGTACCCAAGCCATCCTAAAGTACCAATATTAACGCTTTGGGTGGTTAGATTTGAAGAATTGTTTGATGAAGTGCCAAAGTTCCAAAGTCTCAATGATTTGGCACTCTGTGCAAATACTACACATAGCATCGTGAAGTACTAAGTTGGGAACTCTGGGTACTCTAAAGTTAAGATTACCAAACAAAAAACACTACAAAGAGACATGATAATAGTAGTCCCATGGACTTGGTACTAAGAGATGGTACCCAAGACGCCTTGGCTTGAGGAGAATGAGGACAAAGTCAATTACATAGTGGAGACCATCCTGAGAGAGTATCAGCCTGCTCCGGGTTCAAAGGCTGTTCCGAGGAGGTGGATCAAGGGTGTTGCACGGGACACCGTGAAACATCGACGAGATGCATCTCGGAAGTCTTTCAGGACCGGCTCGCCGAAGCCTTCGGGCATCCCACACGAGACGTGGCTGCAGATTAGGGAGGATGAGCAGACAGCGGACACGCGGTTCAGACAGCAGCGTCAGGCCGCGCAGATACGACAGATGACCATGGGGACATCTCATCTTGGCAGCGAAGGTTGCCCGTTCTGTAGGAGTCATATCGCAGATTCTGTACGGTTTCTTTAGAAAAATCTCCGTACTTGTGCACATGCTCATTACATATCCTACGCTTGCGCAGGATTTGATACTTGCAGAGCGTGCACAAGCATGCAATCTTTTCCTCCATGTTAGTTGATGACGTTGCCATCTACAATGATTATGAATGTTGTTTAAATATATATACTCTTCACAATGTAAACTACCTCGCATTCTCTAGTCTTGCCCAATCTCCGTACACCTCGGTCCAGAGGTGTACGGAGATCAGGACCATCGAGTCAAAATCTCATCTTTATTGGTCAAATCCTATATGGGTAGACCATTAGGCAAAATTTGGACTCACAAAGGGGCCCTTTAAGGAGTTTGACTTTACCTCTCTCTACCAAAACGTGCGCATGGATAAATTTTTGCAAACAAACTCCAAAGTTGGCAGAGGTTTGGCAGTTAGAATGTCCTCTTCAAGCTCTATCTACTGATATATAGCATGCCATGAGATTCCTCATATTTTAGAAGATTCTTTTTTTGATTCACTTAGATTCCGACAGAGTTGTCACATCATAGGTGAATCAAAAAAAGAATCTTCTAAAATATGAGGAATCTCATGGCGTGCTATATATCAATAGATAGAGCTTGAAGAGGACATTCTAACTGCCAAACCTCTGCCAACTTTGGAGTTTGTTTGCAAAAATTTATCCATGCGCACGTTTTGGTAGAGAGAGGTAAAGTCAAACTCCTTAAAGGGCCCCTTTGTGAGTCCAAATTTTGCCTAATGGTCTACCCATATAGGATTTGACCAATAAAGATGAGATTTTGACTCGATGGTCCTGATCTCCGTACACCTCTGGACCGAGGTGTACGGAGATTGGGCAAGACTAGAGAATGCGAGGTAGTTTACATTGTGAAGAGTATATATATTTAAACAACATTCATAATCATTGTAGATGGCAACGTCATCAACTAACATGGAGGAAAAGATTGCATGCTTGTGCACGCTCTGCAAGTATCAAATCCTGCGCAAGCGTAGGATATGTAATGAGCATGTGCACAAGTACGGAGATTTTTCTAAAGAAACCGTACAGAATCTGCGATATGACTCCTACAGAACGGGCAACCTTCGCTGCCAAGATGAGATGTCCCCATGGTCATCTGTCGTATCTGCGCGGCCTGACGCTGCTGTCTGAACCGCGTGTCCGCTGTCTGCTCATCCTCCCTAATCTGCAGCCACGTCTCGTGTGGGATGCCCGAAGGCTTCGGCGAGCCGGTCCTGAAAGACTTCCGAGATGCATCTCGTCGATGTTTCACGGTGTCCCGTGCAACACCCTTGATCCACCTCCTCGGAACAGCCTTTGAACCCGGAGCAGGCTGATACTCTCTCAGGATGGTCTCCACTATGTAATTGACTTTGTCCTCATTCTCCTCATGCGCACGTTTTGGTAGAGAGAGGTAAAGTCAAACTCCTTAAAGGGCCCCTTTGTGAGTCCAAATGTTTCCTAATGCACATACGTGCACTCCCAGGTGTACATCGCAATGCATGTAGCGGGAAAAACCCCTTTGCCTCTTTTAGTTCCATAGTTTCTTCTAGAGGGAGAGAGAGAGAGAGATAGAGAGAGTTTCTGTCCTTTTCACACATGCAATTGGTCAGCCAACCTAGCTCTTTCTCTCTCTCTCTCTTTCTCTGTCTACTATCTATCTCTCTCTCTCTATCTCTATAGCTATCTCTAGTTAATTCTCTCTCTCTCTCTCTCTCTCTCTCTATATATATATATATATATATATATATATATATATATATATCACTCTCTATCTCTTTATTTCTCTCTCTCTCTCTCTCTCTCTCTCTCTGTCTACGTACCCTATCTCTCATTCTTTCTCTCTCGATCTCTCTCTCGCTATCTCCCTTTCTCTCTCTCTGGATCTCGCTCTCGCTATCTCTCTTTCTCTCTGGATCTCGCTCTCGCTATCTCTCTTTCTCTCTCTATTTTCCTATTTCCCTATCTCTCTCTCTATCTCGCTCTCCACCTCTCTCTCTCTCTCTCTCTCTCTCTCTCTATATATATATATATATATATATATATATATATCACTCTCTTTCTCTCATATAGGGAGAGAGAAAAAGATATTGAATAGAGAGAGAGAGAAAGAGAGTGATATATATATATATATCACTCTCTTTCTCTCTCTCTCTCTCTCTCTCTCTCTCTACTTCCCTATCTCTCTACGTACTGATCGAACGAGCGACTGAGCTAGGGAGATCCAGACGCCCACGACTGCGAAGGCCAGACTACACAACATCGACAGAGGCTGCATCAGACGATCTAGGTCACTTTGGCTCGACATGCACAACGCCCAGTCAGACTACTGACCATGGAGGAGATTGATGAGGTCCGCCAGCGACGACAGATGTTGGATCTCCTATGATCTACCTATCCCAGCTAGCTGTTTTAGCTGCTTAGTCCACACCCAGCAGTTCATTTCTTTCTTTAATTTTAATTTTTTACGCAAACCATAATTCTCTCTCTCTCTCTCTCTCTAGTTTTAATTTCCTACGCATACATTTTTCTCTCTCTATGTCTCTCTTTAATTTCCTACACGCACACACACTTCTCTCTCTCTCTCTCTCTCTATCTTTCCTACACACACACACACCGCTCTCTCTCTATCTCTTTCCTACACACACACACACACACACGATGTGGAGAGACAGAGAGAGAGAGAGAGAGAGAGAGAGAGAGAGAGAGAGGGGGGGGGGGGGGGGGGGGGGAGAGAGTGCCATAATACCTACTGCGCAAGTTTCGGCCAAGATTTGAGCGTGCACGCTGAGGGCAAAAATGGCCCCTGCGCGCGGGTTCCCCTTTTTTTCCTCCAATTTTTTAGCGTCGATATGCGTGTCGATATGTGCGTCGATAAGCGTGTTGATATGCGACGTTGATATGCGACGCCAATACCTTTCCACGCATATTTCCACACCCATATCGACGCACTTATCGACGCGCATATCGACGGAGTGTAAGAACGTCGATATCCGCATGGAAAGGTATTGGCGTCGATATATAAGGCATCGATAACTTTGGGTTATGTTGTAGTGGCTGGCATCTCTTCTCCTTGAAAACCAATAAAAGGTATGCTAATTAGAACATTTTTTGTGCTAACTAGAATTAACAGTATGCTAATTAGCATACCATTTTTTGTGCTAACTAGCATTAACAGTATGCTAATTAGCATACCCACAGAACACAATTAAATTACAATGAGACAGGTTGTACAAATGATCTCTCTTAAACTGAGACCCCTCTATGATAGACACCAAACCCATAGTATACACAAAGCACACAAGAGACACAAGAGACAGAAGATACCCAAGTTTTTGATAAAAATGCATCATCTCCGAGCAAGAAGTGTATTGAAGATACAATGATTACAACTTAAAAGCTGAAGGGCGTGCTATTATAGATTGCTTCATAGCTTTCCGGGTTGATTGTGTACACTTGCTGTCTCCTTGGGATGTGCTCCATGGGTATTTTGATACATCGTACAAGATGTGAAAGTACATGGACGATGGGCTGCTTGTGGTCTAGCTTGAAGGTGTATGCATCCAATTGCTTGTAATACAAACCTTGCACAACATATGAGCCTCTATCAATTGAATTGCCCCACTCATCGAGGTACCCCTTCTCCACCTTCTTCTTTGCTGCAACACACTTGACCAGGTAGAAATCCATATCCTCGACGTTGGTCGAAGCATGTGGATTTACAGCAAATGTGTCACGAGCACATAGAGCACTATTCAACACATCATGATGACCTTTGTATGTGAAGTCATCGTAGGTGGATAATTCATCTTCCGAATCTGACACAGCCTCATCAGGTAATGGTAGTAGAGTATAATCCCAAGGCTGCACATGAGCTTTATTGACACAACAATTCCATCTTCCATGCATGCATGCATCACAGAAACATACGAAGGCTCTTGTTGCAAGGGCAGTTGGATCTCGAGGGTTGTGGCCACGAAAAGAATGCAGAGAGCGAGTTTTTGCCACAGTGGCACAATTCCATTTCACCTCCCTGTTCACTTTCCCCTCTTTAACCTCCCAGAACACACAAGCACATTCCCTTAGTTTGAAGGACAGTGTGAAGGTGTTCCCTGCGAGACAGGTTGGCTTGGCAATAAGCAACCACATCAGCTGCACACCGCAAAATAGCTCCATTAGGTTTTAGTTGTTCATGGGTCAAGGTTTTTTTCACAACTACTCCTGCACCATCATGCTCTCCCTTGTCGTGCCCTGATCCAACTCATCCCCATCGCTGTGAGTCCACCATATCTTGCAACGAAGTAAAAAGGCCTGGCTCCCTTGAACTCTGAGGCCGCATCATCAGACCACACCCAATGTTGCTTAGGAGTGACATCCTCTTGTTGTAACCAGTCATGGTGTAGCATGAAGCAGTGTTGCACAAACAACGTGTCATGCACCTTGTCATCTGATATGAAGAAGTGGATGGTTTTGACTACCTCCCCTGCCCTGTGGTAGTATGTTATTTGTACAAAAATGGTTACTTGACGAGAGTGCCAATGCATTGACTGAATCTCATTTTGTTCCTTGAAGGCATAATCCTCTGCAAAATCAACAACTGACATGATGACATTGTCCAAAAACCGAAGAAGGCAATCCTTGAATTGTTGTCCTTGCCATTGAGCCACATAGTTATGAGTGATAAAGAGCTCCAACTTGGTCTTCAAGAGTTGAAGAGACTCCCAACACTACATTTCTTTGTGCAAAAGATCTTTTCTTTTGTTGCTTGTCTTGAGCTTGTACATATGCAAATAATTTCACATTGATACTATTACCTGGCTTTGCTGTCTCCAAGCAACATAATTCCAATGTATTCACTCCACATGTCAAACACTCTCCATTCAGTCATTCCCTTCTATGGGAAACTGCATCTGCTGGCTTTGGACAGAGAACAGACTCCCACATATGTGTGACACCTTTGAACGTCTGATGTGAAGCCAAGCAACCCTTGCTAATGTTCTCACCTGGGGCACAAATACTGCATATATAGTCACAACCTGCTCTATGCAGCCCAAAAGCACGAGAGTGCATGTGGTTCAGTGTGTCCTTCAAAAAAGACATTTGCACATGGTATTCACAACAGCATGTGTATCTATCCTTCAACCGCCTACAAAAGAATGGCTTCAACATCTCAAACATTCTCATGCCAATCTTGCAATCTAGATGTTTTTCCTTGAATCTACAAAAGAACTCAACCTGCAACATCCAAATGATGATCAGTATTTAGATTACTAACTAGGACATCTAGAAATTTCATGAAAAAAAATCATAGTGACAATCAACATCCTAATGTGCATGCAACATTGTATGTTAACTAGCATAAAGAGTGTTAGATAGCATATATCTTGTGCTTACCAGGTAACTCTGTATGCTAGGTAGAGCACAAGGCATGCTAACTAGCATAGACCATATGCTAACTAGCATACTCATAAGGACATCCATCATGCTATTGAGCATACTAGGTGTTAACTAGCAAAAAGTATGCTAATTACCATACATATTGTGTTGATTTAGCTAGCTCTATATGCTAGGTAGAACACAAGGCATGCTAACTAGCATACTCCATATGCTAACTAGCATACCCAGCCCAGCTACTAGTTCTAACTAGCATAACCCTTGTCTTAAATAGCATACACATCATGCTAGTGAGCATACTAGTTGTTAACTAGCAGAAGTGGTGTTAACTTGCATACTTTTTGGGTTGACCAACTAACTCTATATGCTAGGTAGAACACAAGGCATGCAAACTAGAATACTCCATATGCTAACTAGCATACCTAGCCCAGTTGCTAGTTCTAATTAGCATAACCCTTGTCTTAAATAGCATACCCATCATGCTATTGAGCATACTAGTTGTTAACTAGCATAAGTGGTGTTAACTTGCATAATTTTTGTGTTGACCAACTAAATCTGTATGTTGTTTAGAACTCATTAGGAAAAATTTGAACTCATTTTTGGGCCTTTTAAGAGTGCCACATCATCAAAGTTGTACAAAAGAAAGAAACCCGGTAGACCCCTCTAAATATTGCTTAGAACCCCATGATATGACCTATCATTGGAAAGTCCTTGAAAAATGGATTCTAAAGAGTCAAGGCCTGAAAAGTTTGGATGACTTCTATGAAAGTTATGCCATTTTTTTTTCAATCAGCCAGGTTTTGTTACCGTTACGGTAATCTTAAATCACCTTTTTCTAGATCTACATGAAGGCAATGTCCGATACATGCATCCTATATATCAATAGATAGCATTTGAAGAGTAGATTCTAAATATCCAACCTCTGACAAGTTTGGATCTTATTTACAAAAAATTTACCGATCCCCACTTTTTGAAAGCTATGCCACATCAACAATTCTTACAAGGCCCATTTTTGAGTCCAAACTTTTCCTAATGCAAGGCCAGGTAACTAGCATACTCCATATGCTACCTAGAAAACTCCATGTGCTAACTAGCATATTCACCTTCTATTAGATAGCGTACTTAAAATGCAATTGAGCATACTAGGTATGTAACTAACTGATGCATGGTTTTTAGGACCCCTTCTGAAGATGCAATAAAGGCACAGTCAGTTGTTGGGGAGATGAGGATACTCTAGTCCAAGGGATCTCGAAAGAGAAGAAAAATCTACTTCACAAGCACCAAAGAGTAAAAAGTGCCATGGACAGAAGATACGTGGGAACGAGCTCTTATGCATGCCTACAACCTATATCTTACAGAATAGCCCATTCTAGGTGTGAATTTCTAGTGAAATTTACACGAGGATGTTCGTGTGGACTCAGAGCACAGCATACTCCGTTTTCACTTTTTTACCGACAGTAAATATTTTTTACCACAGTAAATATTTTTCACCTACATGGTAAATACAAATCACTTCTAACCTACAGTAACTTTTTTTACCCATGGTAAATATTTTTTACTGCACCATAAGTATTTGGTAGGTAACAGTTCACTATTACTAGAAGCAGTGATTGGGCATGAACAATGCAGTTACAGGAGGAGAAAAGGGGAAAATCTTATGGTAAAGGTGAGTCAACAGGGATAAAGACTTTTGAGTTGAAAAGAGACATGCTGATTTTTTCAAAGAACACATGTCAAAAGAAGCCATGGTTGAGGATTTTTTGAGAATTTGATATTCAGGAGGACCCAGCTGCCATCTCCCCCCCGCAGGTCCCCCCCTGACATGTGCAGAACCTCCAGTTTCAACAGCCACCTTACCTGCTCTTAAATGCTGGTCAAGGCCTTATCCCCATGTGTCACAATCAAAAAAATCAGCATTTACCCTCCCCTCTCACATCACTCTAGAGAATATCTTGATGGTGACATATCAGGTGACCTCAATCTGTTGACCACCCTAAGCAAAAAGTAACCCCAATCAGCGGATTTAAGCATGTTTATCCCTAATCCTAAACCCTCTCAGAAACCTATATAAGGAGGCCTTCTCTCACTCAAAACCAACACTTCACCCACTTCACCAAGCAACGAAGCTATGACGACATTGCTCACAACGAGGAGCTATGGATGGAGCTCTACTCTCTCTCCCTCTCTCTCTCTCCCTCTAGTATGCTACATTACTAGCCCTAAAACCTAAATAAGGAGTCTTCTCTCATGCTCCATGGCCACCATCCTCGCCATCATTCTCTAAGGTATTGATGTGTTGCTAGTAGGATCATACCTACTTGCTGGGTTGATTGTTTTTTGACAAGGGATTATGCCATCCTTGGCTTGCTTTTCTATATCCTTGTTATGTATGATCAAATGCCGTTGTATTGTTAAGCTGATGTCTTGTGTATATATATGCTACATAAGGTCCCTAAGCTTCGTTTCTATGAGTTTTGCCATATGTTTTGATGCCATCATAATGCCAGAAGTCTCACTTGCCTATGTGCACTATGTGTGAGGTCCCTAAACCTCTTAATTTAGGGTGGTGTCCCCTTTGTTTTGTTCTTTGCTTGTTTGCATGAGGCGTGGTTTGTGGAGTGTGCATGAGTACAGAGGCCACCCGATTGCACTGCTCTTTTTCTCGCTATCATTTTGGTGCCCCCACCGAGGAGGGCTACATAGACCTTCAGTCCACAAGCAATGAAGATGTGCAATCTACAACATGGACGAATGGCGTGAGGAGTTTGCAAATTGGAGAACAGAAGAGGAGGAGTCTTTAGAGGCCTTAAAAGCTTTCATCGAGGTCTTGTTACCAGGTTGCAGTGTCATTGAAATTCAAGAAGTAAGTTCTTCTACATGCCTTGTTCGTGATCGTCGCCAACGAAGGAGAGTAAGAAGAAGAGCTTGATATACCTCTCCTCTCAACCTATGAGTGCTCCAGAAACCTCCAACGCACACGAGGTTGAAATATTCTACATCAACATACACGAAGGTACTGTGATACACATTAAGGGAAGAGAAAGCATCACCAGACCTCTCTTTCCTGAGGAGCCGACTAAGAGGAGGAAGATCACCTCTACACCTAAGTGGCCCAAGGCCGCAGCGCGTGCTCAAACGTAAGGTAACATTTGGCTTAATCTCATTAATAAGGGATTACATGACCACTACAAGCAAGAAAAAGGCTAGTGAGCAACCAACTTCAACCTCCAACTTGCAACCACGACTCTCACCCCTAAATCCTCCTGAAGCAAAGAGGCGAAGGCTTGCCTACAAGATTGCCGCCTGTCTGCGAGTGATCCCAGTGCACTTTGTGAATCCAGACACCACCAATCCCAAGCCAACCTCCTGTCCGCGTGAAGATCACTTTGGATATTGTCCAAAGTGCTTTGGAGACTGGGTGAAAAGCCTCCTTGCCCTACCTTTGCTGCTAATTTTCAAGAAGTTATCTCAATCTAAGGAAACTATCTTAGTTGATGATGTGCTGCACATTAATGGTGTCACTTTCATTCGTCATGCTGATTATGGTAATAGCATCCAGTTGTTGCTTGCTAAAAGGCTCAGCATTGTACAAAGTGTTGCCATCATGCCTTACGTCTTCACAGATGCATCAGGAAGAGTCGAAGTGATCCGAGGTGCTGACCTTCTGTGGCTGATCAGGCTCATTGGTCCCAAGGTGGTGCAACTAAGCTAGGCTCTTGTGTGTAAGTATGGATGCCAATAATGAGAATGATGATCCCCGCATGTTTCCTTTCCATTTTGTGCGTCATATCCGTGTGAATATTTGTATTGATAGAAAAATCTTTTATCAGCAAAGAATAGCCCTGTTGTTTGGAGCCGAGAGACTTGGGGAAATCTTGTGCTCTCCTCATCCTGTCATTCTACCCTTACTAGACTATTACCATTCCTTTGATGTGTCGATCTTCATCCTATTTTGAGCTAAGTTGTGCTAAAGCTCCAAATTGTAATTACCATACTCTATTTTAAAATAAATTGGAGCTGTTTGTGTACTTGTTTACTCTCTCACTTATGGCCTTCCCTAATTTTTATGGTAAGCCTGGGGAGGTTGCTCCAGACTTTTTGGATAATTTGGAAATGGCCTTTCTGGTATCGGGAAGGGATGACGAAGCTACTAAGTTAAGGGCCTTTCCTTTGGTCTTGAGGGAAGGTGCAAAATTATGGTATCAAACTTTGGCACCTGAAGAAAGAAGAGACTGGGAGTCCTTAAAGATGGCCTTCATCGAAGAATTTCGCCGCCATGAGCCTCCAGAGGAGATATGGAGACAGCTCTTAGAGCTACGCCAAACATCACCCAATGACTATAGAAGCTATGAAGGAAAGTTTTCCAACCTATGGGAGAAATGGTGTGCATCATTAGGTGAAGGAGAAAGGGCGCCAGAATGCCTAAAGAAGGACTGTTTCCTGGCAGGGCTTTACCCCATCCTTCGAGAAAAGGTAAAAGGTAAATTCCCAGATACCTTTGATAAAGCTATGACTTATGCAAGGGAGAAGGATAGGAAGTTAAAATTCCAAGCTCAACTACAAGGGGGAATGGAGCCTCCACCGCTAGCTCAACCTACGGCAAGGGTAGTAGCAGGGACAGGAGCAACAGACCAAGAGTCCTCTCAACAAGAATTACTTCAACAAATCACCAATCAACTAGAGAGCCTGTCCATCAATCTGGTTCAAGGTGTAAGGGCTCCCCAGCGAGGAAATGAACGAAATAGACAAGAAGGACAAAGGAAAGCACGTGAGTACAGTTGCTACAACTGTGGAGAGGTAGGTCACGGCATGTATTATTGCCCCCATCCACGACGCTATCAAGGAAATGGTAATCAAAGACGGCCTCCTCGCCACTGATAGCCGTTTTTCGGCTCTCTGTAATTGCCATAATGAGTTATCTCACTCTATCAAATCAGTCAAACATTGTGGTTACCCTCACCCTTTCACTGTATATAGGTGCGTGTGAGTTAGGGGACTTTTCCCATATCTCCTTACTGAAATAAAAAACCCTCAATTAGCTAGTCATTGGGCTAGTTGAGCCAAAAAAATAAAAAATATAAGTATATTATGGCCCATGCGTATGTAAATATTTCTTTGTATATAGGGCCTAAATAAAAGATTTTTTCATAATTATTTTGGTATTTATTTAAATATTTCTACCTACGTGTGTGTTATTTATGCTCTGTACATTGCCTCACCATTACCACAATTTTTCTTACCATTTTTCATACTCTTTATTCCATATAGAAATATTTTCATGTAAGCTTCTCTTATATTTGGTGTAACTCCACCCCAACAAAAATCCAAAAAAACTAGTTTTATTTATGTGTATATTTTTTCACTATTGTGATTTTTCCCTTCCTACATCTATTTTGTTTTTTTTCTAAAAAATTAGAACACCAAAAATATTTATCTTTTTATGGTAGCCTCATAATGAGAGAGATTTCTTTTGACCCCTTTATATTTTTTCCACTTATATTATTTATATTTGACATGTACATATTTTTTAGACCCCTCAATATTTGATTTTCTTAGTTGTACTATTCACTTATATCATGATCTCAACAATATCTTCAATTATAGACCTACCAAATAAGGTCAAGGGTAGGTGGCATGCATACATGCACTATGGAGGGCTCACTCTTGGAGGTATTCAAAAGAATCATCCAAAGAAGAACCCCACAAGGACCTTGTGCAGTGGAAAAAAAATGGTCGGTTTTTTTGAATTTTTAAAGTTCACTTGCTCTCCGAATTTGAAAAGGTGATACAAACAAAAGTTGTAGCTCATGGGCTGAACTTTTGCCTCAAATTTTTCATATTTTTTTGAGCTACGAGCTGTGAGCTATGATTTTATTAGTAAACCCCATTTTTCCCATGCTATGCAGCCACACTCTCTCTTCCACTTTATCATTTTCCTCTTTCACACACACTTCTCCACTCATCATCCCCACCTCTCTCACCACTCCTCTCTGCACCCTAATCACCTTCTCCTCAACCTTGAAGAATAAGAGAAACCATGGTGAACTCATACCTCCCACACACAATTCCATTCCAAAATTGACCACCTAGTCTCATTTTTCCTCCTCCAAATTACCCATATCTATCAAAAAAACCACAAAATTCAGCCTCTTCTCTTAAAAGACAGCATCATGGTGGTTGATTACTCAGCTTCAATTACCTTGTCTCTCAAGGAAGGTCAAGAGTGGAGAAAAAATGTACCGTCAAAGCTAGTGGACCGTCAACAAGCGTCAAAATTGGCCCTACTCAAGACACTTGGAGCATCAACCTTGTAAGAAATCCACCTTTTCTTACCTCTTAAGAGTTTTTCTTCCTTATTTGTATCCTACATGGATACTCCCATTGTAAATATCCAATTCCATTTGTAAATTAATACTAACTCTACTAACACTAACCCACTATGAAAAGTCCTATCACCTCCATTTCTCTCCTCTCTCTTTCCCCACCAACTTCTTGATAATTCCAAGCAAAAGAAATTAGATAAATTGCTGAAAATCTAACCCAACCATGGTTAGAGGAGTAACCCTAGCCTTCAAAATTGCTATAAAAGGAGGGTGTAGCTAGCACAAAGAGGGGGAGAAGAAAGAGCACTATGCTATAGCTTGAGAAGCCAAGCTCAACCTCTTGAGAAGGAGCTCTTGAGTGGAATCTTATTGGCATTAGGCATATGTATGTGTTGTATTAGGGGTGATCAACAAGGAAACTCTATGCCATTGTAAGAGAGAGTGATCATTAAATTGAGAGTAGGAAATCTATCATTTCTCCTACTAGAGTAAGCCCAACATTTGCTGAATCAAGGAGGGTGAATTTGGACTAAGCATGGATACCTTGTCTCCCTTCCAACGTGAAGTCATGGACAATAATGATGTGTAAGTAAGTGTCTTGGTGTTTTATTTAAGTTCTTGATAGCTTGTCTCCGGGTATTGTTATCAATTTAGCCATAAATCCCACATGCTGTAAGAGGGCGACAGGGTGGAGAGGACTCCCCTGGCCTTAAGACAGTGATTGGGGTGGCTTTTTTCTTGTGATGTGTTGTGGTGTAATTTACTCAGGCTATGTTGAACAAATACTAATCTCACTTTGATTGGTCATGACAGATTTGTAAGAAGGCATTAGTGCAACAAGCACCCCCTTCCCCCTTCTCTCTCTTGCTTACATATATATATTTATGTTTGCTTGATCATTAACGATACACTTCAAAGCAGCCCGAGCACCATCTCTCTCTCTCTCTCTCTCTCTCTCTCTCTCCTCTCTCTCTCTCTCTCTCTCTCTCTCTCTCGTGTTTTAGTGTGTGAGAGTGTTCCATTGGTGTTAGGGTTAGTGTAAATTCCTTGCTTGTTTGTGGGTTGCTCTAACGATTCTCCTCTTTTGCGTCCTAGTTCGCTCTTAAACTAGGTGGTGCCCCTTGTGCAGTTGGGATTTGGCTGGGGGTTTGTTGTTTTGGTTTGTGTTGTGTTGTGCCCCAGCCCAATTGAGCAGCACGAGAGCCTTGAAGGGTGTCTAGAGGTTGCTCTTCTTGTTGCCCACCCCGGACCGCTTCACCAGCAAGTCACTCCTCCTCGAGCTAGGCCACTAAATGAACAAAATGCACACGTTGCTCCACCAATCCAAATATTGAGACCCCCTCCTCCACCACCACAAGCACCAGCAGAGATCCCTCCACTACCATCGGGAGGGGAGGACAGGGCTGTCTCTGTCATTAAGTCTTGACAATGGTAAGGATAAAGGGAAAGAAAAAATGGAGGAAGCTGTTGCCATGCCAATAAAGAGAGTTAGGAGACAAAGAACTGATGAAATGGAAGCTTCAGAGCCAGATAAAGGGAATGAGGGTTCCTCCTAAGTGATAGGAGACAAGAAAAAGAAGAGTAGGTCAAGGAGGCACATAGGAGTAGAAGACTTTCCACTTGGGGTAGGATCCATACCTTACGACCTGGTAGCAGATGTGAGTAAGCAAGGACCAAAGATTTCATGGTAGCAACTCCTCCACCTTTCCCCAAAGATGCGTAGAACCTGGTCTAAGATGGTCAGCACCAGGAGGGCTAAGGCAAAGTCAGTTGGGTCTATTAGTGCAAGAGGCATGAAGGATATCGTGCCAGTCATTGATGCAGAGATTAAGAGTCAGCGAGTCTCCAATGTGTACGTAGATGGTGGAGCCGAGATTTGTGTTATGAAAGAGAAATTAATGCACAGGTTGGGTTTGGAAGTAAACGAGCAAACTTCCTTACAAGCTAAGATGGCAAATAATGTAAGGGTGGCTTGTGTGGGAAAGGTTAATGGAGTGAAGGTTTCAGCTTTTGGTGTGGCAATCTCAATTGATGCTTATGTGATCCCAACTAAGGGGGAGGGCTATCCGCTAATCCTTGGAAGACCTTGGCTTATGGCTATGAAAGCTAGGCAAGATTGGGAGACAGGTTCCCTTGAGTTGCGACCAAATCATAAGGTAGGTGGCAAGCAACAAAAAATTGTGTATGACATGAAGCAGGGTAGACAACAAGACCTAGAGATGGAGACTTCTATGGATGAATGGAGCACAAGCAGCTGCTCTTCATCTGAGGATGAGTCATCTGAGGAGGATGCTAGCTCTTTGGAAGTCATGGGTATAATACTGCGAAACCCAGAAGGAGAAGGTGGTCAAGACTCTCTAAACAAGGAAGAGGCCACAGGCTTAGAGGAGATGCTAGCTAAGGACCTACTAGAAGAAGAGAGAGAACCCTATTTGCAGGTACTAAAGAAGCATGCTGGCCTCTTTATAACTGATTACGAGCACATTAAAGGAGTGACGGTAACCCAACACCATATCCAATTAAAGGAAGGTGCCAAACCAGTGGTGCAAAGGCTAAGGAGATTAGGGCTAGTGCAACAAGATGCACTCTTAAAAGAAGTAAAAAGATTACTCAAGGCAGGATTTATCTACCCAATGGAAGATTCTGAGTGGGTGTCTCCAGTTGTGGTAGCACCAAAGAAAAATGGGAAGTGGAGGGTATGTGTGGATTACAAGCCTCTAAACGCAGCCACAAAAAGGAACCATTTTCCTTTGCCTTTTCAAGATGAAATACTAAATGAAGTGGCTGGTCATGAAAGGTACACAGTGTGTGATGGGTACTCAGGCTACTTCCAAATCAGAATTGCAGATGAAGACCAAAGAAAGACTACCTTCATAACACCTTGGGGGTGTTTTTCTTATAGAGTTATGCCTTTTGGTTTAACTAATGCCCCAGCTACTTTCCAGAGGTTTATGAACTTGGTTTTTCAACCTTACTTTGGTAAGTCCATACGA
Source organism: Adiantum capillus-veneris (assembly GCF_014529385.1). NCBI lineage: Eukaryota > Viridiplantae > Streptophyta > Polypodiopsida > Polypodiales > Pteridaceae > Adiantum > Adiantum capillus-veneris. Next base: position 76,764,158 of record NC_140943.1, on the reverse strand, counting down.
GTCTTCATTGATGATTTTTGCATTTACAGCTCTAGGGAAGTACATCTGTCCAAGGTTGATGAAGGTTTCACCCGTCTCGCCCAATTGGGTGGGCAATTGAATAAAGACAAGTGCCACATAGGTGAGAGCAAGGTCACTCTACTAGGCCATGTTGTGTCTCAAGATGGTATTGAGGATGACCCTGAAGAGGTAAAGACATTGTTAGCTTTACCTACTCCTTCAAACGTGAAGCAACTAGTCTCCTTCATTCAAAAGGTTCGCTACATGGGACGATTCATACATCTCCTTTCTTAGGCAATCTATCCTTTGCCGCAGCTCACTAAACACACTACATTGACATGGAGTGAGGAGGGTGAAAGGTGCTTTCAAGAAGTTAAAACCATTTTGAGCTCATTGCCTGGCGTCCTACAACCCACATGGGGTGAATTATTCTATGTAAATCCTAGTGTAGGTCCAGAATCTCTAGGAGCTGTCTTGATGCAAAAAGACCCAAAGACATCTCTCATGAGACCAGTCTACTTCTCTAGTAGAGTGATGACAGCTGCTGAAAAGGGTTTCAGCGCAACTGAGAAATTGGTGCTAGCTCTTAAGTTTGCAGTGGAGAAGTTTCGGGCTTACTTACTTCCGAGACAATTTGTGGTGATCACAACTGAGGAGGTTTTTCTATATGCCCTACAACACATGGAATTGTCTCAAAGAATAGCAAAGTGGGTGGTGCAGCTTCAAGAGTTTGACTACACACTACAAGTAGAGGATTCCACCCGTGCTTGTTTGGCACATGTCCTCACACAAAGGTGTTATGAGAAGGCCAAGAAACAGGCACCTAGTAAGGTACCGCCTATCCCGGAGCCTGAAGTTCTACTGGGAGCACACAGTCTGTATTTTGATGGGGCTTACAAGAGGACCAAATACAAGGCATCAGCAGGCATAGTAATATTAGGTCCAGAGAAGGAGAAGATCTTTGCAAAAGGGTTTCATCTAAAAGAGGTTCATTCTAACAATGAGGCAGAGTACCATGCCCTTGTTTTAGGGTTGCAATGTTGTCTTTCTCAAGGCATCACAAAGCTAAATGTTTTTGGTGACTCCATGTTGATTGTTAAGCAAATGGTTGGTGTATGGGCCTGTAAAAATGACAAATTGTCTGTGAAGATGAGGGAAGCAAAGGCCTTGTTGAAGGGTTTTAAAGAAGTTTGAGTGCACTTTGTACCTAGAGATCAAAATCGAGAAGCAGATGCCTTAGCAGGTGAAGAACTACAAACTCTCATAGTAGGTGCTATCCTTGTGAAAATTCCTTTATACCAGGGAAAGGAGGAGCTGCATGATTTACTTTACTTTCTTGAGCATTGTGAAGCACCCTCTGGTATGAGTAAAAGTGAACGTAGGTGGTTGGCAAAAAAGGCTACCAGCTATAGCTTAGTGAATGAGGACTTGTATTGTAGAGGGAAAGATGCTGTCTTAAGGAGAGTTCCTGCATCCCAAGAGATAAAGGATATTTTGTTTAGTTGTCATGAAGGTGTGTGTGGTGGCCACTTTGCACAAGAGATTACTAGCAGAAAGATTTTACAAGCAGGGTTCACGTGGCTAGGCCTCCATCGAGATGTACAACATTGGTGCCGCACATGTGAGGTTTGCCAAAAAGCTGGACCAAGGCGTCTTACCCATGAAAATCAGCATCCAATCAAAACCTATGGGCCATTTGAAAAATGGGGGATAGATGCAATAGGGCCACTACCTTGCACTCAATCAAGGAAGGAATACATCATTATGGGGGTGGAGTACATGACCAGATGGGCAGAAGCTCGTCCCACAAAGCGCATCACAGCCAAGGACGTGAGTGATTTCATTTTTGAATGCCTTTGTTGCCGTTTTGGCACACCTTTGGAGATTCTCTCGGATAGGGGACTGGGATTTCTAGCTGATTTAGTCGGGCAATTGATGAGCAAGTTAAAAATCAAGCGCAGGCACTCTACACCATACTACCCTCAGTGCAATGGTCTTGTGGAAAAGGTAAATGGTCTTATATGTAAAATCATCACTAAGCAAGTGCATTTACATCCTAAGGCATGGGACAAACACCTAGATGCAGCACTCTGGGCCTACAGAACATCCTTTAAAACATCCTTGGGGTATACACCTTTTCACTTGGTTTACGGGCAAGAGGCACTATTGCCTATAGAAGTGGAGCTAGCGAGCCTCCGAGTTCTAAAAGCACATCAAGAGGATAGTCAAGAGAAGCAGGTGGAAGGAAGAATCATCGATTTGGAGAGGTTAGGGCTAGATCGAGAGTCAGCAGTGAAGTACTATGCAGCCCAAGCAGAGAAGAAACGAAAGAAGTTCAATCGCAACCTTGTCAAGGAAGGTTCTTTAGTGCTCAGATACGACAGTCGCTTTGATCGTAGGAAGGATGGTAAGTTCTTGCTTAAGTGGGAAGGCCCTTTTGTAGTGATACAGAGGTTCTCAAATGGTAGTTACCAACTAGGTGACCTAGATGGTAAGGTACATCAGACCCCGGTAAATGGTTGGCGATTGAAGGCCTACCAATGTCGTCTTTCACAGCCATATGCTGGTGAAATCAATGCTAAGGATGGTTCAGAGGAGAGCTCATCATATTCGAGCTCCAACTAAGGTAACAATCATGTACATAGTCGTTTCAAAAAAAAAAAGAAAGAAGACAAAAAAAAGAAAAAAAAAAGGAAAAAAAGAGAAGAAAAAAAGAAAAAAAGAAAAAAAGAGAATGCTACCAGTGAAAGCGGATATTGACAATGGATGGGGTATGGCTTTCAAGGGTCTAGGAGACCAGTTGTTAGTCATGGATGGATACAATTATTCATCAGAAAGGACTAAACAGGGTGCATCAGCCAAGAAAGCAGTAACATGGCAAATTCAATTGGTACCAGGTGGGTAAGTATTCAAGAGAACCCTATTGTAGCACAACCTACAGCTAGAGGCATCAAATACCTCTAGCTTAAGGGGGAGGGCTATATGATGCATGGTTTTTAGGACCCCTTCTGAAGATGCAATAAAGGCACAGTCAGTTGTTGGGGAGATGAGGATACTCTAGTCCAAGGGATCTCGAAAGAGAAGAAAAATCTACTTCACAAGCACCAAAGAGTAAAAAATGCCATGGACAGAAGATACGTGGGAACGAGCTCTTATGCATGCCTACAACCTATATCTTACAGAATAGCCCATTCTAGGTGTGAATTTCTAGTGAAATTTACACGAGGATGTTCGTGTGGACTCACAGCACAGCATACTCCGTTTTCACTTTTTTACCGACAGTAAATATTTTTTACCACAGTAAATATTTTTTACCTACAGTAAATATTTTTCACCTACATGGTAAATACAAATCGCTTTTTACCTACAGTAACTTTTTTTACCCATAGTAAATATTTTTTACTGCACCATAAGTATTTGGTATGTAACAGTTCACTGTTACTAGAAGCAGTGATTGGGCATGAACAATGCAGTTACAGGAGGAGAAAAGGGGAAAATCTTATGGTAAAGGTGAGTCAACAGGGATAAAGACTTTTGAGTTGAAAAGAAACATGCTGATTTTTTCAAAGAACACATGTCAAAAGAAGCCATGGTTGAGGATTTTTTGAGAATTTGATATTCAGGAGGACCCAGCTGCCACCTCCCCCCCGGAGGTCCCCCCCTGACATGTGCAGAACCTCCAGTTTCAACAGCCACCTTACCTGCTCTTAAATGCTGGTCAAGGCCTTATCCCCATGTGTCACAATCAGAAAAATCAGCATTTACCCTCCCCTCTCACATCACTCTAGAGAATATCTTGATGGTGACATATCAGGTGACCTCAATCTGTTGACCACCCTAAGCAAAAAGTAACCCCAATCAGCGGATTTAAGCATGTTTATCCCTAATCCTAAACCCTCTCAGAAACCTATATAAGGAGGCCTTCTCTCACTCAAAACCAACACTTCACCCACTTCACCAAGCAACGAAGCTATGACGACATTGCTCACAACGAGGAGCTATGGATGGAGCTCTACTCTCTCTCCCTCTCTCTCTCTCCCGCTAGTATGCTACATTACTAGCCCTAAAACCTAAATAAGGAGTCTTCTCTCATGCTCCATGGCCACCATCCTCGCCATCATTCTCTAAGGTATTGATGTGTTGCTAGTAGGATCATACCTACTTGCTGGGTTGATTGTTTTTTGACTAGGGATTATGCCATCCTTGGCTTGCTTCTCTATATCCTTGTTATGTATGATCAAATGCCGTTGTATTGTTAAGCTGATGTCTTGTGTATATATATGCTACATAAGGTCCCTAAGCTTCATTTCTATGTGTTTTGCCATATGTTTTGATGCCATCATAATGCCAGAAGTCTCACTTGCCTATGTGCACTATGTGTGAGGTCCCTAAACCTCTTAATTTAGGGTGGTGCCCCCTTTGTTTTGTTCTTTGCTTGTTTTCATGAGGCGTGGTTTGTGGAGTGTGCACGAGTACAGAGGCCACCCGATTGCACTGCTCTTTTTCCCGCTATCACTAGCATACTAGGTATGTTAACTAGCATACCATGTATGTTAGTTAGCATACATATTGTGTTAACCAACTAGCTCTGTATGCTATTTAGGACCCAAGGCATGCTAACTAGCATACTCCATATGCTAACTAGCAGAGTCGATATGCTAACTAGCACAATCTATATACTAAATAGCATACTCCATATGATAACTAGCCTAAATGCTGTTAATTAGCATACATCTTGTGCTGACTAGCTAACTTTATATGCTAAGTAGAACACAAGGCATGCTAACTATCATACTCCTTATGCCAACCAGCATACTCCATATGCTTACTAGCATACCCAACCCAACTGCTAGTTCTAATGAGCATAACCCTTGTCTTAAATAGCATACCCATCATGCTAGTGAGCATACTAGGGTTTAACTAGCATAAGTGGTGTTAACTTGCATACCTTTTGTGTTGACCAACTAACTCTGTATGCTATTTAGAGTTGAAGACCTGCTAACTAGCATACTCCGTATGCTACCTAGAAAACTCCATATGCTAACTAGCATAATCACTTTCTATAGACAACGTACTTATCATGCAATTGAGCATACTAGGTATGTAACTAGCATACCAGGTATGTAACTAGCATACCAGGTATGCTAATTAGCATACATATTGTGTTAACCAACTAGCTATGTATTCTATATAGAACCCAAGACATGCTAACTAGCATAGCCAATATGCTAACCAACACAGTCCATATGCTAACTAGCAGAAGTCTACAGATCAGTATGCTATTGATCAGCATATACAAGTTACTAAGCACTAGAGATGCAATGCATAAAATGCATAAGTTATGGTACAAGTATTTGATTGATCACCTGAGGCTCGTCTAGGAGGTGCACTAGGTGTTCTATGTACCTTTTCCTCCCCATCCTCTTTCGACAAACATCCTTCTTGTTCGGTGAAACGTGAGTCTCCACTTTCCAAAATGTGTAGACCAATTCCTATGATGCTGTTTCTTGTGACATGCAACCAATGAAAACAATCAACCATCAATATCGGGCTTCGCCTGTCGTGATCTTGCGTTGTGCAAGGTGCGATGATTGACATTTAGGACCCTGTAAATTTTTGCAATAGGCATGTTTTCCTTTGAATTCAACATCATCTGCAATGCTGCATTCTTTAAAAACAACTCCTCATTGGAACCTGGCTGCTTGACGATAGCCAGTGTGTTGTGGACATTGGAGACAATTGCGGTCTGTACAACAGCCTCCTTCTCGAAAGACTCATCATGGATCGCCTTAACATGTGGATGTTGAGCAACAAGATTCTAGATTTCCCACTTTGCTCCTGTACTAAAACCTTCAATCCTACTCTTGAAAGCTCTCAGAATCTCGAAGGAGATTTTCTTTTTCTCCTCATCATTGAGGTCATGATGTTGTCGCTCAAATTTCATTTTTTTCTGTTCCCGTTGTTTCCTTTTTCTTACTCTCTCATATTCCCTGATTACAGAAAGAGCTGGATCTTGGGAGTTGTAATTCATTGCTTGTAGTGGCTCTCTTCTTCTTTTTCCTGAGAATTGTAGATGTGCATAATATGTTACTTACTTAAAATCACTTAAACGTATAGCTGTCAAAACTTGATGTTGTTATACACACATACTATGAACAAATGCCCTCACAAAACTATAGATGTGACCAACAAAACCAATGACTTCGTTTGGAGTGGGTGGGCTACACATAAGATTTGCTTACCATCAGATCACAGTACGGCTCCATTTCTAGCATTGGAGCTAGTGGCGATAATGTTGGCAGTTGGTTCTCCATTTTTGTAGGTCTGTGTCAGAACGAGAGAAAGAGCTCAGCTTTTATAACTAATCTCTCAAGAAGGATTCCCAGTGTAAGGAATGAAAGAGAGAGAGAGAGAGAGAGAGAGAGAGAGAGAGAGAGAGAGAGAGAGAGAGAGAGAGAGAGAGAGAGAGAGAGAGAGAGCAAGACTCAGCAAACCGCCTGTTAGTCACACACACACACACACACACACACACACACACACGCACACACACATACACACACACACAGACTTCCCACGTCGTCTTCAATAATTGAAAACAGAAGCACATGAGGAGGGAAAATAATTTTTTTATGGAACATTTGAAATTCAAAGGACTTGCCCATCCGTTTTCAGTATATGCTAACAATCACAAGTAACTAGCACTGTCCGGGACAACATATTCAATGACACGTTAACATGCTTCTACCCAGCTATCAAATGGAACCCTCTAATCGGCTGATCGTGCTCTCAATTTTGCAAGCAAATGAAAAATATTTTTTTAATGAAATGCGTTGTGTAGCTAAACCTACGATCATTGCCACGGATTAACAAAGGAGAGTACAAAAACAAAAGTTGTGGTAGTGGGCGAACAACAACATACACAATAATAGGTATGGATATATATCCACGCCAACTATTATCACGTTCATTACCATGTTTATATCCACGCATATTACTATTATAAGTGCACTAAAAAATAAAGATACTGTTGGATATTGGTCAAATGAGCATCACCTGTATTTTATAAAGTTTAGGGCAAAAAAAGATAATCAGATGCTTTGAAATTAACAACATACTCTATATTACATATCACACCTTATCTATATAATTTGAAGCACAAATGGAAAATATTAAAATTTATAAATAAAGCCAATATTTTACACTATTTTATGTATAAATGAGTTTGTTGTGTGGTTGTGCTTGTAATAATCTTTGTCACCTTCTTGAACCCTTGAGTGGAGACTTTTGGTTGACCAATAATTTGATCGAGATGGTCAAGCATGAGTTTGGCCATAATGTTCTGGTCTCTTACTTTGTTTCCCCTCTCATCAGTGATTGATGTGATATGGTCCCTTCTTCTTTTAACTTTGAGAGCTCTGAAGAAATGAGCCTAGTGGTAGGTTTGGGTTTGAGGGCAAGCTCTCTAGCCAACAAAAGAGTCTCATTGATCTCTTTAGCTTGCAAATCAGCAAGACACATTTTGGCCTTTTGTGCTCTTCCTCGAGAGATCTTCCTTCTTGCTTTCTTTTGAAGAGCTCCTCTACTTCTTCCTTCAGCTCCTTGTTTGCAATCTCTTGAGCCTTTTTCACTTTGGGCCCAGCATGTATTATTGCTAATTGGATTTTATACACCAAGGAGGGCCAGGCTCGAGCGTCAACGACTTCCACATATTGCGTTAGCTTTCCAAGAGCCGTCTTGACTAGCAATTTGAAATGAGGATCCTTAAAGAGATGAACCCTTGAGACTAATATCTTCTTCTTCCCCCCCGGGAGCAAGCGTCATTACTAGCTCTATCTATGTGAAGCCTTAGGGGAAAGTGATCCGACATGCTTTTGTAGGTATCAACACATAGTAGCACAGAGAAGGGGAGCCAATCCGCCTGATGAGAGATGTAGCACCTGTGAAGACGGACATCGTATTGGTGTATTGAAGACTTGTTTATGTCAAACTAGGAGAACTACTCCAAGGACCTGCATTCCACAAATCAAGCAACACCCATTTCTCACAGAAAGCCTTCCATATGGATTCTTCAAACCCAACCAATAGACTAGAAACCCCGTCTTATCCTTTTGAGCTTCCACCATGTTTAAATCACCCATGATACACCAATCTCCTTTGAGAGGCTTCTCTTTGAGTTCCACCTAGAGTTTGGCTCTCCCCTTGGCATCACATGGAGCATATATGTTGATAAAGGTGAAGGAATGGCCTACCCTCTTGACCCTTACCCCAAGGATTCTCCATGAGGCATGGTTAAAGACGACGTATGGCTCCAGTTCCTTGTCAAAAATGGAGAGCACCCCACTATGCCTTAGAGTGCCTTGTAATACACCAACTTATTCCCTATTGTCTACTTCCTACAACAAGAAGCATCAAGATGATTCTCCTTAATTGTAATTGATTTTTTGACCTTCTCCCAAAAGAGAGTTCTTTTCTTTACAGATTTTATACCCTTCACATTCCAAGATTGAATATGTAAGTCATCCAAGGGCCATTGGTGCTATTTTTAGCACTAGTGTCTTACTTTGTGCAAAAATGTGTGGTGTGATAGTCCCCTTGTGAGGCAATTATCCAAAGTTGGACCAGAGCGATTTGCGGCATGTGTGGTGCTGAAAGGTGTGTCAAACCTTGCTCTACCCCTTTTTGTTGCCTCAAGAAATTCTCTCTTTTCTTCTGCTATGGTGTTCTCTGTTTGATGCTTCCAAAGCTCAAGCCTTTGAGCCTTTCACCTAAGGAAACCATAATTCTTTAGGGTTGTGGACACTTGCAAGGTAAACAATTACCACCAGGGGAGTCACTGATTGAGGGAATTCTCACAAGATCTCGCAAACTTAAGTGCTTGGAAAGTAAGGAGCTAGCACAAAAATAAGCATAGGGAAAGTGGGACAAACTCCTCCACCTCTGGTGAACCATACCTAGCCGCCTCTCTTTCGCTCCCCTCCTCCGCCCACAGTCAGCCAAGAAGAGGATAGCTCTAGGGTAAGAAACCCGTTTTGTCCATAAATACTTCAAAGACATTATCCAGATTGATGGGGGATTCTTGAACATCTGGAGGGTTCTCCTTGTGATGGAAGTTGCTCCATGCTAATGTTTTTACTCTCTTGCATTTTATCCTCGGGGGGGAGGGGGGGGGGGGGGGGGGGGGGGGGGGGGGGGGGTCGGTCACTATGTATAAATTGTGTATATCGCGTGCGTTCAAGGACTTTTATAACACTCCTTATTTGTGAAATTTTTAGAAGAAAAATGCATCCTATTTCTATTCAATCTGTAAGTTTTTCCCTAGTTCCATTTTATGGTACCCTTATGTATGTGAAATTGTGAGAAAAATATTTAATAACCCCTTTTGCTGCACGCACGTGATAGTCACATAATTACTCAGTGACCCACCCCGAGATTTTATCACAGAGATTTGCTACCAGCCCTCGTCCATCGACTTGGGAGCTGGGGGCAAGGTAATTTTTTGGCGAGGCCTCATGGGAGGTTTGACCACAAGGAATGTGGCAAATTGCAAATTTGGTGTGGCTTAGTTGTTGTTACCCTTAGGACTCGGCTCATCAGTCAAATGTTCTTGTGGGTAATGTCCTTATTAGTGCCCATCTTGTTGGACTAAAGCACTTCATTATCCTTGCTGATCCCACATTTGCCTTACTTTGCAACTTCAACTTCCATGTTGGATATCGGAATTTCTTTGAGTGAGGACTCTGGTGCTTATTTAACTCTATCCTCTTTAGCTTCCCTAGTACCATTCAGATGGCAGTCTCTAGAAAAGTGACTAAACCCAATTGCACTTAAAGCATGCTCCAAAAAAACGTACCAAATCTGAGAGGGTCACTTTCAAACTTGCACCTACATTAATTACCATGCTCTCTGGAGGAGGTTTACGTACATCCCAACAAATGCACACTCTATTTGCCCCAGTCCCCACCTTCTTATAAGTTGGAATGAATAGTGGAATACCCAAAGAAAAATGATTGACTACATCCAATATTTAACGAAGGTTTTTCACTGTCTGGTTCAATGACCCTGATATAACTGGCAAGATCTTAGCAAAAATCCCACTTTACCTCAACCGCTTCCCAATATGCAGCCTATCATGAAACCCGGATTTTGAATCCCCAAAGGCCTTCAAGGATTTGTGCCCTATTGGGGTTGATTACGTCAACTTACAAATGTGGTTGTGGATAACCCCGAAAAATAGTAAGATACTAAGAAACAAAAATCCTTATGTTAGTAGAAAATCAAAAGGCTTTTTACTCTATCTTTCTACTCTATAATAGAAAAGAGTATTCAAGAAAATCCACATGGAATGAGCTATGCAAAGTTGAAAGTTGAAGGAGAAGATCTCAAGTGAGCTAGAATTTAACAGGTTAGACCCCAAGCATTTGCGAACCAATACATGAGTAGTAGGAGATAAAGATGCAACTACACGAGAGAGAGAGAGAGAGAGAGAGAGAGAGAGAGAGAGAGAGAGAGAGAGAGAGAGAGAGAGAGAGAGAGAGAGAGCGAGAGAGAGAGAGAGAGAGAGAGAGAGAGAGAGAGAGAGAGAGAGAGAGAGAGAGAGAGAGAGAGAGAGAGAGAGAGAGAGTTTGGTGGATATAGCTGACTATCACATAAAAGCCGGATACACATCAAACTTTGTTGTACTCAATCATTTTGTCAAAAGAAGCTGTGTAATTCTGTTGTTGAGGATTCTCAAATTGTAATATAATCTATCATTCCCTCTTATTGTCTCCGAGCCTGCAAACCTTGTAAGTGGCCAAATGGCCGTGGGAAAGGGTCTCAAGTTTTAAAGTGAAAACCCTTAGTTTTGAAAGACACGTGATCACTATCTTTGGATTTATTAGACGTCGATTGAGAGATGCATTGCTGCTACAAGTTGTAATCAATATTTCTTCTTGTCTGGTAACCAGAATTCAATTCTAAATAGCACATTGTGTTCCTTCTCTCTTGCTCTTCAAATTAAGTGTAATCATTCTCAATTTTGTTGTAGTTTGTGGCATCTTGTCTGTGAGCTAAATGCATTGATTTGAGGTCTTAAATGGTTATTTTTCCATGTTTTGACCTTGGAAGAGTGTTTCTAAGCTTGAAGGGAACCTTTCTGTGTAGTTCTGTTTCAGTTTTTTATACATTTTTTGGGATGGATCATGATTTATGTACCTTCTAGATGACTGTAGAACTTGGTAGGATTATGCCCTTAGGTGTTGTAACACCTCTACTTAAGTTTCATTGCATTTCGAATTTGTTTGGATGCAGAAAAGGCATGATGACCTAGAGTAGTGAGATTACACATAGACTGATTTTCTGACTAAGAAGTGGTTGATTTTCTATTGTAGACATATGAACAGTCCTTTAGGTTGACTTCTATGAGATTGACGATCTCATTGAGTCTCCACCTCCGATCCCGAGTCACTTCCTTGCATATTGACATTATGTTAGTACCAAAAGCTATGCTGCAGACGTCCTTCACGGTGACTCGCTAACATTGGCGTCGTTGCTGGGGAATTTGATCCTTAGGTAGTGAGTGACCTAGTTGTACAAAAAATCCTTTCCAAAGATTTTGACACCCATTTCGTTTACACTTGGATAGTAAAGCAGCTAGACGTAGGTTTAGTGCTTAGTAGAGACTAGAGTCGAGGACCAGCTAGTGCTACTCCTTATGAGCAAAGAAAGCAGTGAGTGAAGTAAAAAAAATTATTTCGTTCTTTGATTTTTACCGTGCTTGAAAAGGACTGTTTCACCATACTTTGTTGTCATTTTTATACTGTTAAACTCATTTATGTTTGTGCATATACTTCAGTTTATAGGATTAGGTTAAGTAAAAAATTCCACCATCTATTGTAGCCAAAAGAATCAGGGTACAAATTGTCCAAACCTTATTTTGGTATCGAAGACCATAACTCTGAAAAATTGTAAAATGGATGGTCAAAGCTTCAAAGATGAACTAAAACTCAACAAAACCTAGAAAAAGGGGATATACAAGCTTGTAGGAGACAAACTGAGTAGATTTTTCCCAATTTGTCTGCCCAACATGGATTGTGATCCATGTACCTTTTAGGCCAATTGAGTAGAAGTTGTCTCCATTGTTTAGGACTGACTCTCAAACACCAGAATCTTGAGTTTGGTGAAAAATAGAGTGCTAAAAGAACATCCAAATCAAGGAATTGGACTAAGCTGGATAAAACCATGAAAATTGAGAAAATTTGGAAATAGTCAACTTTTATTTGTCGAAATTCAAAAAGGGGTGAGAATTGGGTTCAACTAAAGGCAAGGAACCAGCAGGAGAAAATTCATGACCAGATGCTGCCAAACATGGATTACAATCCATGTACTAGGTTGACATTTGTATAGGATAATTGATCAATGCACTCATGAGAGCTGAGGGAACAACTTTTCAAAAAGGGTCCATAGCAAAAAAAGTGTAAAAACTTGATCAAAACAACAAAAAACAAACTCATCAAATCTCATGCCAAAATGATGTCAAACATGGATCGTGATCCATGTAACTTATAGGGATTTTAAGCTGATAATTGACAGGTGGACAAGTGATAAGAATTGAAGTACTTTTCCCTAAACAACTATTGCCAAAAAAGTTCAAAAAGTATGTCAAAAGGGTAGAAAACAGCTCAAGGTGAAAACTATTGGAATAGACTTGAGGATTGAATTTTGGTTGACCTAAAAAATTCCAAATTCTACAAAAACCATAAAGTTGATATCAGGGAACTAAAGGTGCTGTGTGTTAAGTTTCAGCTCAATCTGCCAACTAGGTACATGGATCGTGATCCATTTTCCTCTGACAGAGATTGATACAAAACTTGTACCATATCTAGGGAGCATCCTAGGGACTCTAGTAATCATTTCCAAACTAAATTGGGATATCCAAAATCAAGCCAAAAGCCCAAAACTGGCAAGCATTTTGAGCAAGTGCCAGAACTGACCTAATTTCAAATCCTGAACACCATTTTCAAAAATTCTAGTGCCAAATGACCTACTAATCATGTTGATTCTGTTGGTACCAAGAAACGTCAATTTGGCCTCCCAACATGGATCGCGATCCATGTTCCTCTAAGTCTGTATAAGAGCAAAATTTGACCGAAGAGAGAGATAGTCCCCAGGACCCTGGTGGATTTTTCAAAATTGAAATTGGACCTGAATGTTGGAATTAGGGTTGCAGAGAAACACACACAGCTTGAAGAAGACGAAGGAAGCTCAAGGTACACAATAGAGAGTGTATTCCTTAGTGTGCAATGGAAAGATAGATAGCCCTAGAGTGATGGGCGTATATACAATGCACGGGGGAAAAAACCTCCTAAAGAGGGAAAAAATGCCCCGGCGGTCCTAGTGTGTTCACACACATCACTACCACATGTATATGGTAACACTGAATTGTTGATGTTTTGAGAAAAGTTGTGGAGTATTGAAGTATTTGATTAAAATTTGTCGATTGAAATCTCAAACTAACAAGAGCGGCTATAAACTCATAGCCATCAAGCATGTAAACCCAAATCGCGGAATTCAAGTTAGCCAATCTAGTAACAAGGTTTGGATTTTGTAAGATCAATCCTTCATGTATTTGTGATTAGGAAGATTGTACCAGAATAAGAATCCCAACATCATAGACCAAGTGATCAATCACTCAACTGAAGGAGGTAGCGTGAATCAAATACCACTACATCCTCTAGAAGCTATTATAGAGGAAAGTTTTTCTGATACCTCATCAGAAAGATCATACACCGTAATGACTAAGGAATCCAACAAGGTGAACCCTAAGGAAGGAACTTCCATGGGGGAAGGTCCTTCACAACCTGCATCTGACATAAAATTTTTGTATCTAAAGTTTCAATTCGAGAATGTGCTTAAAGCCAAAATCTTTAAGGATGAAATGGACCGATATTGCGTTAAGTTGGAAAACAAGCCAAGCGAGTTCAATGACCTTGTGGATGTGGAATATGACGGAGACTGATAGTTTGAACGGGAGGGAATGATGTACCTAGTGGTTCACAACCCCTTTATTGTGGACAAATGGGGATTGACTGACATGAAGGACAAGGTAGATGTGAAGAGTTAGCAGATGAACCACCCAAAATGGACAAGCAAAATGTTGTGCTCAATCGCACTAACGAGATGGAGAGACTTAATACAGAAAACACTTACGTGGGGCTATATAAATTCAATAATGGAGAATAGACACTCTGTTATAGATGTGATGAACCCCGCATCAAGGAGACAACTGACCGTAAAAAACCTATACATTTTTACATACACAGAGGGGAGAAGTATCCAAGTGGTCATAATGGATAAACATGGCTGAAAATACTCTCCTATGGATCGTAAGGAGCTAGAGCGATATAAATATTTTGGTGGACCACTCCACCAATACTATGTAAATTCATAGAAAGTTAAACCCACGACTACTTAAACGAGACCAAAACCTGGGTACGTAAGTCCAGTAAGAACCAGAGGTGAAGATTCATTGGGTACCAACAGTTCCCGAACACAGGGCCCATGGGATCAACAGGGTGTAGGGATTCTATGAACACACACATGGACAGTGTAGCACCTGATTTGACTTACACAACTAGAATCCCTCCGACTATAACACAAGATCAAATAGAACAACTTGATGAACCTGTGGCGGAGAGGACAATGATTGTAGTGACAAGGGGAGAATATGAAACTAGAGAGACCATATCAGGAGGACCGGGGATGGTTAGGATGGTTGTGGAGACTAGATGCATGCGACCATCTCAAGTGGAAAAGTGCATACCCAAAAAGTATAATGGATCGGGAGATCCGTATGCTCATGTATCAATCTTCAAACAAGTGTTGAGGGCTGAAAAGGTAACCGATTTCCATACTAGGTACGAAGGATTTGGATTGACCCTAGAAGGAACGGCCTTGACATGGTTCCAACCTTTAAACAACCAAGGATTCCCAAGTATCGAGCAACTTCTTTGAGAATTTGCAGAGGAATTCTCAAAGAGAGGGATTAAGCATAGTACAATCTCTCAAATCTATGCATTTAGACAAAAGGAGAAGGAAGCCTCAGTTCAATTTAAGCAATACATAGAAAAATGTCATGCTAGAGAACTACTTCAAGAGATATATTGTTAGTCCTTTTCATACAAGGATTGAAAAATGACACTCTCAAAAAAGACTTTAACTTAAAGGGATGTGTTACTTTTGAGCAAGCCACGAAAGAGGCGTTGTTTTTGGTAGACAACTGTAAGGCATATGGGGAGGTGACGGAGGACACAAACCAAGGAACGAGTAGCACCTCTTCAACCACTAGTGAATCCACAATGAAACTGGGTGGACAAAACCCAACTGTGTCAGACGTTGATCAAGTGATCAAGAAAGTGATCAGAAGGATGAATCAAAGAAACAAGACACCCAAACACACGACAATAGCCCACACAAAAATGTGACACTTATGGAGGAGATCATCCAACTCAGTGGTGCAACATACAGACAAGGCCAAGAGAAAATGTACAACGTGTACTATTGAAGTGGTTTGCTATTGAACATAAATAGAGGATCCATGAGACCCACAAATGTTTCCACAATAGAAACTATGTTTGAGAAAGACAATACGGGCCACCTGGAGGGCAACAATTACCACCTGCTCCAAGATATCAAGTAGGACATAATAACGCAATCCAAGGGTAGGGAAAACCTCAACCTATGTTGGGACTTCAGCCTCCTTTACCCCAGGAAAACAGGGCCATGGTAAGAATTTCACAACCTATAGAGGCACCTATTGATCATAGTATGGTCCAAGTAGTTTCCTACTGAAAAGATTCAAAAACTTTCTATGAGAGAGGGTTTGATGGAAATGCCTATGCTTCTGATGAACAAATTCCATGGATAGTTCCTAAAGAGATGTCAAAATCATCATACATAGCACAACCAACAAAAAACCATTACTTGGTCGATGAAAATATGCTTATGTTCATGGCAACTTAGAACTACAAACCTAGGGGATATACTCCTAAAATAGGACAACCGATGGGGGCTCCACAAGCTTCTCCACCACCAGTAGGACCATGCTATGAATGCGGTAAATATGTAAGACCGCGGGGGATTGGACCATGCAACTCTCCACCCAACCGTGCTATTTATAGACTCCTAGCCTCTAAAGATAGCACCCCTTGACCGCATGTCTATCCTGGCCCTTGGCTCTGCCCTTGGCCTGACATTACTCCCCCCTTGGAGAAGCGTTTTCATCCTCGAAAAGACAAGTGGTAGTATCTTTGTAAGAACACTGATGTTTTCCTTATTGGCATCCTCGACACGGGCCAATTGTCCATATGACCGATACCTGGTGCAGTGAGGAGGTCCAATGAAACCAAGAGCAACATCTTGATTTTCAACGTTGTTGTCCTTTTGCAACCACCCGTATCTAAATGGTAATTCATGATAACTCATGTGAGTATCTTGAAAAGCTCATAGCTACTGAAAGATAGAATAGGGAGTGTCCTCATGTCAGACTTCTGAACATTTTGGAACACACAGAACCACATGTTCACCCCTAACAAAGGTTACATGGCAACATACTCTGTCAGCACACCTACTAAGTCCTTGACTTATGAAACTATCGGTATCCAACCCCACCACAACATGTGTTCAAAGTTGAAAACCTAACCTAAGCAAATTCTAGAATAAAGAGAGAATCACCTATTCAGAATGCATTGTGCTAACGTATGCTCTTAGCAGATCCTTTAGCACGGTTTACTAACGTATGAGCTTAGCATATCCTTTAGTACTAAATAGAATACTTGTAAGCTGCCCATCCAACGTGCCCCACAGTATGTCCCTAGACACTCCGTAGTGCTATAGAGAAAGCAGAAAATCCACACAAGTGAATTGCCTAGCTCTTATGGACAGCCATGATGTCTCAACTGATTGCTGCATCTATACTCTGTGGTAGAGATCAACTGAGGTGAGTTTGAGATTATTAGAAACTCAACTCAAGCTTTGCACTAAAAACATGTAGTGAAAAAATGACACTCTAAACATCCGTAATGATAAGATTATTGCTTGTCCATTAACGTCAATGTGTACTGCATTGGGTCACATCTGTTCGATCTTGAGAGCAATCACCCAAGGAATCCCAACAATTGGGTCTTACCCTAAATTTAACAATGGCTCTTAGCCATCGTGTGTGGCTCATAGCCCTCATGGAAATTAGTGTTCAATCATCAAACCGATGAAGACTAATTTGGATGGCATCTTGCCCAATTTCTAGCTGAGTTAGAGCACCTTGGCTCAGGCTGACTCACCAGCAAAACATGTATCAAAAGCTTCTTAGAAAGTTTTCATTATTCTTCGAGAGAAAGATGAAAGAGAGATAAGAAGAGCATGCTGGGCTGAGGAACTTTCCTTAAACGACTATGATGTGTAAACCCAATCTGTGTGCTCTGACGCATCTTATGCCTAACTTGCAGCTTATCGTATAAGCATTCCACAGTTTTCCGGTATGATTCTCGCATCGAGAGAGGTAACAGAAAAGCACAAAACTCATCTTGACCCACCTACCTTGCAGGGGTCATGATTGTATGAGGACGACTGAGCATTGGCACTTTGCCCATGAAATAAGTTCTAGATTTAGGTTCCTTTTAGTGTTGTTGTGTGTTGATAGCAACCAACAATCATGTTAAATAATCCATCACTTAGTCGGTCCTTGACAGAGTTGCGAGTGTGACAGCAAAAGTGTAATCCATGAAGTGGTTGACTCCATGCCACCTGCTTAGCATGCCTTGCATGCAAAAGCGTAAGCCCTTGGCTACTAGGACAGTCTCAAGCGTGAGAACCAAAACCATAAGTGCCTTGCACATAATAAACTGGTAGGGATTCTGTGAGCTGACATTCCCTATTTGGTCAGTTCCCCAAACTTGGGTGCCAATGCCCTTGATTCCAAATCAATGGGCAGTATCTCGACACAAGGGAGAAGCCTTGCTTCGTATAACTATATCTGGCTTCAATGCCAACAAATGCTATTAGCGACAGACGTCATAGCGAAGAGAATCGACCTTGTCGATCATGCACAAAAAGGTGACCTTGTCGAATTGTAAATCTAATAGAAAAGCAGGATAACACGTGCAGGCTATGCATCTCATACTTGCTTGGATCTATGAATGATAGCCCTGATCATTCATTCCATTCCATAAGAGAGTTATCAAGCACTTGCTGAATAACTACTCTACTTCATGTTGTCAAGGGCCTTGCCCAATTCGCAACCAATGTGGAATCATGTGAGAACTGCAATTCTCTTACCTGCCAGGTTTGATTGCCATTGTTCGTGACAATCACCACCCCTAGCATTAGTGTTTGCATCACCACATAGTGTGGTTAAACGTTGTATAGGTGGAGAAGCCTTGCTTCTCCGCAAGCCCAAACTCAGGCCTCTTGCCAGTCGCCTTGAAATCGGCCATGTTGATCAGCAATCCAACCATGCAAAACAACTTTGCACGCATGAGCTGAATTAGCCACTGGCCTTGCCGTTGCATCAAAGATGAATCTTGGAAATTTGGTATGTATAAGTCTGCAAAATAACATCACATAGGGATTAAGAAAATCCTTGGAATTACGAAAAAAAACAACCTGATGAGCATGGCATTCGTCTGTGTACGCGGCAAAAATATCCGCCACTCGATCAACAATATCGTCTTTGCCTAGGAGCTTTGCCCCTTCACCAAGCTGAACAACAGGCCTTGCCTGACGAGCATGCTCAGTCGAGATGCTCTATCGGATGCCCATCATAGGGAGAAGCCATGCTTCTAATGTAGATTGCCGTGTCCAAGCCGTTAGGTTATGGCCCTGCCAAAACCGTGCCAAGAACCATGCCGTGAATGTTGACATCTCCAAGCATGCAGCTTCTTGAGGTTAAAATTGTCCTCTCACATCGGACGCCAAGCTTGACCCCGACTGCTACTGTTTTCCTGCGAGACCTTTTGGCATGTGGATGATCTCGTGCCGGATGCATGAGCATGCATGCCAGGCTGCTCGAGGATTTGCAAAACGCAAGGAATGTCATAAATCCATGCTTCCTCCTCGAATTTCCCCAGGCTACTTGAAGAATCGGTGGCGATTCAGAGCCGGGCTCCCTTGTCGTGGGTCACCTCCCCTAATTGGGGCATCCCAAAAATAGGGTTAAAAGAATAATAACGATTTCTGAAGAAATCCATGGCAGCAGCGATGGCGCAGGAGGACGAACTATCCTCCTTTGCCTGCCGCGCACCCTCTAATGGCCTCCATGTTGGATTTGGCGCAGGTCGACGAGCTTACCTTTGTGTGTGCTAGCGGCCAGTCCTACGGCTTCACGATAATCTGTCGGCTTCAAAGCCATGGTCGGATTTTCTTCATGCGGCATGTAAATTCAAGCTTCATGCATGCATCAAAGGCCTTTTGATTGCCTGCTGCAAACGGCCTCAACTGTGCATGCTTCTTTGAGTTCCTCCAAGCGAGTCAGACCACGCCATGCCGGTGCATGCTTCTTTGAGTTCCTCCAAGCGAGTCAGACCACCCCATGCCGGAGCTTCCATAGAGAGAGAGAGAGAGAGAGAGAGAGAGAGAGAGAGAGAGAGAGAGAGAGAGAGAGAGAGAGAGAGAGAGAGAGAGAGAGAGAGAGAGAGAGAGAAAGAGCAGCCATGCATCGCCATGATCCCCCTCCTCCATAGCTCCACCCTTCTTCCTCCTCTCCACCATGCTCTGATACCAGTGTAAGACCGCGGGGGACTGGACCATGCAACTCTCCACCCAACCTTGCTATTTATAGACTCCTAGCCTCTAAAGATAGACTCCTAGCCTCTAAAGATAGCGCCCCTTGACCGCATGTCCATCTTGGCCCTTGGCCCTGCCCTTGGCTTGACAAAATAGAGGAACATTTGAGAATGGAAAGAGACCTTAAAGAAAAGGGTGATGTAGTAAAACCATTAGTAATACCGTCGAGAGGATCTATCCTGGTGGACATTGGATGCAATATTGAAAGCTTATGAGAGCCCAACCAAACCCAAGAGCACAAATGGTTAATGTATCCTCACCCAAGGTATGAAAAAGAGAGGTTGAATATGTGCAAGGAGCTCTTCTAGATAGCTCAAGCTCTTATGGAACCAGCTGTTTTGACTGCTCCAACGACTAAGGTGTTGCTCCACAAAAAAATCCAAGAGTTAAAGGAGTGAGGTATTGAAGACAGATACCAAAAAGAATCGGTAGTTGAAATGCCTTTGGATACGAGGATGATAGCCAATACAACAGATGGAGTGTATTCACAGGCAGCTATGCCGATTCCTGAAGTGGAAGAACCATGGCCACAGGATTTGTGGGAGGATATCAAACATAGAAAAGATGGAAGCACAACGTTTCAGTCAACTCCTATCTCTGAAATCCATCTAGAACATGAGCTCTCATGAGAATGATATCCGATCACTGTATGGTGATGTAGGTACAGAAATATCGAAAGACAGCAAACCCCAATCCTTGAAGACATTACCTTCATTCATTCTAAATCATGAAACCAGATCAAAAGTAAGGAAAGTACAATGTCAATGGAAATTTGGTCCTAAGGTGATGGATACCAAAACTCTTCATGAGCTGATGTCGTCCCCTATCCGCTGTACACTAACTCTATCTTAGTTACTGCATGTAAGACCTCATCTTTGGGAATAGGTGGGAAATGTTTTTGAGAAAATAAGGCTGGTAATTTTGCTACCAATAGTTTCTCCAAAAACACCAAATAACTAGACCTTGTAACAAACTAAACATGAGCTAGTACCTGTGAATAAGGTGGGAGACTATTGTGAAGGAGAAGAAGGGAATACGACCTTGCATGTGGAGTACAAAGGAGTAAAAGTCGTTGCTATATTGGATAGTGGAGCTGGAATTTCCATAGCAACCAAGACAATGTGGGAAAAATGGGAAAAGCCTGCTCTAAGGAAAACTAGAATGAAACTACAATTAGCGGATGGGTACCTGGAGGGACCTTTTGGAATTTTGGAGCAAATCATAGTAACCTCTTGTGAAATCGCATATGAATACACCTTTGATATTATGAATTTTGATCAGAGTAGCAATTTTGATATCATATTGGGCAGACCATTTATGCGTTAGCTCAAAATGGTACAAGATTGGTGCTATGACTATATCTACTTATGACACAAGGATGTCACTACAAAGAATCAAACTCCACAATTGACCAGGAAAGAGAAATACCTGCTTGGATGCAAAACAAAGCTCACAATTGGATGTGTGAAGCCTTTGAGGGTGGAAGACTGAAAAAAGAGGATTGTATTCATGATATGTCAGTCCAAGATGAGGCATATGTACCGGAGCTTTTTTTGGAAGAGATGTTTGAACCTTTTGGATAACAACAAATACTGGCCACTCTTGATGTGTGTGTGAATGAGGTGACCCTGACTAAATTCTATGATGAGGAAGGATATGATATCATTCCATTCTAGATGATGAGTGTCAGCCTAAGTTTAAATACAGGTTTGAAAGTCCCTGACATGGAAGGAGTTGCAAATTTCCAATGCATAGTGGATGAGATCTCCGTAAGGGACCTTGATCAAACTGATGAGGAAACATCCCAAGACTCCATTGACAAGCCTATAGAAGATAATGTAGACGACGAGCTTTCCAGCAGCTCAGACTAGGACATCAAACGAAAGGATTGACAAATAATCTACTATGATTTTCCAAACCAAAAACCTCAAGGACAACGTAGATATTTGAATAGACGCATGAACAAAAGAAATAATACAAAAGAAAATTATGTACCTCTTTTAAACGACAAAACACAGTATTTGAGGCTGGTTGAAGCAATTGATTTCCTTAAAGATGAGATATTAAAGAGGTTCATGAAACCCGACTCAATAGAAAAAACCTTGGAAAAGAAAAACACACAAAAATCACAAGCGAAAAGTATCTCTAAGAAGTCAATGAAATTATCCAAAACCGAGTGCAAACACAAATACAATGAATTAAAAAAAACTTTGAAAGAAGTTTGGACAATGAGTTGGAAATTGATGATGAATTAGACGATGATGATTTTGATGCACCTTCCCACTACAAAAGGTATACTATTCAAGACAAAAAAATTGTTAGTGCAGAAGCCCAAACGAGACCCAAAAGAGCTTGGAGTTCATATGATGGGCCTGAAAAAGCCAAATGTATAAACTTAGCAGAACCAAGTGTATAACTTAAACTAGCATAAATTGCCATGGACCTCACGAAAGAAGAAGAGCAGCTATTGATAACAACACTCAGACGATATAAAGATGTGTTTGTTTGGTCATACAAAGACCTAAAGGGAATAGATCCAAAGATCTGTCAACACACGATACCCCTTAAAAGTGATGCTAGATCGTGTAGACAATGTCCTTATACTTACAATGAGACTTTTGCCAAAAAAATCTAAGGAGGAGATAGACAAACTAAAGGATGCAGAGTTTATCTATGAGATTGAACACACAGACTGGGTGTTCCCAATTGTGGTGGTACGCAAAAAGAATGGAAAATTAGGGTATGTGTGAACCTAAACATGTAAATGCTGCCACCATCAGGGACAACTATCCTCTACCAATAACAAATCACGTTATTGAGAGAGTTGTAGGGAAGGAGGCCTATAGTTTTTTAGATGGGTTCTCAGGCTACAACCAGTTAACCATAAAACCAGAAGATCAACATAAGACAACTTTTGCAATGGAGTGGGGCATATTTTCATACAGGGTAATGCCTTTTGGCCTCACCAATGCCCCTACCACTTTTCAAAGACTAATGAGTCATTCATTCAAGGAATATCTCATGGAATTTTTAGAGATATATATGGATTATCTTTGTATGCATTCCCACTTGAGAACTGATCACATAACACACCTAGAGAAAGTCTTTAAAAAGTGCAAAACTTATCGTATTTGCTTAAACCCTGAAAAATGTGTCTTCATGGTAAGACAAGGTAAAATCTTGGACCACTTTTGTTCAAAAACGGGATTTCCACTGATCAAGATAAGATACAAATAATTGTTACAATGTTGAGACCAACAAAAATGAAGAAAGTGCAGGCATTTATGGGTCATTGTCGATACTAGAGGTGCTTCATATACATGTATGTTGTAATAGATAAGCCTATGTATGTCCTTATTACTTTCAATGGATGGAATAATGTGAGAAGGATTTTCACCAATTGAAGCAGGGATTAATTTTTGCTCCAATTTTGTAGCCCCTTACTTGGAACAAGATCTTCCATGTTCATGTAGATGCATCAGCCTATGCCAGAGGGTGCATATTGGCCCAGCCAGTGTCAAGCATTTTTTGGAGAAGATAAAGTCACTAATCCATGCTAAAAAGCTTGCTCACTAGCCTCGAGTGCATAGATGTACATAATGCTTTGAGCTTTCTGAGTGCTCTTGTAAAAATTATGTATAAAGGCTTGGTTTCACTTGGTCCTTTGGAAGAGTTTTGGGTTGGTTGAACTCTTAAAAGGTGGATTCAATGAGTACTTTCAATCATGCTTTCTAGAAGGTGAATCAGACTCATACATCATAAGTTACATGCATTGGAAGTGGGCGGTTCCTTACTTAGAAAATGGGTGTGGATGCATGCAAGGAAAAAAAAGTGGGATGATTTGATGGATTTAATTAGAAAAGGTGTGGCAGAGGATTTCTATAAATAGCCAAAGTGATAAGCTCCGAGCCAGGATTTACAGCGTTGCATTCGGTGCTTGGAGTCACGCGCCACGCCTTTGCCAAGATTGCTCGATGTGGGGAGAAAAATAAATAAATTATAGGCCTAAGTGGGGAGGTGGGAGGATGGTGCCAAGTGGCAATGGATTAATCCCACATGGGGGGGAGCAAGTGCAAATTGGAGGGTATAAGGGGGGGAGTGGTTACCCCAAAAGGGTGTATCAAAGGAGCTAATGGAGCTTCCTTGCCTTGCTTGTGAGAGCTCGTGGGTGTTGGGGGAGAGAGGGGGTGCCATTTTCAGTCCACACCAGTTTCCCATGCGCTTGGCCACCTTTTTGGTCCATTGGACATCCCCTTTCCCCACTTGCCTTGGTCAAAAAGTGGTCGACAACTCATTTTTGACCCAAAAAAAGGCCAAAATTGGACCAATCAAAAGGTGCCCAAGGAGAGAACCATGTCGGCTAAGAGGAGAGAGAAAATAACTTGGGATAAGAGAAAAAAAAAAAACCTTTTAAATAGCTTCAGTTCCATGCACACCCTTTTTGATAACAGAGACTAGCTTTTTTGGAGCTTTTGAGAGATACCCCAACTTTGAAAGCTTGTAATTCTCTCGTCTGGTGTTGGAATCAAGCATATGGATACTCTATGGAGATATACACAACACAAGATTCATATTTATGGTCTTGGTTTTCATCAATTTTAATCATGGTTTGGGTTAGGGCTGTTTTTGCCTGACTCTATAGGTGTTAGGTGTTTTCCACAGCTTTGGGGTGTTTCTTTCCGACGGTGTGGTGTGTGCAAGGCTATAGGGGTTCTCATTTTCCTTCTTGTTTGCACGCAAACATTGTTTTTGGTGCCCCTACGAAGGATCTTCCTCAAGCACCTTCAGTGTTTGTGGATCGGATGTATGCATATGAGGAGCAGCTTGTCTAGAAAAAATAGTTGGCGATGGATGCAAATTTTCTCTTTGATGTGAGATTTTGTAAGAGGAAAGACAAAGATGTACAAGAATGGGTGGTTATGGATGATGAATTTCTTTTGGATCTTGGCATTTATGATGATGAAGAAAGGGCTGATTTTATGTATCAGAGCTTGTGTGAAGATGCTATGAAATTTTATGACAGTCTTCCCATACATGCGTAGTACAACTGGCAATTGATGAAGGTTGTGTTGCTGAAGCATTATGTGGAACTTGAGCTGCCAGCCAAGAATTCTTGATACTTTTATGGTACAGATGAGGAATGCATAAAATCTTGGATTTCACGGGTAGAAGAAGAGATGTTGCAACTTTGCATTGTAGATGATGGGGCAAAAGCAAACTTTGCATCTCAGGGACTTTCTGGTGATGCTTTTGTCTTCATGCATATGCTTCATGATGATTGGCACCATAGTTGGTTGGCTTTGAAGTTTTCACCTGCTAATGCATTACTGGAGGTTGTCAAAGTCTCAAGATGCAATAGAAAGGTCTATTGTTGTTGCTTTTGAGTCAGTACAAAATGAGTTTTGGAAAGCGGTGCAGAGTGGGCTTGAATCTTTTGCTTATGAAGTAAATGACTTGTATGTGGAGAACAATTCTCCTATGAATCATGCAATGGGAGATCCTTGCAGCATGAGTGTTTCATGCAGGATGAATGTTGAAGATGAAAATTCTGAGAGTGGATATAGTAGTGAATGTGAATTTGAAGGTGTTAGTGTGGACTTGACATCTGATACCTTATCTGATGGTGTCTCACTTGATGAAGCATTTGCTGATGGATATTTCTCATGCGATGAGTCTATGGTGTTTAACCTTTCTCCATTCATGAGGGACATTAGATCATTGAAACAAAAATGGCCTGTTGAAATTTGTGTATGCAATAGACGGAAGCATGTTGTGGAATCCTCTGATGCGAATGAAAATAATGCATAGAAGTAGATACGAAAAGTTTTGAAACTAACGGATCAACCTCTTTGAGCTATGTTGCAGAATATTTACCACTTGTTGACACTAATGATTGCAAGAAAATCCATGGTGTTCTTGGTGATGCATGTGATGATAACTTCGAAGTAGTGTCTATAGATGAGAAACTTTTGTCATCTGATAAGGAAGCTCTTGAACCCAGTTGTGGGCACCATAGTCCCGCATGTAAAGGTTTTGATATTCATGCAGTTATCAGCTCTTCTTGGATGCAATGTATGGATACGGTTGCTGATGAAGAGGATGGTTGGGGCTTCGATGAACCCATGATGGAAGATGACTTGTATATCAACAGTTATGTCTAAAAGGCTCAAGAGAGGTTGTGAAATCTGAAAATTCAAAGAGAGACTAAGAAAATACAGCTTGTGTTGAGGGAAGCTCATAGCATTGATGCTCTTGCTAAAGATCTTCTGTTTGGTTCAAAGAATAAGCTCAGTGAAAGTAGCATCACTGATATGGACATAGGGGGTTTGATGCATCCTTTTGCTGAGGAGACACAGATAGGCATGCATGCAAGTAGGGAAACTATGAAGTCCAATAAGGAAATAATGCCTAGCAAGAGAGTAATGGTTTATACGCATGTTCAAGAAGAAAATGCGTCTCTCTACATTGCTGACATGACATGCTTTTCTCCTCATGGAGCTTGGAGTATGCTAGTGTATCCTTGGGCAGATTGCAAGAATTTTGTGTTTGACAAGGTCCAATCTATACTTTATGAGAATATGTGTGGACCATTTACACTCTGGCCATTTGACCCAGGTGGGTGTTGGTGACAAGGAGATTCTCTTTTGTATAAACTGTATATAGAGTGTGGTTTTTTTAGTCTTTTGATATTGCTGAGAATGAATGCTCTAGCAGATCAAGGGGGTTGGCAAGCTATGTCAAGAATTTTTTGGATGAAGATAAAGTCACTAGTCCATGCTAAAAAGCTTGCTCACTAGCCTCGAGTACATAGATGTACATAATGCTTTGAGCTTTCAGAGTGCTCTTGTAAAAATCATGTATAACGGCTTGGTTCTGCTTTATCCTTTGCAAGATTTTTGGGTTTGTTGTACTTTAAAAGGTGGTTTTCAATGAGTACTTTCAATCAATGCTTGATAGCCAGTGAATCGGACTCATACATAATAAGTTACATGCATTGGAAGTGGGCGGTTCCTTTCTTAGAAAATGGGTGCGGATGCATGCGAGGAAAGGCAAGTGGGCTGATTTGATGGATTTAATTAGAAAATGTGTGGCCAAGGATTTTTGAAAATAGCCGAAGTGATAAGCTCCAAGCCGGGCTTTACAGCGTTGCATTCGGTGCTCGAAGTCATCGGCCACGCCTCTGCCAAGATTGCTCGGTGTGGGGAGCAAAACAAAAAATTTGTACGCCTAAGTGGGGAGGTGGGAGGATGGTGCCAAGTGGCAAAGGAGTAATCCCACATGGGGGGGGAGTAAGTGAAAATTGAAGGTATAAGGGGGGGAGTGGGTACCCCCTAAGGGTGTATCAAAGGAGCTAATGGAGCTTCCTTTCCTTGCTTGTGAGGGCTAGTGGGTGTTGGGGGAGAAAGGGGGCGCCATTTTCAGTCCACACCAGCTGCCCAGGCGCATGGCCACCTTTTTGGTTCACTGGACATCCCCTTTCCCCACTTGCCTTGGTCAAAAAGTGACCCTTTATTTTTGACCCAAAAAGGCCAAAATTGGACCAATTAAAAGGTGCCCAAGGAGAGAACCATCTCGGCTAAGAGGAGAGAGAAAATACCTTGGGATAAGAGTAAAAAAAAATCCCCTTTAAATAGCTACAGTTCCCTGCACACCCTTTTTGATCATAGAGACTAGCTTTTTTGGAGCTTTTGAGAGATACCCCAATTTTGAAAGCTTGTAATTCTCTCGTCTGGTGTCGGAATCAAGCATATGGATACTCTACGGAGGTCTACATGACAGGAGATTCATCTTTATGGTCTTGATTTTCATCAATTTTAATCATGGTTCAGATTAGGGCTGTTTTCTGCCCGACTCTACAGGTGTTCAACATAGGTGTTTTTAGCAGCTTTGTGGTGTTTCTTTCCGACAGTGTGGTGTGTGCAAGGCTATAAGGGTGCTGTTTTTCGTTCTTGTTTGCACGCAAACACTAGGAGAGAAGAAAATGGATTTTCCCATTTGCTACTTTAGTAGGCAGCTAAAAAACGCAGAGAAAAATTATACCACTACGGAGAGAGAAGGTCTAGGTATGATATGCTATCAAAAAATTTAAACATTACCTTCTTGAGAACAATTTTGTTTTCTTTGTAGATCACCAAGTACTGTTATTTCTGGTAAGCAAACCTTGCAACACTAGAAGGATTTTTTGTTGGTTTGTCATATTGCTTGAGTTTGATTTCACAGTAGTCGTAAAAAAGGGACTACACACAAGCAAGCATATCTTCTTTTCAGATTGTTCCATGGGGAAGCACCTGAAGGTGTTGACGATGATCAAGTAAAGACACCCTCTATAATACATCATATAGAAATCTAGATGCTAGAACTCAACGACTAACACTATCGAAAGGTAAGATCAACGGACTAATACAAACCGCCACAACCTGTACACTCAACAAGAATACTACCTCAAACTGGCTCAAACACAACACATGGGGTTTCACTATGGAAATACACAAACATACCAAAGACTAAGGATACTTGAGATCTACTAGCAAAACATGGAAAACCGTGTCCATAATTACATAAAATCATGTGAAACCTGTAAAAAGTAACCGCTAGTGGAACATACCACCCTATTTGGAGTAATACAAGTGTCCAAATGGAGTACTTACATAATCAAGTACTTAAAAACCAAACCTTCCCAGAGAGATGGGATAAGGCACGAAAGAGAACCATTGAGGAAGAACAAAATCACTATTTGCTGATTGCAAACCAAATTTACACGCGAGGAAAGGATGATCAATTATGATTGTGTGCTACTGAAAGCGAATATTTCTCTATCCTAGAACAAGCACACTCGGGCCAACCAGGGGAACATTTTTCTGCTATGAAATTGCAAGGCTAGTGCTTCATGCAAGAATATGGTGGCCAACATTTGTTCAGAGATGTGGAGGCATATGTCAAAAGGTGTAATGAATGTCAATGCACAAAAGCACCTCTACGGAGAGATGAAATTCCATTATGGCCAATGATGGGAGTACATGCCTTTGTCAAGTGGGACATAGATTTTATAGACCCCATCATACCTCCTGCATACAGGATGCACACACAAATACATCATATTAGCCGCAAATTATTTGACCAAATGGGTGGAAGCAAAAGCAACACAAAAAAATGATGCACGGACTACGGCTCAGTTCCTTTTTGAACATATCTTTACCAGATACGATCTACCCATTGAAATTGTGAGTGATAGAGGAACACACTTCGTAAACAACGTCATTGAAAACTTACTTGACGAATTCGTGGTGATCCATTGCAAATCAGCACCCTATCACCCCCAGACTAACGAACTAGCCCAGAGTACCAATAAAATCTTATGCACGGTACGGTGCTCACTAAAATAGTGAGTGACTCAAGGACTGATTGGGACTAGAAACTACAATCAAAATTATGGGCTTACAAGAGGGTAGCGTTTATAACTTCCATAGGAACCACTCCCTTTAACCTTGTGTTCAGGATTAATGCAATTCTATCCATGGAATTCTTGATTAACACGCTTCGAGTCACGACACAATTAGGATGGTTGAGACACGAACTGTTTGAAAGACTAGACATCTTGGAGCAATTAGATGGAACCAGAATGAGAGTGGTAGAAGGTATATATGCTCAAAAATGACAAATGAAAGCTTTCCATGATCAACATGTGACTAGCAAAGTAGTTCCAAAAAGGGGATTACGTTTTGGTGTATACCCTAAAACAACACTCCAAAAAACTCAAAAAGTGAGGGATGGGGCCTTTTGTAATATATGATATATCGCAAAGTGGCGCCATCAAGCTTGCAACATTAGCAGGTGAGGAGATACCTAATTGGACAAGTGGCTACAGGTTAAAGAAATATCTTCTCCCATTGACACGAGAAGAGCTCTAAACAATTCATGCAGCAGACCAACGGAGAAGTCAAGCCCATGATATTTAGGAGCAGGCTAAAGCAGAGACCAAGATCCAAATATTAAAGAAAAAGGATCTAGAAAACCTTTAGAGAGATTGTCAACAGAACAAATGCATCAATTCCCCTCCAATAGCATCCATACAAACGGAGCCTACATGGTTAGGTGGCATAGATCTACAATTTTTGCTACAACTTGATGATGGTACCACAAAGCAAGCATTAGTAGACACTGGGGCATGAGCAAAGGTCATCAACTACTCCATCTTTGTGAAATTGACAAGGGAAACTCTATTGCCAAATACTATTGGGTTCAAAGTGGCCAACAAAGGAACAATGAATAGCTTGGGACACGTCAATTTACCAATAACTGTTGATGAAACAATTTATCCTCATCAATTTCATGTGGTTACGGATACAGACCTTAATGAAGCAGTTATTCTAGGAGTGCTATGTATGCACACTTTTAAGCCACACCAAATTGGTAGGATAGTACCTTACAAATCATGCTAGATGACGAATCCTTTGCCACATTATTTGTACAATCAGATTACCTATGGGAACCTCTTCAATCAACCCCTTCTCCAATACCATGATGTACTCGAAAGGTGGTCAGGAAAATATGGGTAAAAATTCCATTAAGTCATTTGGAAATGGAAACAAAATCCAACTCACCACTGGATGACTCAAACTCGAAGTCCAATTCAAAGCAATTTCAATGGCATCCAAAAAAGAGCCATCAATCAAAAGACAATGTAGTGTCAAAACTTCTAGGTGCCACTGTCAAAAACCGAGCACGTCTTCTACAACTTCTTTTGTTCGGATCACATAGCTTCAAACTAACATCTTCATCAAAACCCCTTGAACATATGGTTCAGAACCCACATCTTGCACCTCACTTTGTTACCCCATGTATATTTTCCATTCGCATCATAGAGTCACAATAGACGGCTATGCATAGACACTTACTTCGTACCCATGCACTTTGACACATGTTCGTCAGGGATGATTCACAATATACGGCTATGCATAGACACATCTTGAACCACACTTTGTCACCCCATGTATATTTTCCATTCACATCATAGCGTCACAATATACGGCTATGCATAGACACTTACTTCGTACCCATGCACTTTGACACATGTTCGTCAGGGATGATTCACAATATACGGCTATGCATAGACACATCTTGCACCGCACTTTGTTACCCCATGTATATTTTCCATTCGCATCATAGCGTCACAATATACGGCTATGCATAGACACGTACTTCGTACCCATGCACTTTGACACATGTTTGTCAGGGATGATTCACAATATACGGCTATGCATAGACACATCTTGCACCGCAATTTGTTACCCCATGTATATTTTCCATTCGCATCATAGCGTCACAATATACGGCTATGCATAGACACTTACTTCGTACCCATGCACTTTGACACATGTTCGCCAAGGATGATTCACTATGGAAAGGGGGAAATAGCAACAAGATACTCATCATTTTGTATTTTATTTTCTTTTAGCAATTTTTAGAGTTTTTTTAGCTCTTAGCAAGTATAATCATGAGCCATATTGACACCATTCATGAAAAATAAGATGTCAAGCTAAGAATATGTATGTATGAGTGATTACAATAATTTTGGCAAACTTTTGGCCAATTAATAATAAATGTGGATAATTTTTTTTATTTTTAAACACTAAAAAACTAAAAAGGACAAATAATCAACAAAAATTAATAAGTCGAGCTAGGAAAGTTAAAATTGACTTCTGAGAGCAAACACCGAATCATCAAAGCAAGGGATTTGAACATTGCAATTATGCAAAAGGTTTGGCACAAGACGGATTTTGAGCCAACTTCTGAAGGATCAAAACTGCAAATTAAAGGCCAATTGTCGACAAATATCAGAATGAAGAACGGTTCAAACCGTTGGTGATATGAACAAGAAGATGTGATCAATGGAGGTAAGTATGAATGAGACATTCTGAGTAGGTAGGGAACATATAGTCAAAATGGGGTAAGATAAGCTCATTTGCACACACATACACACACACACACACACAGAGCCAGAGAAGCTTAGAGATTACTGCCATGTTTCTGCCTACTACGACCACCACAGTAGCTCTTACTCCAACAGATTTGACACGTACGATCATTAACCCTACAAGAACACTTGTTTATGCTCCACACTACACCAACAATACCAAAATAGGAGATCAGATCAAATCCAATACGAAATTTTGCAAGTTGTCAGAGGTAAGGGGGGAGTTCAAACCTTGCCCAAAACCAAAATCCTGATAGTTGGCAGAATCCTGATAGTTCAAACTTGATAGTTGGCAAAATCACCCCATGCAAAAACAGTTGCAAAAGGGCTTGGAACATGGATTGTCTATTGATAGCTGGTAGAATCACCCCATGCAAAAACAATTGCAAAAGGGTTTTGAACATGGATCACGATCCATGTTCCCCAAACCCTAAAATTAGTAAAAATTGCACGGTGAATTCTCCATAAGCCCAGGAAGAAACTCCGCTAGTTGGAATTGCAAAATCCTTCCCAACATGGATTGGATCCATGTACCTTGATGACAAAATCAAGGCAAAAGTTGATCAGTGTGGCTGGAGGAGGCAAAAGGATAGCTGACCATGCAAAAAAGTCACAAAAGGGATCTTAAAATCATTAAAACCTAATGATTTGGTACTTTCACTCTGGAAAGGGTCATTTTTTAATTAATCAAGGCTACAATGGTTGTATTTCTAGAAAAACACTATGGAATAGGGATGGGATGGGAACATGAAGATAACCCACTAATCAGAGCAGCATTTGGAACTTCCCGCAGCTTTATTCAAAAGCAACCCAAAACAAAATGGAGTCCGGAAGTGGGTAAGACCCAAGGATCAAGAAGAATCAAAACTAAAGGTCTAATAAGGGGCAAAGCAAAGCAAAGGGATACCTACAAACTTGTGCAAATTGCCTACATAAATTTAGGATGCCCCGCAGAAAAGCACAACGGGAGTGGTAGGTAGCTCCATACGAGATAACGGATATCTCCTCAAATAAGAAAGGTCACATCATGGAACGGGTGTTAGAAACAATGCCTGCAAACATATTCATCGCGAGAAGTTCCAAGCAGTGGATGGAGTGATAATCGAGGCCACCCTTTTTTCAAGGGAACTGTGGACTTTACACCAAAGGTCCAAAGGGCTAGAAGGGGCCAGATGTCTACAATTGGATAGTTTTTTGAGACTATCTCCATGGGGAACAGACTTCAGGAGAGCCCATGAACTCATTAGCTCCATTTAGTGCAATGGGGAAGCCACCCTCACAGACAAAGATAGAGCTACTGTCAAGGTCAGAATCACTGCAGAGATAATCAACAGAGCTCTCCTTCTATAGCAAAAAACACATAATTTATTGCAAAAAACCAAGGCAATAGATAATGACAAGGCATTTTTGAAGCAAAGAGGACATGAGTTAACCTATCAAGACCCGACCTACTTAGAGATAGAACTGCCGCTACGACTAATATTGGAACATTTTAAGTACAAAATCCATCGTGCTACACGGAACCACTTTTTCACATGGCAGTGGTGATGACAATGGGGTTGATAGAAAGAAGAGTGGTGATAACAATGGGGTTGACAGAAAGAAGAGTGGTCAGTTGTGATTTTGGAAACTACCTCCTTGACAAATATAATGGAAGCAAACACCAAGGGAAGCCAAAATAGCAAGTCATATATGAATGCTAGATCAATGCTGACTAGGATTGTTTACCAGGCATTAGGTATGATTGATGAACTACCACTTGTTGAAGCAGAACTGGATCTAATCCACAAATATAAAAGAGCAGTAAAGCCAGTAGAGTAGGACCATCTATGAGGCCACAACCAGAGATCAATCAAGACAAATCTTAAGGAAAAACGACACTGATAGTAGTAAGGAGACAGAACCAGATGCGCTAAACAACGAAGAAGCTAAGTCAAAGGACAAAGAAAATCCTTTTGAGTATCAATCTTCATATGAGGAACATGAAACTAAATTGCAATTAGACACAAAAGACTAAAGAAGAGGCCAACCCGGGTGGTAGAGGCAATCCCCATCACACAAGCACGAAGGATGATGGAAGAAGCACAAGCACAATGGGAAAGACTTTGCCAACAAAAGCATGACAAAAAGAGAAGTCTTGGAACGAAGGCAGATGATGAAAGAGAGGACAAGGAAGATGTGCCTCTACAACATAGAAAGACTGAAGCTTTGGAAAGAATCAAACAACGTAAAAGAAAAGAGGCAGCAGAGAATTTGAACACTGCCAGTGAAATGCGGCAATGGATTCAGAATGAACTTAAGTGCAAGATGGAACAAAGAGAAAGAAAGGACGCAAAACTTCCACATGTCAATGATCTTGAATCATCTGACAAATATACCAAGGTAGGGGATAAAGACAACAATAAACAAGCAGAAGGCCAAAAAGAGGAAGATGATCTAGACAACCTCGACAATTAAGAAGAAAACTTTCCACCACCAAAAGAGGAAAACACCATGGAACCTCCTGAATGAACGACATACAAAGTGCTGTTACCAAAGAAGACAGTTCAAGAAGAAGAGACAACACTACCAAAGATCACTACAATTCCGGTTGCTCATGAAGTACAACTAATAGAAGAGAAAATTACTAATGAGGATGGTACTTTTGACAAAGGACGAAGAAGTAAAAAAAAACCAAGGTCGCCTCATTTCGTAGGCTGTAGTAGATGAAGGAGAACAAATCCTTTGACATTGATGCACATTTAGACCAGATCAAGCTCCATATTTGCACCTTGAACACCAAGTTTCCATTCTCCTAACTGGTTGCCTGGTGAGGCTGATTTCAACAATCTTTCGGGCCATTTTATCAATCTTTTCGGACCAAGACCCCCGGACCAAGACCCCTTCTTGGCCTTATCTTTGCTCTTTTAATCAGAGCTTCTTTTAGAGATACTGGAGATCTAGCTAGAATCAGGATTATCACAGTTGGAGGGAGCAAGGAGTTACGTGTTGTCACAGTTGGAGGGAGCAAGGAGTCTTGGTTGTCAATCATAGAACCTAGTCTAAACATATCTGAGGAGGAAACTTCTAGGATAAAGGGTTGTCCTCATACTAAAGAATGGTTATGCAGAGGAGAATGTTGGGTTGCAATGTATAAAATGCATTTCCAAACAAGGACATATGTAGATTGATATTAACCACCTAGAAATAAAGTAAACATGTATAGAGTGCATTGAGTGCTGCAATACATAAGTTGAATTATCCAACTATGAGAAAACAAGTGTGTATCTATTTAATAAACAGATATGATGATCGAGATTGAGCATGTACTAGTGAGGAAAACATGTAGCTATACTAAACTTAAGGAAGAATTGAAAAACTCAAAAAATATATAAAGCATCAACAAAAATCATGTACTTGTGTAATTGTCCAAGCCGGAGGACAATGTTTGTGTCAAGCCAAAGGACAATGTTTGTGTCAACAAGCTACATAAAACCAATCTGTATAGCTAAACATTTCATCTTGCAATGAAGCATCACATAGTGAAAATGCTAATTTTATAGTAAAAAAACCAATGTGTATAGATAAACATTTTGTCATAGAGTGAAAATGCTAATTTTATAGTGCATGTCATGCAGAGATGCCATACAAAAGTATGGTGAAGAGTTGGCACTGTGGTCTCTCCAAAAATTATAAGAAATGGAAGGGTTGCCTTGCCCCATAGGATTTATTTTTTGACCAAGCAAATGCATAAGCATGGGGAATTGGATGCAGCTTAAGGGACCTTGCAGTGCTGTTGAGCTGGAATCGTCAACAAGTGAATAGTGCACCCATGGTTAACCTCTTGTGGGTACGAGTGGGGCCAAAGGTTGTTATTACTATTAAACCATAAATTAAGCCTGATCAAGTTTGTGTGATTGGTGGCTTTTTGAAGAGCTATCATCTCAATTCCTCCTACTCCGGTCTTTGCATTTATCAGCATCGTCACTGTCAACATATCTTTTGTATATATTCCTATGATCATCATGCTCTCTGTGAATCCTTCAATCACCATCCTTATGACAACTACAATCCCTTCTATATTCACCTTCTCTAGCATGGTCTCTTTGTCTTTCCTACCTTGTCTCACTTCGATCTTCATCATGGTGTCAAGAATGTCTGATGCAATCTCCATCAGCATCTCTTCCACAAATTCTACCAATGTATCAATTCTCACATTCACTTTTTCTATCATGTCTACCATCACCACTGCTTCCATGATGTATTCTACCATGATCTCCATCAGTGTGTCCATCATGCCTATTACAATCTCCATTATCATCTCTTCTGCAACTTTTGATCGAGTATCGCATTCACTTTTGATGTCATGGCTTCCATCACCACTGCTTATGTGCTCTTCCTCTTCAACCAACTTAGCCTCATGCTCAAGCTCCATTTACAGATCTTTAATTATTCATTTATCATTGGAGACACTAAAAAGTGCTTGAATATTCACTTTTAGAATTTATAGCAAATTTAATCGTCCACATTTGATAAGGAAGTGCATTTAGAAAAAGAAATTTTCATTATGTGGTTTATTGCATGACAGTCTTCTCCCTTCGGGCCCTTCGGGACAGTTTTGCGCTAGGGTTGGGGCAGTTTGCAGATGGTTTTATTGTAAGACAGAGGAAAGACAGACTTGCAAATAACCATTGTCACCCAAATGTCCCATATACAGGCCCCTTGACCTCTAGCTCTTAGCTATATATAGACCCCTATACTGCAAGTGCATTCGGCACTTTGCCAGGGTCATGCCCTCCTACTTCTACCCTTGGCATGACATTCCTTCCCCCCTTAGAGAAGATTTTTTTCCTCAAAAACAAAAGTGGTAAGATCTTCTCAAGAACACTAATTTTTTCCACAATGGCACCTCTCTGATGTCCAACTGTTCATGTGGCTAGTACATAATTCAGTAAGAGATCTAATGAAACCAAGAGAAACATCTTGATTTTCCACATTGTTGTCCCTGTGAAACTGTTGGTGTAAGTGGCTTAAATCCAACGTAGTGTGCAGACTCTATAAATATAACTCACTAGAGTATTGTAAATGAGTTACCACAACTAAGAGGTGTTTAAGTAAATGACCAGGAAGAGTCAGACTTTTTGAAGATACTGGAACATTAAAAGATACCTCTTGTCAATTTGTCATACAAGTGACATACTGACATAGAGTCATCAGCTTGTATTAAGTCCTTGACTTGTTCCTCCAAAAATGACTGGTAAACATGGGTTACTCACAAATTGTGATGCAATCCAAATAAACTATACAGATCAGGTGAACCAACTTGGTTAAAGAGTGGATGTGATTGAATAAACTTATATCATTTAATAAATCTATTGACAAACACCCATACCGAGTGCGCACCTCATATGGTAGTTGGTACATCCACACTAAATCTCATAGAAAATCTACACATGTGGTGCAGTATGCTGCATAAATTATCTTGTCTGTGAATTTGCATTTTGTTCCAAATAAGCATGTGCTAAACATTAGGGCCCACAACACCTAGTGTGCGTGCATTTAACATAAACCTATCCGAACTTGCATTCTCATACCTATGATTTTCATGGTAACTACGTGAAAATATTGCATCAAAAGTTGGACCATAGTATAATGTGAAAACTTGACAGGTAACAACATTGAAACATTTTCATTAACCAAAAATAGCCATGCTATATATGTACACAACCATCTGTCAATGTTGTTTATAGTACTTGTAACTTGAATAAGTATATACTTAGTACCCAACAATTTCTAGCCACTGAAAATTCTCCTAATACTATGTGCCTAAAATGGTCTAATAAAAGGATGTGACCAACAACACACCATTAGGAAACATGCTACAATGTCAGTCCCAAAGACTCATATTCTCCACATGTAGAATATGTCTCTGAAAATGATGTCAAAAAAGTGACATCGAGCAAGTAAGAGATGTACTTGTGTGTGGAGGTAACCGTTAACACTCAGCAACATCAGTGAGAGGGACCCCCAGGGCGGTCACTTATCAAAAGCTTCCTATATCACGTGCGTTCAAGAGGTTATTAATAATACCTCAATATACATACTATATTTACACTACGTGCCTATTTTAAAAAACCCCTCCCCCCTCTGTATGTATAAATTTTGATACATCTTGATCTTTTAATAATCCTCTTCGGTTAACTCACGTGATAGCATACACATTCTAAAAAGTGACCGCCCCGGGGAGGGACCGTCCTATACTTTCTCCACACTGGCTAAACCAAACTCCATGAGTTCCTAGACCATGTTGCACACTGTGTGACTAAAAAAATGTGCCAAACAAACCCTACCATGTAGGTTCATAGCTATTGCAATAGGGAACAAAACCATGATGGTATCCTAATGAACAATGAAGGGAGAAAGTAACAGGTTGCCAAAGTGGTTCCTGAAACACTACTTTCCCCAAAATGACATGCTCTTACATGACCTTGTCATGTGGATGAAATCCTTCTAGCTTATGCATCCCTCTTGCAAAGCACAAGCAAACATATGTGGAAATAAAACTAAGCAAAAAAATACATTATGCAATGCTTGTACATGACCGTGTGTCATGTGGATGAAAGCCTTCTAGCTTATGCATCGCTCTTGCAAAGCGTAAGCAAACTTATGCAAAAATAACACTTAGCCAAAAATAGAGGAATCCCAATCCTCGAGCGAGTACTTCTGAGCGAACAAGAAACCAAGCGAGCATAAGCAGTGAAAAAGATTAGATCAAGATCTCAATAGTTACTCTGTAGAGTATAGTGTAGCAAAGTAACCATGTTGCATCTCAAATAGTCTCAAACAAAAAATCCATACTCTTCCTTTAATGTGTTCACACACACATTGATACACAGTCATATCCTTGCTTCTGAACCATCTTGTTGATCATATTCCAAAACTCTATTTGTGCAAACTTATTCTCCATGGTAAAGACATATTCTACCCTTCTCTCTCTCTCTCTCTCTCTCTCTCTCTCTCTCTCTCTCAATGATGCTTTGATTAATTTAAAAATAAATTACCCTTATGTAAGGTCTCTATTGCATCATTCCATCTACCAATGCACCTCATTGTCAACGGCCCTACTTGAAGAAATGGAAGAGAGCCACATTTAATGTGAATTCTACAGGAAGGTTTTGATAAACTGCAAAAGCGAACGAAGAGGCCCTCCACCAATAGCGACACAAACCCAATGTGTGCAATCAATAGGTTCAATGAGTTGGATGCCACAACATCCACGGTAATTTGATTAGCTAATTCACCATCGTTAACATCTCTACATTCTTGACCATAGGATAATCTGCCATCTCTAGATGAGACTCTTACAAGATCGTGACCCCAGTATAAGCAACAACTTGAATCTGCTCCTCTGGCTTCCTTTAACTTGTATGTTGTCGTCATGCTGGAGCATCTCCGGCACTACCTTGTGGACTTGTCCCACCCCTATTAGGCGGTGCTCTGTTTTGCAAATTCTGAACAAATTGAAATCCCATTGCGCACCTACCTGAGCACCCCATAGGGTACCTCCCTCCAAAGCCTGGTGGCTGGATTGTTGGCGACTACAACCAACAACTTTGACACGAGGGTGTTGGCTAGGAAAGGCAAATATGAGGGTCCCTATTAGTGTTAGGGAAAAGTGTGCCTAAGCTTTGCCTTAAATCGGTTGAAAACTCAAAACAATAGAGGATTGAAGGGAAGTGAAGAAGGAGAAAATCTACTTTAGAAATGTTAAAAAATAGAGTTAAATTGTTAAAAATGCCGATTATTTTAGAAAAAATCCTCTTTCAATTCATCCTAAAGGGAATTTTGTACGTTCGTAAAATTGATTCCAAACATTAGGACTCCCTATTCATAGAAGCCTACTGGATGTTTGAAGCACACTAGCTGAGGCAAGAAGGTCAACCCTCTTAATCATTTTCACCAAATATAAAGAGAAACCTTTAGAGCATGTCTCCAGGTTGTGGGAGACAGAGCATCGCGTGCATGGAGGAAAGAGAGACAAGTAGCATGTTGGGGAAAGCACAGAGTACAAGAGGCTGCGGGGTGTACGAGCCGCCTACATAGCGAGAAAAATAACCTTGGACGAGCTACCACATATTAAAAAAAGCGCATCTAGTGTTCTCAAAGCTCTCCAAATGAGGCTACGTTAGTGCATACTCTTTCTGAGAGCTTTTGGAGTTAGTTTTCAGGGCGAGCTGCAAAGAGGAGACCCTTCTCAACGAAGGCTTCGTGGGCAAGGGAGGGGGAGGTGATGAAGATCATGGGGATACTGCAGCTGACATGAAAGGTAAAGATGGTGCCAAGCTAATTGCAAAAGCGCTGCATGGAAGAAGGGACTCAGCTAGAACAAAGATGAAGTCTCTCTCTCTCTCTCTCTCTCTCTCTCTCTCTCTCTCTCTCTCTCTCTCTCTCTCTCACACACACACACACACACACACACAAAACTGTCAAAAGAGTGCACCGACGTACGCTCTATCAAAGAGGTTATTTATATATATATATATATATATATATAATATATAGAGAGAGAAATGGCTCTTAGACTTCTTTTGAGTGAATGGGGAGGCGCTCAAAGTTCAAACCTTCACACTGAATCGAGGATCATAGGATGCGTTTTTTCGATGGATGAGTACTACCTACTACCTACCACTTACCCACACGCCTCTTCGTCAATGCAGTCTCTCTATTATCTCTCTTGGCTTGGCATTGTCTGTCATGAGCTCTCTCTCTCTCTCTCTCAAAGCCCTCTTTCAAAGAATTTGAAGTCCTTAATTTGATTTTGAGTTTTCATAGCCCTCAAAGCTCCAGGTCTCTCTCTCTCTCTCTCTCTCTCTCTCTCTCTCTCTATCTCTATCTCTCTCTCTCTCTCTCTCTCTCTCTCTCTCTCTCTCTCTCTCTCTCTCTCTCTCTCTCTCTCTCTCTCTCTCTCTCTCTCTCTCTCTCTCTCTCTCTCTCTCTCTCTCTCTCTCTCTCTCTCTCTCTCTCTCTCTCTCTCTCTCTCTCTCTCTCTCTCTCTCTCTCTCAAAGTCTCTGAAATTGTGCACGCCAACGTACTCCTTCAGAGAGGTTATTTTTAGAGGAGTATTGAGGCAAGAAGAAACGTCCCCCATTTCATATGAAAAGAGGAAAGTGGTATTTACCTTTGGTGTGGGTGTGCATGGACGGGGACCCTGGTGAAACATTATAGTGATTATTGGAATAATTGGGTGCTTGACGAAGCCGATAGCACCAACGGGGCCAACCGTCTGCTTGAGACGCGTCGATGGATGCAAAATGTACCACGCAAGTCACATAAGTCATGCACAAAATAAGTTGAGGTAGCTTACTTGGCTTCAAACAAGTAGAAGAGTCAATGTGTATGGGTACCTTTTTTTGTTTTAGTGTATATCAAGTCCTTGCCATGTCGGTGTAGAGAGAGAGGGAGAGGGGGGGAGGGAGCAGTGTTCAGGAAAAGTGTGCCTCAGCTTAGCCTTGAGCCGGGTTTCAAAATCAAATGTGCCAGTTGAGGGGAGGGCAGAAAGGAGAAAATTCTGCTTAAAATACATGGAAAATAGTGTGATTTTGCAAAAATACTGGCTAGTATTGTAAAATTTCCGGTTCAGATTTGTCTTGGATGGATTTTTGTATGTTTGTGAAAATAATTTTTCCCAAACACTGGGAGGGAGTCTCCAAAAATAACGTCTCTGAAGGAGCGCGCGCCGGCGCGCGCTCTTTCTGAGACTTGGAGAGAGAGAGAGAGAGAGAGAGAGAGAGAGAGAGAGAGAGAGAGAGAGAGAGAGAGAGAGAGAGAGAGAGAGAGAGAGAGAGAGAGAGAGAGAGAGAGAGAGAGAGAGAGAGAGAGAGGAGAACGCAGTCTCATTCCATTCTCTTCAGAATTATCCCGCCATGTCGACACCAGGACCACGAGGAACCATCGGGGCACGCAAGAGAAGGGTGGGAGGAAGCGGTGGATGTAGCGGAGCAATCAAAAATGGCAATGCAAGCGGCGCCAACATGCTGCGATTCTACACCGATGATGCCCCCGGCTTCAAGATGAATCCCACCTTGTCTGCTTCATTGTGTTTGTGGCACTCCTCCATGCCGTTGGCAAGATCTATGACTCTCGATCTAAGCTCCTCTCTGCTCATGGAACTCTTCAAGTTAGCTAGCTGTCAGGCATCTTTTCTCCTGATTTTTGATAGCTGCTTTGGTGTAGTGATGTGCATCAGAAGCAGATCTGGAAGAGTATGATTTGTCAGAATCAACAAGTCCGATGTGAACAATTGTGCATCAGAAACAACAGGTTTAATACAATACATGATCATTTTTGTCTTTTAAAAAGAGAGAGAGAGAGAGAGACTTCATCTCAGCTCGGCGCCGGCGTGGGACCATTCATGCAGGCATCTCAAAACTCCTCCAAAGAACTTAGTATGAAAGTAGATGAGCAGGTTTGGGTGCAAGTACAATCCCTCTACTTTTGCATGTCCTTGAGTGATCTCGGTCTTGCCATCTTTGACGTTTTCTACGTTGAACTTGCCTCAGCCACAACTCTTGTCCCTAGCATATCGGGCCGTACGCACTGCTTCACACATCAAACCATTGCACCTCAACCTGCTTGTCGATAGCTGCAATTTCTGATCACCATCTGCCATTCATCATCAATAGTGGCTGCAACTCATGATCACCGTCGGCTCAGGACCACTACGCAAGAGTTGGAGAGCAGAGAGTGATCCTTTGAACCTCTTCACGAGAGCATGGTGAGAGAGATTGGAATGAAAGGGGGGGGGGGGGGAGGGGGGGGGGGGGGGGGGTGAAGATAGAGCAAAATCGGGCCTGACCAGGTGAAGATAGTGCTTTTTGGGGCCATGTCGAATAAGATTCAATAGTAGCAGTATTGGTGATGGATCCTCCCTTGAATTCAACACTCATACTCTCTAATTTTGGCCCCTTCAAGTTTCTTGCTTAGCCTTAGCCCTTGAATGGTCAACAAATACCACGCCTAGAGAGTGAGCAAGAAAGTGGAGAGGTTTCATAAACTGTTATACCAGCTCTGCCACTACTCTTCTCTTCTCGTTTCCTGGTTCATCTGTAGTTTTGGAACGCTCAGAAGGAGGCCTAGAGACTTACTCTAAGAGCAAATGGGAGAAACTATAGCGACAGTTGTACGAAGCTCAGCCTCTCAGCCACCTCGATGCCTCGTGATCCTCTGTTCACCAGGGTGCTTTGCATAATTTTGATCATGCCTCGAATTGATCCCCATATTGTCCGCGTAAATAAAGCTCTCATATGTGCGTGTGTGTCACTGTGTGGAGAGAGAGAGAGAGAGAGAGAGAGAGAGAGAGAGAGAGAGAGAGAGAGAGAGAGAGAGAGAGAGAGAGAGAGAGAGAGAGAGAGAGAGAGAGAGAGAGAGGGAGGGAGGAGGTTTTTTAACGTCGTAGGATCAATCCCAAGAGACCTACTGAGTGCTAAAATTTTCATAATTTGTTGCAATGGCATGACTCTTTTATAGATAACGTAAGTCAAGCAAGTGAAGCTTATGTTCACAAATCTGGCCTCATCTGTTGAGAGAAACAAGCTAGCTAGCACACACAAACTGGGTGGGGGGCGGAGAGAGAGAGAGAGAGAGAGAGAGAGAGAGAGAGAGAGAGAGAGAGAGAGAGAGAGAGAGAGAGAGAGAGAGAGAGAGAGAGAGAGAGAGAGAGAGAGAGAGAGAGAGAGAAGTCTAGTGGCGACCGTGATAATGATGATAATGGCACTTGTCTTCTCCATCTTGCTAGTCAACATGTGTGTAGCTCACTGCAAATGCTCGCTCTACTAGCCAGCCCTAAGTGCGATGAGAAACCCAACAATGGCAGCTACATCAATATTTGATTGTGCCAACCAATGTGCCGTTATGCTTGTCGCATTGGTGCGATAAGGTTTCAAGCACCACCGTCATTAAGCATGCAAATTTGGTATGGTGCTAGCTTTCAGTATTTGATTGTGTCAACCAAAGTGCCTTTATGCATCCCGCATTGATGGGATACGGTAAATCGAGCGCCAAACGAGAGGGCTTCATTCCAC
This sequence comes from Adiantum capillus-veneris, assembly GCF_014529385.1. Taxonomy (NCBI): domain Eukaryota; kingdom Viridiplantae; phylum Streptophyta; class Polypodiopsida; order Polypodiales; family Pteridaceae; genus Adiantum; species Adiantum capillus-veneris. The sequence continues at coordinate 76,720,309 of NC_140943.1, read as the reverse complement.
ACCTCCTCTTATCATGTGTTCTTTGCTCATACAATGTTCGAAAGCATGTCACATTGGTGTAGTAAGGTTTTGGGCACCAAATGGGGGATGAGGGGGATGCACTCCTATCTTGATCCTCATTAGGAATCCTTTGCGCTCTCATCCCGTATGCTATTATGCATACCGCGTAAACACGGTGTGTGCTTATGCGGTGTATTTCAAGCATAAAACAAGATAGCATCTAGAGATCATATTTAATTGTCTTTTTGTAACTGCATCATTACAATCACTCAATTTGATAACATTGATGTGTGTCTATCTCATGAAAAATAATTGCACAACTTAATAATATATTACATTTTACGTACCAAGCTATATTTATCTAAAGGTTATTCAAGAAGATGTGGTGAGAATGCATCAAATTCTTTGGCTATGTGGAGTGAGCATGTTAGTTTGATCACACAACGGGTTAGTTTGGTCACAGAGACAGAGATTCAAGATGAAAATGATAGTCAAGATATAGGTTTAGGGTCTCTATATGAGTTAAAATAGGAGGAAACACCAATTAAAGTCTCATTTCAGATAGATGATCCCTTTGAAACAAGACTAGAAATGTGACCAAGTGTTATTGATGGGGATGATAGCGCATTACATATGGAGAAAGGGGAGGATATATTGTCCAAAACTAGAGTTTTTAGTTGCCTCAAGTATCATCATGTGCCACTATGAAGGCTCATTCCACATGCGAGAGTTTGGGGCTTGAGATATGATGTAGTCAGTGCTTTAAAAAGTCTACATTTTCTAGTGAAGGATATATCAAAGGGTAGGGAGAATTCATTGTTTCTTTGAGCACATGTCAAAGGAGAAAGCACAAGTGACAGGTACCCTAAATAGTCTTTCGATATCACTGCTCTCTTTGCTCAATACAATAGTAGCTTATTTCTTTTTTTATATTAAAACACCATTATGGAGAAGTGGGTTTTACCATGAGTATCAAGAAGAGATTGTTGCACACCCTTAATTGGAGTTCCTTTCTCAAAAGATGTTCCTTTGGGAGGGGAATCGTAGAACTATGGCTTGGCAAGTAGTCATCAGAGAAACGTACACCACTAACAAAAATTGATGCTACAAAGGTGTCAGAGATTTCTCTGTTAACACGTTTGCAGCAAAAACACACACACACACACACAAAGTTTCGCTCGGTTTTTCTATTTGCTTGGTAAAGTTTGCTCGGTTTATGGTAAGACTCCCAAAATATATATACTTACAATGAGATGAAAAATACCTTATACTTACTCGTAGGTCAAGTGCATATTTCAACATGTAAGGATCCAAATTCTTTTAACTTGCAAATCACTAAAAATAAAGATTAGTGAAGATAAAATTGTTAACCATGGGTGTTGCCTTGGCAATCCGAACTCCTTGGTATATATTGCCAATCCAACACCCTTGGTGAGATTCTGAAAAGGACCTACTAACTACCCCTTAGTAGATAAATAATTTTTATTATTGAAAAGAAAAGTGTGAAGGTTTCCAAAATTTACCATCAACACTTATTGAGTGATGTAGTTACCACATGTGAGCTGGGTCCTACCCCCAAAAAGGTGCTTTTAATAGACACTCCTAGTGCTATAGAGAAAGTAGGGGATTCGCTCAGGTGGGACTCCTAGTTCTTGTGGACAGCCATGTTGTATGAAATTCTTGATGTATCTACACACCATGATATAGATAAGCTTATACAAGTTTAAGATCACAAAAAACTCAACTCAATCTTCACAAAAACAACTAGTAGTGTAGAAGTGACACCCAAATATCATTAATGGAAAGACTCTTGCTTGTCCATTAACGTTGATGAGTACTACACTAGGTAGATCTCTTCTATCTTGAGAACAATCTCTCATGGAGGGGAAAACAGTTGTCTCTTAGCTCATTGAAAACAGATGGCTCGTAGCCTTTGTGGCTCTTAGCCCTTATGCCAATTTTAAATTAGTGTTCGGCATATTGATCAATGAGTACTTATTTTTATGGCGTCATTGCCTCTTTCTTGCTAAGAGTCAAAGTGCCCTGGCTCATAACTACACACAACTAAAACATGTATCAAAATCCTAGTTACAAGGTTATCATTAGTCCTTGAGAGAAAGAGGAATGATAAAGATAATGCTCGACTGAGGAAAATTCCTTAAGTTACTATAGTGTGTATCTTTTGCGGATGCTATTGTGCCTCCCATGCCTAGTTGGTAGCTTATCCTATAAGCGTACAACAATCTGCTTGTATGATACTCTTGTAGAGGGAGGCAACATAAGTCACATATTCACCCACGTATCTTGTATGTGGTCGTGACTATACCAGGGTGACTTAAGTATGGAACTTTGCATGTGCATCAAGTTCTTGATTTAGGTTCCTTTGAGGGTTGTTATGTGTGTGTTGACATCAATAGAAGAAACATAAATGAAAAAATGGTTCAAGCCATCAAATAAGCTACCTTGTCCTTGACAAGATAGCCGGTGTTATAGAAAAAGCGTAAGCATTAATGAGGTGAAATTATGTCTACCTCACTGACATGTCGTGCATTCAAAAGTGTAAGCCCTTGGACACAATGACGGCCTCAAGATTTTGAGCCGTTACCAAATGTGCCTTGTACAATTGGCATGGATACATCACATTTTGCTATTTTCATACGTAGAATATGAGCTTATATCCCTCGTTTGCCAAATTTCCACATCTATGTGCCAATGCCATTGATCCCAAGTCAAAGTGCAGGACCGTGGCACGGGTTAGAAGCCTTGCTTCTCATGGAGGTTATCAAAGCACTTTTCTTTGTACAAGAGGCAATCCTTGCCAATCTTAAAGGTCAACATGTAGAAGAACTTGAAATTTTCTAACGTGGTCATCCTGTTGTCATGAAATTTTGAAGGAAAAACTTGTGCTCGAAGCTAGCTCAAGGCCATATCTATTGTGCAAGAGAGAGTTGTCGTATGTACCATATACGCCCTCTTGGAAAATAATGAAATAACCTACAAATACATTGCGAACGCTCCCTCAAGTTCGTTTGCTCATAGCATATTCCAAACGTGGGAAGTCTCAATGCAAGATGCCTAAATTGAAGCCTTGCTTCACATGATACATCATAGTAGCCCAACTTTGGATACTACCATTGGTTATAGCTAATAGATACTCTATCTCACAGACATTTATCATAGCAAAAGAAAGTGGACCTTGTCAATCTGATAAAAATTGACCTTATCTAGTTTTAGATCTTATTGCGAAGCAAAACATTACTTGCAAGTTATGCATCTTTACCTACTTGGCTTGATTATTGTTGTCCTTTACCATATAGGTTTGTCTTGATTGATAAAAGCTCGAGAAATTTTTTCCTGGAACCATGTCCTGGCAAAAATACAAATCCAGAACACAAGAGATTCTTGATGGCTTCTTAATCTGTAACAAGTGGTCGGGGGACTTTCCCATCTTGATTGTGGCTCATAGCCATTGCATGTCTTACGCGGTCTCGATAAAAAACTCCATAGTGCACCTTGCCTTGGAGTAGCTCCCTCTTGCGATAGCAACAAGACCGTACATAATGCCATAATGATCGAACCCATTCTTAACAATGATAAAAATCAACGGCGTACCTTAGGAAGTGTGTTCTTCAACTTGCTATGTCGGTGTTCTACTTTTGACATGGAGGATATCATTCGGGGGGCTTGGGCGACCCTTGGTGCGGGAAGTCTCCAAGTTGCTAAGGGCTTGCCTTGCCATGGGGATATTGTAAGTTTGTGAGAGGGCCTGCAAAAATTTGAAGAAGGCCTCGGCACTCACAATGGCTCATGGCGTTTGTGGTGCAGTAGTGCAAGTAGTTGGATCTTTTTGGTTCATGTGTGATAGGTGTTGGATGTAGGTGTTGGTGGCCCTCCACCTGGGCTCTACCCCAAGCAATAGTCCTCTCCTCTGCACACAAGAATTTTGAAGCTAGAAGCATTGCTGCCCGTGCATTGTAGACAATAGCATTTTTGCCCTTTGCACATCTACAAATCACCTCGTGACTTGACCTCTGGTCTGTTGACTCAATCCACCTGTGGTGTGCCCCATGCAACATCCGTCTCCTCTGCACACAAGTGTTCTTCTGCCTCACGCTGCAACCTGCTCAAATGACTTTAATAAAAAACGCAACGATCACAAAAAACACTAGTTAGTTGTGGCCTTGATTAAATCAAGGATCTTGATAATAAACTTTGTAATTAAAGCTTAGGATGGTTATTCATCCACGTGGCCTATTGTGTGGGCTTCGTTTGGCAAAAGCTCATTAGGCTTACCAAGTAACTAGTGGATAACGAGGTATTTTAGGAATTTTTGTAGAAGTCAAGGGCATTTTGGGAATTCTTGCAAAACATGCACAAGGAGGGGGTTTTTAAAGAGTAGTGGGAGGTTCTAAGAGATGCTTGGCGTGGAGGCATCGTTGCATACGGGGGGAGGATCTACACTACAGATAGGTGGGAGTTCTCCTTGGGTGTGAGGACCCTGGTCATTCTATGCCTCCTAGTGCATGCGATCTTCTCGGCCATCTCATTTTTGACTTTGGGGTTTGGAGGAAACTCCTCCCTCAATAGGGGGAGAATACTACTCGCCAGGCCTGGTTCGTGTCCTTGTCGCGTGGTGGTTTGACAGGTTCTGAGGTATGGATATCTTTGCTTTGTGGCGGTTTCGGTTTGGTGTGTGGCTTGGGGCTTGGCCCTTCTGTTGCATGGGCCTACATGGCGGTGGTTGGGCTCCAACTAGGGCCTGCGGATGGTGATCTGGTGGTTCTTGATTCTCTGCTCACCTATTGTGACCTGATTCTTTTGTTGATGTTTCTAAGAGGTCTTATTGGTTCGATGCGGTCGGGTTCTCGCTAGTGGAGACACGGTATGGGCTGGTTCATTGGCGGTAATCTGTGATGGTCTTTGGGATGGAAGTCTGATCCGTTTTGGCTCTTACCTCTTGAGGCATGGTGGGTTGTGGTGGCAGAAGAGCTCCTGTGGTGACACCTCCTAAGTCTATGTTGGGTGATGGGGACTATGGGCCCCGGCCCCTTCTTGGCATGTAGTTTTTGTTGTTCTCTGGTATCGAGGGTGGCACCCTATCCAGCCAGGTATTAGGATATGGTTTGGTCGACAAGGTGGCTCCCCTGTATAGATCTATAGTGTCGTGTGGACTAGTCGTCTCGTGTTGTGGTGTGGTTGGTTGTCTGGATACCTTGACTCGGTTCTGAGCAAGGTTTGGACTTGTAAATTTTTTTATGATTATTAATATAGCATCACTCACTTATTCTGAGTTCTGCAAAAAAAAAAGAGTATCGGATATTGAAGGGAGCTTTGGGAGTTTCCACAAATTTCAAGGGCACTTTTTTTTTTTTTGTTGCAAAACTCACAATTGTGAGTGAATGATATTGATCAACCCAAAAAATTACAAGGTCTTGTCATGCTCGTGTTGAGCCATGACATCATCCAGGGACCAAAATTACATCGACTATCAGGGCAGCCACCCCTATCAACCCGCCCCCTTATCCTTGATACACAAGGTCCATTATCATGTTCTTCGGATATCTTTTAATCCCCGATGGCCAAGATTTTCCCTCATCCTGATAACAAGGCACAAGTAGTCCTAGACCAATCCTTCGAGCGTTGCTTGCGCCCAAGTTTCCATATTAGCACTTTACTTCCTTGTATAATTTTTGTGAAGCTTGCCACCTCAAAACCTCCTTCAAACACACGGTGGTTCCTTGTTTGCCATACATTATGTAAGAAGAAGTACCTGACAATTGAGTGTTGGTGAGGAGGACTGGACTACCTGAATTCTTCCCTCCAAGGAATAGATCAGTCTTGAAAAAACCAATTTTCCATGTTCTTTGGACCCACTTGCATATTTTCCCTGCGAGGCCTTTAATAGTTGGGCAATTCATGAAGAGGTGGGCCAGATCTTCACTAGCCAGCCTGCACCCCAAGCATCGATCTGACCCAATCCCTCTCTCCTGAATCTTCACCCCCGTGGGTAGAGCACCCCAAATTACGTTCCATAAAACTAGTTTCATGTGCTACGGAACCTTTGGCTTCCAGATGTTCTCCATTACTTGCTCCCACCTTTCCTCCGGCCATTGTTTTTTCCATATCTGGTTAAGGGGGCTAGACCAATTATTCTTATTCATCATTGTATGATAAATGTCTTTAGGATGGGGTTTCCATAAGAGACTACTTTTGGGACATTTCCATGCATTCCAGTCAAACTCCGAATCACAAATTGGCATCACTATATTGTCAAGCTCTTTCATCACTTTGTGGACAAGAAAGACCTCCAAGCTATTAAGTTGGCACTAGGTAACGAGAAGGTCAATGGTTTTCAAACTCTTGTTGTCACTATCCCAGAAGTGCCCAAGTCAATTCAGACCCTTATTATTCAGCTTCTTGGCTGTCTCTATCCAATAGGGAATTTGTGGCGGATCTACAACTTTGGAAAGCTAGGGGACCCAATGGAAAATGAAGTTATTGAAGTATCTGGTTTGTTCTCCCACTTTAAGACTCCTGCTGTTCTATTGCATTATCTTACCAATTCTCCTGAGCTGCCCCCCAGTCTTAGGGTAGACCACGTTGGGGCTAACAGTTTGTCATGAACCTCCATCCCTCTCCACTTTCCACCTTTCGAGCCAAGTTTAGCTTCTTCTATCATATCTTTGATCATGACAGCCCAAACTTGATCATGTTTAGCCAAGGAAACAACAAATTTGGTGCAACAAGATTCTTCATGGGCCACAGGGTTGAGAATTCCGAGGCCTCCTTGATTCACCGGCCGAGCAATTGATTCCCAACGGGCCCATTGCCATGGCCTAGAGGATTTCGTGTTGTTTTTCCATAAAAACCTTTTTACTGGTTTTAAGAACTCTTTCTAGTGACACTTAGCCATCTTGAGAAGCGGGCTAGTGAAGGCAATATAAGGAATCATAAAGGCATTTACCACTTTTATCCGACTTGGGAATGGGAGAAGAGCATACTCCCACCTACTCATTTTTGTTTTGATTTTTTCAAGCACCCACTCAAATCTTTGCTTGTGAGTTATGTCCACCCCCAAGGGGTCTCCCAAAATTCTGAAGATATTCCCTTTTGTGACAATCTCCCCCGACCAATCAAAAGGGTCAAATGAGTCATTTTGTGATAGGGAGATCAGCCTTGACTTCTCTATATTACACTGGGACCCTAAAGCTACTGAGAATATTTTTACAATCTCCAGAGCTTTCCTGATGACTTGGGGACACGCCTTCAAGAAGAGGAGAGAATCGTCTGCAACAAGTTTCAAGGGCACTTTAATCATGTGTGCAACACAAGAAGGAGATAGGGGTTCATATAAAAACAAAAAGCTTCTTCTAATAGACAAGCATAGCTTGACCTTCCCTTCTTAGATTTTTGCATGTGAAAAATAGTATAAAGCATCGTTGGCCCCAGCCTTTGCTCAATATATCCTTCTGTAAGTTTTGTCAAAGAGGCTACACTTTGAGAGAAACCCTCACTTAGCATCTGATGAAAACAACCAACAACTTCTCCCTTGTTGAGCACAATACTACAAGTATTGCATCCAAGAGACCATATTCCATAAATGAAACCCATAAAAAATATTTTGTGCTTCTGTGATACCATGTCTGTCCCTTTTGGTTATTGATGATGACAGAAGCATTGACAAATAGCTTCTCAAAATGCTCACAAAGTAAAACATGTTCTTCAAGGCTTCATTACAAACCTTTTGCAAATGGCACATTGACCATACATGTCAATCGAAGCACATTGCATTGCAATCCCCACATACATTTGTCCCTTGTGGGCATTGATTATCACACAAGCTACATGCCTCTTCTCATATATGGGATCTGTTTTGAAGATTTATAAAGATCAGCTGGTGGTGCGTGCAAATTAGTAGATTTCGGAGGTCTTTTGGAGGTCCTTTTATAAGAGAGAGAAAAAATATCTCTTGGTCTATTGATGATGGCTTCTATTGAGGGGACTATTGAGCTTTTAGCTTCATCTAGAGAATTTTCTCAAGCTTCATATACTTGAAACAATATGAGAATCTCCTCTTCACTCCATTGCTTTCAATTCCCCATCATTCTCTTCCTCTCCATGTGTTGAGCCAGCAGAGGATCGCACCCACATTTTTGCTCACACTCATCATTTTTGTAACCATTGATTGTAATAAATGTCTTTCCGACATTGATTTTGAATTGAGCCATTCATTAAGTAACGGGACTCAATTGAGTTTCCAGCTTGTAATTCCGAAGTAATTTCACTTGATGATGTAATTAGTTAGAGATGTTCTCACCTCCAAGGCTGAGGTATATAAGCCAAAGTTTTGTAACCTAAGGGATTCAGATTATTAATAAAAGTGAGTTTTTGAGCGTCGTGACTGTGTCTGAGAGAGAGTGAGAGAGAGAGAGAGTCTTATCTACTTGCTACGCGAGCTACGGAGCCGCCATTGGAGAAGCGACACCGCCATTGTGTTAGCAACGGCGAGAGCTACGCACTGATACCAAGAGTGCGCGCTATCGGCTTCTATGTGTGGTAAGTTCCTACAAGCTTCGGTGTGAGTTTTCTTCCAACTCGTGTGTCGGAATAGAGCGTGCAGCATATCTATAGAACCACAACGAGTAGAGCTACACATTAGTACCATCGGGGTCAAGTTTCGGTCACCTGTATTTTTCGGCCTGTCTTCATACGCGTTTACCGCACGAAGTGATTATAGGTTGATTTTGCAGTTCAAGTCTTTAGGGTGTTGTTCTTACCTAGTGCATAGACTTTCCCTTGAGTTTGAGATCGATTCAATGATTCTAGATCCTGTTTCGTATAGCATTCGTTTGTAGTACGGATTTCAGTCACTTGCGTATTTTAGAACTTAGATTTGATTTCCTTAGTAGTGATTGTCATTAGAAGTTCGAGTAGGTGATTTGACACCCACCTAGTTGTTTCCATGCGCCTGCGGGTCAAGCTTCGTGCTCGTCTGACAAATTCTGTTGTTGGTTGAGTTCTCACTATTTAGCTTCCGCTAGCGGCGTAACCGCCTTAACATTTGGCGCCGCTGCCGGGGACGAGAGCCCTAAGTAGGTGACCTTAGACTAATCCTACGAGGTGAGTCGTATAAACTACTTTGTATACTTTAGTTAGAAAAGATCTAGGAGTGGTGGACTCCGAAGATCTCGAGAGATACTAGGAAGTGGGGTATTCCTGGGTCTTCCGTGTTGACAGTATTTTTAGTTTAGCTTAGATTTGTTTGTTGTTTTGTTGGTGTTGAGTAGTTGTTGATAGAAGAAGAATTTGCTAGTCCGTGAGTGGCAGTGGATCTCTTTAAAATCACAATTACCAAACCCATTTTATGATTAGGAATAGCTTAGGTAGGAATTCATTTGATCCTGATCTAGAGCTAATAATCATTGGAGTAATTGCTTGATATGGTTGATTGCATGTTAGATCACTAAACCGTCGAGTTAGTAGTGAAACTTGCAATAAACAAAAGTCAGAGAAATTTTCTGTGTATCTGGGAGTTGCTGAGCACTTGAGGAAGCTTTAGGAAGGATTCTGTGCCAAAAAACTGGAAATCTGCAACTTTAGACATCATACGCGTATGATGTTTAAATGACCAAACAAAGACCAAAACAGAAATTTTGACTTTACCAGAGTGTTCAAAAGGGGGGTTATACCCTAATTTCAACTTAAAACAAGAGCATTAACACTCAAAGAAACCCGAAAAGACAAGTCGGAGTCCAAGAAACGCAAAGAATAGGAAATTTTGGATTCAGATCTTGTTTTTACATTCAAACCTGACAAAAACACTTGAAACTCAATTATAAACATTGGAGAAGGCTTAAAACCAAGAATAGTCAAAATCTGGGACAAAAGACATCATACACGTATAATGTCTTTTGGCCCAGACACTGCTTATTTTTGATATCTGACCTGACAAGATTGTTACAAGCACTGTAGGAAGCATAAATATCAAGTTTTGACCCAAATTGATGAAAAAGACATCATACGCGTATGATGTCTTTAACCTAATTTTGGACATATTTTGATACTTTGCCAACACAGATCCATTGTAATAGCTGTCTAGAGGTTATATTTCAAGTTTCATCCCATTTGGATCACAATTGACCCAAAAAACAAGTCAAAAGTGGAAAATTGCCAAGAAAAGCCTAAATTAGCCATAACTTGCTCAAACAGAGTTCAAACTGAATTTTGTGAGTGGAAAGAGCATAAGGGGGCTACTGAGAGTGAGCATAACCAAAATAGTCTAAATCTGTGAAAAAAAGACATCATACGCGTATAATGTCTTTTTCAGCATAACTGCAACAAAATTCTCACTTGATGAAACAGAAGTTGTCCAACTGATAAGATTAAACAATTGACCAAGTATCAGTCAGTTTGGATCAATTCTGACCACAAAAACTTGGGGAAAACAAATTGCCGAGACGGAAAAGTTAAAGTCCTTTAGGGGAATTGATGAATTTGAGATCGGGCAGGAACCTCCAGAATAACCAACCAAAACTAGGGGAACCAGCAAGTGTCATATCAACCGAGGAAAGTGTAAACCAAAGTTGGGTGCAACCATTAGAGCCGATCTTTGAAGGAAGTGTCTCTGATACTTCTTCGGAGAGATCTTACGAGATTTTCACCGAACACTTGGAACACTTGAACCTGAACAACAGAGAAAATATGGCAGCAGGATCATCAAACCCTTCCGACACAATGAAGCTATTGTTCATAAAATACCAGTACGACAATGAGCAAGGTGCCAAGATCTATAACAAAGATGGAATGGACCGCTATTGTGTAAAGATAGAGGAGAGACCTAGTGAGTTCAAGGACTTAGTGCCTGTGAGCTATAACGGAGATAGATATCTAGATGACGAGGGTACCATGTACTTGGTAGTCCTAAACCCTAACATTGTGGACAAGTGGGGATTGATGGGCACCAAAGCCAAAGTAGATGAAGAACTTGAGGAGAAAGCACCAATAATGAACTTCCCTGATGTGAGGTTAAGAAGAGAGAATGAAACTACAAGGATCAACACTGATAACATCTATGTGGGGCTATACAAATATAATAATGGGGAGCAGGATCTCTATTATAGATGTGAAGAACCCTACACTGGAGAGTTGACAGACCGAAAAAGAATTTATGTCTTTACCTACACACAGGGATCGGAAGTGAAAATTGCCGCTTACGACAAGTATGGCAGGCAATACTCAACAATGGGCAAGAAAGAATTAGAAGGATATACATACTTTGGGGGACCACTACATCAGTATTATGTTACTTCTAGCTCACAAAGACCAGCACCAACAAATGGGGGGCAAAACCCAATGACGACAGGAGGACAAAGAACTCAGGCTGCTGACTCTTTCAGTCAACCTCAGTACTCGAAGCCCGGACCAATGGGATCATTACATTCTAGAGAGTCAATGGATACGAATCGAGGTAGTGCAGTTCCAATCCACACATATACCACTCCAGGTCCAAGGTTCGAAGCGGAACCATCACATTTACCTCCTAGTAGTAGATTCAGGGCAGGGGAACCGACAAGGGTAACCCATGAAGTCCATGATGCTAGAGAAAGCTTTAGTCGGGACACAGGAGCAATGAGATTGGTAGCAGATCATAGACGTATGAGACCATCTCAAGTAGCCAAGTGTATGCCAAAGAAGTATGGTGGTTCAGGAGATCCGTATGCACATGTGTCACTCTTTAAGCAAGTCTTAAGAGCTGAGCAGATAACAGATTTCCATACACAATACGAGGGATTTGGTCTTACTCTAGAAGGTACTGCATTGACATGGTTTCAACCAATGAACATAGGGGGATTCCATGACATTGACCATTTGCTAAGAGAGTTTGCTGAGGAATTCTCAAAATGAGGGATTAAGCACAATACGGTCTCACAAATATATGCTTTCAAACAGAGAGAACACGAAAAAGTGAAGGAAGCTTCACTTCGCTTCAAACAATACATTGAGAGATGTCCAGTACGTGAACGACCACAAGATGACAGACTATCTGTTCTCTTTATTGAGGGACTGAGAAACGACACTCTCAAGAAGGACTTGCACTTGAAAGCTTGTACAAGTTTCGAGCAAGTAACGAGAGAGGCATTGTACTTAGTGGATAACTGTACGGTTTATGGAGAGGTGTCAGCGGATACAGATTTTGCATCCAGTAGCTCCTCCTCCGTAGCGAGCGAGACTACCACTAAAAAGAATGTTCAAACAACAACCATGCCAAATGTAGAGAAAATGATAGAAGATGCTCTAAAAAGGATGGCACCATACCAAAAACCATTGCCAAAAACACTGAAATGGTGTGCTATTGAACAAAAATGGACAAACCATCCAACAGAGGAGTGCTATTACAACAAAGGGTATGTAAGGGAGCGTCAGTATGCACCTCCTGCTCAATTAGCACCACCTCAAGTACATCCAGTACCTCGATACCCAACGGGAAATGTGCCAGGACCTATGGGGATAGAAAGACCGCAATCGGTATTGGGACAACAACCACCTTTACCAGGAGCAAGACCAGTGGGCATTAGATATGCACCAACCTTAGAGAATCAGGAAGAACAAGCCTTAGTGCCTATTCAAGCCTATTATGAAGAATCTGGTGCACACATGTCTCCAACTATGTATTACCCACCAGAAGAACCCAAACAACCAGAACCATGGGGCATGATTGGGAATGTTGGAATACCAACAATTACAAGTGCTTCTGATGAAGAGAGATACAATTTGGACGCAAGAACATTGATGTTCATAGCTCATGGAGGGTTAACAGGACAAAGACCATCCTATCCACAAAGGACGAATCAAATGGGACCAAGACCAGCACTAGGACCCTGTTACAAGTGTGGAGGTGACCATCTGATGAATGTTTGCCCACATACGGAAATCATTAGAATTAACGCTTATTGCACTGAGTGTGGGGTTACTCACTTCATTGAGGATTGTTCAAAGAATCCAAACAAAGTGCAAAAGACGACATTGAATATGCTAGAAACTATTCCTACCAGCAGTGGGTCTGAAAATGAAACTCTGATACCAACGCAAGTTGTTACTAGAGCTCAAGCTAAGAAAACCACTAGAGAACCTGAGAATGGAAAGTTAGCGATTGAAATGGTTAGTCCAGGACCGCGGAGTCAGAAAAACACATGGAAAGCTAGAAAAGCACGCATGAAGTTGAGAAAAGAACGTGAAGACGCTATTCTACCTGAGGAACTAAAGAGAACTAAAGATAGATTAGAAAAACTTGAGAGTCAAAACGGGAAACGAGAGATGAGCCCGGAAAGAACGAAACAAATGAGTATCAAAGAAACAACGAGCTTAAGCTCAGGAGGATCAGTGCTAGTCGACAAAGTACACGAACCATTGGACGCACTGATGAGAGCTTACGAAGCTAGGTTAAAGAACAACCAAACACAAGAACAGAGGTGGATGACATACCCAAATGCGGAATTGGAAAAGCAGAGACTTGAAATGTGCCAGAGAATGATCGAGACTGCACAAGCCTTATTAGAACCACCAAAAGAAACAATGAATTGTGGAAAGGAAAACCCAATTCAGCATGAGACTATCATTTCACGGGTAGCTGAAAAGACTCCCAGTGCACAAAAGCCTGAAAATACACACAAGGATGACCGCATAGTGTTGAATACAACCGATCAGGAGATAGAGAATTTTTATCCAGTCATACAGAGGTCTTACGGAAGAGATGAGGATTACAATGAATTTTGGAAACAAGTGAGAGAGGCAAACTTTGCAAACGAGCTAAGTTGCCAAGCCAATCAGAAAAATTGGGAAAAGGACATCAGGAACCCTCCCATAGTGGAATTTGAGGCAGGATCTCAAGTGGACTTGGATCTGCAATCTTACTGGGGAGATGGGGGCTCTGTTAGAACAACGGAGAGCAAACCTCACTCACTGAATACCTTACCTTCATACTTAGGAGAGTATGAAACAAAATCCGAGACTAGAGCACTTCCCTCACGAAGAATCTCATCAGAAAAAGTCATGGACTCGCAAGGATTGATAGAGATCTTGTCAACACCAGTGACATGCACTATCACTCTAGCTGAGCTTTTGAGGCTAAGACCACATATGTGGACCACTGTAGGAAAATGCTTGGAGAAATTTGGGATAAAAGACCCAACATCGAGACTGAAAGAGGGTATACAAGAGCTGAGTAAACCACAAAAGAACGCTAAGCCTGTACCCTTAAACAAGGTCGGAGAGTATTGCGAAGGTGAAGAGGGGAATACAACCTTACCAGTTGAATTCCAAGGAGTGAAGACGATGGCAATACTAGACAGCGGAGCAGGGGTAGCCATTGCTACAAAAGAAATCTGGAAAAAATGGGGGAAACCAGCAATAAGGAAGACTAGGTTGAAACTCCAATTAGCTAATGGACACATGGAGAAACCTATGGGGTTATTAGAGAAAGTCGTAGTGACTTCTTGCGGCATTGAATACGAACATACTTTTGCTATTGTCGATTTTGCCAAGGAGAATAACTATGATATCATATTGGGAAGACCATTCATGAGACAGTTGAAAATGGTCCAAGATTGGGGCTACGATCACATATACTTGAGAAATATGGAAACCACTACACGTGTGAACCTGAAAGACCATAGCTACAAAGATGTGAACCGAACACCGGTAGAGGAGTTTGATTCAGCTACTTTGGCGGGATCCGAATTTCCAGCTTGGTTAGGTAAACCCAAGGAGTTATGGATGTGTGGAGCTTCGAAATGTGGAAGTCTGAAATGAGAAGAATGTGTTTTAGAAAGGGCTATCGCAGACGAAACTTATGTAGGAGAACCCTTTCCAGAGGACACGTTTGAACCATTAGAATGGACACACATTCTAGCAACCCTAGATGTTTGTGCAATTCCGGATGGTCCCACAATAAAATTTTGCGACAAGGACGGGTACGACGTGGTTCCGTATTTCATGTTGAGAACTGTACTCGAAAAAGAAACTGAAAAGAAAGATACACTGGAAAAGGAAGATGAAGAAGAGGTGTTTCACGACATTCCCAATCATCCAGAGTGGGGAAATGAAGCAGACAACGAGTCAACGGACAATTCAAGCGGAAACGAAGAAACTATAACGGATGTCCGATTTTATGATTTTCCGAACCAAACTAAACAACGCCAGAAACACTATAGAGCAAAAAAAAAAACAAAAGGGGTTAGAACCAATCCGATGCCTAGAATAAGAGGAAAAAATCAATTCCTAATGCTAGTAAAGGCTGAAGATTGTGTTAAGGATAAGATTTCTGGAAGAATGAGAGGCAGTGATCAAAGGAGCTTACGAAAAGACAAAAGAGGCTCAAGAAATCAAGTTCAAAAGAATGGAACGAAAACTGAAACAAAAAAATCAGAAAAGAACAAGCGCAACAGAGAATACACGGAGTCCAAGTTGGAACGAAGAAACAAGTACAGAGAGCTCAAGAAAACTCTGAAGGAAGTTTGGACGACAGAAATTGAGAGTGGAGAGGATGAAAACGTCAAAATCAAGGAAAACATGGATGTTCCCTCTCACTATAGAAAATTCACAGTAGAGGATATGAAGGTGATATTAACCCCACCTATTCGAGAGAGGAAGGAGAACAAATCTTATGACGGACCGGAGGATGCAAAAAAAGTTGATTTAGCAGCTCCAGGTGAGCCACCTAGACCGGTCTACATAGCCACAGATTTGTCTCCAGGCAAGGAAGAGAGACTTTTGAGTCTTCTCAGAGAGTATAGGAATGTGTTTGCATGGTCTTATAAGGACTTAAAGGGAGTTGACCCATCAATATGCCAACACTCAATCCCACTGAAACAAGACGCAAAGCCTAGCATATAGAGACCATACACATATAATGATACGTTTGATAAGCGAATCAAAGAAGAGATAGATAAGCTAATGGAAGCTGAATTCATATACGAGATTGAACACACCGATTGGGTATCTCCAATTGTGGTAGTACCCAAGAAGAACGGAAAACTCCGAGTGTGTGTCAACTTAAAGAAAGTGAATGCTGCAACAATCAGGGACAATTATCCCCTGCCGATAACTGATCATGTTCTAGAGCGTGTATCAGGGAAAACAGCATACTCTTTTCTTGATGGTTTTTCAGGATATAACTAGCTAGCCATAGCACTGGAAGATCAATATAAAACAGCTTTTGCAACGGAGTGGGGAATTTATGCTTATCGGGTTATGCCTTTTGGTCTAACCAATGCTCCCGCAACCTTCCAGAGGCTGATGACGCATGCTTTCAAAGAATACTTAAGGTTGTTTCTAGAAATATACATGGATGACTTGTGTGTACATTCTCTTCTGAGAGATGAGCATCTAGAACACCTAAGAAAAATATTTGAGAAATGTAGGACATATCGCATTTGTCTCAATCCTGAGAAATGTGTGTTTATGGTCCGACAGGGCAGAATTCTGGGACATATTGTCTCACAAAACGGAATATCCACGGATTTAGAGAAGATAAAGGTTATAGTGGATATGCCTAGACCAACCAATGCGAAACAAGTACAGAGATTTATGGGACATTGCGGATATTATAGACGATTCATTTACATGTACGCTATAATAGGCCAACCACTTTACAGGCTAATAGTGAACTTTGAATGGACAGAGGAGTGTGAGGAATCGTTCAAGAAATTGAAAGAGGCACTCATTACTGCTCCAGTCTTGAAATCACCAGATTGGGAGAAGATATTCCATGTGCATATAGATGCTTCGGTATATGCAATAGGATGCATTCTGGCTCAGCCAGAAGCAGGAAACATGGATTTTCCTATCTGTTATGCCAATCGACAGCTCAACAATGCAGAGAAGAATTACACCACAACAGAGCGAGAAGGATTAGGAATGATATATGCTGTGAAGAAATTTCGGCATTATCTTCTAGCCAACAAGTTTGTGTTTTTTACGGATCACCAAGCCTTGCTCTACCTAGTGAATAAACCATGCAATACGGGGAGAATAGTGAGATGGTTCATTATCTTACTGGAATTCAACTTCACGGTAGTAGTAAAGAAAGGAAAAACACATCTTAGAGCTGATCATCTTTCGCGATTGACGAATGGAGAAGACCCTATAGGAGTAGATGACGACATGCCAGACGCGTACTTGTTCAACATAGAAATGATACCGAAGTGGTCTCAAAATGTCGTTAACCTATTAACCTATGGAAGAGAGTTTGATAGAAGAGAATACAACCAGAAACATATTGCTATTCAGCAATCCAAGAATCTTCAATTGGTTACAGGAAGGTTGTATCAATTGGGAAATGATCATGTTTTACGACTATGCATCAATCCTGAGGAATATAATATATATCTGCGCGAAGCACATGTTCAAGAATGTGCATTTCATTGTTCAAGAAGGAACACATATAGGAATTTGTTACAATTGGGAGTCTATTGGCTAGGAATGAAAGAAAGCGTACATGAATATGTCACTGTATGTATTGTATGTTCATCAAAACCGCCAGCAGAGTATTCGACATTATATCAGATAATGATCGCTCCAGAATGGAGTCAGTATATTGCTGAATATCTCACAAATAGAACTTTCCCAGAAGGAACGTCAAAAGCTCGTCAGAAATCTGTAGAGACAGAAGCTAGAGATTACGCTTTAATAGGAGATCAACTCTATAAGAGAGGTAAAGACAACCAGCTTAGGATTTGCGCATCAGAGTCTGAGTATGTGATAATCCTAGAGCAAGCTCATGGAGGAGTAGGTGGGGGCCATTTCTCAGGTGATAAGACAACAAAACTTGTCTTAGCCGCAGGAATATGGTGGCCAACATTACATATGGACGCTGAGGAATACGTTAAACGGTGCGATGACTGTCAGCGGACCAAAGTACCACTTAAAAGAGATGATATGCCGCTTAGACCAATGATGGGGGCAAGAGCTTTTGCAAAATGGGGGATTGATTATGTCGGACCCATTTCACCTCCTGCATATAAGACTCATGCACAATACATCATTGTGGCTACAGACTATCTAACAAAGTGGGTCGAAGCAAAGGCAACTCAAAAGGCAGATGCCAGGACCACGTCATAATTTCTGTATGAATACGTCTTTGTACGATATGGATTGCCAATAGAAATTGTGAGTGATCGAGGCACACATTTTATAAATGAAGTGATAAAGATCCTTCTAGATGAATTCATGGTAATCCATAGGAAATCAGCCCCGTATCATCCACAAGCAAACGGACAAGCTGAAGCAACAAACAAAACCATATGCACGGTCCTCACGAAGATTGTATCTGAGTCGAGAACTGACTGGGACCAGAAGTTGCATTCAACATTATGGGCATATAGGGTAGCATATAAAACATCAATAGGAACGACCCCATATAACATGGTTTTTGGGCTAAATGCTATCTTACCAATAGAATTCTTGATTTCAACCTTAAGGGTGGCTAAGGATCTGGAGTGGACAGGGCACGAGCTTTCTGATAGAATAGATGACCTGGAAAAGCTAGATGAGCTTCGCCTAAAAGCAGTAGCTTCTATCTACGCTCAAAAAAGGCGACAAAAAGAATTTTTTGATAAGCATGTGCGGACTAAAGAGTTTAAGGTTGGGGACTATGTCCTCGTTTACACTCTGAAACAGCATGCTAAGAAGCTTAAAAAGCGAGGGATGGGACCTCTGGTGATTAAAGATCTATCACCAAGTGGAGCCGTCAAGCTTGCTACATTAGACGGAGAAGAAATGCCCAATTGGATTAGTGGATGCAGAGTGAAAAAGTATCTTTTGCCGCTAACCCAAGACATGCTTCTCAAAATACATCAAGAAAAGCTGCGTGTCCAAAAAAAGAAAAAGATTGAGGAGGAAGCGCAAGCCGAGGCGAAGGAAAGAATGGAGAAAAGAAGACTACTAAGTCAAAAACAGCGCAATGAAGGAGCAATACGAATAAACGCAGTCAGTATAACAGAAATGGATAATGACAAAGAAGAACCCATCATTGAATGCAAAGTAGGAACCAACCAAATCAAAGCCAGAGCACTATTGGATTCAGGAGCTCAAGCTAACCTACTGTCACTCAGTTTGTATAGACAATTGACAAATGACACTAAACTACAAACTGCCAAGCAAGAGTTAAAGAGTTACTCTGAGAATTCAATCAAAACTGTCGGATGCACAGTTTTACATATACAGATTAACCATTATGTGTATCCTCATATGTTTTACGTGGTTGAAGACCAAGCTACACAACATCCATTATTGCTAGGACAACCATGGCAGAAGCAATACAATGCAATGATTGACTGGAGTTCTAAATCAGTGCTTATCAAATACGAAGGTGAAAGTCAATCAGTTAAGTTCACCAAAGGATCAAAGACAACTCCAAAGGAAGAATCCAAGAACAAAGGTAAACAGCAACCAGAGAAAAAGAAGAAGCAATGGCAACCAAAAGTTTCTATACAACCGGATTACTCTTCGACGAGGAATTCTCAACAGTGGATAAGAAAGACAAGCAATAATATAACAGCTCAACCTTGGGAAAAAACGAAGTCAAAGTTGGTATGGAGACCAAAAAAGGTTGTGCCAGAGAACACAAAGGTGGAAAGCAGAGTCTTCAATACCAGACAACAGAGTGATTCCAGACAATCAAGGACAGTGAAACAGATCTGGATTCCAAAGAAGTTCATGACGGCACAAAGCTATAGCAAGCAAATTTGGATCCCAAAGATTTGTAAACAGGAACTCCCTTCAGTACAATCAACGGACACTCCTAGGTATTTCAAGGCGAGGAAATCAACACAAAGGACAAAGCAGGTTTGGGTCGCAAAGAGTTTGTGGCAAGCACAAGCGAAGCGGAAGCAGATTTGGATAGTGCAAAAGAACAACAGGGTAAAGATGATTCCATCTACTGATTCTACTACCGAAGTATCACCAACCCAAAACCCAACCACCAATCCTTCAATCAAACAAAGAGCAGCTTTATTGGAAAGACTGTTGTATCATCACTCTGCAATTGCATTGGAAATTTATGACCAAAACAACTACAATGCTTCGCCCACAGACACTTCATAGTCGTCCGGGAGGACTCAGACTAGGAGGGGGGGAGGTATACAGGTATACAGGAGTTACAAAGCAACTACAAGCGCCAAAAACAAAGAAAAACAAAAATTATATTACAAGGGCAGTGTCTTACATGATTTTGCAATTTTTATGTTTGATTGCGGATATTGATAATATTTATGCCCTTATATACCTTGTTTTGCAACAAGAAGAGATCAAATGATGAATTTGGGTCTCTAGACGTGTAAATATCACTAAATAAGAGTGTTTTTGGAGCTAAAAAGGGGTAATCCAAGTCCAGAAATCACAAATAAGTGTATATTCATATACACAGGGTTACCAACTATTTATTGTGTATGTTTGGAATTTTTTGGCTTCAATTTGCTATTTTCCTTTATTTTTTATGATTTTCTTAATAAAAGTAAAAGAAAAATAAAAAAGCAGGTGAAATGAGATCGGAAAAAAGAAAAGAATAGATGGTGATGGTCCTAATGACAAGGGAAACCCATGGTAAAAATTGGGTACAATTCTGAAAAAGTTGCGGAAAGCCCGAAATGACAGAATTTTGGCAAAGTAGACAGATTTCTCAAAAACAGGTCAAACGGAGTCCAAATTGAGAAATTTCAAATCCTAAAGTGCATTTCACGACGAGATAGGAGCACATGTCAAATTTGGTAACAAGTGATCCGGAAAGTCCGAAGTTAAGTATTTTTCACATCACTTTCAAGCTCATTTCCACTATTACCTTCTTGGAGAGAGCAAAGAGCACACAGGAGCATCCGACCTTCTACCGCCTTCTACGACTGCTACGAGAGCTCAGAGGACACCAGACATGAGAGGATCCATGGATTCCGCCAAGTTATCAGCAACAAAGAGAAAAAGACCGACAATCAAAGATGCTCTTGCAGAAGCAGAACCCTTTGACATTTCAGCAGAAACCCTCAAGCCAACCAAAACTTGGGTGGAGGAAGCAGTACTGGAACAAGAGGGAATAAAGATCTACCAGGGGGCTTTCAGAGATCCTCAAGGGCAAGCGGTGGATGTACCGATGATCCCACAAGAATTGGTGGATTATAGCAGGTCAGAGAACATCAGCAGGTACCTGGAAAGGGCAGACTTGCACAGTTTCTTCACCTCGAGACCATCAGGTGTGGATACAAGAAGAGTGTACGAGTTGGCAACATCCATTCAGAAGGATGGGAAAGCCACATTGACAGCAATGGATGGAGAGAAAGTAGAGGTACAGATCACTCCACAGCTCATTGCAGATGCATTGAAGCTGAACAACAAAGGGAGCTCTGTCAGGGAAAGAAGGGAGGCTATAGAGGTTTATGGGTCCAAGAAACAGAATGCAACTTATGGAGATATGGCAGACCAAAGAGCGGCAACCCTTTGCCGACTGTACAACCAATTTCTCCATATTTGCAGTAAAAGACCGCAAAAGTATACGACACCGCCCCATGCCATTGCAACTACCATCACATGGGCATTGAAGAGCAATATGCCAAAAGAGGTGAATTACGCTCAACACATCCACGAGCAAGTAATTGCCATGCACAACGAGAAGCCAAAGTATATAGGAGGAGCTGAAGTTCTGACAAGAATAGCTTATGAAGCTATTGAAGCCAGAGATCAATGGCCAAAGGTTCCCTCCCAGAATGAGTGGCTTAGAGAAGCCGATGAGGAGGAAGACCAGCCTGAAGTATCCAAGAGGGCGTCCACAAGAGCACGCAGGAAACTAGAAATAGTTTCAGAACCTGAAGAGAATGTGGATGAGCCGATTATGAAGAAAGCAAAGAAGAAGGTTGCTCCCAAGCAAACCAAAAGTCAGAAAGCGGCACGAATGGAAAGACTAGTGGAGCAGTTTAGAGCGGAAAGAGCTCTAAAGGGGGACTTTGAAGAAAAGTGGGTGCCAGACCCCACTAAAGTCGGAACTAGCTCAGCCAGGCCACATGTTGATCAATATGATCAATATATTAGAGCTTATGAGGAGTCAGAGGCAATACTGGAGCAGCAACCTGTCGAGCCATACACTGAAGAGGAAGTACAGCTTTTAAAAGTTGAGCTGCAAAAGGACGACAAGGGAAAGAAGAAAGTAGATGAGTCTACTGAACCTCAAGAGAAAGACGGGCAAGCAAACAAAGGGAAAGCCAAGATGACTGAGGACAATCAGCCCTCCTTTACTGATGTACCCAGCCCGAAGAAGACGGAAATCATTGTGGAAGAGACCACAGTAGAGATGGACACGGATGGTATGGAAAAGCCGGAGGCCGGGACCAAGGAAAAGGAGATAGATCCAATTCAGCAAAAGAAAAATGATTATGAGGATCTGGTAGTGATAGGGTACACTGAAGCAGAGGCCCTTGAGGCAGTTTATGGGATCACCCTACAAAAACAAGATGATCGGAGAGGGACAGAGGAAAAAATAAAGAGTACAAAAGAGAGTGAAGAGAAACTGGACGAGCAGAACGTACTAGAAGAGCCGAAGCCAATGGAGGTGGTGGCAGAAAAAGCTTTAGAGTTGACAGATGAAGATGAAAAAGACATGCACATGGTGCATGAACTGCTCAGCAAGATCAAGGAAAGATCCAAGGCAAAGGAAGTGGAGATTGAGATAGCCAAACAAAGGGAAGCCGAGTTGCATAGGAAATTAGAGAATGCTATGACTGAATCTGAAAGTCATAAAGCATCACTCTACGATGCGGAAAACGAGAGAGATGGCTTGATACTCCAGCTAGCTGAGGCCTCAAGAGAAGTAACAAGTGCACAGGAAGCAAGGGAGCGGATGGAAGACGACTTGGAGGCGGCTAAAGATGAGCTCATTGAGCTAAGGGAAAGAGTCGAGCTCCAAGAAAGAACAATCACTAGACTCAGGACTACCCCTAGAGCTAGCAGAGCAGGAACCGAACAAGAGGGAGCTCTTGTACCAGCTCTGGAAGACCAGGTCCAAAGCTTACAAAGAGAGCTAAGATTAGAGCAAGTGCAAAGGTTGCACATTGCGGAGGGATCATTGGCAGCAGAGGAGAGTCTCACTTTAGAAAATCAAACACTAAGAACAGAGAATGAGACCCTCCGCAAACAGCTCCAGGATCTACAAGAGCAACAAAGAAGAGAGACAGAGACACCACAAGAAGAATCAGGTGGAGCAGCCATAGAGCTACCAAAAACTGGAGAGGCAACCACAATTGAAGATCCAGCCCCAGTTCACGAGGTGACCTCAACTTCAGGAATCTCTGAAGAAGAAGAACAAAGGATCCATGACCAAATAGAAAAGTCAGCAGAGGAGAGTGCCAAGGCGGAAATGGAATGGGAGAGGAAACTCCTCATCTCCATTAGACTTCAGGGATTAGACACAAAAGTGCTCCATGAAGAGTGGATGCAACCCAGCCTGCCTTTCCCTTTGATGAAGTTTGAAGTGATAAAAACGAAAAAGAGAATAGAGGAGGAGCAGTATGTCGCTCTTTACGAAGGCGACATCACAAAAGAGGAACAATCAAAGAAGATTGTAGATTCGCAGCCTAGATGGAGGAAAGGTTGGCTGAACAAATACCCAGCCTACCTCATCTACTTGGTGGAGGCACCAAAGGAGATTCGAGAGGATGCAACCTTCTGCCCGGTGCCAAGAGTCAGAAGCTGAAAAGAGCATGGCAGGATTGCAGAAAAGAAGCCAAATTGGCTTAATTACCCAAGGATGCCAGGACCAAAGGCAGGAGAGAGAATAGGTAAAGCCTACATGGTGAAAACCCTAACGGGCACCATCAAGCTCTTTACTGGCTCTCCTGACCTTTCGTGTCAGATGCTCAAGAAAATTTGCAGGACTCTCTTAGCTTGCATTGAAGTGTTCGCGCCAGATAAAGCCACGACCTCGAGTCTACTATCGACGGCCGACACAGTGATTGATATGATGTATGATCTTTCATTGCAGCCTTCTCCAAAAGTGTTGCACCTCCTATACCACAGGATTATGTTTTTGCCTAGCTTCCACATGCAAACATTCGAAGAAGCTTTCTACACCGGCTTTTTCACCCACGAAAGCAAAATATTCGGCCCAACCTTGACCATCGGCAACTTGCGATACGAATCACATTTGCAGATGCTCAAGACGACAGGATTTTATTGACCAAGCATAAAGGTCATGTCAGGGACGACATGAACGCGGAGGGGGGGAGTGTTGAGCCAGCAGAGGATCGCACCCACATTTTTGCTCACACTCATCATTTTTGTAACCATTGATTGTAATAAATGTCTTTCCGACATTGATTTTGAATTGAGCCATTCATTAAGTAACGGGACTCAATTGAGTTTCCAGCTTGTAATTCCGAAGTAATTTCACTTGCTGATGTAATTAGTTAGAGATGTTCTCACCTCCAAGGCTGAGGTATATAAGCCAAAGTTTTGTAACCTAAGGGATTCAGATTATTAATAAAAGTGAGTTTTTGAGCGCCGTGAGTGTGTCTGAGAGAGTGAGTGAGAGAGAGAGAGTCTTATCTACTTGCTACGCGAGCTACAGAGCCGCCATTGGAGAAGCGACACCGCCATTGTGTTAGCAACGGCGAGAGCTACGCACTGATACCAAGAGTGCGCGCTATCGGCTTCTATGTGTGGTAAGTTCCTACGAGCTTCGGTGTGAGTTTTCTTCCAACTCGTGTGTTGGAATAGAGCGTGCAGCATATCTATAGAACCACAACGAGTAGAGCTACACATTAGTACCATCGGGGTCAAGTTTCGGTCACCTGTATTTTTTGGCCTGTCTTCATACGCGTTTACCGCACGGAGTGATTATAGGTTGATTTTGTAGTTCAAGTCTTTAGGGTGTTGTTCTTACCTAGTGCATAGACTTTCCCTTGAGTTTGAGATCGATTCAATGATTCTAGATCCTGTTTCTTATAGCATTCGTTTGTAGTACGGATTTCAGTCACTTGCGTATTTTAGAACTTAGATTTGATTTCCTTAGTAGTGATTGTCATTAGAAGGTCGAGTAGGTGATTTGACACCCACCTAGTTGTTTCCATGCGCCTGCAGGTCAAGCTTCGTCCTCGTCTGGCAAATTCTGTTGTTGGTTGAGTTCTCGCTATTTAGCTTCCGCTAGCGGCGTAACCGCCTTAACACCATGTTTGACTTGTCTAGCTAACAATGGCTCCTATCATAAATCAAGGAATTTGAAGCTGCTCTATGTTGATGATGCTTCTCTTGGTCCAAGATCACGGTGCTTCCTTTTGCAAATCACTCTTGCAATTTGATCTCAAGAACTTTTTCAAAAAAGATGGGTACGCTCTCCCTGCACCCACAAAAAATATTCTACACTCAAGGGCGCCTCCTCTCTGCTTCAGGTTCACGAAGTCCTCCCACCCTGCCTATTGCCTCATGTAGCCGCACCTCAACACTTGCACTCTCCCTTATCTCCACCTCCTATCTTTGTTTGGTATAGCCCAAAGCCACTTTGTTGAATGCTTCCTAGAGGCCATCGCATTCAAATTCTTTTGTACCCCCCTTCCTTGGACTGGAACAACATCGGTGACTCGCATCGTATAGTCACCTTGCTTTCCTCAGTGTAGGTTGCTGCGTTCCTACTCGTTGTGCACAATTTTTAGCACTTTCTCCTAAAATTTTGACTTGAGGTGTTGCTTTTTAATGGTCGTACCTGTGCTTGTGTGGGGTAAGATAGCACACCAAGGTCACACCTCTCTAGTAATTTCTGCAAGTGAGAATTTTGAGACCATTGATTTGAGACAAAAGGCAATGGCCTATATCATGCCAAGTGGCCAATTGTGGGCTCAAGAACCCACCAAAGCACATTAGGCTTACCAAGTAACTATTGCACGACCCGCATTGCCATATTTTTCAGTTGTTGCTATGCCTGCTAACGAGCGCAAAGCGCGACACGGACCCCGACGGCCTCCAAAACTCCAGGAGTCGATGCACGTCGCAAGCCGGCCACAGTGAAGCGAACAGGGGGGGCACCACCTAGCTTTGAGCGGCTAGGATGCAGACAACAGTGATTGGAAATATCACAGACTCTACACACCGAGAGAGAGAGAGAGAGAGAGAGAGAGAGAGAGAGAGAGAGAGAGAGAGAGAGAGAGAAAGAGAGAGAGAGAGAGAGAGAGAGAGAATAAGACAGGTGATGAAAACCCTTGGGGTGTGAGGGAAAACTATTTTCTTTCAATATTTACAGCAACCTTATTTCTGGCGAGGTGGCGATCATGGTGATAGTGAGCCTACTAGTGCGGTCTCTAGAGATAACTCATAGACACGGAGACCTTGCTAACATGAGTGTGTGTGTGTGTGTGTGTGTGTGTGTGTGTGTGTGTGTGTGTGTGGACCATTGGAGTTGAGATGTAGACATAGCTTCTTTACATAGTGCAAGTTCCCAAAGAAAGTTGCTACACTAAGTCCCCTCTCTCATGATGCAAATGTTGACAATCCCTCCCATCAAAATACTACCAAGTGCCGACCTCTGATGAAATTGCACACCCCCCCTTGATAGTGACCTCCTAGTGCCTTTTATAGGTGCTGGCTGCTTTAGATTAGAGTACTCTGATTAGATTAGGGGTTATAATCAAGGGAGAAAAAGCAAGGCGGTGGGCCCTCGATGGTTGACCCTTGCTTTGTCTTGGTAAATATTATAAAGGAAAACTCCTAGGTGGGCCTTTGTGGCCATCACCTAGAGAGAGGTGATAATTTACAAATTGGGATTTTTTAACAAGATTTGGTTTAAAACTGGGAAAATGATGACAACCTGCAGATTTGACTGAAGAAGGCATCGTGGATGCGATGCCGGTGAACGGCAGCCTTAGTTGGTGCATCGATGTAGCGCATTTGTCATTTTCAGGGTCGACCGGGGCATGCCTTTGGTGTCTTTTCTTGTTTCGGTGTCAGCGGCGTGCGACTTCACCGTCTTCTTTTCTTTGGCGTCGATGTCGATTATTCGT
Source organism: Adiantum capillus-veneris (assembly GCF_014529385.1). Classification (NCBI taxonomy): domain Eukaryota; kingdom Viridiplantae; phylum Streptophyta; class Polypodiopsida; order Polypodiales; family Pteridaceae; genus Adiantum; species Adiantum capillus-veneris. The sequence continues at coordinate 76,693,289 of NC_140943.1, read as the reverse complement.
TTTTTTTCTTTTTGGTGAGTGCGTACATGCGTGCTATGTTTTTTTTTCCGAATATGTGCGTGCATGTGTGGGGTTGGATATGGCTTGAGTTGTGTGTGCCGTGTCGAGCGGGTGTGTGTCAGTGTGAATGAGTGTACGTGGGAACGGGGATATAAGGAAATATATATATATATATATATATATATATATATATTGGTTTTTTTATAAACGTGATGCCTGCTACAGAGATGGCGTGAGGAGGGTGCGTGAGTGAGGGCGAGATGGTGTGTGTGTGTGTGTGTGTGTAAGTGTAAGGGTGTGTCTGTGACAGAGAGAGAGAGAGAGAGAGAGAGAGAGAGAGAGAGAGAGAGAGAGAGAGAGAGAGAGAGAGAGAGAGAGAGAGAGAGAGAGAGAGAGAGAGTTTTACCCTGTTGGCGGCGCCTGCACAGACCGAGAGCGCGCGCGCGAGAGAGAGTGATGCAGTGGGACTGGGAGTGTGAGGGTGTGTGCATGTGTGTGTGTTTGGAATAAGAGAGAGAGGGAATTTGCTGCTGCATGACCTGTGGGCTCGACACAAAGAGAGCGCAAGAGAGAAAGTAATTAGAGGGAGAGAGGCTGCCTGCGAGCCGTGTTGACGCAGCGCGAGAGAGAGATTGGGTGGGGTGAGGTGGCGAGGGAGGAAGAAGGTGAGGGAATGGGGTGTGTGGGTGTGGATAAGAGAGAGAGAGGTTGCTACTGCGCCTTTGGGCCTGAAATGAGAGAGAGAGAGAGAGAGAGAGAGAGAGAGAGAGAGAGAGAGAGAGAGAGAGAGAGAGAGAGAGAGAGAGAGAGAGAGAGAGAGCCCAGCTTGACAGAGAGCGAGGGAAGGGGGTAAGGTCAACGAGCAGCGGGCCAGGGAGAGATTGAAGGGGTGAGGGGTGTGTGGGTGAGAGTGTAAGGGCGTGTGTGTGTGGTTGTAGAGGGAGAGAGAGTTTCTTGCACTCGCATGGGCTGTCCCGACACAGAGACCGAGGAAGAGAGGGAGTTGTAGATGGCCGAGAGGGGAGAGAGGGGAAGACGGAGGAAGGAGGTGTGTAGGGAAAACGAGAGAGAGAGAGAGAGAGAGAGAGAGAGAGAGAGAGAGAGAGAGAGAGAGAGAGAGAGAGAGAGAGAGAGAGAGAGAGAGCTGATCGATGGAGGGGGAGATGGTGAGAGAGAGAGATAGTGAAGAAGACAGAGAGAAAAGAGAGAGAGAGAGAGAGAGAGAGAGAGAGAGAGAGAGAGAGAGAGAGAGAGAGAGAGAGAGAGAGAGAGAGGACAGAGGGCTATGCTGGAACAAGAAATTGTTCAACAAAGAAGGAAACACTGGCATGACAGACGAATTAAGGTTCGAGAGTGTTAGAAAGGCGATTTGGTTCTATTATATTAGTCCAAATTAGGCCCTAAGAAACCAAACTTAAAGATAGCGTGGGCAGGACCATTTGAAGTTGATTGGGTGTTCTCAAATGGCACGGTAAGGTTGAAAGATTTGTCTGGATTATTGTTGTCGGGGGTATATAATGGAGCTAAAATCAAGCTCTATTATTCAGAAGCTAGGGAAACAGGCATTGATGGTCTGGGAGTTGAAGACCAGGATAATACGGAATCAGCTATTTTAGGTCTTTTCCATGTACAACCAGTTCCAGAACCAGTAAAAAAGCCAGAACAGCACTAGTGTGATAAAAACCTGTCCAGATCAGAACCAAAAATTATGGACACCAATATCAATTTTTGGGGGATCAACGGTCAGACGGAATATCAGTAGTAATCATTTCAAAGAAGAGCAAAATTCTTGTCCAATGCATGTCTACCATGTCACTTGCTGTGCACGGAATTCTAGGAACGGTAAGTGGTGGAGCTTTTATGGCACGAACGCGTATAACAATAAGGCAAGTAAGCGTTTTTTCTCACAATTCTCTCGTGCGACGCTTACCTTCTGTTGTCCATTCACCGCTACGAAGTTTCCTCACTACATCCGCAAACTTCTTCTTCTGAGGAGACTGTGGATTGTCGCTTATCCTTGACAGCCACACCTGGATACGGGTTCGACGAATCAAGGAATCCATATTCTTCTTCATCTACTGCTTCATTGTTCTCAAGGTGTATGGGTAGGAAGAAAATGTCGAAGAAGATACAGGAGGCTATCGACGAAACCCAAGCTCTTATTACTGCTGCAAAGGCAACTCTTCCACTCATTCTGCATAGTAAGATTCAACGTTATGTGTTTACTAAGAAAGCCAAGGCTTTAATCCAACTATGGGATTTGCGTGTGGTTCTGCAAGCCACAAGGATTGAGTTTGACATAGCCATCATAAGGCAAGTCTTGGATTCTTTTAATGCTGAAGATGGAAGTGTTGTGTTCTATGGTAGAAAAGTGATAGTTACTCCAGAGAACATTGCTTTTGCTTTTCAAATGCCAAATGAGCCAAATCCATCTGTGGCAACCGTAGAGCAGATCAGTGCAGCTTTGAAGGAAGATGACGCTGCCAAAAGGAGACAAAAACCTAGTGCGCAAGGGATTCCAGTAGCAAGTCTGGACGTTCTTGCTGCTTACCAATTTGTGGCTGAAGCTGTGAGCCTGAAAAATAATATGACATATGTGTCAGAGAAACTCTTTTCTATGCTTTTAGCATAGAGATTGGATTCTAAAGTCGATATCAACCTCTGTCAGATATTGTCACACGATGTACTTCAGCAAATTGCCAAGTTGAAGTATCAAAGTGTATTCAAGGCTTGGTATGTTTGACAGTTTCTGTATTGGGCAACTTCTCCAGATGCCCATGATCAGGTGAGAATGGCTTGGAGTTAGAAGCCATTCCCAGTATCCCAGAATGTGAAATTCTCATATGATGAAGAAGCCCCAAAAAGCCAGTCAATTGCTATACAAGAGGAAGCTGGCAGTTCAAAGAGGCCAAGGACGACACTGACCAAAAGCACGGCTCTCTTGAAGCTGCTAGAAAGTCAAATCAAAACAGTGTCTATTGAAAAGACTTCAGCTAGCAAGACTGAACAACATACTGTCCAAACCAGTGGTGGAGTTAGCCAGCCAGCAAGCGAGATTTCAACAACCACTAGTACTGGACAAGACCAATCAGAAAGGGTCAGTCCTGAGCAGCCAGCAAACCAAACTGATAAGGGCAAAGGACCAACATCTCCAAGTCCACTTGGCAGGGTTTCTGTCCCATACAGTGAAGCAGCTCTGCTATTGACAAAGAAAGATAGGTTACAACAGATGCAAATTCATCCTCTCAAGGGACTCCTAGTTTTGCAAAAATCTGATTATCCTGCATTACCCTACCTGGCTCCTGTCAACGGTCTATGAGCCAACTGACTCTGAGCCAGCAACAATTAAGGATGGTTGTTCCGTACTTATTCAGTCATCATGGAACACTATTGTCAATTGTATGGGACAAATGCTCGATACTACAGGGTCAGAAGATGAACTAACTAAGGTAAAGGCTGAATTGAGGGAGGCTGAGGAGCAGATTAAAAAGTTGGAGCAAGGGAGAGTAGCCCAGAACCTGCACCACAGTATTCGTAAAGCTCAGTCAGCTAGGACTATTAAGCATTTACAAAGTAAGCTTGACAAGCTGGAGTCTGAGATACGGACCATACGGGAAGAAAAGGCAGAAGCTGAAAGAGTTGCTGATAGGTTTGAAACTATACTGAGAATGAAGATAGTTGAGTTCAACTCCTTACTAACCAGCCACACTGCTCTGAAGGCCACATTAACAGAAAGATGTATCTATAGTAATCTGACCGAGATCTTGAATCTAGAAGGGAATGTTGTTTTCAACATGGATAACTTGAGGGCTCTTATGGAGACAATGCAGAGTGATTTGCAAGATAAATTTTTTTAATATAACAGTGCTCTAGAAAATCAAGCTATCCTTGATTATATTGAACAGCAAAAGGATGATGATAAGGAGGAAGAAGAAGCAGAGAAGGAGTATGAACCAGAAGAAGGGCATCATGATGATGATGATGATGAGTCTCCTCCATCTCCACCTCCAGAACCTGGTACTGGTGGTGCAGGGACAATAGGAGCAAATGATCAGTCTCAAGAAAACCAACCAGACCAGCCTGAAGGGCAACAATCGAGTAATCAACAGCAGGCTGGGAGAGCAACAAGTCAGCAACACTGATAAATCACCAGCACACCAGTCATAACATAGTAGAGATGCTAAAGGGAAAGGCAAAGATGTGACTGAGGGTCTAGCAGGTGATGGACAACATTCATTATAGATCATCACGCTGAATAAGAAATTGAGACATAAGCAGGATCCTATAACTAGGCAATATCTGGAGGATGATGATCTTATCTTTGATCTGGAGCGATTTCAACGACTATATGTTGGCGTCAGTGAAATGGTTGAGCATTGGAAATCAACTTCTTTCCATGATCAGGAGGTCTGTCAACTGCCTTAGCATCCCGGTACAATACAACTGTTAGAAAGGGTGCCTGAATGGATATTGACTACTGAAGAGAGAGCAGCTAATCCACATTGGCAACGGCATTCTACTGCAGATTGTCGTTCCCTACCCATGGAATTAGAACTTCTACTGGGGAACAAGCCAACGTATAGATGTATGAAGGATGCAAGGAGTCAATTAAAAGAGGTTTCAGTGCAAATGCAGATTGCTAGGGGAGTTCTGGATCAAAGGGTGCAAGCTATTCTTGAAGATCAGACTGCCACCAACAAGGGACCTCAAACTCGAATGTCAGTGGGAGAACAGGAAACTGCTCTCCGACGACTGTTTCAGTTGGCTAAGGTAACCAGAAAGATGATGCAGCAAGAGAACCAGGCTGTCCTTAATTTCTTAGAATTTGTGCCTAATTCCCCAGCTCTTCTGTATGGTTTACAAGTAAGAGAGGCAGAGTTGCCAAGATTTTTTCCAGCACTCTATCCTCAATACACAAAACCAGTAGATCGGTTGTGGAATGGAAAACCTGGCAAACACTTTTCAATGGCGGGTATATGTACATCCTATCATAGGGTGCTAGCTATAGGTGTTTTGTGGCGGGTATATTGTAGTGGGCTAGCTAGGAAATAGTCGCAAGACTGGTCGAGCAAGGCGGTCTCGGGATTCTTAACCCTAGTATCCAAGCAGAGGCCCAATGTGCTAAGCTTGTGGCTGCACTTGCAAAACAAGACCAGTCTTGGGCTACTATGGCCATTGCCATGGTGGACAATGCTAAACTCTACTCGCGCAAGGTGGTCAATGGAACAGGCTTGAGGTACACGAAAAATTGTTTGCCCCTTGATGGGCTAGCATGAAAGGCTCGGGGGTGTGACAAGCGAGCTCATTAGGAAATGCAAAAGAGCAACGAAGACTTTGGGTTGGAAAGAACTTACAAGGTACTTTCACAACTCCGCATCTCATTGGTCCCCATGGTTGTCTAAGGTGGGAAGCATTTCTTTGAACCCATTTTAGAGGAAATCTGCTAGAAAAATCAATAACAAAGGTGTCCGAACATAGGCCAAATGTGGGATTATAGAAGTAAAATCGGTGGGTAAGAACATACCAAATGGTGCTCAAGTACAACCTTGATGGGACTGAAAGTCTACTAATCAGTAGAGCCTTGGAACGGATGGGCAGATGGTGCTTGCCTAGCTGTGGGTCTGAGATTGAGTGGAAATCATGGAGATGGCCTAAGCACAGTCACTTGTTTCAGCCTCAAACCAAGTAAGTGTACCACACACTTATAGTTGCAACGGATTGGTTCTCTCCATTGAACAAGCAGTGGGGCATGGGCTAGCCACACTCAAGATGGCAGGAAGTCACCAAGAACATATGGGGCCCACATTAGCCTCTCGATATGAAGGTCTCTCTCTGGAAGGTTCTGTGAGGAGCCTTGCCGACTGGGATGAAGACTCTAGCCATGGGGGTTTGCCCGGATAGATGCTTGCAATGCAAAACGGCTAGTGAAGACCTCTCCCACTTGTTCAAGGAATGCCCTGCAACCATCGGCCTTGCAAGTAGGATATGTAAATGGGTGCAAAGGACATGGATGATAGGCTTCTATAAGAACAATTTGTTTCTGAGAGGGAAGGTTCTTAACAGCCAAGAGCTCCTTATTACTACAAAAATTGTAAGATTTTGCTACTTCAAGAAGATTTGGAGGGCTAAAAACAGTCGGATATTCGACAACGCCATGGACACAACCACATTTAAAGAGATAATGCAAGAAAGCAGGGGGGCAATCATGACTTTTGGAAAATGTAGGAATTCTTATGAATGGAACATGCTAATTGGCACCATAATGGCTAACTCATATAGATAAGGACCCTAAGTTGGCTAAGGGGTGGCTCCGCTATTAGCAGATGTATCAGTGACCTTTTTGAGATGTCATGGCTCGGTACGAGCATGGAAAGAATTTGTAATTTTTTGTGGTTGTGGTTGTCAATATAAATTACTCACCATTGTGAGTTTTGCCAAAAAATAATTAAATCATTTTAGTGTCTCAAATCACGTTTTGCCTATTAAAGTGAACAATGCTTGGTCGAGCTAGCGATCCTTGTAGCTTCAACACCATTGCCAAGATTATTTTAAAAAAATTCCTTTTCTTTAAAAAAAAAAAGGCAACACTAGTGTTCGGAAAAGGTTTGCCTCACCTTACCCTTGAGCTAGTTGAAAATGGAGAAGGGCAGTAAAATCGATAAAATATACAAAACAATAGTACAAGGAAATTCTACAAGTATATACTTTCAGTGTGCATCTTTTGTGCTGACAAATCAACATTTTTATTCCACCAACACCATGCATCAGACCGGAACGGTGACCATCCTTTTGCCTTGAGATACCCCCAAGGGAGCTTAGAGGGGGTTGAACCCACAAGGGAGCTTAGAGGGAGCCTAGAGGGGGTTGAACCCACTACCTTGGTGGTACTCCAACCCTCTTCCAACTACGCTAGCCCCCTTGGGTATGCATCTTTACAAGGGTGAAACCTGGCAATTCAGGAAAAGAGACTTTCTCGAACAATGGCCAACACTCATGATCTTATGTGTGTCATTTTGTTGTTTAAGTTTCTTAGGTATCCAAATCAAGTTTATTCTAGCTTCAAAGTAGCTTTTGATCTTCTACAGTGTAAGAAAGTTATCTATGAGGGTGAAAACTAGCTAAAAACAAGCCATGTGCCAATGATTTGAGGCAAGGAGAGGGGGCAGAGGGGGGTTCTCACGGAATACTCCCTGAAGCAAAAGGGCAAGGAGGCCTCTTGGAAACGAAAAGAAGAGGAATATAAAGCACACAACAAATTTTTTGCTGAAACAAAAGTTTTCATTAAGGGGAATCTTTGGAGGGGCATGTCCAAGGATTCCCCTTATTTGGAGATTCCCCTTATTTGTGATGAACAACTAAAGGGTAAAGAAGACTTTTGAGCTATCATGTGAGGCGGAGAAGGTAGTGGCGGTCGAAACCGCGACCGCAGTAACCAACCCCAAGAAGGGGAGAGCACATTACCAAGAAAAAAACGATAAAAAATAATTTTTTTTAACATTCACCACCCCTCTATGCTTAACCACCGGTGGGACGCCACCAATTTGGACATACCTCTCTCCATTATCGCCAGAAGACAAAGGCCTCTCTCTCTCTTGCTCGGCCCGAACTCTCTCTGTCTCTCTCACTTATCCTGCATGTGCATCGCCGGGCCCAATGGGCGCATAAAAATAAACACACTGCCACTGTCTATATTCCACCGGCGGGCCACCATGCATGGAAAAGAGTTCTCTCTCTCTCTCTCTCTTGCATTATTTATACACACACACTTTCACATTTTTTTTAATTCTCTCTCTCTCTTACCTCCTCGCCTCTCTTTCTTCCATTGGCGGGCCGCCATACTTCACCCCTCCCTCTTTCCTCTCGTCCACACCCCCTCGACCTCACTCTCCCATCCCTCTCTCTCCCTCTTGTATTCTTCCCACCAACAAACCGTCGTCATTCTCTCTCTTCCTCTCTCTCTCTCTCTCTCTCTCTCTCTCTCTCTCTCTCTCCCTCTTCTTCACTATCTCTCTCTCTCACCATCTCCCCCTCCATCGATGAGCTCTCTCTCTCTCTCTCTCTCTCTCTCTGTGTGAGTAAGCGGCCCCGTGGGCATGGAATAGAATATCTCACTCTCTCTCTCTCTCTCGTTTTCTTTACACACCTCCTTCCTCCCTCTTCCCCTCTCTCCCCTCTCCGCCATCTACAACTCCCTCTCTCTCCCTCGCTCTCTGTGTCGGGACACCCCATGCAGGCGCAAGAAACTCTCTCTCCCTCTACACACGCCCTTACACTCTCACCCACACACCTGTCACCCCTTCAATCTCTCCCTGGCCCGCTGCTCGTTGACCTTACCCCCTTCCCTCGCTCTCTCTCGGCCATGACCTGGCCCGAGCTCTCTCTCCTCTCTCTCTCTCTCTCTCTCTCTCTCTCTCTCTCTCTCTCTCTCTCTCTCTCTCTTTTTCTCTCTCGCTCCCGGTTCAGGCCCGAAGGCGCAGTAGCACCCTCTCTCTCTCTCTTATCCACACCCACACACCCCATTCCCTCACCTTCTCCCTCCCGCGCCACCTCACCCTGCCCTGTCTCTCTCGCGCGCTGTGTCACCACGGCCCGCAGCGGCCCGCAGGCAACCTCTCTCCCTCCAATTACTTTCTCTCTCGCACTCTCTCTGTGTCCAGCCCACAGCCCGCACAGCAGCTTATTCCCTCTCTCTCTTATTCCAAACACACACACACACACACACACACACACTCAGTCCTGCTGCATCACTCTCTCTCTCTCTCTCTCTCTCTCTCTCTCTCTCTCTCTCTCTCTCTCTCACAGACACACCCTTACACTTACACACACACACACACACACACACACACTCCCAGACCATCTCGCCCTCACTCACACACCCTCCTCACTCCATCTCTATAGCAGGCATCATGTTAAAAACAAAAACCATAATATATATGTATATATATTAAATAAATATTTTTTTTCCTTATACCCCCATTCCCACGCACACTCACACACACCCGCTCGACACGGCACACACAACTCAAGCCATACACACATGCACGCACATATTCGAAAAAAAAAAACACAGCACGCATGTACGCACTCACCAAAAATTTAAAAAAAAAGGAATGATCGACATCGACGCCAAAGAAAAGAAAATGGCGAAGTTGCGCGCCGCCGACACCGAAACAAGAAAAGACGACGAAGGCATGTCCCGGCCGACCCCAAAAATGACGAATGCGCTACATCGACGCACCAACCAAGGCCGCCGTTCACTGGCATCGCATCCACGACGTCCTCTTCAGTAAAATCCGTAGGTTGTCATAATTTTTCTCAGTTTTAAACCAAAGCTTGTAAAAAAATCCCAATTTGTAAATTATCACCTCTCTCTAGGTGATAGCCACAAAAGCCCACCTAGGGGTTTTCCTTTATAATGTTTCCCAAGACAAAGCAAGAGTCAACCATCGAGGGCCCACTACCCTTGCTTTGTCTCCCCTGATTAGAACCCCTAATCTAATTAGGTTACCCTAATATAAAGCAGCCAGCACCTATAAAAAGGCACTGAGAGGTCACTATCAAGGGGGGGTGTGCAATTTCATCAGAGCTCAGCACTTGGTAGTATTTTGGTGGGAGGAATTGGCAACATTTGCATCATGAGAGAGGGGACTTAGTGTAGCAAATTTCTTTGGGAACTTGCACTATGTAAAGAAGCTATGTCTACATTTCGACTCCAATGGTCGACACACACACACTCATGTTAGCAAGGTCTCCGTGTCTGTGAGTCATCTCTAGAGAACGCACTAGTAGGCGCACTATCTCTCCCTCTATCTTTCTATCACCATGATTGCCACCTCCTCAAAAATAAAATTGTTGTAAATATTGCAAGAAAATAGTTTTCCCTCACACCCCGAGGGTTTTCATCACCTGTCTTATTATCTCTCTCTCTCTCTCTGTGTGTGTGTGTGTGTGTGTGTGTGTGGAGTCTGTGATATTTCCAATCACCATTGTCTGCATCCTAGCTGCTCAAAGCTAGATGGCAACCCACCTATTCGCTTCACCATGGCTGGCTTGCGGCGTGCATCGGCTCCTGGCGTTTTCGAGGCCTCCGGGGTCCGTGTCGCGCTTTGCGCTCGTCATGTGGTGCCCCCACCGAGGAGGGCTTCTCGAAAACCTCTAGTTTACAATGCTGAAGACAACGCACATCATCAATCATGGACGAATGGCTGAAAGAATTCTCTAACTGGAGAATGCAAGAGGAGGAGACTAAAAAGGCACTAACCGCCTTCATTGAAGTACTACTGTCAGGCTCTAGTGTCGTTAATATTCAAGAGGTAAGCTCCCCATCTCGTGTTGCTTATTCTAACCACAAATTGAGAGCATTAGGTGGGAAGTCTATGAAGTGCCATCACTACTGTCAACCAAAGCACACTGTCAATGAGTGCCAGCAATGAAGGTAGTGAAGGGGCTGAAATCATCTACATCGACATTCACCACGAGGAGGTCGTCCATATCAAGGAAGGAAAGAAAACGCTAAGGCCTCTCTTTCCTAAGGAAACTGCAAGCAAAGGTATAACCTCTACTCCAAAGTGGCCAAAAGGGGCTGCTTGAGCCAAAGGTAAGGAAGGGATAAGCCAATTTGGAAACACATGACCCCAAAGGAAGAAACATCTGGCCACGCGAGTGCTTCAAGTTCGGAAAGCCGGTTCATACCCAATTTGCCAAAAATAAGGTCATCCGAGGCTAAGCGGCAAAAGGTCGCCTATCGATTCGCATGGTGCATGCGAGTACTGCCAGTCCATTTCCACAATCCTGAAGCAGAAGTGGTAAGAAGGTTTCCATGCCCTAAGGAGGAGTGGTTCGGCTACTGCTCTCGCTATTTTGGAGGACGGGTAGAGGGTCTTCCTCCTCTCCCCGTACAACTCATTTTAAAGAATCTCTCCACCATGGGTGAACCCAGTGGACTAGAGATGAGTTACAGCTGAATGAAGTGGAGTTCATGCAACACGTTGACTACGGTAATTACCTGCAACTATTGCTAGCTAAAAGGCTAGGAGTAGTCAAACGCGTCACCATCACCCTGTACATGCTGAGCGACGAAGGAAAAGTGGAGCCTATGAAAGGCGACGACCTCCTGTGGATGTGCCGACTCATCAACACCGGAACAGTAAGAGTATAAGTAAGTGCTCCACCCTCTGTGCATGATGGAAAACGGGCCAATAGCGTTCCCGTTTAGATTTTTGCAGCACATGCATGTGAAATATTTATGTAGATAGGAAAATCTTCTACCAATAGAAGATTGTGTATTTGTTTGGTGCTGCGGTGCTAGGAGAAATCCTTAGCTCCCCAAACCCTATCATTCTCCCCATATTGGATTACCACCACTCCTTTAATGTTTCCATATTTATTATGTTTTAATCTATCCACCAACTCTCTAAAAAGACACTATGAGCCGCCGATGTCATTAATGTTATTAGAAAAAAAAAAGAGTTTGTAATTTTCTGAGTTACTACCATGGCAAGTGTTTCTTTATCCACGTTCAGTGGAAAGAAGGGAGAAGACATCATCACCGACTTTCTAGATGACTTTGACATCGCTTGTGTGGTTTCCAATGTGGGACACATGTCTAACCTCACCATCCTATCTTATTGCAGTATTAGCGAGAACCACGATTAATTTGTCAAACCATGGGATGAAGCTGACTCGACTAGTGCATAGAGGCTACAAGGGGTTGTCAATATCTCGAAAAACAACTAACAACTGGAATCTAACTCAAGATACACTCAAGTGACTGAAATCACCAAAAGCCAATCGCTCATCGGCAAGCAAATCACATCCGTTACAGCATCAAATGACATCCAAACGTAATAAAATTTCTAGGACAAGTTTATAAGACCTAAGCACACATGCCTATGGCTTCAAACCCCACTTTAGGTTAACTTTCAAAATCGCGATTATTAACTGCAGTGGACTTTTGACCTAGTTGTTTTCGACCCAGAATGCATCTAAATTCTTAGCAATGATGTCCCAATACCTCGTCTATGCTTAGTTTTTGTTTTAAAAGTGTAAATTCCTAGTTATAATGAAATTAGGCCGTGGGTCTGCGATGCCAAAAGCTACAAAATACTGTGAATTGCTTACGACAACGCGTAGAGCTCTTACCTGCGGTTGCAATGCAACAAACGCATTTGCAGTGACAACCGAAGAGGGAGTAGGAAGCGTGAGAAGGAGAGAAGTGAGCGTCGTTAGTTCACGCTGTGTATTTCTTATCCAAAAAAACTTACAAAAATTGGCTTTTATACGTTAGCCAAGGTTTTTGGGTGGTCAAAAGTAATAATCTGGAGTTCTACCAAAGCTGGGAATTGACTGGCTGATACAATCTGGAAGCTTGTAGCCCCGGCTCATTAATTACAAAGTTTACCAAGAAAATAAGAGTTACAATATTCCCGATTTATCAAAATGATTATTTTTTACAAGGAGAACTCCAAAAAATGGTGTCCGAGTTAGCTTGCTGTAAACATTCCCCCCCTCCTCGCCTGTGTCGTCCCTTGACACAGCTTATGGACTGAAGTAATCTTTGGGTTGACGGTGGGCGAGGCGGTCCTTCAGTGCTTCCAGTGCCTTTTGGTATCTGATTTTGCGTTCTTTGTCTGGCACTTGCAAAAATTGCATGGTGACTGTTTTTTAGTTTTACTGCTGAGTATCCTACAAATCTTGACGTGAGGTTGCTTATCACCGGTGAAAATATCTTCGTTCACCAGGTGAAGAAGCCAATGTAGAATGCCTCCTCAAACGCGAGCATATTATGCGAGGGCAGAAACATGCATCAAACATAAAATCCATAAAGAACTTTCTTTGAGGGTTACCCACTTAGATCATAGCAGAGACCTTTGTTCCCTTCCAAAAATGAGAGCCAAGGGGCTACTGTCTGCTCAGGATCATTGAAAACCTGTATGCATGTGAGTAGCATCCGACAGATTTTATATAACATGGCACAAGAGAGATCTGACAGACTTTTGAAGAATGTCATGGCTCCCATTAGGGTTTTCACTATGTATTCTTCTGTTGCTTGGCCTCTCTCTGAAGCTGGCAACCTGGGAAAATTTAGCCATGTTGGCCTCTTCTGCTGCAATGCTTTGTGTGCTTGCCACGTTGTGACGTGTTTTGGCAAAATGGTGCAGACCACCCCAAAGTCTTTGAGATATGTTTTTTAATGCTTTTGGGGGCCTAAGATGTAAATAAAGCATGCTTGTACAAAGTGTACAAAGGCGCTGTGTGCCAGCTGTCTCTACGCATGCGGGCCAGTTGTGCGGGGTACATAGTTTTGTTGTTTTTGTACATAGAAGTGTCAAGACTTCAAAGTGTGAGTTAGTGCTTTAAAAATATGAAGAAAAACTGAACTTTTATCAGCTTGGGGTCGTGAGTGAGTGGGAGTTTTCAGCTATGAAGAAGAAAGCCTCTCTTGCTGCAGTCTGCGGTGGTGCGTGGGGGTAGTGTAGTGGAGGTGCCCGTGTGTGTGTGTGAAGGCCTGGAGCCTTGATTGGAGAGTGTGTCTCTCATCAAGAAGGCCATGAACATGGGTGGTGACCTCTGCACTTTCACCCCTCTTCTCTCGTTTTGGTGATGGAAGCTGCATGAAGTGGAGCTCTCTTGTACGCGTGTGCCTGCTACTCAGGTTTGGTAGTGAAAGCCCCTTGTTATTGTTGTGAAGGGGAGGTTGTTTCCCCATGTTTTCCATGGTTTTTTCTGAGTTTTTTGGCTGAGAATCATGAGTTTTTGTATAACTCATGATTGGCATGGTTTTTGATGGGTTTGTGTGCATGGTTGGGAGCGATTTTGGAGCCCCTTCCTGCATATACAAGAGCTGCTGAGATGGTGTGAGGGTATGGTGTTTATGAACAAAAGTGCAGAGATTTTTCTTTGTTTTCATTGGTTTGTTTTCCCAAAATTTAGTGCCTTTTTGGCTTCCTTGACTGCAATTGATCATAGTTAGGGCTATGACGGTATAGAGGGAAGCTAGTCGAGTGTAGGCGGGGTTTTGTGCATGCAAGGGTGAGTGTGTTTGTGAGTGGAGATCGGATCCTATCCTCTTGTGAGAGATACTTTAATTTTCCTCATATATCTTGTGAGTATGGAGGTGTTATAGAGGCCACCCCCAGATCCTTCACAACATCCTTACTCGCGGTACGCGACAAAATGTGGGATCTTTCTGTATGGCCGTAGGTTCTCTATTGAACAAAATCAAATATCTTGGATTCTTGTTCAGCTAGCTTAGCCTCCACTTCGGGTGGTCTTGATCTGCGCCATCTTCTTGGATATCCTTGTATAATCTTTCCTTTACCTGTAAGAGTTCTACCTTGATGAGAGGGTATGGCAGGGATTGTTGGTGCCATTGAGCATTGATTGATTGGGAGTGAGTTGAGTGACGTCGACAGAGTGTAAAACTCTCAACTCCCAATCCATAGTTATCTTCCACTGCTCATCTACCTCTAAGGCGGTCTTCCTGGCTTTGCTCTTGAGTAGCTGCTTCCTCACCTTTCTTTGCTGCTTCTTCCACCTCTTTCAGCTTCAAGGCCTCAGCCTCTTGGTATATCCTTTCTAAATAGTCTTTGGGATCCTCCGCCTCTTTTCTTGAATGCTGTTTCGTTCGAAGTGCTTTCAAGCTAGTGGGTACCCACTTTTTTGGGTCTTTTCTTTGTGCTTGCCTAGTGCGCTGATACGCCTGTTTTTCTCTTTCAAATCTTGCTTCTTTCTGAGCTGTCTCCTCTTGATGGGCAGCCACATCTTTTCGCTTCATCTCTTCCCTCCTAGCTCTTTTTTCTTTGTTGTCAGAGATTTCACTGCTATGCTGCTTTGATGAGCTGTCATTTGATTCATCACTTGATTTAAATGATCTTTTACCAGATCTTGTAGCTCTTGGAGAGGGTTGAGCTGCCAAGATCCATGTGTTCTGATCCGGGATAGGCAATAGGTTGTCGGCCTTGCCGATGGCATGATAGGCTATTCTAGTCAATACTTTCGACGTGCCCAAGTATGTTATCTTCCCCTCCTTCTTGGTGGCCTTCAATGTTGTCAGCACATATTGCATGTGGTCCAAAGGTTTTCTGGTGGTTGACTTCAAAACTTGTGTAAAAGTGGTGGCCACGGTGTGATTTGGTGTCGTGTACCTTGGTGGCCTTTTCACCAGGAAATGGAAATGTTGATGGTACAGATGGGCTGGCTCTTCCACCTGCTTGTGGATGAGATCGGCAAATGTAGCCACAGCTATTTCCTTTGTAAATGTGCCCGTTGTCTTCCTGTCTCTTGCCCGCATGGTCATCCCTTCAGTGGGCAGTCTGAGTGCCTCTGCCACAATATCCTTTGTAATTACAACCTCTACCTTGTTTCCTTGGTTGTCTGATATCTGGGCACTTTCGTCTTCTTTGATCATGGACAAAAGCTCGTAAGCTTTCTGAATGTCCACCCCGCAGGGCTCTTGTTCATAGAAGTGTCGGAGTCCCAACCTGTGGTTAGCCTCTTTGGTTTCTGGCTTTGCAGGTACATCATAGACCTCTTTAGGCAAGAGCTACAACTCTACTGGATGCCCTTCTTCACTCTTAAACCTGCCACTGAATACCGTGGTGTGGTGCTTTTCCAACTGTTCTTTAGAAAGGTAGGATGCTTTTGCAGCTTTGACCGACTCGGGGTACAATTGATACGGGGGCAGCTCTTGCAGTTTCTCCTTTTGGTTTAACTTCTTCTTGGCTTTCTCTGCGTCTTGCATTGCTCTTGTTCAGTGAATAGAGTGCAAAGCTAGCAGATTTGCCGGATTTTCTCTGGAATGTCCTTTTAGACTGAAATGCTGATAATCTGGTCCAAATTGCTTCAAATCAATTTTTGAACAAGAAAAGATGCGTAAAATCATGCAAGGTACAAAACTGTATGGTCAAAAAAATAAATGCAACTAAAGTAAATAATCGCGATTATTTATAGCTGGAAAAATTTTCAACTTTTTTGCAAACTTGGCTTTATAGGCTTGAAGTATATGCCAATTACATGCTCTGAGGGAAATATGGACTCATTTGGATGTACAAGGTGAAAATGGTACCAGATTTTGGCTTTAGGTCTCTGAAACAGTAGATATAAAGGAAATTTGAGATTTTGAAATCCAAATTGACTCAAAATTGGCTAGTGAGCTTATCACAACATGTACCTTGGATGTATGATGACAAATTTTCCAAATTTCCCCATTTTGGCCAAAAAGTAAATAATCGCAATTATTAACTTTTCTACCAAAATTGACATTTTTTGGCATAGACTGGTTGTAGGCATGGTATAGAGCTTGGGTATGAATTATGAGGTGATTTGGATCAAGAAAATTTGTTCATAACCCAAACTTTGGCTTACATGGACTTCCTTGCCTTTTTTGGCAGTTTTGAAAGTAAAGGGTGGTCATTTTAGCTCATACTTGATTTGTGGCATGTAATAGGTGTGGTGTGTATGCATGATAGGTGAGATGAATTGACAATTTTCAAGAAAAAATTTTGCAAAAGTAAATAATCGCAATTATTTACTACAGTGACAAAAACTTTACAAATCTCACAAATTTTGACCTAGACATGTTTCATACACCTAATACGAGTCCTAAATTGAATTTGGTCAAGTTTCGTCATGCCGGCATCACTTGGTGTTCTGTCGACTCTAAAATCATCATTTTTTTGTGATTACTCTGTCAGTTGGGTTGGTCGGTGAACTTTGAGGCTTTGGACTTGTCCGTAACCTCGTCGTGAAGCTACCTGTTCAATTTTGGCTCATTTGGAGTCAGTTTGGCCTTGTATGTCGAATTTGACGCTTTGTAACCTTCAAGCCATTTTCCACTTTTCGAGGGCTTTACTTGATGGATTTCTCCAAACCAATCATATACATTGTATATGAACCTCATTAGCAAGCCATATGTGGAGTCAGGTCGGAATTCTGGCCTTTCCCAAAAAACCCTAATTCTCTATTGGGACCCCCTTGACCCCAGCCAAATGGTCATCTGATGGTATGAAAAGGTTCTATATTGTTAGGGCATGCTATGATTCAAATCCCATATGATTTGGTCAAGCTGGCAGGCCGCTATGGTCACTTTTAGGTCGTAGGTCTTCATGCACTGCTCAATTTCTAGGGTTTTTTCTAGGGCTTTAGACTAGCTACCAGCCGTACAAAATGGATCATTGACGAGTAAAGAACTTACCCCTCATGTCTCGTGTGAGACGGTGCTGAAAAAGGTGAACTGTGGGCTCTGAAAATGACGCGCGAAAGAAGTTGAAATGCTCTCTTTGCAAAGGCTCTAAGTGCAAATGAGGTGGTTTTAGCCTACCCTGGCTATCTATACCCGGACTTCCCGAACCAAATTTCCCCAGATTCCTCCGTTAGTCCTATTAGGCCGTGAAATTTATGTTAGGCTCAAAAATTTCCCAAATCGGATTCCTGTAGCTCATTCTATAAAAATTTTGCAGAAGTAGGCCTGGCCGCCTAATTTGGGCTTCCCCCTTCCATCTTCTGATTTTGTTGAAAATTTTTGTGCTTGTCCGTCTTGTCTTTCTGATCACCATCGTGTCTTCCATTTTTCCATCTGAGCTTCCCTGCTATTTATTATTATTTTTTGACCTTTTTATCTAAAAAAATCAAAGAAAATAGAAAAATGCTCTAAAAAAAGCCAAGTGAAAATCCAATAATTAAGAAAATCCCTTGAAAACCACAACTTTATTTTTTTTTGTTGGATTTCTCCATTTTTAAGCCTCCTTTTCAACAAAAATGATGAAAAATACCCAAAAAAGGACTATTTTTGATGATTTTCCTGATAGTATATACACTATTTACACTCATCGGGAAGATATTATCAGTGAAGTTTCCCTTTTAGATGAATTATAAGGGCATTATTAGGTAATTTTGCAAAAAAATCACACATTAACATGAAACTTTTCCCTTCCTCTCCAAACATTGCCCTTAATTACTTAGTATTTAGTAGTACCCTTCCACCCCTCCTAGATGGCGTTCTCCCGGACGATTGCATGCACGGGTTGAACAATTATGTCTATGCATAGCCGTGATTGGCTCTACCATGATATGAAGATCAATGCAATCCAACTCAATATGCTGTGCAAGAGTTGGGTCTTGAGTATATAACTCAAGGGTTTCCGATGTCGAGGTTTGCTGTTGATGTCTTCCAAAGAGAAGATCTTGTAGCCGTTGTGCTCTCTGTTTGATAGTACCATCAAGGTGTTTAAGCACGCCGATTGCTTGAGTTGTTGGTAGCACGTTAGACGGTTGTCGAGCTTTTTCTCGCCATTGGTAGCTCGGTCTGCTTGGTGCATGGTGTTTGAGAGCCTGTTGCGACTTAACTCGCCACTGTTTGATTGGTTTCACGTTGTGTGGAGAAGATAAGTGCTCCTTTTTCTTCCAAAATTTTTTCATGTTAGGTTCCTTGTTCATAGATGCTCGATTCTATGCTCGAATCCTTGGAACCGTCTTCTGAGATATGGGTGAAATTTTAGGCACCCATATCTGATTTGCTTTATCCACAAGTTGTGCTTTTGGTCCCCAAATTTGCCTGATTCCTTGCGTGCTACTTGTAGAATTTTTTTGTTGAGGAGATGGAGAAGATTTGCTTCGTGGATTGGTCTTCTAATTGTATCTTTTCCATTCCTCTTTTCTTGGTGCAATGGGAACAATGAGTTTCCCTCCTTTAAGTGATAGCTTTAGTTGATTCATATCCCAATCTGGTACTGCTTTGTAAGTACGCATCCAAGGAATGCCAAGAATCATCGTCTCGTTCATGTGTTCATCTGGCAAGCATACAAACTGATGCGGACATGAGTATCCATGTACTACCTCGTTCAAGTTGACTACTCCCAATGTTGGAGTTGGATTCTTGTTGCATCCTTTGATTGTTGTCGTTATTCATGCGTTCAATGCTTGACTTGTTGCCTTCTTGTATATGGAGTAACTGACTGCATTCACTCTAGCTCCTGTGTCTACTAAAGCATTGGTGCTATGATTGTTGAGTTGTACTTTGATGCGGAGATCCATCCCATATAACCAGTCGTCATCTGTTGAAACTGCATCTTTAGGAAATTCCCATTGTCGATCATCTAATTCCAAAGTGTTGATGGGAATCGGTATTTGTTAATTCTTAAGAGCAGCTTTACGCTTGAGTATTCAAAGTCTAGCTTCCTCTTGGGCTTCATCAATAACCTAATGTCGCTTCATCTTCCTTTGTTTGGCTGCATGCATTCTCTCTATCAATTCATTGATTAGTGGCAAATTGTATTTCTTTAAACGGCATCCACTAATCCAATTAGCCATTGGTTGACAATTTTACTGCTCCACTTGGAGATACATCTTCAATGATAAATGGTCCATTTCCCTTTTTCTTAAACTTGGGAATGTGTTGCTTAAGGGAATAGACTAGAACTAAGTCCCCTTTCTTAAAATTTTTGGTGATTAAGTGGGAATCAAAAAACTGTTTTTGTTTCCGCTTTTGTGCATAGATATGAGCTACAGCAGTTAGCCTTTGCTCGTCTAGCTTTTCCAAATCTTCAAGTCTTTCTGAAAATTCATGCCTAGTCCACTGAAGAGTCTGTGCTACCCGTAATGTCGGCAATAGAAACTCTATTGGCAATATGGCATCAAGACCCTAAACAAGGTTAAAGGGTGTGGCATTTAAAGTTGTTTTGAATGAAACTCGATCAGCCCATAGAGCGGCATGGAGATTCATTTGCCAATCTAAGGCTCTAGGCCCCATCATTGGTTCTAAGGGCATGCTGTCTACTTGTGTTGGTATTTTTGCTTGTTGAAAAGCATCACACCTTTGAACATATTCTTTGGCATCTGCAAAAAGTGTTGGCCACCATATGCTTGCCATCAAGATAGCTCTTGTGGTGGTCTCACTAGAAAAGTGACCTCCGGCTAATCCAGCATGTGCTTGTTCTATAATCGGAATATACTCGTTTTTATTTGCACAAAGACGCAAATGTTGATCTTTACCTCTCCGATACAATTGGTTCCTAATGAGAGCATAGTCTCTTGCTTCCGTTTCAATTGCTCTTTGACGGCGTTTACTCATATCCTCAGGAAATGTTCGGCTCGATAAGTAAGTAACCAGATAGTTACTCCACTTAGGAAAATGTGCCATTTGAAACAATGTTACATGAGGAATGGGTGGTTTTTTCTGACATTGAGGGCAATCTTTTAAAAAAGATCCAACATCTCTCCTCATAGTTGGCCAAAATACTCCAAGTCTTAAGATTCGTTGCATAGTTTGGTCTCCCGCAAAGTGAAGTCCTACTATGGTAACATGTGCTTGACTTAGGTACTGATCCTTTTCTTCAGGGTTAATGCATAAAAGCTCGCTTTTCCCGTCTCGATTCCTTTTATATAGCCTCCCAGCTAGTAATTGATACATAGCCGATTGCTCGATTAAATCAATTGTGATAGGAAGTGGTGAATCCACTTGAGCTATTGTCATCAATGACACAATTTTTTCAGGCCATCTAGGTATCATTTCCACGGAGAACAAATAGACATATGGTAGATCATCATCTAGCCCTTTCGATGATTCCCCTGAAACAATCATGGACAAATGATCTGCTCGTTGATGTGTAGTGCCTTTTTTTACAACCACAGTGAAATCAAATTCGAGAAGAATGATGAACCATCTCACTATTCTTCTTGTGTTGCATGGCTTGTTGACCAAATATAACAAAGCTTGGTGGTCCACAAAGAACACAAACTTGTTGGCCAATAGGTAATGTCTATACTCTTTCAGTGGTGGTGTAGTTCTTTTCTGCCATATTTAATTGTCGGCTAGCATAAGAAATAGGAAAGTCAATTTTCCCATCTCCTGGTTGGGCTAGTATACAACCAATAGCGAAGTTAGAATACCTTGAGTCTTACCATAGCCCGAGCGAGATTTCTCGAGCGAACTAAAACCCGAGCAAGAGAAGCCTGCCAACTTGTGAGTGAAGCGGCCAACTGCAAAAAGTGATTGTATGAAAGAAGACTACAGGTCTTGAACTCTACTCGTCAGCATGATTGGATGCCACTTGGCTATAGGAAATTCATTGAAAAATGTGGGCATTGTTTAAGTAATGACCCAATGTGACTACATTTGACTGGCCTCCTTCAAAAACTGGTGTGGCCGCATGTCCTAGTGTGACATGGGCCTAAGTGTGTGTATGTGTGTGTGTTTTAGTAGATTTTTGCGGTGTGCCAATACGCATAAAGAAGTGGTCTACATGTGTTATGACAGACCAGGTTCAACGGGTTGGTGAGGCATGGATTGTGAATGAGAGATCACAAGCAGGTGGGGTCCACAGTGGGGTATGCAAGATGGGCCCCTCACTAGGAAAATGGGAGACACTAGGGAGACAATGGTAGTGGGACTAGATTATTGGCATCACATGTAGCCCATGCGGTTATAGGACCAAGTGTAATGGCATGGATGGACCGCCCATAAAGGAAGGTCTGCAATATGGGGTTGCAATATAAAGTGAGGGGATTACAGCCATCTTTGAGGCCAAATGCCTAAGGTCCTAGGGATACAATAGACACTACTACAAATTTGAAATACCTGGATGGGTTCAATTAGACTCATGAAATCATGGAGTAAATATGTATAAAATTCAAATAAATTGTCATCAATGATGACAACCATGGCAAGAATGCATAGTCTCATTGCACACCTCAAGTGGACATTTTTTGATTGCCAAATGGATTTGTGAGGCTCATTTCTAGCAAAACAAATTTTGTGTGTATAAGTTAGTTTCTAGTAGCAAGTGCTAGAATCGAGAGGTGGCAACAAATATGGGCTAGTTGGGTGGTGATATTGGCAGGTAGCATGATGCGAGGGTGTGTGTAGTTGGGTGACTAAGAGTGTGTGTGACATGCTTCATCGAAGGGCTCAAGGAAGGCCTTGCAATGGTGGGGTGAGAGTTGGGTGCACAACTGGCTTTGGGTGAGAGTTCCAACGTTTTGGAATGGTGGGATAATTGGGGTTGGATCCCTGCAATGCAAACTAAAGGGGAGAGGAATTGCATGTGGAAAGAGGGTTGCCTACTACCTCTTGTTTCCGCCAAGCAGCGTAGCATAGGCCGTAGGACGAGGAGGGAAAGAGGAGAGCGATGGGGAAACTGTACAAAGCGCATGACAGTGGCAGCTTTAATGTGGGTCTCTGAAATTTGTGGGTGCTCTAGCGTGCTTTTGGGTTGTATTTTACAACATCACCTCCTACACCAAGGACCACATGCCGGTGTGCGGTCCACTATCACCAA
Organism: Adiantum capillus-veneris; assembly: GCF_014529385.1. Taxonomy (NCBI): domain Eukaryota; kingdom Viridiplantae; phylum Streptophyta; class Polypodiopsida; order Polypodiales; family Pteridaceae; genus Adiantum; species Adiantum capillus-veneris. The sequence goes on along the minus strand of NC_140943.1, from coordinate 76,671,015 downwards.
TGCTGGGAATTTTTTTTTCCAAAACTTGACAAAATTGCTCACGGGTCCAATGTTTTTTAATCGTTAGATTTCAAATTTGCCCTTAAAAAAACCGGGAAATTTACAGCAAGGATCGGCGGTCCAATAGCAGTTGTGCGGCCCAATGGAGCGATAAAAAAATACCATTTTCCCAAACATACAAAATTCCTTTTCTTGAACTTGCCAAGAGGAAATTTCAAAGCATTATGTTATTTTTTCCATTTTTTACACTATTTTTCTCTATTTTGGGATGGAATTTCTCCTTTTGTGCTTGCCCTCACCTGGCATTTTTGAAATTGAAAACGACACAGTATGTCGCCACACGATTTTTAAAAAATCCTTAAAACTGCAAATCTGTTGATGATGCTTTTATCACTTTAAAGGATCAAGGTCATTGCGAGGTAACCAAGACAAACAGGTGGAGTATAGTCTCTCTCTCTCTCTCTCTCTCTCTCTCTCTCTCTCTCTCTCTCTCTCTCTCTCTCTCTCTCTCTCTCTCTCTCTCTCTCTCTCTCTCTCTCTCTCTCTCTCTCTCTCTCTCTCTCTGTTTTCCCGTAATCACGAAGTTGTAAATTCTGGCATAGCTACGTGCAATGTAGGTTAAGGTGGTTGAGTATAGCTTGAATAGTTTGCAAAAGGTTTTACAGCCCTCTGTGTGTGTGTGTGTGTGTGTGTGTGTGTGTGTGTGTGTGTGTGTGTGTGTTATGAGGAGGAAGACCTAGGGCTTGGGGGTAGTGTAGCCTCTATAAAAGATGAGGAGGATGGTGAAGAAAAGGGGCAAGAGGTGCATGCGCACTTTAAGGAGGATGGGCATGAAACCTGCATACAAAGGACAAGGGGGAATAACATACGCAGCCTACATAATACGAGTTGAAGGAATCTGTCATCTTTAAAGTATTATAGTAGTATTATATAAAAGCAAACCAGTATGCACTAGATCAATATTAAGCTGAGACACATTTTTTCGATGAAAATAATTGTAGCAAGGACCACGCACCGGCGCACAGTCCTCCGGGCAGCTACCTGGGGTGGTGGTTAACATCTATGGAGAAGCCCTTAGGGGTCCCATGCACACAAATTCTACTTGTTGCTCTTGGAAGGTGGCCGCCTTGCCTCAGTCTCCTTCTCCTCCCACCTGCTCACCCCCCAATAGAATAATACACGAATTCCACTCTGCGTTCGGTATGGCAGCGATACGTAGCTCTGCTCAAAATTCCCAACAACATCTCCACCTCCAACAACTACACTTGGCCGTCGTCTACATCCTCCTTGTCCTCCTCATCCACCTCAACATCAACTCCTCCACCCTCCTCTCATAGATTTGGTACCCCTTATCTGTCGGAGACCTTTACTGAGGCCTTCTCATATGTGAAGAAGAAAGAGTTCTACTTGCCTTTCCCTGCATCGAGCACCGCCCTCGGTTCCATCCATAAAATGGTTTCCTCCCTCCGCCTTTTTTACAACCTCGTCGACATCAACTCTCTTGTGGTGTGATCAGCCCCTTCTAGCCCACTGCACCCACATGCTCCTCTCTCAAGCTCTAATTAATTCTCTCATTCTTTGTGTGTACTTGGAAGCTTTGGCGAGTTCTCCACCCTTTTGCTCTACTTCTCTCTTGCGGCACCATTTTTGGTTGCTTTGAGGTCTACACCAATGTCTTCAGGGTCGTGGGTGTCATCAGTTTTGATGGATGTAGGCTTTGTGACGTCAACTTTGGTTGCTATGATGGCTACATCAGTAGCAACAACTGCGGCAGCAAGGGTAGCCTTCTTGACTTTAGGAGCTTTTAATCCCAGAGGGATGGCGGCAGCTCCGGTCTGCATGTGGTGTGATAGCCACTGCACGATGACATCAAGCCTGACATTTATCTTGGCTGCAAGGGTGCCGTCACTCACAACTACATTGATGGTAGCACTCTTCAGCTGCTGCAGGGGATGCATCAATGATCGTGGCAGGAAGAGTTGTAGCAGCTTCTGCATTTGCAGCTGGGGGGTCAGCGGTGCCATCTAATTCTTGTATAGATTTTGCAACGGCATCTTCTTCAAGGTTTGTGGCACATGCAGTGCCTGGAGGTATGGTACTCTCAGCAGTGAGGTTTGAAACATCGCTTTTGTTAGTAGATGTTTCAATTACAGAAGCACGAGCATGCTTGGCTATAGTACCAAGAGCAAGCCGTTCACAAGGTTGGTATGCAGCTTGCTGTTTTATGCCAAGGAATGTTGTGGTGGTCCCAAAAACCACGTTGCATAGTGGGTTTGCAGTGCAAGGGGCCGGGCATGGTGGATGGATAGCTTGGACCGAGGTGGTGACAGCTCATCCAGCTTGCCTACTCTACTGTAGCCTTTCTAACTCTCAGTAGCACTTCTGAGGAAAGAAGTATGAGGTACTTTGACAAAGTGCTTAAGGATTGGATGATAAGATTATATGGAGTGATACGGGTCGTCCACAATGAGTTGGAGCTCTTATGCTGTGCGTACAGCACGCCTATGGATGAGTTCAGGCGTGCTGAGTTTGGGCGGAATGTGCAGGCGAAGAGGGTGGCCAGGAATCACAGGGAGCTAATTAGGTATATGTTCGCTAACAAGGTGGGGCTAGATTTTTTGATGAGATGTTTTGATGAAGAGGATATGTTTGTGAGGCTTGTGGTAGAGCACATAGTGGGATTCAAGGAGGATGTGACTTGGGAGGTGGGGGTGGAGGGGTGGCTGACCTTGCTAGAGGAGGTGTTGGCAAAGTTGGCGAACAAGGTGGAGACTAGCAGGGAGGCTGAGTGGCCGCCACAAGCATCAGGTATTAGCATGCTTGAGCCCCAAAGAATTGCACCTCATTCAGAGTACAAAAACTACTAGGGGGATGTTGTTGGTGCACCCCCTTGTGGATCTTATCGACCCCACCTCGAAGCACTCTCTCGCTCTTGTTAGAGCCCTTATTATGTTCTATGAGCAGCTCAGCAGCAGCCCCCTACAGCCTGTTTTTTGTTCTAGAGGATAGGTCGTGGCCCAAGTTGGTGCTCATGGTTTTTTGAATTTCTTGCAGTAGGTGCCCCTACTATGACTAAATTTGAAGGTTTTCACACTAAATTACATTGCATTTCTCCAAAAGTTGTAGGTTTTCTTACCCTCAAATCTAAAATTTAGAGGTAAATCTCAAAATTTTAGGTGGGATCACACTTAACCTAGGTTTTTTTGAGCGTTAAGTATAAATGAATCATCTTATGTCCTGTGCAAACCGAAGCTCTCTCACAAATCTTGCCCACTCTAAAGGTACTCTTTTCCTTTTACACGAACCAAATTCATAGTTGACACATCTGATTGGGTCAAAGTATTTTCAATCAAAATTATGTTGATGGATTGGATATAATTTATTTATTTTTTAATAAAATATTTTAGCGTCTTCAAAATTAAGAATCTCACATTTTAAAACTTGGTTTATATTTTTATATATTTAGTGTCTTCAAAATTTAGGATCAGTAAAACATTTTAATGTTTCAGACGATTTAGAACCCCACCCATCTTGAGTGAGCCTACAGTCAAGAATGATTAGGAACATAACCATTTATAAACCAAAGCGTGGTGACAAGCTTTTTTATATGAATCTGTTGTGGCAGACATGGCAATAGCCATGCTTCGAGTGTTAAGTGTACTTTCTACCTTAAAGGGGCAAAGACGAGCAATGCCCATAGTATGCAAGTCCTTCCCTAGAGAGTATTAAAGCAATCATCTATTGCCTTGGATGCTAGAAATTGGGTCAGTCTCACCCATTCATCAATGGCAAAAATGGGTTTACAAAGTCGATGACAGAAATGGGTTTGCAAAGTCAATATAAGATGACATGTTTTGGGATTCTACAAAATTAAACAAGCAGATGTATGCAATTCATTAATGATGGCTTACATTATATTAAGCACGGGGTTGTTGCACCATGTTTTTGGGGTTGCAAAAAATACATCTCATCCAGGTTGAACCCCATGGGGGTTGTGGAGGGTTATGTTTGGTTTTGTATTTACTTTGCTACACTATCCTCTATAGAGTAACTATTGAGGTCTTGATCTTGACTTTTTTATTTTATGTACTCGCTCAGTTACTTGTTTGCTCGGAAGTACTCGCTCGAGGATTGGGATTCCCCGAATACCTTATCCCAATCGGGTGCTTTCAATATTGGACCTGAGGTGAGAGCTTTCTTAAGCTTCATGAATAATTCTTCACATGCCTTGGTCCATTCAAAGTGCGTAATCAAGCTGTACATGGGTTTTGCAATTATAGCATACATGTAGATGAACCGTCGGTAATATCCACAATGTCCCATGAAGGCTTGTACCCCTTTGACTGTTGTTGGTCTAGGCAAATCAGCAATGACATGAATCTTTTCAATATCGGTAGCTATGCCATTTTTAGACACTATATGTCCAAGGATTTTTCCTCGTCTTCCCATGAATGTGCACTTTTCAGGGTTTAAGAAAATCCTGTAAAGTCTACATTTCTTGAATACCTTTTTGAGGTGTTCAAAATGATCAGCTCGGATTGATGAATGTACGCATAAATCATCCATGTATACTTCCAAGAATTTCCAAAGATACTCTTTGAAAGCATGGCTCATCAATCTCTGAAATGTGGTTGGAGCATTAGTTAACCTAAACGGCATAACCCGATAGGCAAATATACCCCATTCTATTGCAAAAGCAGTTTTATGCTGATCTTTTGGGTCAACCAAAATTTGATTGTATCGCGAAAATCCATCTAGGAAGCTGTAAGCTTCTTTTCCTGCCACTCGTTCTAAAACGTGCTCAGTTATCGGAAGAGGAAAGTTGTCTCTAATGGTAGCTGCATTCACTTTTTTGAGATTAACGCACACTCGTAATTTCCCATTCTTCTTAGGTACTACCACAATTGGAGACACCCAATCAGTGTGTTCAATTTTGTAAATGAATTCAGCTTCCTTTAGTTTTTCAATCTCTTCTTTGATCTTCCTAGAAAATGTTTCGTTATAAGTGTATGGTCTCTGTCTACTTGGTTTCGCATCATCTCTCATGGGTATAGTATCTTGACAGATTTCTGGATCAACACCCTTGAGATCCTTGTAAGACCAAGCAAAGATATCCCGGTATTCCTTTTACAAGCTTAGCAAAATCTTTTCTACTTCTTCTGTTAGGTCATTTGCTATGTAAGCCGGTCTAGGCTCTTCTCCTGGTTCACAGCCAAGTCTACCCTTTTAGCGTTTTTAGGTCCTTTGTAAGACTCTCCTTGTTTTTGTAGTTCCCTAACAAGTTGTTTGATTATGATTTTCCGATCTTGGAGAGTATACTTTTTGTAATGGGATGGAACATGCATTACATCCTTACCATCCTCTTCCGTGGTTTCTATTTCGGTGGTGTATATCTCCTTTAGAGATTTTTTCAACTCTTGATATTTTTTTTTCTGCTCGACTCTGGTCATGAGTGGTTTTTTATCCTTATGTTCTTCGTGAGTACCCTTCCTTATTTTTCTCGATGTCTGAGACATTTTTGAGTTTCCGTTCGAAAGATATCTGCCAGTTATTTTGTCCTTGACACAATCACTAGCATCTATCTGCATCATGAATTGTGTTTTACTGGATACTGATGGCATAGGTCGTGCTTTCACAATTTTAGTCTCTCTCTTTCTTCTATACCATTTTTGTCTTCTTGATTTCTGGTTTGGAAAGTCCAAAAAAAATTCCTCCCTTCCCCTTAAGAGTAATTGAGCCCTTGTATGTTCTTTTTTGGATCCCGAATCTTCTGAGGTAGCTGAGTGTTCATCCAACTCATCAGTTGCATCATAATAGAGGTCAAAAAAGACTTGTTGAGCTTTCATCAAGTCCTTTGTTTCCTTATCCTTGTTTTCAATATTAAGGATTGATATCATTTGGATGGAAATTATGTCGTAGCCATCCTCATTGCAAAATTGAGTAAGCATAGACGTATTCACGCCTACATCCATTTTCGCTAAAATTTGAGTCTACTCAAATGGTTCGAATAAATGTTCTGGAAAGGGTTCTAGTATGTTGGCTTCGTCTGTACAGTCCCTTTCTAGGATACATTCCTCTCGTCTCAAGATTCCATTTTCTGAAGCTCCGCACATCTAAACAGGAGTGTCTTTGTTTAGCCAAAATGGAAGTTTAGTTTCAGCCAAAGAGACTGAATCAAACTCTTGGATGGGTGTTTTCAAGACATCCCTATAGGTGTGGTCTTTTAGATTGACTCTTGTTATAGATCCCACTTGCTTCAAGTACAGATAGTCGTTTTCTCAATCTTGGATAAGTTGTACCTGTCGCATGAAAGGTCTTCCCAATGATTTCATAGTTGAGTTTTTTTCCCAAAGTCTACTATGGCAAAAGTGTGTTGATATTCAATTCCACAGGAGTTGACTATCACTTTTTCTAGTAGCCCTAGTGGTCTTTCAATGTGTCCGTCAGCCAACTGCAATTTCGTTCGCGTTTGTCTAATGGCTAGTTGTCCCTAGGATTCCCATACTACTTTAGTGGCTATGCCTATGCCCGCTCCACTATCCAGTATTGCCATGGTTTCAATTTCATTATATTTCATTGGGAGGGTAGTGTTTCCTTCTTCCCCTTCATAATATTCTCCGACCTTGTTCATAGGAACTGATCGAATCTCTTTGTATTCCGTTTCATTTTTCAAGTTTCCCAGATTCTTAGAGATTAACCCCGTTATCCCCACCTTCTCTAGAGTTTTCTGTAAATCGTTCCATAAGTATGGCCTGAGTTTCAATAGTTCCCCCAAAGTAAAAGTGCATTGGACAGGTGTAGACATGATTGAATGAATGTTGTCTACTTCTAGGGTCTGTTTGGCTTTGTTGACTTGAGTGGTTTTGAAAATGATAGATTCATCTTTGTTATCTCCCAAGTAAGAAAGTAATGTTTTTAATGTCATCGGTTTAGATATTCCTGAAGCCTCCGATTCGCAATCCCCATACAAGGACTGTAAATCCATATTCATGTCAGATGGTAGGTTATCAAACCAGACTCCCTCTATAGGAGCCGACTTGAAAGTTAGGATCCCATCATTGATCTCCCTTACCTTTTCCCATAAGTGTCCTGGCCAGTCTTCCTCTACGAATGGAATTCCGTCTAAGGCACCTTCACTGTCCGGCACTATAAGTTGTGGTTCATTTGTTTCAAAGTGGGGTTCTGCCACCACATCGGATTTGGATTTCGTTTCTTCTACCATAAGCTCTCCCGTTTTTGCAATACTTTCAAGCTTGGGGTTTTGTTTATCCAGCATTTCCTGCGTAATTCTTACCAAGTTTTGATAAGCTTCTAGCTTAGCTGCTTCCATGTCTGGGGATGGATAGTTTTTCCATTTGTTTTCCATGTTTTGGCCTGCTTTAAGTCTTGCTTGGTAGGCTTCCAAGGTGGCATTGATAGTCTCAAAAATTTTATCGACCAGAATGGATCCTCCATATTTCAAGGTTGTTTCCTTGAATTCACTGCCAGTTTCTTTCAACTTGTCCTGGGCTAGAATTTTTGCTTTCTCTTCATTTTCAACCCGTTGTTTTTGTTTTCTCATCTCATATCTTTTGCTTCTGCTCCTTTTGATTCTTTGAGAAGAAACTTTTGTGTTCTCCGAATCATCAGAGGAATCGTGTTTCTTTTTCTTTGCCTGGGCTCTAGTGATTACCTTGATTGGAACAATCGGTTCGCTCTCCGATGAGCTACTAGGCATCACTTGAACTACGTTGACTACAACTTTTTCCTTGTTCAAAGGATTCTTAGGACAATCTTCCAGAAAGTGTCCTCCCTTTTTGCAACATTCTATGCTATAGGCTTCAATTGATTTGAGGTTTTTGTCAGGCTCTGGACATTCGTTCTTCCAATGGTCATTAGCACCACAATTATGACAGTTTCCTATTCTGGGCTTCATCATGGGTCTTCCTAGGGGAGGTCTGACACCTTGATTAGCTACATAATACATTGGTGCAAGCTTTGGTGGAGCATAAGTCATGGTTTCTCCCATTGGTGGCCTTTGAACTTGAGCCATATTAGGCTGATATCTGTACATGGGTTGTCCTTGGGGCCTCATGGGCACGTACTGAACATTCCCATCATACTTTGGTCTGAAGTAGCACTCATGGGTCTCATGGTTTCTCCATTTACCCTCGATTTCACACCATTTTTGTGGCCTAATTGGTTGTCCTTGTGGGGATATCCCTGTCCTGGTCCTCTCATAGGTGCTTTTTGCATATTGTTAATCATGTCATTCATCCTTTTTAAGATATCTTCTATGGTTGAGAGTGGTGCCGCAACAGCCATTCCCAGTTGTGTTGGTTTTGTGGATGCAGTCTTCTCGCTTTGGTTATCCTTAGGGACATCCTCTTCATTAAAGATCTCACAATTGTCTCCTAGGTCGATAGCATCAGACACACATGCCTCTAGGGTTGTATGCTTTTTACTATATAGTATAGCATGAAGTTATTTGTTTAGAAATCCCTCCAGAAAAAATGAGACAAGTTGTTCTTCTGCAAGTATCTCTATCTTTGGGCATCTGGCAATGTATTGTTTCAGTTGAGTTGCACAATCCCTAACAGACTCACCATGTTTCTGTTTGAAGCTGTAGATTTGAGCAACCGTATTATGTTTAATCCCCGTTTTAGAACAAGCAGCTACAAATCCTTGAGATAATGTATTTAAATCCATGATTGACCTTGGTGGAATGTTTTGGAACCATGTCAAAGCTTTTCCTTCTAATGTCATTCCAAATCCCTCGAATTGAGTATGGAAATCGAATATACGCTCTGCTCTTAGCACTTGCTTAAAGCTTGCTAAGTGGTCATATGGATCCCCTGATCCACTGTATTTTTTGACCCATTTTTGAAAATCATCTAGTCTGACACGTCTATTCGGTTCAACTCCAATTCTTCTGGGAGTTGGTCCTGTTCCGAGTCCTTCAAACCAGTCTGTCAGAAATAGTGACTCATGTAGCCCTGGATTGGCCTTAGTGTCACCCGTTTTTCTACGTGATAAGGTGGTTTTGGATTTCTTCACATTACTTTTAGATGATCTCTCACGATGTTTGTCTCTTGGAGTGGTTTCTGGTCCTTGAACCAATATCCAATCGTGTATGGAATACCCCTAGTATTTGGTTTGTTCTACCTCCTCAGGAGTCATCATAACAAAAATTTTGTTATAACAATCCCTAAACAAGTAAGTTGGTAGATCCGCAGATCCCTTATCTTTGATTTTGAAGATATAGATGATCTTCATGGCCGTTAGTTGTCCTTGTCTAGCATGAGAAGTCCACAAAAGATCTTTTATGTTTCTATCTTCCCAACAATAGACTCCGATCCTAGGATGATCTGTACTACGCCGTTTCAAAGGCTTTAAGTCTACTTGATCGTATCCCTCAAATTCCAAAGTTGGTGGTCCTTCTTTTGCTGACATATGAGGGATTATAGTGTTTACTTCTAATCGTCATTTGTCTACCACGTCAGGGTTTTCGACTTGTGGATATTGAGTTCTGTTTCGATCCATGTACATTTTTCCTTGTTTGTTTTCCCTAACCTCTTCTTCGAACTCAATACCATGATCATCAATGCGAATAGCATATTCTTCGTTAGGATTCAAGTAAACCTGGGCTCCATGACGATTAGTCTTGTAAAAAGAGAGTATATGCTTATAGCGCATAGTCATTCCGATTTCCGAGTGAGTCGAGTAAGAAGACATTTCGGATGTTGAATCTGAAAAAGTGTCCGAGACTTCTTCAAGAATTGTGTGCAAGGAGTTGCCTTGATTTACGCTTTCTTCAGTGGATACTCTACTGGTGTTTTCTACGAATAGGCTTTGATTTCCTAATACACAATCGGATCTAAGGTTCATATAGACTTATGAAGCCCTGGATAGAGTACTCACCTTAGATTGACTTGTTGTCAATTTCCACTTGATTCAATTGCAACTTTCTATCAAGCCACTAATTCCTGTACAAAATTAATCAAATTAGCTATGTTTCTATAAGGACAGTAGAGATCTTGAGAACTCCAGTGATTGGTCTCTGTATTTCACTTCAATTCGTGCTATGGAAGTCAAAATTTTGACTTTTAGATTCAACTTAGCAAAATCAAAGGTCTAATTTGCAACCTGTAAATTGAGTGTATCTGTACCAATTTTGATTCGATTGAACCCAAAATTTCCCTATGGCCTTACATTATGCTGGTCTAACACTGTATAAGCCCAAAAGTCAAAATTGAAGTCTCTGGATAGCAGAAGTAATAATCGGGATTATTTACTTTTGTCACTTTTTTACACTTTTTGGATTGATCTAGTAAGTCTACAACTTGTTAAAGCCCTTGGGCAAGTTTCAACAAGTTTGGACAAAATTTGATCAAATTTACCCACTGTTCCGTGTCCGCAGACTCTGATTTTGAGAATCTGGCTTAAGTATCACTTTTGTTGTCCAAATTTCACTAAAATTGATTTGTGGGGTCTACTTGATGTGCTTGACCTTGTGGTATACTCAAATTTGCAAAATCACCAAGTTTTGAAGTAGATGTAGATGTAAATAATCGTGATTATTTACTCCTGACGATTTCTTGCAAATTTTTGTCCCAACTTTGACACAAATCTATTAAGCACCTTATGTTAAGGTCACTAGCCAATTTACAACAAGTTTAGACAATTTTTGGTCAAATGGTCATCAATTATCTGTCCGCATACTAACTTTGTAATTTTTGTCACAATTTTCACTCTAGTGATCCAAGTCTTACCAAATTTGGTTTGTGGACTTATTACAACATGGTAAAGCTAGTGGTATGCCAACTTGGTCAAAAAAGTTCAAAAACAGGGCAGATGTAAATAATCACGATTATTTACTTTTGCCAAAATTTTGCAAGTTTTTGGTCAACTGAGCATATACACATGTTTATCACATTAATATAAGCCTATGAATCAAGTTTCAACAAGTTTGGACGAAATTTTCCTCAATTCACACTCAAGGTTCAAAAAGTCAGTACAAACTTTAGTTTTTACCCAGTTTTTTATCAGTTTAGTGATCCAAATCTCTTTGGCCTTTACAAAATTTGTTTGTACACATGCAATGAGTCAATGATATGAGTCTTGGCTAATTTAGAGCAAAAAGTTAATAATCACGATTATTAACTTGAGGCTTGAAATGAGCACTTTTTTGCAATTTTGTATGTGAGTCATCTCTAGAGAACGCAATAGTAGGCTCACTATCTCTCCCTCTATCTCTCTATCATCATGATTGCCACCTCACCGGAAATAAGGTTGTTGTAAATATTGCAAAAAAATAGTTTTCCCTCACACCCCGAGGGTTTTCATCACCTGTCTTATTCTCTCTCTCTCTCTCTCTCTATGTGTGTGTGTAAAGTTTGTGCTATTTCCAATCACCGTTGTCTGCATCCTAGTTGCTCAAAGCTAGGTGGTGCCCCCCTGTTGGCTTCACTGTGGCCGGCTTGCGGCGTGCATCGGCTCCCGGCATTTTCGAGGCCGTCGGGATCCGTGTCGTGCTTTACGCTCGTCATTTGGTGCCCCCACTGAGGAGGGCTCCTTGAAAACCTCCAGTTTACAATGCTGAAGACAACACACATCATCAATCATGGAAGAATGACTGAAAGAATTCTCTAGCTGGAGAACGGAAGAGGAGGAGACTAAAGAGGCACTAACCGCCTTCATTGAAGTACTACTGGCAGGCTGTAGTGTCTTCAGTATTCAAGAGGTAAGCTCCCCATCTCGTGTTGCTTATTATAACCGCAAATTGAGAGCATCAGGTGGGAAGTTTATGAATTGCCATCACTGCTGTCAACCAAAGCACACTGACAATGAGTGCCAGCAAAACGAAGGTAGCGAAGGGGCTGAAATCATCTACATCGACATTCACCACGAGGAGGTTGTCCATATCAAGGAAGGAAAGAAAACGTTAAGGCCTCTCTTTCCTAAGGAAACTGCAAGCAAAGGTATAAAATCTACTCCAAAGTGGCCAAAAGGGGAGGGATAAGCCAATCTGGAAACACATGACCCCAAAGGAAGAAACATCTGGCCACGCGAGTGCTTCAAGTTCGGAAAGCCGGGTCGTACCTAGTTTGCCAAAAATAAGGAATCCGAGGCTAAGCGGTAGAGGGTTGCCTATCGATTCGCACGACGCATGCAAGTACTACCAGTCCATTTTGACAATCCTGAAGTAGAAGTGGTAAGAAGGTTTCCATGCCCTAAGGAGGAGTGGTTTGGCTGCTCTCACTATTTTGGAGGACGGGTAGAGGTTCTTCCTCGTCTCCCCGTCCAGCTCATCCTGAAGAAGCTCTTCACCACGGGTGAAACCTAGTGGGCTGGAGATGAGTTACAACTAAATGGAGTGGAGTTCATGCAACGCGTCGACTACAGTAATTACCTGCAGCTGCTGCTAGCTAAAAGGCTAGGAGTAGTCAAACGCGTCGCCATCACCCCGTACGTGCTGAGCGACGAAGGAAAGGTGGAGCCTATGAAAGGCAACGATCTCTTGTGCACTGTAAGAGTATAAGTAAGTGTTCCACCCTCTGTGCATGATGGAAAACGAGCCAACAACGTTCCCGTTTAGATTTCTGCAGCACATGCATGTGAATATTTATATAGATATAAAAATCTTCTACCAACAGAAGATTGTGTATTTGTTTGGTGCTGCAGTTCTAGGAGAAATCCTTAGCTCCCCAAACCCTATCATTCTCCCCATATTGGATTACCACCACTCCTTTAACTTTTCCATATTTATCCTATTTTAATCTATCCACCCAACTCTGCAAAAAGATGAAATTTAAATTGTGAAAGAAAAATTGCCCACCTCATTTGTTTGTCGGAGAGCTTGGTTTGCATCATGAATTTCTTAAGGCTTTGTGATCCATTCGTAGAATGAATGGAGCCCCTAAGAGATAGTTCTTCCATGTGTCTAGGGTATGTAGAACAGTTAAAAGCTCTTTTTCATATATGTCCAAGAACCATTAATTGGCATTAAGCCTTTGGCTCTTATATGCTATGGCATGCCCTTCTTGAAGCTAAACTGCTACAAGGCAATCACCATAAGCATCACATTGGACCTCAAATGGCTTTGAGAGATCCGGAGGCAGGATTGGTTGAGAGGTAAGCTTTTCTTTGAGCTTGTCAAAAGAATTTTGTCCTTTAGCAGTCCATGAGTACTTAAATTCATTTTTGTTAAGTCATACAATGGTCCTACTATTTGAGAAATTTTTCTATGAAGCATCTATAGTATGCACACATACCAATAAAGCTTCTTAGCTCATATAGATTCCTTGGATTAGGCCCTGCTTTTATTACCTCCAACTTTGATGGATCCATAGGGATACCATCTTGAAAGATAACGTGACCCGAATATTGAATCTCTTGTAGAAAAAAATTCACTTTTCTTTTGATTAATGAAAAGCTTACTCTCTCTCACAACTTGAAAGATTACCTAGAGGTTTCACTTGTACTCCTCAAGAGAATTTGAGTGGCATGACGATTTTTGTCCATTGTGAGTTTGAATGTGTCTGGAGCATTTGTCATGTCAAAACTTGTAGCTTATCAAATAAACCTTCTAGCCACGACACGGGTAATGTTTTTTTATAGTGATCCTATTTAGTGCTCTATAGTCAACACACATGTGATATGTGTTGGGATTCAGGCCAACTGGCCGTACATCCCACTTACTACTAACCTATCTACTAACTTAACCATTATAAATACAATTATTCTTTAATACAACAGAATAAGGAGCTGCAGTACGATAACGTTACTGTGCACTCCACCCAAAGGAGGTCTCTTTCTCTCTGCTCTCGCACTTGCACTCGCACACGCTTCCCGCAACACCTTCAACTGATATCAGAGCAAGGTTTGTGCTTGTCGTTTTCACGTCCGCACGCGCACGAACTTTTAAAAGTACAAACAGATTTGTGATTTTGGCATTGGAAAATTCAGCATTTCGAGAGCGTTTCCGGCAGGTGTCCTGCTGTTTTACTCCCCTTTCAAATTTTTTTGTGCAGTTGAAAGCTTCATCCGAGCTACGCTTCAAGAGTTGTATTTTTCAACTCCACTTTTGCTACAGCTATAGGTACAGGTACAAGACACAAGTGTAGGTTGTTCAAAGACTATTTTGGGATTGTATATAGCAGTTTTATGGCTATTATGTGCTATTGAGACGGTGTTCATGGGCTGATTAGGAGCACTTTTTGGCATCGACATTGTCTTGGGTTTTTCAAGCATCCATCTCCTCACAGGTTCTTGCATACATACAAGACATCCAAGTTTCTTACAGGTTGCAGTGTTTTGCATCAACACAAATTTCAGTGGGAGTACTTGATGCACATATGCATTGTTTTGGCACTTTTGATAGTGCTTGAGCTCTTTTGAGAGCGGTTTTACTCCCCGCAGGGATTTTTTTATTGCTTGCATATTTTGTTTGGCACCTGTTTGAGCGTGTATATTGCACCTTGTAGTATTATTGATAGTGGATGTACGTTGAGTTGCAAAAAATGGCAGTCCTGACCATTTCTAAGACTTGGTTCGGAGGCCCTTTCTGAGACTGGGCTGGCTTTTTGCTTGAATAACCTTTTGTGAGGGTCGATAGCGTGAGGTTTTCTTGAGCTAGGGGATTCTCGAATGTTGAGATCCTTTCGGTGATACAGGTTTCTAGAGTACCCATTTTTTCATGGCCTCGCCATAGGACATGTATAGAGAGGTCTAGGTGCATTTGACGCCGTGTTGGCAGTCTTGGGTCAGCTTTTGACTTTTTATGCACAATTAGTAGTTGATGCGCATGTCTTATGCTCTGAGAGCATTACTTTTGATGCGTTACTGACCTCTTGTGACAGTTTTGGATTGAGATTCTGTCAATTTTTCTAGAAAAACTCTGTCGAATTTTTCCCAAAATTACCAGTGTTTATCGCCACATTATCTTTAGCTTGTATCCATGTCATCTACTGGCGAAAAGGATATTTACAATATCCAAAAATTTGATGGGATGAATTTTGTTATCTAGAAAGAGAAGATTCAAGATGTTCTTATACAAAACGGCCAGTTGGATCCTATCATGGATCGCCCGAAGGGCGAGTATCCAGATGTTGAATGGGAGAAACTTGATGCTAAGGCCAAATCCACCCTCGGTTTGCATTTGGCCGAATCTGTGTACTTTACTATAGTTGGAGAAAGGACTGCTAGAGATGTATGGGATAAGTTTTGTTCTAGTTTTGAGAACAAAAGTACCACTAATAAGGTTTTCTTAATGAAGAAGCTGTTTGACCTTCGTATGAAGGAAGAGGGAACTATTTCTACTAATATTAATGAGTTCAATATCATTTTCACTCAGTTGACCACTCAAGGTTTGGTCTTCAATGAGGAAATCAAATGTATATTCTTGCTATGCAGTTTACCCTTGTCTTGGGATACATTATGTACTGAGATTAGCAACTCAACACCTGGTACCGGTCTAGTGTACAATGACATCCTTGGGAGTCTATTTGCCGAGAAGATTTGCAAGAAATATCTTGAAGGCAAGAAGGATGGTGATGCGTATGTTGCTAGTGATAGACAAAGGGGTCGCACTCAAAGTCGTGCCAAAATCAAGGAACGTGGGGGCTCACACAGTAAGTCTCGGGGTTCTATGCATAATGGCAAGTGATATCACTGCCATAAAAAAGGGCATGTGAAGAAGGATTGCAGGAAATGGCAGCAAAGCAAGAAGGATAAACAATCCGATGAAACTTCTAAGTCTGATGATTCAAACAAGGGCAAAGAAAAGTTAGAGGAGATCAATGTGATAGAGTCTTCAAATTCTCCTATTGTAGAGACTCTTCTAGCGGTTTTTATGCCACTTACCTCTGACGTATTGGTCTTCACAGCAGATCTACCTGTCGAGGATCTTGTTACAGAAGATGCATAGTATGCACAAAATTGGATAGTAGATTTTGGTGCGAGTTTCTATGTGACACCACATAGAGAGTGGTTCTCTACTTGTTCTCACTCTTGTAGCAAAGTGAGACTTGGTGATGCTTATGAGCTAGACATTGAGGGTGTCAGAATCGCCAAATTGCATCTAAGGAATGGCACGGAATTTACTTTATGTAATGTCAGGCATATGCCCAAGTTGACTAAAAGCTTGATTTCTGTTGGTGGCCAGCTTGATGATTTGGGCTACAACACCACATTTGGCAATGGTTCGTGGATAGTACGCTGTCAAGAAGTTGGCGGTCTTGCCAGGAACGCACCAGGCCTCTTGCTGTGAGAGTTTGTGAGGAAGCTCAAGGGTTATGAGAAGGAGCTAAGATGTAGATAACATAGCTTCTAGAGCTAAAGAAGAAATGTAGCCAAAGAAGCCGCTCACTTTCACTTACAAACACACACGTGATGGAGAGAACTCATGAAAGATAGTCAAAACAAAACAAAAATGAAAACATCGAGATTACGATCATATCGTATCATGGGTAGGATAAAAGGGTTAATGAATGAGTTAATTGTTGAGATGTCGAGCTCTACACCTTGAGCTGGCATCCACTACGGGTCTTGGCCGCTTACGGCATTTACTCACTGGCGTGTTAGGTGACCGACACGGAGCATCTCTGCCAGTGATTCTACAGCTACACTACACGTATAGTGCTAGCCTAGTACGCTTCTAGCGAGTTCACACTTAGTGACCGCATGTACATATGTGCTACTTTTCAGCTTTAGCACTTAGTTATTTTGTACTCTCTTTTCTGTGAAGAAGAAGAAGAAGCTTTCCATCTCTGTGTGCTTTGTGCTTGTCTTGTGTAGCTCTCTTGCATCCTCATTCTTTACATGGTATCAGAGCCTAGTGTAGGCAAGAGAGCAAGAGCATCACAATCCCTTCGTTCCCAATCCACGACCAGATGCCCAAGGCACCTCGCGCAGCGAAAAACATTTTAGGGGTTTTTCGCACAAGTTTCTGAACAGGTCTCCAAAGTGCAGTATACAGAGATTTACTGTACAAGTACAGTGGTTGTATGTACGCTTGATTGTGGACACTCGTTGAGTGTAGAAAGCGTTACAGGAACCACGATAGCAGGTTCAGCAGATTTGCAGGTTTTTGCAGATTGCAGCTATTTTGTCTTAGTGCTTCAAGATGTCTGACGGTTTCAGTCAGATTGTTACTGAGAAGCTTGAGAAAAATAACTACCCTGCATGGAAGTTCAGAATAACAAATTTCCTAAAAGGAAAAGGTTATTGGGACTATGTAGAAGGAGACAATGAAAGGAACCAGAGATTCCCGAGGCAAATGCTACAGCAGAACAAAGGAAAGCTTTGAGGGACTGGCAACAAGGCCAGAGCAAAGTGATGTATTGGCTTTCTATGAGCATCACAGATGGCATGATGGGCTATCTACAGGATGCTGAAACCCCCGCCATTCCATGGAAAAACTTAGGCAGAGTGTTCGAGGTGAACACCAAGGCCAGGAAGCTTCAACTAAAGTCGGAGCTAAATCAGGGTAAGAGGAACAACCTCTCCATCAATGATTATGCTTTGAAGATCAAGAGTATCATTGAGGCTCTTGGATCTATTAAAGTCTCAGTGGAAGACGATGACATTTTCCGTGCATGCTTGGATGGTCTAGGAGATGAGTATGTACATTTTAGGTCTCCCATGAATACAAGAGACGACATCCCCGTGTTCCAAGATTTGATTTCTATGCTTATTCTTGAGGAGAAGAACCTTGACACATCTTCTTCTCATGGCAGAAATAATTCTGAACAGGCCTTCTATTCTAACTCCAACAGAGGTAGAGGTAGAGGTCGTGGTCGAGGCCCAAGGGGTTGTAGGGGCCAATTTCTGGAAGGTCAATCAAATCAAAACAATACAGGTGGCAGGGGAAACCAGTCTCAAGGCAGGGGGAGTCAAAGAGGTCGTGGTGCAGGATCAATCAGGCAGCAACATACTCCAGATAGTAGAGAATGTTGGACTTGTGGTGAAAGAGGTCACATGTCACGTGACTGTCCAAAGGGAAAAGCAAGTAGAAAGAGAGAACAGGGCAACTATGCATCTACTAGCAGAGATGCAGATGACAGCAAAAACGAGCGCATGTTTGTTATGCAGCATGTAATGAATACAATGACTGCAGAGAATTCCACCCAAGATGATGTTTGGTATGTGGATTCAGGTGCCTCTAATCACATGACGTCTCGTGGAGAGTGGTTTAGAGATATGCGCAAACCAGATGTGTCAGGCTATGTGCAGACAGGAGATGACACAGCTCACCCCATTGCTCATGTAGGGGACATACCTCTAAATACGAAGAGTGGGAAATCAAAGTACTTAGCAGATGTACTTCATGTCCCAAACATTACAAAGAATCTTGTTTCTGTTGGACAAATGGTTGAGCAGGGTTTGCAGGTTCGCTTCAATCCAAATGGCTGTTATGTAGAAGATTTCCAGAATGGCTGTAAGCTGATCACAGAGGGCAAATGTGTGGGCAGAATGTTTACGCTGAATGTAGACATGCCTGAGGTAAAAGCTGCATTATTTGCACAGGGCACAGATGTTGTGGCTGATGTTGACATTTGGCACAAACGCATTGGCCTTGTCAATGAGCAGAGATTGCGCAGCATGCAATCAAAAGAGATTGTAAAAGGTTTGCCCAAATTCAAGGTGGATGGTATGCATAAAGTGTGTGCAGCATGCCAGTTTGGAAAACAGTCAAAGGGCTCATTTCCACATGAGCGCAATGTATGTAAAAGGCCACTTGAGGTGGTGCACACAGATGTTTGGGGTCCAACCGATACTGCAAGTATACATGGTTGCAGGTATTATGTATCTTTCATTGATGACCATACAAGGAAAGTATGGGTCTACTTCATGCGTAACAAAAGTGAAGTGTTTGGTCACTTTCAAGACTTCAAAGTCATGATTGAGAAGGAGACAGATATGCAAATCAAGACATTGAGGTCAGATGGAGGGGGAGAGTACTTCTCCAATGATTTTTCAGATTTTCTGCGAATGCATGGTATACACAGGCAGTTTACATGCAGATATACTCCACAGCAGAATGGGGTCGCAGAAAGGAAAAACAGGCACATTGCAGAGGTTTCACGTGCATTGATGAATGAGAAGAACATGCCTCATCATTTCTGGGCTGAAGCTGTAAATACAGCTGTGTACATTATGAACAGAACACCTACAGCTGCGGTGCATGATGTAACACCTGAGGAAAAGTTTACAGGTACAAAGCCTGATTTGGCACACTTGAAAGTGTTTGGCTGCATAGCTTACGTGCATGTACCAGATGAGTTGCGTAGGAAATTGGATCCTAAAGCAGAGAAATGTATTCTTGTGGGATATTCCCTTGAACAAAAGGGGTACAGGTGCTACAATCCTACTACACGAGAATTACGAGTGAGCAGAGATGTAGTCTTTGATGAGATGAGCAGCTGGTACAGTAATGCACATGGCACTATTGGGGCTGATGTAAAAGATGATGTGGTTGTACAAAATGTGAGGCCACAGTCACAGGTTTTGAGTGGACCACAAGAGTCCTCTTCTCGCGGCTCTGTTGAGAAACCATGGAATGGTAGACTACGTACGCAGGTTACTCCACCAACAGGTATAGGGAATGTATCACGAAAAGGAAAGGAAAAGGTTGATGAACCTCCCTTTATGGCTGATGCATCATCAGGTTTTTCACATGTAGACATGGATTCAGATGGTTCTGAACAAAGTCTTGATGAGGAATTTGGAATTCCGGCTGTCAGGACACCTGGTGTAAGGAAAGTACAAGAAGATGCTAGGGGGCAAAGAAGTGACCCAGGACCGCGCAGATCTAATAGAGTCAGAAATCCAGTTCATAAATTGACTTATGATGGGTATCTAGCGCATCACCAAGCCTACATGGCTAAGGTGATACAGGATGTGGAGCCCACATGTTTTGAGGATGCAGTTGGAAATGTGCATTGGGATGATGCAATGAATGAAGAGATGGCTGCATTGAAAGCAAATGACACATGGGAGTTGGTGCCATTGCCAAGTGGCAAGAAAGCTATTGGCTGTAAATGGGTGTATAAAACCAAGCATAAGGCTGATGGTAGCATTGAGCGTCACAAGGCAAGGCTGGTCGCAAAGGGTTATGCACAGACGTATGGCATAGACTATGAGGAGACCTTTGCTCCAGTGGCAAAGATGACGAGTGTGAGAGCTTTCATAGCAGTGGCTGCATCTAGAGGATGGATTATGCATCAAATGGATGTAAAGAATGCCTTCTTGAATGGTGAGTTGCAAGAGGAAGTGTATATGGATCAGCCACCTGGTTATGTCGATCCAGGTTACCCAGATTATGTATGCAGACTTCTCAAAGCTTTGTATGGTTTGAAGCAGGGCTCTAGAGCATGGTATGACAGGATTGCCAAGTATCTTGTCAGTATTGGTTTTAGGAGAGCTCATGATGATCATTCACTCTATGTACGTGAGAGTGATGTGGGGATTGTGGTCATTACCATATATGTAGATGACCTTATTATTGTTGGTGACAATGCTATGGAGATTGACCATGTGAAGGGTCTTCTCAAACAGGAGTTTGAAATGAAAGATTTAGGCGAGTTGCGCTACTTTCCTGGCATTGAAGTGATCAGGACTCCAGAGGGTGTATGGCTATCACAGAGACAGTATGCTTTGGACATGTTGTCAAAGTATGGTATGGCTGATTGTAAGCCAATTTCTATTCCCTTGGATGTGAATGCAAAGCTGAGTGCAGAGAAGGGTGATGTTGTTGAGGATGTCAGCATGTACAGGAAGATTGTGGGTAGTCTAATCTACTTGACTATCACGAGGCCAGACTTGAGCTACACAGTAGGCTTGGAGAGTCAGTTCATGCAACTTCCGAGGAAGCCACATTTGGATGGAGTACGACACACACTTAGGTATGTGCAAGGTACTCTTGACTACGCATTTTTCTATGCAGCAGATGCACCATTAGCATTGTATGGGTATACAGATGCAGATTGGGCAGGTAGCATTGTTGATAGGAGATCTACGAGTGGCTTCATGTTCTCTTTTGGGAGTGCTGCTGTTACTTGGAGCAGCAAAAAGCAGCCTACGGTCGCTTTATCGAGCACAGAGGCCGAGTACAGAGGTGCAGCAGTTGCGGCGTGCGAGGTAGCTTGGCTACGCACATTACTTGAGGACTTGGGAGTGTAGGTGGACTAGCAGATTTTCATCCATTGTGACAACCTCAGCAGCCTGCAGTTGGCTAGGAACCCAGTGTTCCATGCTAGGACCAAACACATAGAGGTCCATTACCACTTCGTTCGAGAGCGAGTGTTGGCGGGCGACATCGACTTGGTCTACGTCAGCACAGAGGAGCAGATAGCGGATACCGTTACCAAGGCCCTCGGAGCTGAGAAGCTTCGACGTTTCTGGACTATGCTTGGACTCTTCGACATGCAGAGCTCGAGGGGGAGTGTTGAGATGTCGAGCTCTACACCTTGAGCTGGCATCCACTACGGGTCTTGGCCGCTTACGGCATTTACTCACTGGCGCGTTAGGTGACCGACACGGAGGATCTCTGCCAGTGATTCTACAGCTGGACTACACTTATAGTGCCAGCCTAGTACGCTTCTAGCGAGTTCACACTTAGTGACCACATGTACATATGTGCTACTTTTCAGCTTTAGCACTTAGTCATTTTGTACTCTCTTTTCTGTAAAGAAGAAGAAGAAGCTTTCCATCTCTGTGTGCTTTGTGCTTGTCTTGTGTAGCTCTCTTGCATCCTCATTCTTTACACCTCTGACTACCCTCAATATGCATGCTAATGCAACTTACATGTGGCCCTCATGCAACGTACTCATGCTTGCAACAATAATATCATGCTACTTGTCTTCAGTCTACATAATAGCACCTTAGTGCATACATTTTTTATATGAAGAGCCTTACAAAAGCAAAAAAAAAGGTACAAAGATTCACAAACCTACACAGCCGCAAGAATTTAGAAGACAGCACCCTTTGCGTTCAATCGACCCACAAGATCTACGCCTTATGCTTCAATTTCTTGGTCGTGCTCTCTTGCAATTGTGCCTAAGTGAGCTCTAGGGTAGCCCGCCATGTGGGAAATTGCCATGCCTCGCAGGCAGCAGGTGCTCTTAAACTAAGAACCCCCTCAATGAGTTTCAAAGGGACATTATGCCTATATAAACATACAATAGAATTAACAAGCAAGAAGGTCGACCCGCATTACAATAAGAATGTTGTCTGGAGGAATGTGAGAAGTATTATCTTTTTTGTGCATACTTATAGTTAGATCTTTAAAGCCTTTAGAACTCATTCAGTGTTTCTAATCACGGAGTATGTTTCAAAGCATTGCTTGAAAACTGGATACGGAACTTACTTGTAAGGATCTTCTTTGGGGGGAAGGTGAGGCAGCTTAGAAGATTGAGTGGAAGATGGAGTTGATGGATAAGGTACCATTTCAAATTGTGAGAGTTGTTGAGCTTGCCAATGTTGTCGTGCACAAAAGGACTAAATCCATCATCTACTTTCACGACTTGCTAGCTAATTTTTTTGTGCAACAAAAAACGCATTCCACCATAAAAGTATACTACGCATTTGTCTATGATCGTACCATCACAATCTAACAGCTAGGACAATGAACAATAAGTGACTTTGTCTTTTGAAAATCACACATTTGTCACCCTAGGTATCAGATGCTTCAAAATTTGGTCCTACCATAAAAATATTTTCGAACTAGCTTACATAGAGTACATTGTCAGGAGTTTTTAGGAGCAAGGGATTGCGCATATGTACATACAAAAGCATGGTGAATCAAATAAAGGATTGCCCATTTTCCAAAGCCAGGTGGTTACGTGGGGCCCACATGCGTACAGGTAGGACATCATGTACATAGTGCATCGATTTTCACTATCACCAGTAGCAATGTGTTTTTTCTACAATAATGAGGAGTTGGTAGCGTGTAAAGTGCGGGGGTTTCTGAACAGGTCTCCAAAGTGCAGTATACAGAGATTTACTGTACAAGTACAGTGGTTGTGAAACGCTTGATTGTGGACACTCGTTGAGTGTAGAAAGCGTTACAGGAACCACGATAGCAGGTTCAGCAGATTTGCAGGTTTTTGCAGATTGCAGCTATTTTGTCTTAGTGCTTCAAGATGTCTGACGGTTTCAGTCAGATTGTTATTGAGAAGCTTGAGAAAAATAACTACCCTGCATGGAAGTTCAGAATAACAAATTTCCTAAAAGGAAAAGGTTATTGAGACTATGTAGAAGGAGACAATGAAAAGGAACCAGAGATTCCCGAGGCAAATGCTACAGCAGAACAAAGGAAAGCTTTGAGGGACTGGCAACAAGGCCAGAGCAATGTGATGTATTGGCTTTCTATGAGCATCACAGATGGAATGATGGGCTATCTACAGGATGCTGAAACCCCCGCCATTGCATGGAAAAACTTAGGCAGAGTGTTCGAGGTGAACACCAAGGCCAGGAAGCTTCAACTAAAGTTGGAGCTAAATCAGGTTAAGAGGAACAACCTCTCCATCAATGATTATGCTTTGAAGATCAAGAGTATCATTGAGGCTCTTGGATCTATTAAAGTCTCAGTGGAAGACGATGACATTTTCCGTGCATGCTTGGATGGTCTAGGAGATGAGTATGTACATTTTAGGTCTCCCATGAATACAAGAGACGACATCCCCGTGTTCCAAGATTTGATTTCTATGCTTATTCTTGAGGAGAAGAACCTTGACACATCTTCTTCTCATGGCAGAAATAATTCTGAACAGGCCTTCTATTCTAACTCCAACAGAGGTAGAGGTAGAGGTCGTGGTCGAGGCCCAAGGGGTTGTAGGGGCCAATTTCTGGAAGGTCAATCAAATCAAAACAATACAGGTGGCAGGGGAAACCAGTCTCAAGGCAGGGGGAGTCAAAGAGGTCGTGGTGTAGGATCAAGCAGGCAGCAACATACTCCAGATAGTAGAGAATGTTGGACTTGTGGTGAAAGAGGTCACATGTCACGTGACTGTCCAAAGGGAAAAGCAAGTAGAAAGAGAGAACAGGGCAACTATGCATCTACTAGCAGAGATGCAGATGACAGCAAAAACGAGCGCATGTTTGTTATGCAGCATGTAATGAATACAATGACTGCAGAGAATTCCACCCAAGATGATGTTTGGTATGTGGATTCAGGTGCCTCTAATCACATGACGTCTCGTGGAGAGTGGTTTAGAGATATGCGCAAACCAGATGTGTCAGGCTATATCCAGACAGGAGATGACACAGCTCACCCCATTGCTCATGTAGGGGACATACCTCTAAATACGAAGAGTGGGAAATCAAAGTACTTAGCAGATGTACTTCATGTCCCAAACATTACAAAGAATCTTGTTTCTGTTGGACAAATGGTTGAGCAGGGTTTGCAGGTTCGCTTCAATCCAAATGGCTGTTATGTAGAAGATTTCCAGAATGGCTGTAAGCTGATCACAGAGGGCAAATGTGTGGGCAGAATGTTTACGCTGAATGTAGACATGCCTGAGGTAAAAGCTGCATTATTTGCACAGGGCACAGATGTTGTGGCTGATGTTGACATTTGGCACAAACGCATTGGCCTTGTCAATGAGCAGAGATTGCGCAGCATGCAATCAAAAGAGATTGTAAAAGGTTTGCCCAAATTCAAGGTGGATGGTATGCATAAAGTGTGTGCAGCATGCCAGTTTGGAAAACAGTCAAAGGGCTCATTTCCACATGAGCGCAATGTATGTAAAAGGCCACTTGAGGTGGTGCACACAGATGTTTGGGGTCCAACCGATACTGCAAGTATACATGGTTGCAGGTATTATGTATCTTTCATTGATGACCATACAAGGAAAGTATGGGTCTACTTCATGCGTAACAAAAGTGAAGTGTTTGGTCACTTTCAAGACTTCAAAGTCATGATTGAGAAGGAGACAGATATGCAAATCAAGACATTGAGGTCAGATGGAGGGGGAGAGTACTTCTCCAATGATTTTTCAGATTTTCTGCGAATGCATGGTATACACAGGCAGTTTACATGCAGATATACTCCACAGCAGAGTGGGGTCGCAGAAAGGAAAAACAGGCACATTGCAGAGGTTTCACGTGCATTGATGAATGAGAAGAACATGCCTCATCATTTCTGGGCTGAAGCTGTAAATACAGCTGTGTACATTATGAACAGAACACCTACAGCTGCGGTGCATGATGTAACACCTGAGGAAAAGTTTACAGGTACAAAGCCTGATTTGGCACACTTGAAAGTGTTTGGCTGCATAGCTTACGTGCATGTACCAGATGAGTTGCGTAGGAAATTGGATCCTAAAGCAGAGAAATGTATTCTTGTGGGATATTCCCTTGAACAAAAGGGGTACAGGTGCTACAATCCTACTACACGAGAATTACGAGTGAGCAGAGATGTAGTCTTTGATGAGATGAGCAGCTGGTACAGTAATGCACATGGCACTATTGGGGCTGATGTAAAAGATGATGTGGTTGTACAAAATGTGAGGCCACAGTCACAGGTTTTGAGTGGACCACAAGAGTCCTCTTCTCGCGGCTCTGTTGAGAAACCATGGAATGGTAGACTACGTACGCAGGTTACTCCACCAACAGGTATAGGGAATGTATCACGAAAAGGAAAGGAAAAGGTTGATGAACCTCCCTTTATGGCTGATGCATCATCAGGTTTTTCACATGTAGACATGGATTCAGATGGTTCTGAACAAAGTCTTGATGAGGAATTTGGAATTCCGGCTGTCAGGACACCTGGTGTAAGGAAAGTACAAGAAGATGCTAGGGGGCAAAGGAGTGACCCAGGACCGCGCAGATCTAATAGAGTCAGAAATCCAGTTCATAAATTGACTTATGATGGGTATCTAGCGCATCACCAAGCCTACATGGCTAAGGTGATACAGGATGTGGAGCCCACATGTTTTGAGGATGCAGTTGGAAATGTGCATTGGGATGATGCAATGAATGAAGAGATGGTTGCATTGAAAGCAAATGACACATGGGAGCTGGTGCCATTGCCAAGTGGCAAGAAAGCTATTGGCTGTAAATGGGTGTATAAAACCAAGCATAAGGCTGATGGTAGCATTGAGCGTCACAAGGCAAGGCTGGTCGCAAAGGGTTATGCACAGACGTATGGCATAGACTATGAGGAGACCTTTGCTCTAGTGGCAAAGATGACGACTGTGAGAGCTTTCATAGCAGTGGCTGCATCTAGAGGATGGATTATGCATCAAATGGATGTAAAGAATGCCTTCTTGAATGGTGAGTTGCAAGAGGAAGTGTATATGGATCAGCCACCTGGTTATGTCGATCCAGGTTACCCAGATTATGTATGCAGACTTCTCAAAGCTTTGTATGGTTTGAAGCAGGGCTCTAGAGCATGGTATGACAGGATTGCCAAGTATCTTGTCAGTATTGGTTTTAGGAGAGCTCATGATGATCATTCACTCTATGTACGTGAGAGTGATGTGGGGATTGTGATCATTACCATATATGTATATGACCTTATTATTGTTGGTGACAATGCTATGGAGATTGACCATGTGAAGGGTCTTCTCAAACAGGAGTTTGAAATGAAAGATTTAGGCGAGTTGCGCTACTTTCTTGGCATTGAGGTGATCAGGACTCCAGAGGGTGTATGGCTATCACAGAGACAGTATGCTTTGGACATGTTGTCAAAGTATGGTATGGCTGATTGTAAGCCAATTTCTATTCCCTTGGATGTGAATGCAAAGTTGAGTGCAGAGAAGGGTGATGTTGTTGAGGATGTCAACATGTACAGGAAGATTGTGGGTAGTCTAATCTACTTGACTATCACGAGGCCAGACTTGAGCTACACAGTAGGCTTGGAGAGTCAGTTCATGCAGCTTCCGAGGAAGCCACATTTGGATGGAGTACGGCGCACACTTAGGTATGTGCAAGGTACTCTTGACTACGCATTGTTCTATGCAGCAGATGCACCATTAGCATTGTATGGGTATACAGATGCAGATTGGGCAGGTAGCATTGTTGATAGGAGATCTACGAGTGGCTTCATGTTCTCTTTTGGGAGTGATGCTGTTACTTGGAGCAGCAAAAAGCAGCCTACGGTCGCTTTATCGAGCACAGAGGCCGAGTACAGAGGTGCAGCAGTTGCGGCGTGCGAGGTAGCTTGGCTACGCACATTACTTGAGGACTTGGGAGTGTAGGTGGACCAGCAGATTTTCATCCATTGTGACAACCTCAGCAGCATGCAATTGGCTAGGAACCCAGTGTTCCATGCCAGGACCAAACACATAGAGGTCCATTACCACTACGTTCGAGAGCGAGTGTTGGCGGGCGACATCGACTTGGTCTACGTCAGCACAGAGGAGCAGATAGCGGATATCTTTACCAAGGCCCTCGGAGCTGAGAAGCTTCGACGTTTCCGGACTATGCTTGGACTCTGCGACATGCAGAGCTCGAGGGGGAGTGTTGAGATGTCGAGCTCTACACCTTGAGCTGGCATCCACTACGGGTCTTGGCCGCTTACGGCATTTACTCACTGGCGCGTTAGGTGATCGACACGGAGGATCTCTGCCAGTGATTCTACAGCTGGACT
The DNA here is from genome assembly GCF_014529385.1 of Adiantum capillus-veneris. Lineage (NCBI taxonomy): Eukaryota > Viridiplantae > Streptophyta > Polypodiopsida > Polypodiales > Pteridaceae > Adiantum > Adiantum capillus-veneris. The sequence continues at coordinate 76,643,441 of NC_140943.1, read as the reverse complement.
ACACTTATAGTGCCAGCCTAGTACGCTTCTAGCGAGTTCACACTTAGTGACCGCATGTACATATGTGCTACTTTTCAGGTTTCGCACTTAGTCATTTTGTACTCTCTTTTCTGTGAAGAAGAAGAAGAAGCTTTCCATCTCTGTGTGCTTTGTGCTTGTCTTGTGTAGCTCTCTTGCATCCTCATTCTTTACATTAATGATATTTAATCTTTGTTGTCCAAATAAGCTACGGATTGCTCTTTGGAACTGTAGCTTAGTGCTTACTATAATGTATATGTTTTGTCTAGCGATTGGGATTAGTTGTGAGTACAAATCCTCTTGATTCATAATAAAATAATCACATTCACATCAAAAGATAAGTCATAGTCAATAATAGGTAGTATGATGGGATCTGGTGAGAGAAATATTTTGTTGAGCCTTTCAGGACCAAATAGAAACACTATGCGTTGCTGAAAGTGAATGTTTCGACTAATCCAAATGTTGACCCTAATAGATTGCACAGAATGGAAATGAAAGAAATTGCCTCCATGTGTATTATGGTTATTCATCAATGATATACTTAGTATGTTCAAAGATAAAGGTGTGAAATAAGTGAAAGGAGAAGAAGAAGAGAGTTTCTCTCCCAAGTCCTATTGTTGCCCTTAGGCAATAAGGATACTACGGGGAGAGAAGTACCTGTAGCAAGGAGATTCTAGAGTTTGTGGAAGAGAATGAGAACCTTAAGAGAGAGAGAGATGCTTGTGAAAGATGAAGATATGGTTACTAACCTTGTGCACATAATTGTTTTCCGCAAGAAGGTTATGCCCGTTACATTGACAAGATTGCTGCTTAAATACCTTCCAATGAAACAATTAGGACACAACAAGAGAGATGAAAGGAGGAGTAAAGATAGAGTTAGAGATAGATCTAAGTGTGGTGGTGGTATTAAAGATAGATAATGAGAGATAGAGATAGAGTTAGAGACAAGTATTGGACTAGATATGCAAATGAAAGAAAAACTAGCAACATATATCTTACATGAGAACAATCGTCACCACCTTAATGGAGAGAGAAGATGAGGCAAGACTTCAGCCTTTCTTCAAGGAAAAGTAGGGCACTAAGATGAGTGTGTCACTATGGAATTGAGCTATTCTCACTAACTCATAAATTGCCCCCCAATGAAGAGAAGGTTACCCTTTTTATAGGTGAGGGAGCCATGTTTTACATAATCACTTGATTAGGCTAAAGAATTAGCCCAAATCAAATGTTCTTTAGATATTTCTTAAAATGAGAAATATTAGGACTCAAAATATCATGAAATTCAGCATTTTTTGTCGTTGAGGCTTCGTGTGGGTGCATGATGTATGTGGGGCCCACCTAGGCATCTTCTGTGTGGCTCGAGCAGGGGGTCCCAACTTGTGTGTCTTGTCCTTCAAGGCATCTTTGAGGTGTCACATTCACATGCTTGTGTCTTTTATCCTCCAAATATCTTATTTTATGGAAAAAGACCAAGATTACCTCTTTTCACTTGATTCACTTGTTTACCATCTCTTCTTGCAGTGTAGTTGTTGAAGGATTTTTCACTATTTTCCCTGTAACTTTTGACCTGTAACTCGGATTGACATGCTTCAAAAAGAAAAATTGGCCTACTAAAAGGGTTGAAGGATTTTTCACTATTTTCCCTGTAACTTTTGACCTGTAACTCGGATTGACATGCTTCAAAAAGAAAAATTGGCCTACTAAAATGGTTACACACTGACAATGGTGGAGAGTATGTTTCAAACGCCTTTCAGGACTTTTGTGAGTCAAAAGGTATAAAACGTGATCTTACTGCTCCTTACAATCCTCCTCAAAATGGTGTTGCTGAGAGGATGAATAGGACCATACAAGAGAAGGTCAGAAGTATGTTGTCTAATGCACAACTGCCAAATGGGTTTTTGGGCTGAAGCTGTATCAATAGATGTTCATCTCATAAATAGATCTCCTAGCAAGGTTTTGCAGAAGGATTCAGTGGCAGAGATGGTATGGTCAGGCAAAATGCCCTCATACAAGCATCTCAGAGTCTTTGGCTGTGAGGCATATACTCATGTTCCAAAGGAATTTAATAACAAACTTGAGCCAAAGAGTAGAAAGTGCATCTTTCTAGGCTATGGTAATTCTGGTGAGATGGGGTATAGACTTTGGGATCCCGAATCCAGAAAGGTTATCCGCAGCAATGATGTTCACTTTAATGAAGCCAAATATCATTCTAAACCAGAGAGGGTTAAGGAGATTAGAAGAGTTGTCTTCCAAGAAGATGGACCTGCACATGCAAGACAAAATGTCAGGGCTCAAGAGGAGCAAGGACAGGATAGAGTGGAACCATAGGTTGTGGCTGAGCCTGAGCCACCTATTGTGCGTAGATCTGGACGTATCACGCGAGCTCCTGATAGGTTTGTTCCATCTATGAACTATGTCATGTTGACTGATTGCAAGGAGCCTTCATGTTACAAGGAAGCAGTGCAAATGAAGGAATCTGGGAATTGGCAATTGGCCATGTAGTCAGAGATGACAGCTCTGCATAAAAACCAGACATGGAAGCTAGTTAAATTACCACAGGGCAAAAAGGCTCTACCTTGTAAATGGGTTTACAGGTATAAGATCACCACTCATGATAGTCAGCCAAAGTACAAAGCAAGACTTGTTGCCAAGGGCTTTAAGCAAGAACAAGGCATTGACTTTGATGAAGTCTTCTCTCCGGTGGTCAAGATGACTACATTGAGATGCTTTCTTGCATTGGTTGCCATATTAGATTTGGTGTTGCACCAAATGGATGTCAAGACAGCGTTCTTGCATGGTGATTTAGATGTGGAAATTTACATGCAGCAGCCAGAAGGGTTTGTTGAGAAAGGCAAGGAAGATTGGGTATGCCAGTTGTTAAAGAGTCTTCATGGCTTAAAACAATCACCGAGAGCATGGTACCATAAGTTCCACAAGTTTATGCTTTCTCAAGGCTACAAACATAGTAAGTTTGATCACTGTCTATATACAAAGAAGGCTAAGGATGGCAGTTGGCTGATCCTTATTTTGTATGTGGATGACATGTTGATTGTTGGCAAGCACTTGGAAGAAATTTCAGCTTTGAAGTCAAAGATGGCAAAATCGTTTGACATGAAAGACATGGGTGAGGCAAGTCATATACTTGGTATGCGCATTGAGAGAGACAGATCAAAGAAGTTGATTTGGTTATCTCAAACAGAGTATATTGACAACGTTTTGCAATGTTTCAATATGGAGAAGGGAAAGGCATTGAGTGTTCCATTGCCACCATATGTGAAACTTAGCAAACAAGATTGTCCTGTGTCTGAGGAAGAACAGGCTGAAATGGATAAGATTCCATATGCGTCTGTAGTGGGTAGTTTGATGTATACAATGATTGCTACTCGCCCAGACATTGCATTTGCAGTGGGAGTAGTAAGTCGATACATGTCAAACCCAGGCAAGAAACATTGGGAGGCAGTGAAAGGAATATTGAGATACCTGAAAGCTACAAAGAGTATGCGCATATGCTATGGGAGTCAGGAGCTAAGTGTAAAGGGTTTTACAGACTCAGATTATGCAGGTGACTTAGACAACCGAAGGTCTACGTCAGGGTATGTCTTTACATTGGCTGGTGGAGCAGTATCATGGTGTTCTAGATTACAAGATTGTGTTCCTCAGTCTACTACAGAGGCTGAATATATTGCAGCATTAGAGGCATGCACAGAATCAATTTGGCTTAATCGACTAGTAACAGATTTGGGAATCAAAGAAGAGATGCATGTGTTATATTGTGATAGTCAAAGTGCTATACAATTGGCTCGCAATCCTCAAAGACAAAGCATGTGGATGTGAAGTATCATTTCATCAGGGAAATGCTCGAGGATAAGCAACTTCAGCTTGTCAAAGTTCACACCACAGAAAATCCTGCTGATCTACTTACAAAAGGACTTCCCTCACAGAGCTTTGCGCATTTTTGCAAGCAAATAGGTGTAGGGTAGTACATCACTTCTCTACATCTCTTGTATATTAGCTTGTATAGTAGCTTCTCTCACACTTAAAGTACCACATTGGACTTTAAGTGGGAGGTTGTTGGGGTATAAAGCCCAATGTGGTCGCCCAGGTAAGTGGGTGGGCCGCCAGGTGTTAGAAAATAAGACGTAGCTAAATAGATTTTTTGAGTAGATTACTTAATGGAGAGAGATAGATTTCACACACAAGAGATTATAGAGTAGAGAGAGAGAGAGAGAGTACACACGATATACGTGGTTCACCCAATGTGGGCTACGTCCACGGGAAAGCAGCCACTCAATGTCTTTAGCACTTCAAAAGAAGAAGTAGTTTACAAAAGGATTAAACCCTTGATAGAGCTCCCGCCTTGCTTCACTCTCACCACCTCACACTCACCTTGTTGCATCAACTTCACACTATGAAATGTGTGTAGAAATAGGCTCCTTTTATAGGCCAAAAGGGTTGCCCTCTCTTATGAGAGACAGCCATGTGTACCCGCCCTTGTGCGAATAAGTCCAAATCGGACCCTCCAATCCGCCCATGTGTGGCCGCCCTTGAGAAGACAAGTCCGCTTCTGAATTCGGCCACCGGCCACCGTCCATTGACTTCCGGCCACCGGCCATTGACTTCCGACCACCAGCCATCGGCCATTGACTACCGGCCACCGGCCCACCGAGTGGTTGTTTTCGGACCACTTTTCGGCCGCTGTCCGGCCATAATATTTCGGTGAAAAAAAAAACTCTCGGGGGCCACCGCCCCCAAGGCCTCTAAAGTTGCCCCTGATTCTTGTCCGTGAAAATTTTGGTTTCTGGTGAGTGATTTTCCTTCACGCACGATGGCTTCTCCTCATAATGGGGGCCTTACAAATGTGCGCTTTTACCACAGAAAATTACAAGGGTAAATCAGGCTCCATACTTAACAATCTCCCACTTGGAGATTGATCTCCAAACCAAACCTGTGACTGCTTTCCATTCTGGCTTCTTATTCTTGAATGCCGATTGACTATGAGAAAAATCTCAACTTCTCCTTGTTGAACACCTTTGTAAACATGTCTGCAAGATTTTCACTTGTATGCACCTTTCCTAGCTTTAGTTGTCCCTCTTCCAAAAGAGTGCGTATGAAGTGATATCTCACCTCAATGTGCTTTGTCCTTGAATGAAAGGCTGAGTTCTTCGCAAGATGGATAGCGCTCTGGCTATCACTATACAAGACACAATTGTCTTGTTTGAATCCAAGCTCTTCTAAGAATCTGTGAAGCCACAGAATTTCTTTGCTTGCCTCCGTCATTGCTACATACTCTGCTTCCGTGGTAGAAAGTGAAACCACTTTCTGCAGCTTTGAAGCCCAATCTTTGAAGCCCAGCTTACTGCTGTGCCTCCAACCATGAACACATAGCCAGTAGTGCTCCTTCGAGTATCTTTGTCACCTGCCATATCTGCATCAGCATACCCTTCTAGAAAAATATCAGTTCCTCCAAAATAAAAAGCATTTGTTGTTGTCCCTTTTAGATACCTAAGTATCCACTTCACAGCTTGCCAATGCTCTTTACCTGGGTTGTCCATGAACCTACTCACAACTCCCAGTGCATGTGCAATGTCTGGCCTTGTCTAGACCATAGCATACATTAGAGAACCTACCGCTGCAGCATATGGAACTTTAGACATATGGGCTATCTCCTCTTGTGTCTTTGGACACATATCCTTCGTTAGTTTAAAATGACCAGCCAAAGGTGTAGAAACCGGTTTTGCATTTTGCATTGCAAACCTTTCTAGTACCTTCTTGATGTAATCTTCTTGAGATATCTTTATTGTCTTCTTCGTCCTGTCCCTTCATATTTTCATACCAAGTATCCTCTTTGTAGCACCTAAATCTTTCATTGAAAAAGATTTGGACAGCTCCTCTTTTAGGTCTTTGATGTCCTGCATGTTAGCACTTGCAATCAACATGTCATCAACATACAACATTAGGATGATGAATTTCCCATCTCCCAAATTCTTCGTGTACACGCAGTGATCCGATTTGCATCTTGTGAATCCAGGATCCAAAATCCATCGATCAAACTTCAAGTACCATTGTCTTGATGCTTGCTTTAAACCATACAAGCTCTTCTTTAATCTGCAAACCATTTTCTCCTTACCTTTTACTTCATACCCCTTTGGTTGAAGCATGTAGATTTGCTCCTCTAAGTCACCGTGAGGGAATGCCGTATTTACATCCATTTGCTCGAGATTTAGATCATGAGCAGCCACAAGGCTTAAGACAAGCCTAATTGAGTTCATTTTTACAACAGGAGAAAATATTTCATTGAAGTCAATACCTTTCTTTTGAGAAAAACCTTTTACCACAAGCCTAGACTTGTACCTTTTCTTCCCACCTTCTTCTTCCTTTATCTTGTACACCCATTTGTTTTGAAGTGCCCGCTTACCTTTAGGCAACTCAACCAACTCCCATGTTTGGTTGCGATGTAGTGAGTCCATCTCCACTTGCATGCTCTTCGTCCATTCTTCTTTGGATTCATGTTGCATAGCTTCTTCGTATAATTCCGGCTCTCTAGAATCTGAGATCAAGAGATGGTTGAAGGAAGGAACAAAACTTTCTGGAGCTCTACTTGCTCTTGTAGATCTTCGGGGAATAGGTTGAGGCTCCTCATTTGGTTGATGTTGTTGCACATTGTCACCGTTTGCAGTCCTTGAGTCTTCACCGTCCTCAAGCTCCATGTACTCATCACCTGTTTCTTTTGTTTGTTTTCTTTCCAAGTAATCTTTGTACATATTTTGTTCATTAAAAATTACATCCCTACTCCTTAATATTTTACCATCTTCAGGATTCCATAGGCGATACCCAAAGTCTCCTTCTCCATACTAATGAAGAAACAATTTTTGGACTTTGCATCTAGCTTTGATCTTAGGCTTCTATCTATGTGCATGAAAGCCTCACACCCAAACACTTTGAGAAATGCATAATTCACCGGTTTACATGTCCATGCCTCTTCTGGAACTCCCCCATCCAATGCCGTTGAGGATGACCGATTGATTAAGTACACAGACGTACTTACAGCTTTCGCCCAAAGCTCAAGCGGTAGGCCTGCATGTAGCCGCATGCTTCATGCTCGTTCCATGATTGTCCTGTTCATCCTTTCCAAAATCCCATTTTGTTGAGGTGTCCTTGGGGTTGTCCTTTGCCTCCGAATTCCATTGCTTGCACAAAAGCTTTCAAAATCTTGGCTGCAATATTTGCCTCCATTGTCGGATCTGAGGCATTTAACCTTGGTACCTGTTTCATTCTCCACAAAGGCTTTCCACCTTTGAAATATGAAAAATACATCGGATTTATTCTTCATGACATAAACCCATGTTTTTCTAGTCGCATCGTCTATGAATGTTACATAGTACAATGAGCCACCAAGTGATGGTGTACTTGCAGGACCCCAAACATCAGAATGAACCAACTCAAGTTTTTTATTTTTTCTTTCATTTCCTGATTTTTGAAATTTTACCCTCTTTTGTTTACCATAAACACAATCTTCACAGAACTCTAAGTCCACTTCTTTCAAACCTGGTAGAAGCTTCTTTGTTTGAAGGATTTGCATTCCTTTGGCACTCATATGCCCAAGTCGGTAGTGCCACACCGCACTGTCAACTTTTGTAGTTGTTGCACAAGCTGAAGGTTGCGTGCTAACAGTACACAAGTAAAGTGTACTGACTTTTTCACCCTTGGAAACCACCAAAGATCCCTTTGAGATCTTCCACCGTTTGTTTCCGAATGCAATGTTGTGACCTTCATCGTCCAATTGTCCTGTAGAGATCAAATTTTTGCGAAGAGAAGGAACATGCCTAACATCTTTAAGCTTCCATTCATTTTCGTTAGCAGTTTTGACAGAAACTGTACCTTTGCCGACAATCTCACAAGCTTCATCATCTCCCAAGTATACATACCCAAAATTACCTTTGGTGTAGTCTTGGAAATGTTGCTTGTGTGGTGTCGCATGGAATGAAGCCCCAGAATCTACTATCCAGGAATTAGACACATTGCCTAATGAGAGAATTAGAGCATCTTGCTCTACTTTACCTGCCACATTGGCCTCCGATGTTGGCTTGTTGTCTTGAGACTCTGTCTCCTTCTTCTTCTTGGACCAGCAATCCTTCTTGACGTGGCCCTTCTCGCCGCAGTTCCAACATTCAAGAACTGACTTTGTGTGTGACTTGCTCCGCCTTGAGCGATTACGACCCTTTTGGTTTTTGAACCTCTCCTTAGGCCTTCCTCTTGTTTCCATTGATAGTGCAACACTTGATGATTCTCATGTGCTTCTCCTTCACATTTACATGCTTAGGAGAACACTCACAACATCATCAAACTTAAGAGTATTTGTGCCAGAGATAGAATTACTTACAGCCATCACAAGGCTGTCCCAACTATCCGGTAGAGATGATAGTATAAGGAGAGCTAGCACTTCGTCATCGAAATTGATTTTCACTGATCGAAGTTGACTTATGTTTGTGTTAAAGTCATTTAGGTGTTCTGCAACTGAACCATTCTCTGTCATCTTTAGATTGAACAAGCGCTTCATAAGAAATACCTTATTGGATGCCGATGGTTTCTCGTAGAAGTCGTCAAGTGACTTCATCAAGTCCTCCGTGGTCTTCATCTCCGAAACATTGAAGGCCACCGTTGATGCCAAGCTTAACCGGATTGTTCCCAGTGCCTGTCGATCAAGGACAATCCATGCTTCATCTGCTATTGTTGCGGGCTTCTTTGCAAGACCGCCTAGTGGCAAATAGAGGTCCTTGTGGTAGAGATAGTCTTCAATCTGCATCTTCCAAAGTTGGTAGTTTTTGCCGTTGAACTTCTCAATCTTGAGCTTCCCTTCCTCTGCCATAACTCCCACTCAATTCAAAGAATCCTTTCCTTGAGATAATTTAGCTACGAGAAAACCTTGCTCTGATACCACTTGTTAGAAAATAAGACATAGCTAAATAGATTTTTTGAGTAGATTACTTAATGGAGAGAGATAGATTTCACACACAAGAGATTATAGAGTAGAGAGAGAGAGAGAGAGAGTACACACGATATACGTGGTTCACCCAATGTGGGCTACGTCCACGGGAAAGCAGCCACTCAATGGCTTTAGCACTTCAAAAGAAGAAGTAGTTTACAAAAGGATTAAACCCTTGATAGAGCTTCTGCCTTGCTTCACTCTCACCACCTCACACTCACCTTGTTGCATCAACTTCACACTATGAAATGTGTGTAGAAATGGCCTCCTTTTATAGGCCAAAAGGGCTGCCCTCTCTTATGAGAGACAGCCATGTGTACCCGCCCTTGTGCGAATAAGTCCAAATCGGACCCTCCAATCCGCCCATGTGTGGCCGCCCTTGAGAAGACAAGTCCGCTTTTGAATTCGGCCACCGGCCATTGACTTCCAACCACCGGCCATCGGCCATTGACTACCCGCCACCGGCCAACCGATCGGTTGTTTTCCGACCACTTTCCGGCCGCCATCCGACCATAATATTTCGGTGAAAAAAAAAAGTCGCAGGGGCCTCTGCCCCCGAGGCCTCTAAAGTTGCCCCTGATTCTTGTCCGTGAAAATTTTGGTTTCCGGTGAGTGATTTTCCTTCATGCACGATGGCTTCTCCTCATAATGGGGGCCTTACAAATGTGCGCTTTTACCATAGAAAATTACAAGGGTAAATCAGGCTCCATACTTAACACCAGGTATGTACACATATTCTTTTGTAAAAACCTAATAAGAACTCACTATGCTCTACACATTACAGTAGAGCGAGTTCACCATATCATCGTGCTCTTCTTCTCGCACTCTCTCTCACGTCGCACTTCCGCTCGTACTCCTTCATGAACTACGGATGACTCGATGAGATTTCGGGTGCCAGAGACGCTATCCATCTATCTATCTGCACCATATCCAATGAAAATACATTTGTGTGACTTTGGCTCTAACTTCTGTCAATGTTGTTTAGGCACGTGAGCATAAGCTTCACAACCAAAAACACGTAGATGGTCATAGTGGGGCTTACGTTTAGACCATAACTCTTCTGGAATCTCATAATTCAATGGCTTACTAGGCGAATGATTTATAATGTGCACTGCAATCAAGATGGCTTCTACCCAAAAGCCTTGTGTGAGATTTGCTTTAGAAAGCATGGCTGTGACTCTTTTCTGAATCGTGTGATTCATGCACTCAGCAAGTCCATTCTGAGCTGGTGTGTATGGTGTAGTAAACTGCCTTTTAATCCTCCTTTTAGCACAGGAATTGTCAAACTCCTTGGAGACATACTCTCCACCATTGTCAATCCTCAACCTCTTGAGTTTCTTGTCAGACTGATTCTCAACACGTGCTAAAAAAATTTGAAACACAGGAAGAACTTGATCCTTATGTTTCAAAGGATATGCCCATACCTTTCCAGTAGAGTCATCTATGAATGTCACAAAATAGTTGGCCCCCCTAGAGATTTGGTTGACATAGGACCACAAACATCACTATGTACTAAATCTAGAGGTTCAGCTCGCTTTTGACCCAATGGTAAGTAAACGGACCTAGTCTGTTTGCCATAGATACAATGCTCACAAACAGGAAAATCAACATAAGACAAGACAGGTAAGTAGCCCAAACGAGTCAGAGTTCTCATTTCTTTTTGGCTAATATGACCTAGCCGGCAATGCCACAACTCAGTAGACGGCAGCTCGACTATAGATATGTAATCATGACCAACATCTGACACATGCATGGAATACAAGGTACCATGCTTCTGACCTCTAAGTACAACAAGATTACCTTTGCGTGGTCGTGTTGTGGTACGTATATAGTGGGAACGGGCATTAAACAATTTATTTTGTGACTTTTTGACGCATAAGTATACTTCATATAATACTCATATGCATAAATAAAAGATTTCTACCATACCTTAGTATTTACCTTTGAAGTAATATAAATGTATATTACTATTAGAAAGTACTGCAAGAGAAGTATCAATGATTGTGCCTCTTTTTGTCTAGGGGAAAAGCATTTGTATATTTCTTCTAATATCTAAGCTATACCCTACCATATATAAATTATTTTCTTCTTTTCACATTTATTTAATAATATAACTCTTCAATAATGCATACCTTCTTGGATACATACAAGAGGGAAGGGCCTACTAGAAGACTTTATGAAAAGGAAGATCCAAAGTTTCTTGGACCATCCCAATTTGAAAATCCCAACCTAAGGGCGTGGAGAAAAGGCCAAAACACCACTCTGATTCTCCACAAGTGTCACAAACGTTTTGAAAACACTTAACTATTTATCCTTGTGCTTGAGAAAGTAAACCCATACTTTCCTCGAGTAATCATCTATAAATGTCATAAAGTAAGAAGCTCCCCCTAGAGATAGGTTAGGCATAGGTCCACACAAATCACTATGAACAAGTGCCAACTGTGTATCTCTTTTACTGCTTCTATGCTTATGTGGCTGCTGTGTTTGCTTACCATACAGACAATGTTCACAGAATTCAAAATCATTGAATGACAAGCCATGCAAATAACCAGAACGAGACAAGATTTCCATTCCCTTCTTGGACATATGTCCTAACCGGCTATGCCACAAAGAAACGTTCGGCTGCTCGGTTACATTGATTACATTTTTAGAGACATTTGATACATAAATCATGTAAAGTCCTCCAGACTTTACTCCATGTGCTACTGTCATAGAACCCTTGGATATCTTCCACATGTTCTGTCCAAAAGTGGTGACGTAGCCAGCATCATCAAGTAAACCTGTGCTGATCAAGCTCTTTGTAATTGCGGGAACATGTCTCACATTCTTCAGCGTGAAAGAAGAGCCATTCTGAAACTTCAATTGAACATCTCCAACACCTAAGATCTCACATGTCTGCCCATTGCCTAGCCGAACATGATCTTTAGTGGTCACATAAGAGGTAAACCACTCCTTGTTTGGAGACACATGAAGTGATGCCCCTGAGTCTATAATCCAGTCACTCAGTGCATGTCCATCAGATGCTGTAAGAAGAGCTGAGTCCATTGAATTCTTCAAGAAGTAGATGTCTCCTGACACTAGACTGTCATCCTCTGCAACAGTGTTAGTCACATTTATTTCTTGAATCTTCACTCAGGACTTGTTCTTCTCACCATGGTCTTCTGCTTTCTCTTTGCCTTTTTCTGCTTTCCATTCTCTGCAGTCTCTTTTCATGTGACCCTTCTTGCCACAATGGTAGCATTCTATGTCACTCTTGCCTTTAGCACTGCGGGACTTGCTATGAGACTGATCCCTCTTTCCACCTTTGTACTTTTCTTTGGTCCTTCCCCTGACAACTAAGGCTGTTCCTTTGCCTTTGTCCATTGTCTTTCTGTTGGTTTCTTCAGTAAGCAGACTGCCTTCTACACCTGCTATGGTCAAACCATATGGAGGTGCAGAATTACTCAAAGGTGTGCGAAAAGTGTCCCAACTTTCCGGCAATGTGATCAATAGGAACATAGCTCTAACAGGTTCATCAAACTTGACACCTTGAGCTAACAACTGACTGTAGATGGTGTTGAATTCATTCAGATGATTGGACATAGGCGTCCCTTCTTTCATCTTCAAGTCAACAAGCTTCTTAAGCCAGTATACCTGTGAAGCTGCACTCTGCTTCTCATAAAGATCACTCAGCTTTAACCATGCTTGATAAGCCGACATCTCGTCTGCTACATTGAAGTAAACGCTTTCTGCCAAAGTCAACATAATGGTAGAAAGTGCCAATTCATCCATTTCGCTCCATTCATCTTCGGCCATATCTTCTGGTTTTATCCCCTTGAGCTTTATAGGTTTTATCTGCAACACGTGCCAAATCTGCCTCTTCCACAATGGGAAATTGGTTCCATCCAGCTTCTTGATATTGTAAAGAGCAGTGTCCTGTGATCCAGCCATAGCTACGCTTCACAGTAGTTTACTTCCCTGGGAAAAATTCGGCAGAGTTTCCCCTGTAAACTGACCTCTGAACCAATATCAACCTATCAAATGAACCAAGAAAGCTTCAGATTCTGCAGAAATTTTGGCAGAGTCTCCTTTGTAAAATGGCTCTGGTGTACTAAAAAAACAGACCAAAGAACAGCTCAAAAAACCACTGTCTCTCTAACACTGTGGGTAAACCTGTCCTGCACCTGTACTGTCTCTGACTGTCCTGTCACTGTCCTGTAAGCATAGACTGCGACAATGCCTCAACGGCAGTAAAGCAAAGATGCAATCCCAACTGTCTAACTCATAGTCAATACATCCTAGCTGCCTATCTAAGGGTGCTCGAGGGATCACTCCAAGACCTGTATCACCGAAAGGATCTCAACATTCGAGAATCCCCCAACTCAATAAAACCTCACTTGACCCTCAACAAAGGCTGCAGTAAATCTGACAGTACATAGATTTCCCACAAAGTCATACACCCACAAATTTCCCACTATATGCTGTAACCGCTGCGGCGGTTGTTTGCTGCGTGACTCACAGCCAGCAAACCCTCAACAGACATACATCATCTCTAACAATACATCCCATGTGGAAGTACCTGCAATGTCAGGATGAAATCTGGAATATCAAGAAGCAAACACAAGCTACCTGATGAACTAGTGGATGTCGCCTACAATCTGTGGGTAGATGCCCCCGTGTCGTATGTGACACGCCTCCAAGAACTGTGAGCCGTCCTTTGACGTGTAGACAGCCACAAATCAGCACTCTGGGAGTGCCGATATCCTCAGCACCTGCAATCGTAGGCTGAAACCCCAAATTTGCAGAGTCAGATCTGCACCCGCCGAGACCACGTAGTCGAAAATGGCCCGCACAGAACTTTGTCAAAGCGGAACGGTGGCCGAGATGCTCTCACACAGGATTTGGGGCCGTGTCTTCGCCTGTCAAATCTCACTCCAATCTGAGCAGGTGACTCTGGCTACCTGCAAATGCTGCCTCGAGCCTCGTTCTGAGCTCTGATACCAGTTGAAGGAGTACGAACGGAAGTGCGACGCGAGAGAGAGTGCCAGAATAAGAGCACGACGATATGGTGAACTCGCTCTACTGTAATGTGTAGAGCATAGTGAGTTCTTATTAGGTTTTTACAAAAGAATATGTGTACATACCTGGCGGCCCGCCCACTTACCTGGGCGACCACATTGGGCTTTATACCCCAACAGTTCAGATGTGATCTTCAATGAGTCAAAGATGCATAAACAAACTATCAAGGAAATAGAGATTTGGAGAGTCACTTTTGAGGATGTTGCCTTAGAGACAGTTAAATCAACTCAGTGGGCTAGTGATGTACCTTCCACTAGCAATGCTCTAGAGGGAGCGGATAGCAATGGTCAAGGAGTGAGACGGCCTACTAGAGTCTCTTGTCCACCTGCACGTTTTGAGCCAGGTCTCGATTACATCATGTTGACTGATTGCGATGAGCCAAGCTGCTACCAAGAAGCCATGATGACGGATGATGTGGTGAAGTGGGAGCAAGCTGCTATGGAATCTGAGTATAACTCGATTTTGGCTAATGACACTTGGAACTTGGTAGAATTTCCAAATGATGCGAAAGCTTTACCTTACAAATGGGTTTGCAAGAAGAAATTTACCTCAGGTGATCCAAATCCAAAGTACAAGGCTACACTTGTAGCCAAAGGGTTCAAACAGCAAAAGGGAGTCGATTTTGATGAAATCTTCTCGCCTGTGGTCAAAATGACAATGCTTAGAACCGTACTTGCTCTTGTAGCAATTGAGGACATGTAACTTGTCCAAATGGATGTAAAGACAACATTTCTCCACAGGGATCTCAATGAGGATGTTTACATGGAGAACGCATCTCGTGAGGAGCTAGTATGTAAGCTCAAAAAGGCAATTTATGGCTTAAGCAGGGTTAAGCAGGGTTCAAGGCACTTTATGGCTTAAGTAGGGTTCAAGGCAGTGGTATCATAAATTTGATGCATGTATGAGGTCTCAAGGATATAAAAGGAGTGAAGAGGATCACTACTTGTACACAAGAAAGCTAGATGATGGCTCGATGATCATTCTAGTTTCGTACGTTGATGACATGCTTATAGTTGGGAAATCCATTGCGGAAATTGCCAACTTGAAGAAAACACTTAGCAATAATTTTGCAATGAAAGATTTGGGGGATGCTACACACTTTCTTGGCATGCGAATCAAAAGAGATCGCAAACGTCGTATTCTTGAGTTATCTCAGGAAACATGCATTGAGAAAGTTTTGCAGCGTTTCAATATGCAGGGGGGAAAGCATTGAGTACCTCAATGCAGGCATTCTTGAAACTCAGCAAAAGGAAGATGCACCCAAATCTGATGCTGAGCGAGCTGAAACGGCTAAGGTACCATATTATTTGGCAGTGGGCAGTCTCATGTATGCTATGGTAGCCACAAGGCCAGACATTGCTTTTGCAGTGGGAGTGATGAGCCGATATATGGCAAATCGTGGTAGCAAGCATTGGGAAGTAGTCAAACACATTCTTAGGTACTTCAAAGGTACGGTCGGCAGGTGTTTACGGTTCGGAATAGTGATGCATCCATCGTGGGTTATGCAGATGCAGACTATGTGGGTTGTGTCGACAATAGGAGATCGACATCTGGCTATGCCTTCATATTTGCTGGAGCAACAATATCTTGGAGGTCATGTCTTTGAGATTGTACGTTGCCTTCCATTACGGAAGCAGAGTACGTTGCATTATCGGATGCAAGTAAAGAGGCTATATGGTTATCTCGCTTGGTCAAAAATCCTGGCATTGATGAGACTCCAGTGATATATTGTGATAGTCAGAGTGCTCTTGCATCGGCAAGTAATCCCGTGTTTCACTCCAAATCTAAACACATTGAAGTAAGGTATCATCTTGTGAGAGATTTCTTGGCCAAAACGCTCATTGATTTGGCCAAGGTACACACTGACAACAACCCAGCAGATGCTTTGACGAAAGGCTTAGCTTTAGAACGATGTACACATTGCAGTGAGTTGATGGGTATAGGTTGAAGCCACTAGATTGCTTCACGGTTGTACATACTAGGTCACTTGGGATGCGTTGGCGTTCAAGTGGGAGTTTGTTGGGATTCAGGCCAATTGGTCGGACATCCCACCTACTAATAACCCATATACTAACTTAACCATTATACAATTATTCTTTAATACAACAGAATAAAGAACTGCTAACAGGATAAAGTTGTTGTGTGCTCCACCCAAAGCAGGTCTCACTCTGTGCTCTCGCACTTGCACTCGCACACGCTTCCCGCGACACCTTCAATATGCGTCATCTTTCTTTTGCACTAAAAATACTGGTGAACAGAATGGAGAGGAGCTAGGCCTCACCATCCATTTTTTCACCAATTCATGCGATTGCTTCATGATCTCCTCTTGTTGAGCTTGTGAAACTCAATAAGAAGGTTTATTAGGCAGTGAGCTTCCTAGTAGAAGCTCTATTGCATGGTCATCATCCCCTCGTTTTGGAGGTAGCTCACTAGGGATGTCATCAATGAAAACATCTTGGAATCTATTTAGGAAATTAGACAAATTTAGTTCCTCTTGATTCCTTTTATTGCTACTATGAAAACATTAGAATCATTTACAGATTCTCTAACAAAAATCATATACGTAAAAATAGAGCTTTTCATTGACTTATCAAAAGCAAGTGTATTTACCAGGGATATGGTGTTCCCCGAATCATTAGCATCTATGTACATGCTCTTTTCCCTGTAGGTGAAATATATTCTCCTGTCTGGAAACTTCATGTTGACAGCCATGCAGTTGAACCACGGTGCCCCAGGATAACATCCTCATGTTGGAGAGGAGAGATAAAAAAGAAGTCTTCTTTGTTGACGTAGATTTTGACATGAAGCCTCAACTTCCCAATCAAGGGAGTAAAGGAGGCTTGCTATCCCTTGAAAGATGTGTTAGTAGTTACAGTATCTCCCATCTCAAAAGCTTGAATTCCCAACTTAGTGGCCAACTCCGTTGATATGAATTTGTGAGTAGATCCAAGGTCAAAGAGAATAAGGGAATCATGCTCCCTTACTTCTCCCCAAGCAAAGGAGAGGCATGAGCCTTTGCAATGAGTATCCTCTTTTGGAGATCCAACCATGGAAGCTCTAGGAGTGTCATTGAGTACATTTCGTTTGGGGCAAGAATGATAACCATGTGCTTGCTCTCCACACTTAAAGCATTTATGGTCTTTATGAAAGGCCTCTAATTCTTTGGGAGAGAGCTTATTTTTACCTTTCTAAGCTCCTTTCTTATTGGCCTTGTTGTTGTTGGTGTTGGTGTTGCCTTGGGAAGAGTTTTGAGCATTTCTCTTCCCTTTAGCTTCATTTCGATCCTTGTTTTCCATGGGCTTGAAATTTCTTCTCATCCCTTGTTGGAAATTGATCCTTCAAGCAACCATAGTGTGGTGGATGGCTTGGGTGATAGTGCTTGGCCGTTGTGAGTTGACATACTCGGTCATTTCTGCAAGAAATACGATAAAAAATTATTGCTTATGTTCGAAGAAGTCTATCCTTTAAAAGACTGTAGCTTTGAGATGTAAATCCCAAAACTTGTCTACATATTTGTGGATAGATTCATTGAAGAGCAGCTTCAAGCTCCGTCACTCGATAAGAACTTTGTCCTTTGCGTCGCTTGCAAGGAATTGCTTCATGATGGAAACTCGTAGATTTTTCCATGTCTTTGGGGCCTCGCCATTGCCACGAAGGCTAGCCCACCATTGACGAGTAGATTTTTGGAAGTGCATAGCTACATGGTGTAGCTTGGAGGACTCTGTGAAGCCCTCATCGCCGCATCAAATTGTTGGATAAAGGCCAATACTTTGTGTGTGGCACCAAAGGTGCCATCATAGGTGAGAAAAGAGATACTCTTTCCTCCCTCTTTGAACATCTTGAGCTTTTGTGATCTTTGCCATGTCCTCCCCTCTTGTATTCTCTAGGAGAATAGCCATAGCTTTCGTCGGAAGAGGAGGAAGGTGAAGAACAAGGAGAAGAGGGTGACCTCTTTCTTTCCTTTTTCCTCCTTTGTTTCCTCTCTTCCCTTCCGGAGTAACAAGGAGGACTATGGGTTGACCGTTTCCTCTTGGGAGGAGTAAGCGATAGTCTAGACCTCCGTCTTCGTGGAGCAACATCTTTAGAGGAACTTAGGGGTTCGCTTCTTTCTCGTTCTTTGGATTCCTACTCTCTTATGGGAGAGAGTCTTCTTTTGGGAGTCTCATCAATAGGCCTCCTAAACTCTCTCTTCTCTTGGAGAGGAAGGAAAATCCCACATCAGACCCTTGTCCAATCCTTTAACCGTTTTGCACATAAGCACCTTCTCCATGCCATTTAGTTGATACTAGGCAGCTAGAAAGCCAAATTCTAGTGCTTATTGTTTTCATCCCAAAAGTGGATCGGACGTTGGAGTCCTTTATTGTTCAGCCTTCTAGCAATTTCCCTCCAGTAAAAGTTCAGGGTAACTCGAGCTGCTTTTATCAATTCTATGTTTTTATCAATTCACACCACTTTTGTCAATTATATGCTTCTTGTATTGTGTTCAATATATATGGTTGATTGGGTGGCAGGGCACTGTTTACCCTGCCACCAAATTTTTTATGCTTTGGCGTCTCTATTTGGGGGTCTACAACGTCGCTATCACCGTCACTATTTTGGGCCTGCAGTGTAGCTATAAGTGTCACTATATAGACGTACATATTGATGCTTATATAGACGCACACACTGTAGCTATAAGCGTTGCTATATAGTGACGCACATAATGATGCTTATATCGATGATGATAACAAAGCTTATAGCGACTGTTCCTTTTTGACGCTAATATCGATGATTTTAGCGATGTCCGACATAAAAATGTCCCAATACATTTTTTACGATAAAGCCGTCACAAACCTTCAACACCTCTTGTAGTGAGGGTTCAACAAAAGTAATTCTTGTGAGCATAAATTATCCTTTTTGGTGCTTTATCCAAAAGAAAATTTCAAAAAATTGACATTTTTTTTTAATTTTAAAACTATTTCATGGAAATATTAGAATGAATTTTTTCCTTTCTAATGCTATCTTGTACTGGCATTAATGGATTTCTAAACGTCAATTTTTAGTTGAGACACGTTTTTTTGCTATAAGAAAAGGTTTGTGTATGTTTTTTGTTTTTGTTTTCCCCAAAAAAAACTTACCAATTGTGAGTGTTAATTGTATTAAACCAAAAAGAATAGGCTCAAAGAGATTTGTGTGTGTTTAGAATCAGGGCTTTTCCCAACATGGCTAATGCCAATGCTTTTATGAAAGGCCACTCCATTGCTTTTTTTTTGTGATAGGTTGGGATCATGATTATTTTGTGGACCCACATGACTTAAAAGTATTCCGAGGATTGAGACTTTTGATGCTAATGTCAAAATCATTGCAAGAAAGTTTGGAAAGCTTGTGAAAAGAATGAAAAGAGAAACGACTTAAAAATGTGGTGTGATAGTTAGGAAAGCAAGCTACTTTTCACTTTTTGCAAGGGGCTATGGATATGCTTATACATAGAAGTGAGATCAAGTGTGTCACATCTAACAAAATTCATTCGATTAGACACTGAAGTTGCCCATTGAGAGCAATTTTTATAAAACATAAAAGCGAAATCACTTCATGTACCTTTGTGAAAACAAAGGACTAATTGACAAACTAAAACCTTAAAAAAAATTTCGATTTTCCACATTAAAAGAAGGGTCCAATCAGATTTAAAAACCTAAATTCATTTTGAAGGTGAGTTTCACTAGTGTTCCTGCCAAGAACGGGGGTGGAGTATATTTTAATCGGTTAAAATTGTAAAATCCTAGCTAGATTTCGATTTCGTCTTCGAAAAACCGACAAAATATAAAACATTTTATCAACAAATGATCAAATTTTGACCTGATTATTTGAAATACTTTTTGGCCATACTCAAAAATGTTAGTGGAGAATTAAATTAGATATAAGGAAAACGATTAGTACAAGCTCTCCATAAATAGTGTGCCAAAGAATCCAAAATTTTTACAAAATGACTAACTACTAGGGACATACCAAATCAATATACTATTCGAAAAGAATATACCAAATTTTACAAAATGACTAACTAGGGAGCCACCATACCAAATTAATAAACTATTCAAAAAGAATATACCATCACTTTCAAGGGGAGAGGCCATAATTGCATCACCTACAATCCAATATCTGCTTCGTTGCCCAGAAGCATTTGGACATTCGAAGCCAAAAAAAGACTTGGACATACTTCACGGTTTTGCAGAGAGCGAAGCATCGACCATGAAGACACATGAGCCAAGCATTGCCACCAAGCAAGCACCTACCACTTGCCAACCTCCTAACAATCGATAGCAAACTGAGACATCCTTCTTGAAATCAAATCCACAAACCCACGCTTCCCATCCACTAAACCTATAGCAACAAATCGAACGCAAACCACCATGCCTTGTAGACAAAGTTCATTTTGTCGAAACACTAGACCATGGGACATACTATCATCTGAAATGAAGGGAGGGATGTCGACACACCCTGCAAGCAAAAAGATATTGGGAAAGGAAGCACCCCTAGAGGGAAAGCAAGGGTCCCCGTGGGGACGACTCTGACCACTAGAAGACTGGCCCTACCCTCATCAAGCTCTAAGGCATTATGGCCGTCCTCCCCCAACCCACACAAATGGCCCCGGTCCCTCGTGTAGATTGCTTGGAGCCCTCCTAGCTCATGCACATTTTGTGATGGTTGACAATGCAAAGCTAGGGTTTTCTTGCAGCTTCATACATATGTCATATGTAAACCCGATTACTGAAGTCCTTTTCTTCCCAAACTTACAATAGTGAGTGTATATAAATATTATGAAACAAAAAAAAGTTACATCGTAAGCCATGCTCCTTCCGAGCCATGGAATCAATAGGCTACTAAGACACAAAGTCCAAAGAAACTGTTACATCGATTGATAAAGAGTTTTACCTTGAAATATTACAACACCAAGGGCATTTAGATTGGCTTAGGGTTTCCACCAAGGAGAGGACCCTGCCATAGCACACCCCTTGACTGCCAAGACAAAAGCTACAAATATCACTTTTTCTTGCCATTCTTTTTAGCAGACTCACAATGGTGGTCAAAGGGCCCGATACCTTAACCATATGGCTAATGAGGTCTAGTTTTTAGTTCTACAATCCAGCTTCCTTAGTGACTCCAACCAAGGTTACTGGTCTCTTTGCTTATTGACCCTGGCTTATTTTGAACCTCTTTAGTAAGGCGTTCTGTCTCTTTGCTTATCGACCTTGGCTTATTTTGAACCTCTTTAGCAAGACATTTTGTCTCTTTGCTTACCTCTCCGTGGTGCATCTCACTATCCTCAGTCTCCTTTGAAGGCTGGTTGTAATCCGAAGGAGGCCCTGTCTCCCTGGGCACCCCGCCTCCAGGTCATTTTGATGACTAGGTTGCGAGCAGCTTTTGCCTCAAGGCAGTTTCTAGCATAATGTCCAGCTCTCCAACACTTGTAACAGGCATTGGGAAATGAGGCAAAGGACAACTCTAGATGGTAGGCATCAAAATCACTCATGTTTAGATCCAAATATTTGGTTATGGGATTGCTCATCTCCCACAAAATACATACTTGAACATCCAAGCCCAGTCTGACATGCTTTAGTCTAGGAATAGACAACACCTGGCCCATAAGCTTAGCAATAGTGTTTGCATAGCCCTGTAGCCAGAGAGGGAGGCTCTTAAGCATAACCCACACTGGACAAAAGTACATAGATTCAGCATATGAACAAAACTCAAGCGACCATGGCATTGCATAGGCAAAGTAAGATTCCCCCTAGATACCTCCTATGATAACTAGACCTTGGAATGTGTGCTTAGACAAGAACTCTACCACGTAGAACCCTTTGCCAACTTCTGTGAAATGGCATATATCATTCCTGTTGTTAGTAGCCGTTGTTTCCAGGTCCCAAAAACCTTGAGAAGTCATCCGTCGGCCCATAAAATATAGGACCCTGCTCATAATTGAAGTCAGCTTGTATCATGAACCCATCTTTGCCCTTTTTTAGACTGAATAAGTTCACCCCGTGCAAAATTTCCGCCATCAAGGAACGTTCTCCAAAAGACAATGGCTTCAAAATCTTTTCCGAATTGAAGATGTTAACTTGAGATTCACTTGATCTTTTCTTACCCTGGTAGCAAAAATGAAGTCCATGTCAATCCATTTTTCTCTGCAACATTTAATGGCCTAGTAACTTGTGTGTAGTGGAAAATAACATGAACATAGTGAGCATTTCATTAGAATAGATTCGTAATGAGCATACCAAGAGTGCTTGGATGGAGAGAGCAACAAAAAACATAACACCCACTTTGATAGGCATAAAAAATACTTCAAAAGAGAGAGAAATTAATCTATTGACAACAGTTGAGGACCGGATTTACATGGAGCCGGTCCCTCCTCCAAAAGGCTTTGTATTATAGGTTTCCCCCCATCAAGGGAGACATTTTACAATACAATTCTTTGTGTTCCTTAAATAACTAGCTAGTGGAATGAAGACGGAAGCTTCAAGCACTAAGCAAACACTTATAAAACACAACATCAATTCCCTCACGGTCTCAAACCCAAGACCTCACACACCTCGAAGATGGTGAGAGCTAGCGGGGTATGAGAGTAGATTAAGAGGAAGGAGTAGTCTTACAAGAAATAAGTATATATATTCACTTAATCACTCATAATAGTTTATCATAGCTTAGTAATTAGCATGGTAGAGGAGATGAGCATGCATGAAAGCTTGGCTCTTGGTTGGATTTGCATCACAAAGCCAAGAGTTGTTGGTGTAGTCCTCCCTTCTCACAAGCTTGGAGTAGGTGATGAGCTTTCCATTAAAAATTGACATGGAGAGAGAGAGTCTTCTTGATTCACACATGAGATTGTGTGTGTGTGTGTGTGTGTGTGTGTGTGTGTGTGTGTGTGTGTGTGTGTGTGTGTGTGTGTGTGTGTGTGTGTGTGTGTGTGTGTAATAATGCCTTGCCAAAATCAGCCCCCTCTCTCTCTTGGTCGACCCCTCTTCCAAAATACTCATGTTGATACCCTATTGGACCCTGCAAAGATTAGCCAATGAAAATTGAGAAGCATAAGTGATAGCTTTATGACATGTGTCCCCATTTCTCCTTTTGTGAGAGCTTTAGGTAATAAATAAATCAATTAACCTCTCATTGGACCCCTTTGTCTTCTGGCCAATAGGAATCAGGCAAGCCATTGGGTTGTTGGATGCTCATCGGACCCCTTGGGAGACTGGCCAATAGTCTTCTAGAGATCTTTATTCTTATTGGTTATTTTATTAAGTGTTTCTAAATGAATTAAACTAGATTTACTCTAGCCTAATTCTCATTGGTCCACCTCTATGTCCATCCAATAGGATTTGAGTGCCCCTTGTGGGCATTTGTCCTAGGGAGCTGACATGTGTCCCTTATTCCCTTTGTGTAAAGGGAGCCTGTGTGTGTGTGTGTGTGTGTGTGTGTGTGTGTGTGTGTGTGTGTGTGTGTGTGTGTGTGTGTCGGTTCTCATTGGTCCACCTCTATGTCCATCCAATAGGATTTGAGTGCCCCTTGTGGGAATTTGTCCTAAGGAGCTGACATGTGTCCCTTATTCCCTTTGTGTAAAGGGAGTGTGTGTGTGTGTGTGTGTGTGTGTGTGTGTGTGTGTGTGTGTGTCGGTTGTTCTCTCTCATCCCCTACTTACAGGGATCGCCCCCTCCTATGTAGGAGTCTTGAAGACTTTCCTCCTTTTCATTATGTGGTTTTTTGTTCTTTGAGTCCCTTCCTAGCATGCTAATCAGCCCCTTAGGCGGGATGTTGCATCAAAATGGAACCTCTGAGGAGCCGTGCTCCGGCTCAATACGGTTGGGAGTCAAGCCGTGCTTGATTCGAGGTTGTAAGCAAATCTTTGGGCTTTTATAGACATGTATGCAACAAAATATCAATGGATCAAACTGACACAAGCCATGCTTGTAGGTAAAGTGCATCATGTGAGTCTCAAACATGACTTTATGTAGAGATACGGCAATAAGGATAGATCAAGTTATCTTGAGAACAACGAAGACAAAGCATCTGGAGGTACCAACAAAGCGTACCTGAAATTGTTTGTCGTTGCAAAAAAAATGTAGTGCAAACCCTCATTAATCGAACACATCCAGCCTAACTTTCAAGACATGCCGTGCATGCCGGATCGTGCTGATGATCGAAAAACCTTCGCGCTTGTCATGCTTGCGCATTTCAGAATGTCTGCAAATGCGGTTGGACCTCAGACATTCTCTAATCGATTCAATCACCATGGCCCCTCGATGCTTGCCCATGATTATCGACATGCAAGCCATGCAAGCCTCCGATGGGAGGGGCAGCCGTGGGACGGGCCCCTAGGGGGTGCCCCTTGGGCACCCCATGGGAGTCCAAGCGGCCTTGGCCAAATTGTTTAAAAAAATAAAGGAAAAAAAACATTACCTCAGCAATGGCGGGCATATCAAACTAACCTGCGCAGGAAAAGTTTAAGCCACCGTGGGCGCGTTGATGCGTTGTAGGCCTTGCTGAAGAAGTGAAAAAGTTGTGCAGGCTTGCATGCATCAACCAAGCCTCATAATTCACCATTTTGTGCAAGTCAAGAGCATGGCATGCCCTCCATGCAAGGGTCTATTCTCATCGTTCCTTAGCCTCTATCGAGCCCGCCTTGGGAGGAGCGACACGCAAATTCCACGAGCTTCTTTATCTTGCATGCATGCTTGCATTCAGTTCCATCCGACTTGGCTGCGTGCCTTGGCTGCATGCCGATCCAAGCTCGCCACCATGAAAGGGAGTCCATCCTTCACGAGAGAGATCGAGAGAGGGAGAGAACAAGAGGGAGAGAGAAGACAATGCGTGCAATCCCTCCTCCATGGCTGCTTTCTTCCCCTGAGCTCTGATACTAGTGTAAAACCTTGGGAACTGCCGTGTACAAATCCTCCGCCCAACCTCCGTTTTATAGCCTCCTGGCCCTAGGATCCCTTCTCCACTAGGCAGCCGCCAGGTCCTTGACCTCCACGGTGGCCCTTGGCCTGATATCTATCCCTTTTAGGATAGACTGAATCCCTCTATGCCCCGCATAAGGAGGAGCATGATATTCATACGATAATTTCTCACGTAGTGAGTTAGTAACACATAGTCTATTGCCATAGAGAAGATAACCGTCTTGTAAGGTAAATGGCTCTTCTTTCTTCCCTAGTGCAAGGGCTGAAATCCCATCTCTAAAATTCGGATCAACAACGTACTCATCTAGAAGATAGATCATTGTGAGTTGCTATAGAAACTGTTGGAATTAGGGTTGCAAAGAAACACACACAGCTTGGAGAAGATGAAGGAAGCTCAAGGAACACAATAGAGAGTGTGTTACTTAGTGTGCAATGGAAAGATAGATAGCCCTAGAGTGATGGGTGTATATACAATGCACGGGGGAAAAAACCTCCTAAAGAGGGAAAAAATGCCCCGGCGGTCCTAGTGTGTTCACACACATCACTACCACATGTATATGGTAACAAATCCCCCCTGGAGTGATGCGGTGAGCGAGAGCTGGCCCATGAGTAAAGGGAAGTGCCATGCTCTGAGGACAGGATCAGTCCACAAAGGGGAGTAAGCCCAAAGCTTTGCGGAAAGCTTCAAGCTTCTCACGAGACAGTGCCTTTGTGAAAAGATCTGCAAGGTTGTCCTGTGTTGGCACATAAGCCAAGTTGATCTCTCCTGCTGAGAGCCTCTCCCTGACATAGTGGTAATGCACCTCAATGTGCTTTGTGCGAGCATGAAAAATTGGGTTCCTCGCAACTGCCAATGCGCTCTGACTGTCAGTGTAGATAGTGTTGGCAGTGTCCTGTCCAACACCCAAATCAGCCATAAGGCGTCTGAGCCATACACATCAACCATAGCTGTGAAGACTGCCCTATACTCAGCCTCACAACTCAAAGTGGCCACAGTAGGTTGCTTCTTGCTCAACCATGACATACATGAACTTCCAAGCATGAAACAAAAACCACTTGTGGACACTCGCGTGTCAAAACAACCAGCCCAATCTGAGTCCGAAAAAGCATGTAAGTCTGGCGGCAATGATCCCCCCTTGGGATAAAACAAGCCAAGATGTAAAGTGCCACTAAGGTAGCGGAAAATCCTCTTGACAGCCTGCCAATGCTTAGACCCTGGGCTCTGCAAAAATATGCTGACTTGTGAGACTGCAAACTGAATATCTGGCCTCGTGTTGCATACATAAATGAGGCAGCCAGCAACAGTTTGGTAAAGAGTGACATCAACAGGATTGCCAGCATCATGTAGACTCAACTTCAAACCTTTTTCCATGGGAGTGGCAATAGGTTTGCAATCCTCAAGTCCAAACTTACATAGCAATGTCTCTATGTAACTTTTCTGACACAAGGCAATACCACCATCACACTGCTTAAACTGTATACCCAAATAATGATGCAACAGTCCCAAATCTTTCATCTTGAAAGTAGCATTAAAATCATCCTTAAATTCAGCAATATGTCTCTCATTTGGTCCAGTGATCAGCAAGTCATCAACATAAAGAACCACAATGAGAAGTACATCACCCTCACGCTTTACATACAATGTGCTTTCTGTTGGACTATTACGAAAGCCTTCTTTGACCAAATGAGTGTCAGCTTTCTCATGCCAAGCACGAGGAGATTGCTTCAACCCATACAAAGCCTTGTTACATTTGCACACTTTGTCCTCTTGTCCTTTTATGACAAAACCGCGAGGCTGCGTTACATAAACTTCCTCAAATATGTCACCATTCAAGAAAGCAATAACAATGTCTGATTGATGTACATCCCAACCAAAATGAGCTGCCAATGCACATAGAAAACGCACAGCAGTCATACGACAAGTGGGAGCAAAAGTATCTTCATAATCTATGCCTTTTTTCTGTGCATAACCCTTTGCAACAAGTCGAGCCTTATGACGATCGATCTCACCATCCGGCTTGCGTTTCAACTTGTAAACCCACTTCGTACCAATGGCCTTTTTGCCAGGAGGCAAATCACATAAAGTCCATGTGTCATTTTCTATAAGTGCATCATATTCTGATTGCATGGAAGCCATCCAATTTTCTGAATTTTGTGCTTCATCAAAAGTCAGAGGCTCCTCAACATCATGTAAGCTAGACACAGCCAAAGCATAAAAATCTGATGCATAAGATGCATGGCGAGAGCCTGAACGAGTACGACTAGACAAAGGTGCATCCAATTTACTGTCACGCAACGTGTGCACCAGCCATTTTGGCATACCTCTAGCCTGCTCATTTTCAGCCCTTTCCTCATCAAGTACATCATGTACATCTTCATCAGTAATAGGCTGATCTAGAACATTTTCAGAAACCCCCATAGGCTGTACATTTGCCTCATTGGAACTTACATTCGTATTTCCACCACTGAAAAGAGGCAACAAAGTGTCATAAATGTCCTGTGAGCTTACATTACTGTCTCTAGTGCATGACAGCAAGTGCTGAACAGAATCTTCCACAAACACTACATCCCGTGAAACCAGAATACGTTTTGTTTGTGGATGATACAACCTATATCCTTTGCTTTCAGCACTATAACCAACAAAAATACATTTGACAGCCTTATCATCCAATTGTTTGCGCTGCACTTGTGGCACCAATGTATATGCCAAACAACCAAAAACACGCATGTGCTCAATAGAAGGCTTTCTATCATGCCATGCTTCATATGGAGTAATAGACTGCAAAGCTTTCGTAGGACACCTGTTAAGTACATAAGTGGCACACATGATGGGTTCAAGCCAAAAAGAATGCGGTAAAGCTTGACTTTTGACCATACATTGTGCCATTTCCGTCAGTGACCTGTTTTTCCTCTCAGCAACACCATTTTGTTGAGGTGTATAATAAGGCACTGTACATTGGTGTTTTATCCCATGACTAGCAAAAAATGCATTAACTTCATGAGACATATACTCCCCCCCTCGATCGGAACGGAGGGTGCCCATAGTACATTTCGAGACATTTTTAGCCATAGCCAGAAATTGTTTGAAGCACATAAAAACTTCAGACTTCGCTTTAAGCGGAAATACCCATGCATGCCTAGAGTAATCATCAATGCAAGTCATGAAGTAGAGGTAATTGCCCAAGGACGGTGGGCCCACAAACATCACTATGCACAAGCTGCAACCTGCATGTGGCCCGAACTGAACCATCATTTGGAAACTTAGAACGCTTCATCTTACCCAAAATACAGTCTTCACAAACATGTTTGACAGGTGCTTCAAGAGGCGGCAAAGAAGCAACCATATCAGATTTCTGCAAACGCAGCAAACTGGCAAAATTTAGATGACCAAAACGTGCATGCCAAAGTTTTGCACCTGAAATAGCCCTTGAATCTGCAACAGCATTTGCATAATTTTGTCCACACTTGTCATACAAAGTGAGCTTATACAACCCATGGCACAAAAGCCCAGATGCAACAATTTCATCACCAAAATTGAGATCATGAACTGTACATCTGTCATCCACAAATTTGACTACAAGTCCAAGTCTAGCAAGTGCGGATACAAACAAGAGATTCTTCTTGATCCCAAGTACATAAAGTGCATCAACAAGTGTAAAGGAACTGCCATTAGCAGCAGTGAGCATAATCTTTCCAACTCCCTGAATTGGATAAGACGTGTTGTTGGCACAAGTGACTGAATTCCCATGAGGGACAAACTCGAGAGAGGTAAACAATTCACGATGTGAGGTAATGTGCTTTGTAGCACCACTGTCGAAATACCACACATGTGAATCTACAGCAATTGACAAGCATGCATCATGGACAGCAAGATTGTAAGTGCATTCTGCGCTAAAAGCCCATTCTGCATCAACATCAGCAACACAGTCTCCTTTCACAGAAGACTCAACAATGGCTACATTTGTAGTGGAACCAGTATTTGCAGTGGAACCACCCTCTTTCTTCTTAGCCTCTTTGGCCTTCAACTTAGGACACAACTCGATCAAGTGATCATTGGCTTTACAATAATGGCAACGCATCTTCTTTTTGACCTTATCACCAGAATTTCCAGACGAAGTACTGCCAGCAGAAGCATTAGGAACAGAATTTTTGCCACTCGCAGCAGAACCATAAGAAGTGGCTGCATTACTGTTACCACCCTTTCTTTGAGAAGCAATAAAAGCATGTTCAACTGCACGCTGCCTAGTCCTGTTTTTTCTAGAAAGTGACTCTTGCAACAGCAATGTGCATGATGTATCAAACTTGACAACTTCAGGATTTCCTTGGGTCATCAGTCTCCAAGTACTAGCAAAAGTCTGGTAGAAATCTGGTAAGGCATCAAGAACAGTCTGCACAAGGGAACTGTCTGAAATGACTTCACCTGCAGAAATAAGCTACTCATTGATATCCTTGACACTAGCAAGGAAAGTGTCCATATCATCTTCCTCATGCATAATCTTCGACTCCAGCTCTTTACGCAGTAAAGCGATTTTAGCCTCATTGCGGCTTGCATAAAGACCTGCTAAAATATCCCAAGCTTGTTTTGCAGATTTTGCTGAACGGATGTGAGGAACAATGGTGCGCTTCATAGACAACACAATCAATGCATGAGCGTGCGCATCCGTAACATCCCAACGAGCTTGTTCTACCGTAGGAAAAACAACTCTAACAGCTGCAATCCTTGCAGCAAGACCTGCAACATCCTCAACATCGCCTACATCATTAGAACTAGGACGTACATCAATGCCGTGCACAATGTTCCAGACACCCTTTGACACAAGAACATGTTGCATCATATAATCCCACATAGGGTAGTTGTCCCCATCCAACCTGTCCTCAGCAGCAAACATCTTGAACACATCTGTGTTGTTGTTGTCAGCCATGGTAAATGTTGCACCTGATGTGAAAACTGCCCGAAAATAGGAGAAACGGAGCGAGAACAACCTGTGCTATATAGCACAAACCGTAGAAGACTATAAGGCACCTGTAATGCAGAAAACAGCACTGACAGAAATTCTGCACAAAATGATGAAATAGCCTGTGCAGTATTGCCTGTAGTGGAAACGGAGGCCGAAATGATCCCAAATCAAAATTCTGAGTAGACCATGCTCTTTGAGCTCCCCCAAAATATTTTTTGACCTGCGAACGCTCGCCAAAGCTCACTGAAATTGGAGAAAGTGAGCAGGCATGTGCTGGAGCAGCTGGCGACTAAGCCCGGGAGGACGTGACCTGCTCTTATACCAATTGTTGGAATTAAGGTTGCAGAGAAACACACAGCTTGGAGAAGACGAAGGAAGCTCAAGGCACACAATAGAGAGTGTGTTACTTAGTGTGCAATGGAAAGATAGACAGCCCTAGAGTGATGGGCATATATACAATGCACGGGGGAAAAAACCTCCTAAAGAGGGAAATAATGCCCCGCGGTCCTAGTGTGTTCACACACATCACAACCACATGTATATGGTAACAGAAACCGCATTCACTCTTGGCCATCTTGAGAGTGCATCGGCTACTTGATTATGCTTTCCAGCAATGTGAGCAATACGAAAATGAAATTGTGAAAGTAAATTTGCCCACCTCATTTGTTTGTTGGAGAGCTTGGTTTGTGTCATGAAGTACTTAAGGCTTTGGTGATCCGTCTACAGAATGAAAGGAGTCCCCAATAAATAGTGCTTCCACGAGTCTAAGGCATGTAGAACTGCGAGGATTTCCTTTTCATATATGCCTAGAGCTTGCTCAACAGGGTCAAGCTTTGACTTTCATAGGCTATGGCGTGCCCTTCTTGGAGTAAAATAGCTCCAAGGCAATCACCACAAGCGTAACATTGGACCTCAAATGGTTTTGAGAGATTCGGCAGTGTAAGCACATGTTGAGAGATAAGATTTTCTTTAATCTTTTCGAAAGCATTGTTCTCCTTGGCAGACCATGTATACCTAGCATTAATCTTTGCTAGGTTATGTAATGGTCCCACAATTTGTGAGAAATTTTCTATGAAGCGTCTATAGTATGCACACATACCTATAAAGCTTCTTAATTCATGTAGATTCCTTGGATTAGGCCATCCGTTTATTACCTCTAGATTTGATGGATCCATTTGGATGCCATCTTGAGCGATAATGTTACCTAAATACTAAATCTCTTGTAAGAAAAATCATTTTTCTTTCTATTAATATAAGTTTATTCTCTTATAAGACTTGAAATATTACCTGGAGGTGTTGCTTGTGTTTGTCTAGTGAATTCGAGTAGACTATTATATCATCAAAGAACACTCCAGTAAAGGTTTGGTGAGGCCTGAATAGCTTCTCCATCAAGCGATAAAATGTGGCTGGTGCATTGGTCAAGCCAAAAGGCAGACAATGTATTCGTAAATACCAAATGTAGTGCAAAATGCGGTCTTTACAATGTCTTGATTAACTATCCTTATTTGATGGTAGCCGTTTTTTAGGTCAATCCTACTGAAGTAGGTCGGCACTTGTAGCTTATCAAATAGGTCTTCTACCCATGGAATGGGAAACCTATTCTTGATAGTGATCCTATTTAGTGCTCTATAGTTGACACACATACGATATGTGCTGTCTTTCGTTTGCACTAATAACACGGGTGAACAAAATGGAGATGAGCTAGGCCTAACCATGCCCTTCTCAACTAACTCATGCACTTGCCGCATAATCTCCTCTTGTTGAGCTTGGGAAACTCTATAAGGAGGTTTATTAGGCGGTGAACTTCCTGGAAGAGGTTCAACTACATGATCACCATTGCCTCGTTTAGGAGGTAGTTCACAAGGGATGTCATCAATAAAATATCTTGAAATCCCTTGAGAAAATTGGATAACTCTAATTTCTCGTGTTTGTTTATATTTTCTTTTACTAAAGCATTAGGTTCATTTTGAGAATCTTTAACAAAAAACATGTACACGGAATAGAGCTCTTTATTGACTTATTGAAAGCTTGTGTATGTACAATGGGTATGGTGTTACCCAACTCCTTAGCATCTATGTGCATATCTACTCTTTAACAAAAAACATGTACACGGAATAGAGCTCTTTATTGACTTATTGAAAGCTTGTGTATGTACAATGGGTATGGTGTTAACCAACTCCTTAGCATCTATGTACATATCTTTTTTCCTAAACCTAAAGTAGATTTTCCTTTCAAGGAATTTAACATTGGCAACCATGCAATCAAACCATGGTGCCCCTAGGACTGCATCCTGTGCTTGAGAGGAGAGATAAAGAAGTCCTCCTTGTCCACATAGCTTTGGACATGGAACCTCAATTTCCCAATTAAGGGAGTGATTGAGGCTTCTTGCCCCTTGAAAGCACCATCGGCAAGTAGGACATCTCCCATCTCATAGACTTGGATGCATAGCTTGGTGGCCAACTCTTTATCCAAGCATGTCATAGAGGAGATCCTTTGTGATGAGCATCCTCTTCTTAGATTTTGACCAAGGTAGCTCTAGGAGGCTCATTTTGTGTACTCTTGTGGGGACAAGCACGATAGGCATGTCCTTGCTTCCCGCACTTGACACAGCGGTTATCTCTACGATAACTCTCTAGCTCTTTGGAGAGAGTTTATTTTTGCCTTTATAAACTCCCTTCTCCTTAGCTTTGTTGTTGTTTTGGACATTGTCCTTCCCCTTGGGCTCGTTATTACGTTCCTTGTTCTCCATGGGCTTAAGATTTCTCTTAGTCCCTTGTTAGAAGTTGATTTGTGAATCCACCATGGTATGGTGTATGACCGCAAATATGGTGTGTGGCCTTTGGGAGTTGCCATACTCCACCATATCTTCAGTTAAACCCGCACAAAAATGTTGTTTTTGCTCTCCAAAATTCATCTTGTTGACAACAATGGCTTTGAGATGTAAGTCCCAAAACTTGTGTACATACTTGTGGATAGATTCATAGGGAGGAGAGCTTCAAGCTTCACCATTTGGTGAGTACTTTGTTTTTGGCATTGGTAGCCAGAAACTGCTTCATGATGGAAGCTCTTAAATCTTTCCATGTTTGTGGAGCTTCACCGGTTTCCTGTAGGCTAGACCAGCATTACCTGGCAGACTTTTGAAAATGCATAGCTACATGGTGTAGCATAGAGGACTCTGTGAAGCACTCATCTCCAAATGCCGCATCGATTGTTGGATGAAGGCCAAGATTTTGTCCGTAGCACCAAAGGTGCCATTGTAGGTAAGGAAAGAGATGTTATTTCCTCCCTCTTTGAACTTTTTGAGCTTGGACGACCTCTTCCATGTGGCATAGGATTTCCTATGGCTTCTTCTTTTAGGTGATTCAAGAGTTGCACCATCACTTTCTTCAGAAGAGGAAGAATTTGAGAAGGATGGAGAAGAGGGTGACCTCTTTCTCGCCTTTTTTTTCCCTTGTTCCTCCTTGTCTGCATTATCACTTTCTTCATAAAGGGAAAAGGATGAAGAAGATGGCGAAGAGGGGGACCTCTTTCTGGCCTTTTTCTTCTCTTGTTTTCTCTCGTTCCTCTTTGAATTATTGTGTAGAGAAGTGTGAGCTGGTCTTCTCTGTTTAGGGGGTATTGGAGAGTGTTTTGCCCGTCGTCTTCGTGGAGCCATCTCCACCGAGGTGGCAGGAGATTCACTTCTTTCTCGTTCTTTTGGTGGGGGCTCTACCATTGAAACTTGAGTTCTCCTTTCGGAAGGAGATGTGTTGTCAAGTAGTAAATTTTTTAGCCCTTGTATGGATCCTCTTCTTCTTTCCTTATCGGAGACAGACCTCTTTTGGAAGTCTCACAAGGAGGCTTCCTAAGTACTCTCTCTTTTTGGTGGGGAGTTTGGAATATCCCATGAGCACGTAGCTACCGTGGCACTTCACTTTGGAGGGATGGATTTCCCATGGCTTGTTGAAGCCTAGTAACAAGGTAATTAACAAGCATAGGGGAATCATTAGTAGCTTGCTCATTAGCAAAATCAAAGCTATCAACATTAAATTCACTCTCTTTACCATTGTCATCCATTCTAACAACTTTCAGGTGTAAAATTTATAAGTGTACTTTGGCACTTCAAGCCCTAGTTGCTACTCCTCTTAACCCCTTTAGAAAAGCACTCAAGCTCCTATATTGGTGGCTCGAATACCATTAATGACAACGAATAGAAGAGAGGATATTTCACCACTAAAACAATACTGGCTCTTGTCAAGCTTCTAATAGCTCAATAGTAATTAATCCGTAGGCAAGCCTCATAAGACTGCACAGACCATATCTCTCGACGGTGATGCCTTGTTATCTGCATGAAGCAGGCACATTGCAAGGCTAAAATTCCCCTTTCTACTTACTCAATTTCAATTAATAATACCAACCATTTATAGTTATCTTGAGGACCTCTCTTCTTGAGCAAGAAGAGAGAAAACTTGTGCTCTAATACCAATGTAACATTTAAAGATCTAGTAACTTATGTATAGTAGAAAATAGCATAGACATAGTGAGCATTTCATTAAGAATAGATTCATAATGAGCATAGCAAGAGTGCTTGGGATGGAGAGAGAAAAAAAAAGAATAACACCTAGTTAGATAGGCATGATCAATACTTCAAAAAGAGAGAGAAATTAAGCTATTGACAACAGTTGAGGACCAAATTTACATGGAGCTGGTCCCCCCTCCAAAAGGCTTTGTATTATAGGTTTCCCACGTCAAGGGAGACATTTTACAATACAATACTTTGTGTTCCTTCAATAACTTGTTGGTGCAATGAAGATGTAAACTTCAAGCACCAAGCTTACACTTGAAAACACAACATCAATTCCCTCACGGTCTCAGACCCAAGACCTCACACACCTTTGAAGATGGTGAGAGCTAGCAAGGTATGAGAGTAGATTGAGAGGAATAAGGAGTATTCTCAAGAGAAAGAAGTATGTCTCCTCACATTATCACTTTTAATAGCTTAGTATAGCTTAGTAATTAGCATGGTAGAGGAGATGAGCATGCATTGGAGCTTGGCTCTTGGTTGGATTTCCATCACAAAACCAAGAGTTGTTGGTGTAGGCCTCCCTTATCACAAGCTTGGAGTAGATGATAAGCTTTCCATTAAAGCTTGAGAATGAGCTTGTGTGAGCATGTGTGTGATAATGCCTTGCAAAAATCAGCCCCCCCTCTCTCTTGGTCGACCCCTATTGCTATTTGCTCATGCTGGCATCCTATTGGCCCCTGCAAAGCTTAGCCAATGACAATTAAGAAGCA
The DNA here is from genome assembly GCF_014529385.1 of Adiantum capillus-veneris. Taxonomy (NCBI): domain Eukaryota; kingdom Viridiplantae; phylum Streptophyta; class Polypodiopsida; order Polypodiales; family Pteridaceae; genus Adiantum; species Adiantum capillus-veneris. The sequence continues at coordinate 76,608,222 of NC_140943.1, read as the reverse complement.
TAAGTGATAGCCTTGTGACATGTGTCCCCCTTTCCCCTTTTGTGAGAGCTTTAGGTATTTTAAAAATGCAATTAAACTCTCATTGGACCTCTTAGTCTTGTGGCCAATAGGAATCAGGCAAGCCTTTGGGCTATTGAATGCTCATTGGACCCCTTGGGAGACTGTCCAATAGTCTTCTAGAGAGCTTAATTTCTATTGGTTATTTTATCAAGTTTTTTTAAATGAATTAAACTAAATTTACTCTAGCCTAATTCTCATTGGTCCACCTTTATGGCCATCCAATAGGATTTGAATGCACATTGGGGGCAACTGGGCTAGAAAGTTGACATGTGTCCACTATGCCCTTTGTGTAAAGGGATCTTGGAAGAGTGTGTGTGTGTGTTTCTCTCTCATCCCCTACAAATATGTCTCACCCTCTCCTGGATAGGGATGTGGGAAGACTTTTGACTCTTCCCACAATCATCCATTTTTCCCTAAGATTTGACCATTGAAGATTTCATTTAATTTTGGAACCTTAGCACTTTGGAAGTCTTAATGGGATGAACCTTAGGGTCTTTGAAGCCCATTGATGCACATTGCTCTTTTGCAGATGCCCACCCCTTTGGATCCTACTATGGCCGGTTCTGCCAGCCTAACCAATATTCTAGCTTTTTCTCCCCTGGTACTTCCCCATATTAAATAATCAGTTTAACATGAGAAAATCATTTAGGAGAATAAGATATTAATTATTCTGACATACGGCCTTGTAGTCATGTGAAGTGTCTAATAGGCAACTTCACACTTGATGGGTGCTTTTGTTTAGTCGCATCACCAACTTTCTTTGTCCTTGTAGGCCATCCCAGAGTTTGATGAACATTCTCAGTCATTTTTGGACTCATATTTTTGTTGAAGACTGTTTGGAATTCTTTTCTTAGCTCTGACATTATAGCCTTGTGCATATGGATTTTGAGACATATCTCGTGAAGTTATGTCATCTAGGCAGGGTTTTTCCATTTTTTCCAAATCTCTTGGTAGCGATGGCAACTCCAGCTCCACTGTCTAAAATTGCCATGGTGGTGACACTTTGGAACTCCACAAGGATGGTTGTGTTGCCATCCTCACCTTCATAATGCTTGCCTGCCTTGTTTAATGGCATTGGACTAGTGTTTAGTTGTGGCATTTCAAGTTCTTTGATCCCTTCTTGTGTCTGAGTTGTTGGGTCTTTCACACCAAATTTCTCTAGACGTTTACCCACAATAGTCCACATGTTTGATCTTATTTTGAGCAACTCGACTAATGTTATCATAAAAGTCACAGGTGTTGACAGAATTTCTATCATCCCTTTAGAGCTAATGACTTTCTTGGAAGAGAATCTCTATGATGGGACTACAATAACATCTGACTTGGCCTCGTGCTCTCCCGTATAGGACGGTAGTGTTCTTAGCGAATGGGGTTGACTGTCCATAGATTGTACAGATTCTTGGCCTCCCCAATACAATTGCACTTCTAGATTCACTTGAGATCCAGCCTCAAATTCCTCTATTGGTGGAAAAAACACTCCTATTCCTTCACCAGTCTGGTCTACTCATTTTCTTAGCTCACTCGCTTCATTGGCCTCTCTGACTTGTTTCCACAATTTGTCAAGACCATCTATTTCTCTACAACCCTCTAGTATAGCAAGGTGAAATCCCTTGGAAGAGTTATCGGTGGTATTCAATACTATCCTTGGTTATAATTTTGGATCCTTGAGCTTTGGCCCCCATGCTCATGATTTTGATCTGGCTCTATTCGTTCCTGGTTTGGTCGGATTACTAGTGTAGGTGGGACAACGATCACATCCTCAGGTTTTCCAATTGGTGGTTCTATTAAATCTTGGGCTATTTGAATCATTTTCTTGCACATTTTAAGCCTTTGCTTTTCTAGTTCTGAATAGGGATATGCCATCCACCTCTATTCTTGGGTTTGGTTGTTTTTGAGCTGCACTTCATAGGCTTTGAAAAGGGAATCTAAGGGTTTGTTGACTTTTTTTACCAACATTGATCCTCTTGAACTAGCATTTCTCAGTTTGTCTTTTGTGGATGGTTCTTCAGGAGGTAGAGACATCCGTGTAATAGGAGGTGCAACCCTTTTCTCATGTTGTCTATCTTCTCTTTAGCTTGGGTAAGCTCCTCAACTAGGAATTTCTGCTTTCAACCCTACGTAATTTCATCCTAGCCTTTTTAGCTTTCCAACTATTACGTTTGCTCTTGATTTTTTGACCAGGGGTGTCAATCTTTGGTTCATCATCCGTCTTTGGTCTCACGTTAGTTTTTGTTTTCTCTATCTCTAGGTTCTCATCAGATACCTTTTGAGGTTGCACTCTCGTAACTACTTGAACTAGTACTACATTTTTTGAGCTACTAGGTAGCTGAACAATCCCTGAGACATTCATTGTGATCTTTCTGATTTGGCTTGGGTTTTTTGGACAGTCATGGATCAAGTGCATGATACCACAACCAAGAAAATAGGAATTTACTTGAGTGATCTCTGTCTGAGGACATGGTTGACTGTTAGTAGCAAGCTAACTCGGATAACTTTTTTTGGAGCTTTTATTGTAAAAACACTTATTATTATAATAAATTGGGAATGTTGTAACTCCTACTTTCCAGATAAACAATGTAACTGATGAGCCGGGGCTACAAGCTTCTAGATTGTATCAACCTATCTTTAGTTAGAGCTCCTAGATTATTAGTTTTGACCACAAAAACCTTGGTTGTGGTATAAAAGCCAATTTTTGTAAGTATTTTACAAGTTTTTGGATAATAAAACACAACGTGAGCTAACGGCGCTCACTTCTCTCCTTCTCATGCTTCTTACTCCCTTCCCAATTGTCACAATGCAATGCCGTGTGTTGCGGGTGCACCCATAGGTAAGAGCTCTACGCGTTGACGTAAGCATTTCATGGTAATCCGTAGCTTTTGGCATCGCCAACCCACGGCCTAATTTTATCATAAGTAGGAATTTAAGCTAAAAAATCATAAAATAAGTATAGGTGGGGTATTGGGGCATCATTGCTAAGAATTTAGATGCATTCTGGGTCAAAAACGACTAGGTCAAAAACTCACTGTTGTTAATAATCGTGATTTTTTCCCTTGACTTAAAGTGAGATTTGAGACCATAAGCATGTATGCTTAGGTATTATAAACATGTCCGAGAAGTTTCGTAACATTTGGATGTCGTTTGATATTGTAACGGTTATGATTTGTTTGTCGATTAGCGACTAGCTCTTGGTGATTCCTGTTATTGGAGTATAGCTTGAGTTAGATGCGAGTTGTCTGATGTTTTCCAAGAGATTGAAAACCTCTTGTAGCCTCTATGCACTAGTCAAGTCATCTTCATCCCATGGATTGACAATTATATTCGTGGTTCTCACTATGTCTGCAATAAGATAGGAGTGATGTTAGACACCCGTCCCACATTTGGTGCCGCTGTCGAGGATCGAAGAGATGTAAACTAGGAAAAAATACGAGCGTCTTGTGTAGTTTTCCTTTAACTTTCTTTAGGATCACCTAGAGTCAAAACTTTCTTTTTAAGACCGTATAGCTTAAGACTGTCGTTTTTTGTTGTGTAGAGGTAGCTTGGAAGTAAGCGTACTTGCTAAGTACCTTTTAGGACTCTAGGATTGTAGAATTAGATTGGATTTTGAGAATGAATAATGGACGAGACAAATCTTAAGATCAAGGCTCAGAAAACCATGAAAAACAAGAAAACGAGTGTTTGTGGACACTTTCCACAACCCCATTACAGTAGAATCTAGGAGTAGGGTAAGTAGAATCCGAGGTGGGATCTCAAAACATTGCTCTCTCCAAAAGAATCAATTGTGAGTTGTTTATGTGAAGTTACAAAATTTCAAGTCTACGATTGGAAACACCACCAAAAGACTGTCAACCACTGAATCCGGCTGGAGATTATGCTTTATAAGTTGTATGAACCGTGGGTAAGCTTAAGGAAGCATTTGAGGTAAATTTTCAAGAGTTTACAAAAACCCAAATTATTTACTTTTTCTTGACATTTTAGGCCAAGTAAAGTTTTGACTTGGCTTAGAGGCTTAAAATAGATCATAAAAAGACTCTCCATTGAAAAAGTTGAAAAAAGCGCTCATTTTAGGCCAAAAGTAAATAATCGCAGTTATTTACTTTTGGCTCAAAAGTGGCCAAGGTTGATACCAGAGACTCTATGCATGTGTACAAACATCTTTTGTAAAGGCCCATAGAATTTGGATCACCAAACTGGCCAAAACCTTGGTAAAAACTGAAATCTATACTGATTGTCAAGAACTTGAGTGTGAATTGGAAAAATCTTGTTCAATAGTGAAACTTGACTCAGAGGCTTATATTGAAGTGTTAAACAAGAGTACATGCTCAGTTGACCAAAAAGATGTAAAATTTTGCCAAAAGTAAATAATCGCGATTATTTACTTTTGTCCCATTTCTTAACTTTTTTGACCAACTCAGCATACCACTAGTTTTAGCATGTTATATTAAGCCCACAACTTAAATTTGGTAAGATTTAGATCATTGAAGTGAAAATTGTGGCCATTTTTGTAAAGTCAGTCTACAGACACAAAATTGTTGACCATTTAAATAGGGACTATCCAAACTTGATAAAACTTGGCTAGGGATCTTAAGTTGAGCTACTTAACCATTTTGTGTCAACATTGTGGCAGAAAGTTGCATAAAAATACCAAAAGTAAATAATCATGATTATTTACATATACTACAAAAGTGGATATTTTTGCACATTTGAGTATACCACAAGGTCAAGCATCTCAAGTAGACCACACAAATAAAATTTGGTGAAATTTGGATCACAAAAGTGAGACTTAAGCCAGATTCTTAAAAACTAAGTCGGCGGACACAAAACAGTTGATACTTCTAATACACAGTGTTAGAACAACATAATACAAGACCACCGGTCAATTTTGGGTTCAATCGGATCCAAATTAGTATAGGTTCACTCAGTTTCCAGGTTGTAGATTAGTCCTTCGGCTTTTTGCAAAAGTAGAATCTGAAAGTCTCAATTGCTAACTCACTTAGTTCAAATTGAAGTGATACACATAGACCAGTCACAATAATTAGCAAAAATTGTACATTCTTTGTGAAAGAATAGCTAACTTGATTAAAACTAATGCAGGAATCAGGTTACAGACAAGGAATTGAAAGCTTGACAGGAGTTATAATCAAGTCAAGTGAAAGAAACTGATAACAAGTCAATCCGACGGTAAGTACTCTATCCAGGGCTTCACAAGTCTACATGAACCTTAGATCTGGTCATATACTAGCAAACCAAGGTATATTTGGAGATATGCTAGTAGAGTATCCATCAAAGAGAGTGTGAATCAAGGCAATCACTTGGACACTATCTTTGAAGAAGTCTCATACACTTTTTCAGAATCAACATTTGAAATTTCTTCCTATTCGGCTCATTCAGGAACCGGAAAGACAGTGCGATACAAGCACATACTCACATTTTATAAGACTAATGGCGATGGAGCTGAGGTTTACCTAGATCCTAATGAAGAGTATGCCATTTTCATTGATGACCATGACATAGAGTTTGAAGAGGAAATCGGGGCAAACAAACAAGGAAAAGTGTACATGGATAAAAATGAAACTCAGTATTTACAAGTTGAAAACCCTGATGTGAGACAAATGGGGGTTAGAAGTAAATACCATAATTCCATATATAGTAGCAAAAGAAGGACCACTGAATTTAGAGTTTGAGGGATATGATCAAGTTGATTTTAAGCCTTTGAAACAGCTTAGCATGGATAATCCTAGGATTGGAGTCTATTGTTGGGAGGATAAAATTGTCAAAGATCTTCTATGGAATTCTCATGCCAAATCAGGACAATTAACACCCATGAAGATCATTTATATCTTCAAAATCAAGACAAGGAACGGTTGGTCCTCGACCTTCACTCAGATACAGATATGATGGGAATAGTGGTGGTGTACTTGGTCCTGGGATGATCGGATAACCACCTCTATTGATATTTTGGTCTTGGTATGGCATCTTAATGTAGCCCCAACTGCAATGACTGTGGTTTCTTTGATCCCACGTAGTTCAAAGATGGATAGGTCGGCATTTTCACTCTCCTTGTCTGGTCCGATTGATACATGATTGTATATTGGTCTTCTTCAAATGGGAATTAGAGTGTGTTCCACCACCCAAAGGCAAATTTTTTAACATACTGGTGGCTCAAAAAGAAGATCCTAGACACCCTCCCACAGAGCAAGAGTTAGAGATGTGCAAGCATATGCTCAATTGAGCGCCTTCTTTTATGGATTCTCTGGTGAAGACCATGGCACACGCACACAACAAAGGAATTATACACTGTGACTTGCACCCATGGAACATCATGACTGACTTCACTAAGGAGGGTGTGCCTCATGTGGGTGTCATTGATTGGGGGTTGGCACTCTGAGTGGGCATTGAGAAGCGAACAACCAACATCAAAGACCCCATAGAGCATGCCCTACGTCCTTAGAGGGCCCCATAGATTTGCAACCCAAAAGCTACTTGTCCGTATTCAAAATCCACTGACACCTATGCAATTACTTTCTGCATTGAGCAACTATGTGACTGGTGCAAAGATTTTTCAGAGCATTACAATGTGCTGTGGCAAAAAGCAAAAGAAAACTGATTGCGGAATGATTTCCTCTATGATGGGGAAAAACTACGACAACAACCACATAGGCAGAGAAAGACATTTTAGAATATGAGTGAGCATTTAGATATGTTAGAGCTCAACTCGGAGATGTGTTTGTGTCTACTTAGTGAGATGATGCCTAGATTTTAGTTTAGTTTGGTCACTTTTGTAAACAGTGGTCTCTTTTGGATTATCTGACATATGTAAATGGAGCTTTTTGTATATTCATGGACCATTGAGTTAAATTTTATATTCATGGACCATTGAGTTAAATTGTACCATTTTATAATAATAGAGTCATGGGGCAAAGCGATTGATACACAATGTGGTGTGTCGTGATATTTTTAGTTGAATTTTGGACTCTCTTCAAAAGTAAAGTCTTTTTATGATAATGGAGCATAGCAATTAATACATAATGTGGTGTATTGTGATATTTTCTATTGCAATCTAAACTTCTATTTGTAAGTAAATTATTCTTATAATAATGGCATCATGGTGCAAAGTGATCAATGCAAAATGTGGTGTGTTGTTATAGTTTTAGTTGAGACCAAGACACTATACCTGCAAATAAAGTCTTTTTGGAATGAGGAAATCATGGTGCAAAGTGACTAATACATAATGTGGTGTGTTGTGATAACTTAAACCAAGGTGTACCACTTGATTTTCAATTGTATCTGTGATGCAAACTTAATTTCTATCTCACATTGAGATAGTGTAAATGTGTTTGTGGCAGGTATGGACGAGCGTGAGAAATCTAAAAAAGCATACGATTTCTTGCGTGCACTTGCAAATGCAACTAGCCCAAATGACCAAGCAAGAGTTTTTGCAAGGAAGAGTGAGTGGGCACCGGCAAATGGCAAGCAATGGAAAGACATCAACAAAGACGTCACCACAGAGATGGTCAAGGAAGCATGGCCAAATGTGTCTGACTTCTCTATCTGCAAGGGAAGATGGAAGTTGGATAAGTGTGTTGTGCCAAACATACACACGCATGCAAAAGTTATATACCTTGCATGCACAGGGAGTACACTAAACCACACAGATTGTCCCTTGTGTTTTGCAAGGATGCTATACATCCACTTTGTTCAAAATGAGCCAGTGGACTTCAGCAGCAGAGCCCCCAATAAGAGCATAGTGGATATCCAAAGTGAGATAGTCGCAATATCATGAGAGGAGCTAACATATGCATTGGATCGCTCCACTATGCAAATACATGACGATGTGGAGGAATTGCAAACATAGCTTTGTACCTCCACACAGAGGACGAGGGAAGGGGATTCAAGCAATAACAATGAGTTTTAGAGAGATATCAAGCTACTCAAGCCTGAACTCCGTGAAATGGAGGAACGAGTTCAACAAAAAATTTTCATGACAATGATCGAGAATCCTAACACATTGCGGCCACCTCCAGCTCACACTGAGGATGCAGTGGGCCCTTGGCCGATTTGCAGACACTTTTTCCATAGTTGGAGTGGACACTACTGAATAGCTTGTGGCCACATGTATCATTTTCCATGTCTCATGCAAAACATGGTAAATAAAAAAGAGTGCCACATTTTCAAGGCTTCGATTGACGAGCTTATGTACTCCATGTTCAAAGATTATTGGCAGCAACTGTAAGGGAGAGAGAGTCTATTTTGGATAATTTGAGTTTATCTTTATAAATTGTAAACATTTTAGCCCTTTTTGGAATGATGGACTCTTATGATCCTTGTAAATATCTCCCTTGGAATGAACATTGAAGCCTTGTAAAACTTGATGTGACTTTTTGAATGTTGGTAAATTGATCTGTGAAGGTTTCATAGTCTTCCTTGGTGCATAAAATAATGTTATAAATTCAAAGTGTATAAAGTCTTCCATTGGAATTGCAAACAAAATTTTATGATACTTTTTAAATTAATAAATGACGATACTCAAACTACCATGTTAAATGGAAATAAAATAAAAGTTGTGGTATGTTACTTGGTCCACGGGCCACAAGCCACAAAAAAGAGGGTTTGCATTACATTCAATTGTTATGCACCTCAATGAAGTGTTATCCTACAATGCTATCTATGTTTACGTCACATTGTTGCTCTGCAATGCCCTTCATTTCCAAGTACAAGGAAAATCATCTACCTCAAGGTTCGCATTCAATTCAAGTAAAGTACATCCACCAAGCTCACAGAACTCAAGCTCTTCAATTGTCACTTGTTCCCCTTGCTCCTGGTCATCTTCATTCATATCCACAGCCCATCATGGTCTATCTTCTTCATAACTTTCTGATTGAATATTGCTAAGTAGCATGTGACTGCAATATAGGTAAACCAATTTCTTGGCTCAAGCACTGAAAAGCCGATTACGAATAGATGAGTGTACATAGCTCCTGTTTCTCTTGGAACTTCAATTGGCAGCACATTGTGCAAGAACCCTAACGGCCAATTAACGCAATGTAGAAAGCACCACTCATGAGAGACCATCTCCATGCTAGTTGTTCTGATGCAAGGTTTTACACAAACTCCAAATTGAAAAGTCCATCTTTACCCTGTACTTTGTCAAGTCGGTGACTGCTTGGGCTTGATCATCTGGATTGCTGTAGAAATTACTTACCACAGCATAGAAGTCTTCAATCACCTCCTCATCTAAATCATCGCAATCCATGTTCTAGTACTTTGGATAAAGCAAAAAAGCAACATTATGTAGTGGGATATGTGCACTAGCCCATCAAGCATGTGCATACTTATTTAAGATATCTCTTTTAGCCTTATTAAAAGGTTCTCTCTAGGGCTTGATCAAACAATTTTTTGGCTCTGAAGGAGAGTTCAAGGTCTCCTAAACATTATACCAGCCCATGTACACCTTCCTATATTGGGTAACTTAAGATCAAACTGATGCAAAGATATCATCACAGGCCTCATCACCAAGTATGTGTCCCCAACATCAGACCAAAAGTGTCTATCATCAATAAGCACTTTCACAGATTGAACCTTTCTTTTACTCGTATTGGTTGCTCTGCTTCCCACTCATAGAAGCCAGCACAAACAAATGTCTCCAAAACAACATTTTTATTTTGCAAAAGACTCTCCACAATGTAGAAGTTAGTGCAAAATCTGGTTTCACATGGAAGCTTCAATATTGTAGACATAAGTTGCCAATACATGTCTAGCACATGTTGTCAAATAAACTTCACCGCATTCCTTGCATTATCTATAATGATTTTGAGCCAATCAGTATTGTCTTTCTTATACCAATCTTGCAACACAAGATTCAAGCTATGTGTATTGCAACCAAACGTGTACAAGTTAGGAAATCTCTCCTCCAAGAGACGACCCACTGCTCTATAATTTTTGGCATTGTCCATTATAACCTTGTACTACATTTTGGACACCAACTTTATGAATTGTTTCTGTGATTATATTGGCTATATAGCTCCCTGAATTTATCTCACCCAAGCTCTCAACCGATTTAATAAAGCACTCCCCTCAAGGACTGAATATCATCACATTAATTAGTGGCATGTGTTGGACATTTGACCATCCATCACTGACTATAGTGCATCCTGTTTGATCAATTGATTTCAAGATCAATCTATCAACTTCTTTTTGGATGTCTACAACGCATTTATCCAAGAATATTGTCCGCATTTAATGATATGATGGAGGGGAAAAACCATCTCCATACTCACTGATCTTCTTCCATGCATGCTTCCATGACTCTCATGTGACCATCAACATAGAACCGCTTGTAAAATAGATAGCTTGTGCAAGAGAAGATTGTGCCTCTTCAAGAGCAGTTGATAGAAATATTTTCTCTAGACTTACTTACCTCATTCTATGCATTTCAAACTCGTACTCGGGTTATCCATCTTGAGTGCTAGCTCTTTGTGTGTGTGTGTGTGTTGGCCGGCATGGAGGGTACACCACTATTTTGTCCGCCTTGTGTTGAGGCAACACTGCCTTGGCTCTCTAAATCATAACGTCTTGGAGTCGGTATTTTAGGTCTCCTTGCATTGGATACACCTCCTAAAAACTCTCTCAAGAATTTGGTAGCAATCTCATGACCTACACCATTACATCTGCCTCCATTAGACCTATTAGTTGTTCCATTCCTTGATCCAAGGAAGTGTTCCCTAATACGAGCTACACCTCTTGATTTTCCTTTGCCACATAATTTGCAACTCCAATCTATAAACGATCTATGTTCTCAACAAATTGCCACTCAGGCCCTGGCACCTTACCACCGACCTTGCGCTTCCCTTTATTGGAAGCTCCATTGTTTGATACTTCACCACCAGTTGATGAACAACTAGAAGAAGTTTCATTGATGTTTTGAGAGCAAGCACTGGCATCCATAACAAGTTCACAAGCCGCCTATACATTCATACAATCGTAAAAATATTAGGTTTTTGAAAAATAGTATTTAATTGAATAATTTTAAAATAAAGTAAAATATTATACATATAAACATAAAGCAAAAAGAAGTGAAAATTTGATTTCAGCAATAGAAATTGGCAGACAAGTATTCTGGTGTAGTGATCAGGAGCACTCCATTCCAACCATAGAAATGAGCCCCACACACTTGCACCATCTAACCATTCACAAGGATGCTCCCTATCCAAACCTGTTTCTAGACGGATAGACACCTAGGGAAGGTAACTAAATGTAATAAAAAACTACGTCAGTGCAGTGATAAGAAGTGCTCTATTCCAACCATAGAAGTGAGCTCCAAACACTTGCACCATCTAAACCCTTCATGAGGATTCTCACTACCCAAACCTATTTTTAGGCGGATAGACACCCAAGGGAGGTAACTAAACGTGAAAAATAATATGTAGGTGTAGTGATAAGGAGCACTCCATTCAAGCCATAGAAATGACCCCCAAGCACTTGCACCACCTATACCCTCCTCAAGGATGCTCCCTACCCAAACTTGTTTCCAGGCAGATAGACACCCAAGGGAGGTAACTATACCTAACAAACAATATGTAGGTGTAGTGATAAGGAGCGCTCCATTCCAACCATAGAAATGAGCCTCAAGCACTTGCACCACCTATACCCTCCACAAGGATGCTCCCTACCCAAACCTATTTCTAGGCGGATAGACACCCAAGGGAAAGTCAATTGTAACTATTTGTGATGTTAAAAAATATAGGAACCAAAGCTACCTGAATGAAGACCAACACCTCAACTAAGCCAACAAGTGTGCCAAAATAAATGGATGTAAGGATGAGATGCCATTTATATAGCCACCTCTAAAAATAGGGGACACGATGAGGATATAGCCGAGCCCATCAGCGGGCATGACAGCTTGCCCATCGAGCCTCGTCGGGCTAGACATAAATATCGTTGGGCTAACAGGAAGGACTGGTTCTAGCAGATGCTTGTGAATTTGATGTTATCAACACTCTCATGGAGTGTTAATAACATGAGTTATTACCACTTCGCACTTCATGTGAAGACGTGAACGAAATCCCTGGTCATAGAACTTTTCAGGTAATCTCTTGCAATGTGTCGACCTCAATAAAAAACAATACATGTACAATGTATCAAATTAAAATATGTAATTCTTTTTTTCTATGCACATTGCTAAAGGAGCACATTTTGCCAACTCATATGTGATGTCAAATTTTGGAGAGGATGCAAGAAAGATCTTGTGAACCTTGGGGGTGGATTACAATTCCATTCACACTTGACCTAATGGATGCATTCTTTTTAGTATGTGCATATGTGGACATGCAAAAGTGTTAGAAATGTGATTCCGAGAGATATCAAACGGATCTCCACAGACAAAAAGTGTCGCAAAAGGTGCTACGACATCTTCTTTTGCTAACTCGCATCAAGCATTTCTTTGAATGCAAGTCCATGGCTACTCTAGCAACATGGCATGAGGATCGAGAACAAATCATTGGATGGTGTGCTACAAATCCCTACAGATTGTGTGACATGGATGTTAAACATATTGACAACACGTGGCCGGATTTTCTAGGGAAGCTCAAAATTTGTGTATTGGCCTAGCTATGGATGGTGTAAATCCATTTGGTCTGAGGTCCACATCTTACAGTGTATGGCCAATTGTCATTTTCAACTACAACCTTCCCGCGTGGTTGACGACTAAGAAGGGACACCTATTTTTAAGCTTGATTATGTCGAGGTGATATAAACTGAAGAATATGGATGTGTATCTTTGTTCACTAATGGAAGAGATACAACAATTGTGGACATGCATAGAAGTGGTAGATATGAGTCTACATGTAGGTATAAAACATATGTAGGAATTTTGGGATTTATTCAAGTCCCATTTTCAAAGTTTTCAAGAAAAAGGTGATTCCAACAAGAAATTTGGATACATGTATACAAACAAAAAAGGCTATGAACTAGACTTTTTCCAAATTCCAATTGTAAAGTGACTTCTTTTGTAATTAAAAAACCCAAAGTATGTCTGTAGAAAGACCAGTTTATGGACTCATACAAAAGATAATAGATTGTGTCTAATATAAAGCTTTCAATCAAATAATATTCAGTCATCTATTAAGTTCTTATGATCCAACCAAAGCTTTCAATCAAAGGATTTTAAGTCATCTATTGCCATTTCTTATGATCCAACCAACGACTATGCTCACAAATTACCCATTTTTTAATCATCGCCATGAGCGTATTTTCAAACTAGATGGTTTAGAGGCTCGAACTTAAGTTCGAGCCTCTATCCCTTCAATGTTAGAAACCCCATGAGGACATGATGTCCAAAGAGAAGTTTACTCAAGGCTCCAAACCATCAAGTTGAAAATACCATGGGGTTGTTTTTTACCTAGATATTTAAGTTTGAGGCTGACCCCATCTAGTCCATATATTCTTTAACACAAAAGCACTTACAAATATCCAAAATACTCAAACTATTATAGCTAGACTCTAGTTCATAAAGGAAATTGAGGCTGCTAACATCCTAAGTGTTTGTGAGTTTAACGGTTGTGATTAGGCTACATGGATCAATGGGTCGGTTCAATTCAAGGAAACCCCTTAGGCCAACCAAGTAAATCATATCAAGAAGAAAGCACATGAGATACCATTTTTCTTGTGATCACCGTAAGCCTATTTCCAAACTAGATGGTCTAGAGGCTCGGACTTAAGTTCGAGCCTCCACACCATTAAGACAAAAACACCACAGGCTCTCCAACTAGTCTACATATTCCATAGACTATTTCCAAACTAGATGGTCTAGAGGCTTGAACTGAAGTTCGAGCCTCTAGCATTAAGTCAAAAACATCACAAGGCTCTCCAACTAGTCTACATGCCTGGACAAAAAAAGCACTCACAAACTGAAAAGCACAAGCTTATTATCCTTTTCACATAACAAAATAGAGCAAGAGCAAGGCAACACATAAGATACCATTTTAAGACATTGGCTACTAAAATTATGGAATGGATAATCCCAAGATCTATACACATCACATTTTCTAGAGCACATTCACCATTGGGTTGTGAGCTTGTTGTTTAATAGCCTATTAGATATATTGAAAAGGGTGATACCACTATGAGAGTAGCAAGTGAATGGCCTCCATGGTATTGACGGGAGCAAAGCGAACCCCGAATCCGAACCCCCGACGGCCTCTAAAACACCGGGGACCGAATAGAGCGCCTCGAGCCTGTCATGGTAAAGCAAACAGGGGGCACCACCTAGCTTGAGCGGCTAGGACGCAAACAACACACCACCATAACAAAGTTTTCATCCAAGAGAGATGGATGCTTGGGAGTAATGATGAAGAGGAAGGGGAATGAGATCAAGTGAGAGAGAGAGAGAGAGAGAGAGAGAGAGAGAGAGAGTATAGCGGCTTAGTACTTAGGCACCACAGAATGATGGCGAATCTGCACACCCTTCACACATACACAAGCTCACTCCAAACACAAGACTAGGTGGCGATTCCGCACACCTCACATGGGAAAAACATTGCAAGAAAACATACTCACAAAACCTCAAGCTTTATTTAGAGAATAAGGCGATGAAATGGGGGGGCATAGGGTAGGGGAAAGAGAAGGGAGAGAGTGGTAGAGCACATGGCTGATAGGTGGGAGCTGATGGCGAAGACTCGCACGAGGGTTATGGCCATCATCCTTCATTTAGCTGCCCTTCATCTTCCATATCCCAAGGGTGTAGAGGTCATGCTCAAGACGAGCATGGTGATTGCGGTGATGGTGATGGTGTGGGTGTGTGTGTGTGCATTAGGCACACACAGTGCATAGTGTACTCTTTGGTGATGTTGTGTGTGTGTGTGTGTGATGGTGACCCCTCTTTATATAGGGGAGGAGGGGGAAGAAATTCTAGAATTTAGAAATGAAGAAATCATTATCTACATAGGCCATGTGACTGTGGCCCCCACTTGTCTGGCTGTGTGTATATGTGCTAGAACAGCAGTCTCATGAGAGAGAGACTAAGAGAGAGAGAGATGGGTTGATGAAAAAAAGTGAGAGGTGACATGGAGAATAAAGTAATTACAAGAGGGGAGAGAGGGGAGTGTGTTCAGAGGTGAATCTGTGTGCAGATGTGTGTGAACACAAGAAAAATCAGGTAACCACCGGGTGGGGATGGGTCTGTGGGCACCTTTTTCAGTGAAACTGAGTGTGTGTGAGTGTGGGGGAGGTTATTTAGCTACAATACAAGAGACATGGCGCCCTTTAGAGACAGAGGGGGGTATTTGGGTCATGGGATATGATAGGAGAGCGAAAGGGGGGGTGGGGTATACTATTTTGGAAGATAGGATAAGTTGCATGTGAGTTAGGGTGCATTATTGGTGAGTAAGAATGCATTATTGGTGAGAGGTGGGGTAGCTTGAGGAGAGAGAGAAAGGAGAAAGGACAAGGGGAAGAGAGAGGGGGTTGACCTTTTGAGTGGAGGAGAGGAAAAGGGACACACGGCGGGGTAACAGTGAAGAAAAAGGAGGCAAGGTGGGGATGGACTGCCCCGCAGGCATGAGGTGGCCTATTTTACCTTTCTTATATAATTACATAATCATACTTTATTTTTTTTCTTAATTTTTCCAATGCCTTTTATCACTCCCTCCCTAAGAGGGGGTTTTCATGGGGTGGGGACGAGAGAAGAGGGGTATGGGAGCTTGGCTTGTGAAAAGCCCCCATCATTAGCCCTCCCCTTTTGGCTAGAGGCATTCATGTCTCTAGATCATCTGTTTGATCATTATCGTCAAAGGTGGCGGCTGATGGTGTGTCCTCATCTGGAATGTTAATTGGTGGAGCCTGGTGAAATCGAAGAAAATAAGGTTTAAGTCGCCAACCATTTACCCTGGTTTTATGTAGTTTTCCATCAGCCTCCATAAGCTGGTAGCTTCCATTGGCATAATTTTTCCTGATGATGAAAGGGCCTTCCCATCGAAGCAGGAGTTTCTTATCCTTGCGCGTGTCGAAGCGATTGTCGTAGCGGAGCACCAACATTCCTTTCTTCAATTCTTTTTTCCGGAGATGCTCGTTAAAGCTAAGCCGTCTATGCTCTGCTTGTGCTGCATAATAATTTATTGCTTCTTCTCTGTCCAGCTGCAGTCTTTCCAAGTTGATGATGTGATCTCTCAAATGCATGTTGGGTTGTTGAAGTTGGCTTGCCATTACTCTGAGACTTTGTAGTTGCACTTCAATGGGCAAGATTGCTTCCTTACCAAATACTAGATGATACGGTGTGAATCCCAAGGATGTACGAAATGAAGTTCTGTAGGCCCATAAAGCTGGTAGTAGATACTTATCCCAGTCTCCAGGATGATTGTTTACCTGCTTGGTAATAATTTTAGAAACCATTCCATTTACCTTTTCAACTAGGACATTACATTGAGGGTAATATGGTGAAGAGTGCCTCCTTGTAATGCCCAGTTTCTACATTAATTCTCCTACCAAGTGTGCTCTGAAACCTGTCCCTCTATCAGAGATGATCTCTAAAGGTGTGCCAAACCTACAACATATGTGATCGTAGATAAATTTAGCTCCCTCTACTGCTCTGATTCTAGTGGTGGTTGTAGCCTCTGCCCATCTAGTCATGTAGTCGACCCCCATGATAATGTAGAATTTTCTTGAGTTGGCCCTAGGTAATGGCCCAATGGCATCGATATCCCATTTTTCAAATGGGCCATATGAGAGAATAGGTGTCTATGGTTCAGGCATAAGTGACCTAGTGCCGGCCTTTTGACACAACTTACACGTTTTGCACCAGTGGTGTACATCACGGTTGAGGCTAGGCCATATGAAGCCTGCCTGCAAGATTTTCCTACTTGTTCTGTCTAGGGAAAAGTGACCACCACAAACCCCATCATGACAGCTAGCAATTACTCCCGTGATTTCTTGAGAGAGAGGGACCTTCCTGAGTATTTGGTCCTTACCCTTACAGTACAAACCGTCATTGATGAGTCGATACCTTGTGGCCTTCCGCGTCAGTCATTGCTTCTGTCCCTTTGTTAAATCTGATGGGCATTCCCCTGTTTCCAAAAAATGCATGATGTCAGGCAAGGCATCACTGCCTTGAAATAGAGGGAGCTTTAGTTTTATTGCTCCAACCACCACTTCCTGTAGTCTTTCACTTGCTAGGGCATCTGCTTCTTGGTTTTGAGCCCTTGGGATATGGTGTATTTGAACTTATTCAAACTTACCCAACAAGGTTTTTACACCACTTAAGTGAGTCCTTAAGCTAGGATTCTTGCATGTCCATGCTCCATTTACTTGCCTTACCAGAAGTAGAGCATCCCCAAATACATTAAGGTGTTGTACACCTTGCGAGACACACCATTGTAGACCCTTGGTTAGTGCTTCATACTTAGCTTCATTGTTAGAATGTGAATCTAACAATTGGCCCAGCGAAAATACCTTTGTCCCTTTGTCATCAAAGACCACTATGCCTGCAGCTGCTTTGTCGAACGCTCGCTTGTAGGCTCCATCAAAGTAGAGAGAGTATGCTCCTTCTACCATCGGTGGTACTGGAGGTAATCGGACTTCTCCTTCCTTAGATTGCTTCTCCTTCCCTTCAAAGACTTGGTAGGTCATGAGTCCCCCCAAACTTGCCCTTGTCGTGCTTTCTACCTGTACTGTGTAGTCAAACTCTTGCAGACGAACTAGTCATTTAGTAATCCTAGCAGACACATCCATGTGTGTACAACATAGGGAAATATTTCATCCGTGGTTAGAATCACAAATTGCTTAGGGAGCAAATATGACCTAAACTTTGTAGTTGCAAATCTAAGAGCTAGGATTAAGTGTTCCACATGGGTGAAACCTTTCTCTCCTGCTATCATCATTCGACTAGAGAAGTAGATTGGCCTCATGAAAGATGTTGTCGTATCCTTTTGGATAGCACAGCCCCCATTGAGTCATCACCAACACTTGAGGTGACATAGAATTTTTCATCCCACTTAGGTGGTGAGATAGTTGGCAGGGTGGCTAAGACCTCCTTTATCTTGTTGTAGTGATGTTCGCTTTCCTCGTCCCAAGTGAAAGTTGATCTTTGAGTGAGCTGTTGCAGTGGTAGAACAAGTTGTGATAGTAGATGTATGAATCTACTTAAGTACCTCACCTTCTATAAAAAAGAGACCAGTTGACGTGCGGTCGTTGGTGAAGGTAGGGCTATGAGTGCGGACACCTTACTTGGGTCGGCGTTGATACCTTTTGCTGAAATTTCATGACCTAGTAGAATGAATTTACTCTCCCCAATGTGGCATTTATCCACATTTAATTGCCCACCTAGGCTCTGCAACCTAGCCAAACCTTCAGTTACCTTTTCTAAATGTGAAATACGGGAGCTATATATACAAAAATCATCAATGAACACTCTTATGGATGTTCCAAAGAACGGTTGAAAAACATATGTGACATATCTTTGGAATGTGGCAGGTGCATTTGTGAGACCAAATGGCATAACCCTGTATGCAAAACAACCCCATGGCGTGATAAAAGTGGTTTTTAGCTGATCTTCCAAGGCTATGCGTATTTGAAAGTATCCAGAATAACCATCACAGACGGTATAGCATTCAAAACCCACTACTTCATTCAAAATTTCATCCAAGAAAGGGAGAGGAAAGTGGTCTCTCTTTGTAGCTGCATTTAGTGGTTTGTAGTCAACACAGACCCTCCACTTACCATTCTTTTTAGGCATCACCACTACGGGTGACACCCATTCTGAGTTTTCTACAGGATAGATGAATCCCGCCTCCAGCAGTTTCCTTACCTCGGCCAAGAGTGCCTTTTCTTGTATGACCCCCAGTCGTCGTAGCTTTTGCACAACTGGTTTTACCCCTTCCTTCAACTTAATATGATGTTCCACCACTGTAATGCCTGTGATTCTTTTATAGATATCAATGAACAGGTTAGAAAATCCCATCAACATTTGCAAAAAACTATCTTTCTCCTCAAGTGTTAATTCCGTAGACAACATACCCTTCAACCTACTTCCTCCAGGCCAGGTGATTTGCTCTCCTCTTCATTGGGTTGCCCTTTTGGTGATGGATCACCAGTTGTGCTTACCCTTTGTGGATCCTTCATAATGATACCCATCACATCAATGGAACTGTCACTTTCGTTGGTGGATGTGTTCTCCTCCTCAGAACTGGAAGATTCGCTAGTGGTTTCATCTGCCAATGTTTCCAGATTCATTTGCTTCTGCTTGCCAATCCTCATGTCGTAGTAGATTGTCTCCCCTTTCTTACCGGTCATGCGTAGAACGCCAGTACCCCAGTCCTGTTTTGTCTTCATGGCCATCAACCATGGCGTTCCCAAAATTAGTGGATAGCCCTCCCCCTTAGTAGGCATTACAAAAAAATCTACCTCTACCTCAGTGTTGAAAGCTTGTATTTTCACGGCACTTACCACACCCACACACTTTACTTTTGCGTTGTTTGCCATCTTTGCCTTGCATGGAGAAGGCCTGTCAACCTCGAGCCCTAATCGAAGCATCATAGCTTCTCTCATTACACAGATCTGTGCACCTCCATCAATGTAGGTGTTTCCAACCCTCTTTCCTTTTATGTTTACGTCGACAATTGGAAGGATGTCATCCATGTTGCATCCCGAAATTGCTCTGGCTACCTTTGTTTTGGAGCGTCTTGTACTTACCATTTTGTACCATTGTCGCCTTACTTTAGGTGCAAGATGTAGCAGCTGTGGCCATGTAATCTTCGGTCCTTGCTCTGCCACATCCAATGTTAGATCATAGGGCTTAGAACTTTCCCCTAGCTGAAAGTCGGTGATGCCCAATTTCCGTCGTGGCCTGGATGGCCTCTTGCTAGTTTCTCCTCTCATTCTTCTCTCATCATCTGATTGTGTAGCTTTCTCCCTCCTAGCTCTTTTCACAGTCATGGCTTCAAGTGGTTCTAAAAAGGTTACCTTCTCCTTACCCTTGTCCCTCTCCTTTGCTCTGGGTGGATCCACTACTACGGCTTTTCCTTTCTCTTCTAGCCTTATGATGTTTACAAAAGGCGATCAGGTGGTGGGGCTGGTGGAAGAGGTGGAATGGATGCTTGTAGTGGTGTCTGGGGTGGTCGCAAAATTTGTGTTGGTGGGGCTGGTGCTCGGGGTGGGGGTGTTCTTTCTCTAGGGGGTGACAATTGGTTCCTCCTACCTCCTCTATTATAGTTTTGTCGTGGTTTGGGATAGTAGTACATACCGTGACCGTCTTCTCCGTAGTTGTAGCAATGATACTCCCTATTTTGTCGTCGTGCTCTTCCAGGGTCTTGATCTCTTTCTTGACTCCTCCCTTGCTGTATTAAGTGGACAGACAAATTCTGCAGTTGGTCAGTAATATGGGCCAACATATCTTGTTGGTCATCTCTTACCCCAACAGCTGGTGGTGGTGGTGGAATGGTGGTTGTCGTAGTTGCTGGTCGACGCGATGTTCCTGCTTCTGTTGACTCGGTTTCTTTGGCTTTCATTCGCAGCTTCTTGTCCTTAAGGCGAGCAATTTCAATGGCTAGCTCGTACGTAGCCAGGAATCTACCTTTCACCTTCTCCTTGAGAAGCGGCCATAAGCCATGCGTAAACCGATCTTTTTTTAGGAAATCGGGTGCAGCTTCCCCCCTTGCCAGTGACTCAACCCACCGTTCCCACAAATCCACAAATTTGGACTCATAGGTGGCATATTCTAAAAGACCCTCCTACTTCAAGTCTCTCAACTTGTCCCACAACTTTTCTGAAGTGGTACCTCCCCCAAAGCACCTCTTAAAAGCAGTTTTTAAGGGTTCCCAGTCATCCTTGGTTGCTTGTGGAAGTGCATTGTACCATGATCTAGCTTCTAGCTTCATGAGATGCTTAAAGATTCTAACCCGGGATTCATCCGTATCTTTGTTGCTCACTACACATGCTACTTCAAAGTCATCTAGGAAGTCTGTTACCAAATCCTCCCCCTTCTTTCCTTTAAATGTTGGAAATGCTACACTTGCCATGATTACTGAGAGAGAGCTAGAAAGACACACTGCTTAACTTGCAAAAGTTTTTTTCTTCTTTACAAGGAGGCGTGTATACCCTCTTATACTAGGACATAGATTAAAACTTCAAACGGTACATTGCCTTGTACCAAAGATAAGACAAATGGTTGATCTGATGCCAGAACCTCAAAAAAACACTCCCCACCCAGCATGGTGTCAATGGCGTGCTGGTAGAGAGCCTTCAAGTCTAGTATTACCTTGATTGAGCGTACACGTGTTGGTATGTGTGATCTGTCTTGAGGTAGGTTGTATTGATTCATGTGAAGCTTAGAGGTGCTTAGTCACTGTCCAAGCTTGTAGGAGAGGGTGGTGTTCTTTCGTGAAACAAACTCAGTAGATCCCTAGTTTCTCTAGTGAGAGTGTGAGCCAATGATTCCATTATCTGTGCTGCAGCATCAGGTGCGACTTGAAAACTGACTGTGATAATTACCTCGGTGACTTGAGTTACCTGATTCTCAAAGTAGAATAGTGTTGATTCTCTATTGTGCAGAGCTCCTTCCATTTTGTTGTTGTGGATTGGTTGTAGGTTGCGGACATGGTTTCGACCTTCTCCTTCTTCTTCTTGGCACTTGGCCTACGTATATCCATTGGGTTTGGCGTGTTGGTTGACTCTCCTACTGCAAATCGATTACCGTTACACCTGGCACTCGATCTTCGATGGAGATGCGGAGTTCGTCTAGTTGTGCTTGGAGCTCTTCTTCTTCTGTCGTCCAGTTAGCAAATCCTGCTAACCATTCATCCATTCACAATAGTTTAGGGGTTTCAGTCTTGTAAACTGAAGGGTTTCATGAAAAGATCCTCAGTGGGGGCACCAAATGACGGGAGCAAAGCGAACCCCGAACCCCCGACGGCCTCTAAAACACCGGGGACCGAATGGAGCGCCTCGAGCCTGTCATGGTAAAACAAACAGGGGGCACCACCTAGCTTGAGCGGCTAGGACGCAAACAACACACCACCATAACAAAGTTTTCATCCAAGAGAGATGGATGCTTGGGAGTAATGATGAAGAGGAAGGGGAATGAGATCAAGTGAGAGAGAGAGAGAGAGAGAGAGAGAGAGAGAGAGAGAGAGAGAGAGAGTATAGCGGCTTAGTATTTAGCCACCGTAGAAGGATGGTGAATCCGCACACCCTTCACACATACACAAGCTCACTCCAAACACAAGACTAGGCGGCGATTCTGCACACCTCACATGGGAAAAACATTGCAAGAAAACATACTCACAAAACCACAAGCTTTATTTAGAGAATAAAGTGATGAAATGGGGGGGCATAGGGTAGGGGAAAGAGAAGGGAGAGAGTGGTAGAGTACATGGCTGATAGGTGGGAGCTGATGGCGAAGACTCGCACGAGGGTTATGGCCATCATCCTTCATTTAGCTGCCCTTCATCTTCCATAGCCCAAGGGTGTAGAGGTCATGCTCAAGACGAGCATGGTGATTGTGGTGATGGTGATGGTGTGGGTGTGTGTGTGTGTGCATTAGGCACACACAGTGCATAGTGTACTCTTTGGTGATGTTGTGTGTGTGTGTGTGTGATGGTGACCCCTCTTTATATAGGGGAGGAGGGGGAAGAAATTCTAGAATTTAGAAATGAAGAAATCATTATCTACATAGGCCATGTGACTGTGGCCCCCACTTGTCTGGCTGTGTGTATATGTGCCAGAACAGCAGTCTCATGAGAGAGAGACTAAGAGAGAGAGATGGGTTGATGAAAAAAAGTGAGAGGTGACATGGAGAGTAAAGTAATTACAAGAGGGGAGAGAGGGGAGTGTGTTCAGAGGTGAATCTGTGTGCAGATGTGTGTGAACACAAGAAAAATCAGGTAACCACCGGGTGGGGATGGGTCTGTGGGCACCTTTTTCAGTGAAACTGAGTGTGTGTGAGTGTGGGGGAGGTTATTTAGCTACAATACAAGAGACATGGCGCCCTTTAGAGAGAGAGAGGGGGGTATTTGGGTCATGGGATATGATAGGAGAGAGAAAGGGGGGGTGGGGTATACTATTTTGGAAGATAGGATAAGTTGCATGTGAGTTAGGGTGCATTATTGGTGAGTAAGAATGCATTATTGGTTGAGAGGTGGGGTAGCTTGAGGGGAGAGAGAAAGGAGAAACGACAAGGGGAAGAGAGAGGGGGTTGACCTTTTGAGTGGAGGAGAGGAAAAGGGACACACGGTGGGGCAACAATGAAGAAAAAGGAGGCAAGGTGGGGATGGGCTGTCCCGCAGGCATGAGGTGGCCTATTTTACCTTTCTCATATATTTACATAATCATACTTTATTTTTTTTCTTACTTTTTCCAATGCCTTTTATCACTCCCTCCCTAAGAGGGGGTTTTCATGGGGTGGGGACGAGAGAAGAGGGGTATGGGAGCTTGGCTTGTGAAAAGATCCCATTAGTATGTAGACCTTAAGAGACCTTACCCCTTCATGATGCAAGTGAAAGCGAAGCGCTTGGGTTCTTCGTTGCAGATGAAACCCGACACAAGCAAGTGAAGTGTAGGAAGGCGTTGAGGGAGGGGTGGTCCAAAAGGGCATCGAAAATGGATCTCGCAGCATCCTCATTTATGCACACTCCAAGCACAGGCCATTGATTTGCAGAAAGGGGGCAAAAGCGATGATCCAGATGGTCCATCGAAAATGGAGCTCGCCATCTCCTAAAGTATGCGCAAGCGGATGAAGAGTCCCTGGAACTTTTATTGAGCGTAAATGGGATGAGCCAGCATGAATGAAGCTTGCGGCCTCCTCAAGTATGCACAGGGCTAAGTCACGGATTGGGATAGATCGCAAGGTCATCGCATCCTCAGTAAGAAATCGAGGGCATTGCCTCCTCAAGTACGCACAGGGCGAGCCTTCAAGCACAACATCCATGCGCATCATCATCCATGGCCTCTTCTTGCATCTCTGTCTACCCTTGTGTAGACGATGAGCCTAGTGAAATGCAGTCCGTTTTCTTCTCTGCCATGCGAAAATCAGCTGACGCTAAATTAGACGGCCGCGTTTCAAACTTCACGTCAACTGCAACATTTGGCGTCAAGTTCAAATTTTGAACTTGTCAAGTTTGCTTCACGCACATGTGAGTGTCCATACTCAAATTTGTGACGAGTCCTCTCGACTGTTGGAATTTGGAGGTCCAACAAAAACCGAACCCAAGTTTGAGCCTCTAATTTTGTGTAGTCCAGATATTGCTAGGGAAAACTTGTGCTCACGCTCAGCTTTGAGTCATGCACTTGTGTGCCCACATTTCTCACAATCAGGTAAGGGAGAATTTCTAGCTAAACCGTAAGTTTGAGCCACAATTATGTGTCCCTTAGGTGTTGCTATAAAGCATTTGTCACACACACTCAAGTTTAAGTCACACTTATGTAGAGCCCAAGTATACCTAGTTGGTTCTCATAGGAATTGTTGTGAAATATATTATAGCTGCCACCCAAGTTGAGCCATCTTAAATCCCTCGATTGTTATTCTGAATCAAGAGCATTCGACAATGTAGCTAAAATGCAATGCATCAGATTCCACAAGTGTGAGTGGTTTTTGGAATGTAGCAAGATGGCTTCTATCCGCAGGCTCCCTTGCATGTGAAGATCCTCTTTATCTTCAATTACTTATTGTGTGGTACTTATTTTCTTCTTGCAAAGCATTGGAATGGAACGGAGTCACTTGTTTCAGTTTCTAAGAAAGAGAGACCGTTTTTGTTGTTCTAGACAAGGCCTAGAGTTTCCAGTGGCCCATTTATAGAATCTGTGTTTATTTTTGTAAACTTTCTTTGAAATGTTGGTAGCTCAAGTGCAACAATAAGCTTAGAGGTTCTTGCCTCTTGCAACTCTCTCACGAAATGGACCCAAAAAGATTGCCCTACTTTTGTGGCACTTTTTCACAAAATGTTCGAGAGTTTGATAGTAGTGCAACCTATCACAGCGGCATCTTTGCTTTAGAACTTGAGACTAATGGCTAGAACACTCCGACCTAGCACACTGCAACCATCACTCAAGAACTTGGTCCAAAAAGAATTGTCCCAAAATTAGGAATTTTTCCCATAATTCCTAAATATGTGTTGTATGCACAATGCTTTGATCAAAGACATTCTAATGTGGATGATGCATGACTATCCTGGGCTAACAAAATGCTCAGGTGAGACTCAAACTCTTGTTACTGGGTTTATTGTCATGTGTATGAATGCAAGGCTTCAATGGGTTTATTGTCGTTTGTATGGGTGTAGGGCTACAGACAAGCGGTTACAACACATACATCACATGTGTCCCAAGACTTAATGCACATCGAGCATCCTCTCTCAAGAAGAAAATCTATGAAGGTCATCTTTAGCCCATCTTCTAGAGAATCACAAGTTACGAGAGGGTTTATTGGGAAGAGAACCCCCAAGGATTATGCTCGAGCATGGTTAGAGTAGAAGGAGATCTGTGAAGACAGTCTACCCCCTGGGATGAAGAGATTCTTTCTATGGTATGAGTTTCCATACTGGCAAAAGACTCAAGATCAATCACTTGAAGGATCCAATTCATATATTCAAGAATGTGGGTAATATGTTGTGGGACCATCTCATCGGCAAGAAAGATACATTGGGAGCTAGAATTGACCTTAGGGATATTGGTCGTATGGAGAAATACTCACCACAGACAGCAAACGACGGATCGATAAAGCTGCCTAAAGCACCATCGATCTTGATAGGACAACATGAATGCAAAGTGAAAGGGACAATTTGATCTGTGCGTAAATCCACAGGCGTAATGCACTCACACCGAATAGCATTCACAAAGGAAGGGAAGCTTACTGTTTTGAAGTCACACGAATGGCATAAAATGTGTCAGGTATGTTTGAAGTGAACTAGAGCATAGTAGGAAGTACATAGTATTACCTGTGTGTGGGATTTGATCCCAATGCTAAATCTATTTCGCAACTTATTTTTTTGGTGGCCATTGAGGGGTGTTTTTCCCCCAGTGTCAGCCAAACAATCTACAAATTTGTGAATTGGTGCAATGGATCTCCCAAAAGGAGGTCAATGCAATTTCCATACCATCTACCAAACAAAATGATGTGGAGGTCATTTGCATGTTTGAGACACACTTTCCTACTACCATGCTGACCATTCAAGTGCACCGCACAACCTTGTTCACGTAGTTGACGAGCTGGAAATAACATGCACATTGCATTCTAGGTGGATGTTCTTTTTAGAACGTTCCATGAAAATGCTCAAGGGAATGTGTACCAAAAGGCATGTCCATATGGTAGCATGGCATAGGGTTGGCTTGTTTCAGACTCCCTTATGTACAATGGAGAGTGGCTCTCTAGAGCTGATCGTGCAAGAGTTAGGCTTTGGTGCACCATTGATGATGAGCGTATTTGTAGGATTGTGATTTGAATTTTGGTGTGAAAAAGAGTCACGACGAAGGATCTAGAGGCTAAGATCAATCCATTTTTCATGCTTCACAACCGAGTGATGCAAAAGTGAATTTCATTGTATGAGAATGCAAAGCAACAGTGGCAAAGGACACAACTTGAGTGGAGATGGGGAAGACAACCACCGGTGTTGACCCATGGGTCAACTGTACAACATAACTCAATTTTCATACCAAAGTCTTATTTTTTGAGAGTAATGATATGAGGTCCCCACCCCGCCGTATCAACGAGGAATCTGATGGTGAACCTCGTGGCCACTAGATCTATAGCGGAAGCAAACAAAGTGGTTCAGGGTTCAGCTAGCGGACGATCTTTCATCACAGAGTGAGTCGAGTTCGAGCCTACTAGCAAAGAGATCTACCTCCACCTCGCAGGGGAAACGTACTTAAACTATCTAGCGATCCTAAGACCCACCTTCCAAGAGGAGAGAAATCCCGAGTGCCTTTTTTCCCATGTTTCAGAGGCACGTACACTTGAGACTTCTCCGCTCTAGGGGCAATGAGTATTACTAGTATCGATTTAACACTATGGGGAGAGAGATTTTCTGACCAATCGGGACCACCCTTCTCATAGGCATTGGCAACCTGAGCCAAGCCCCCACTTTACACCCCCACACTCACACTTCCTTGTGTGTCCTAATTTACTACCACAATGATTGTTCAACATAAACATTCCTTGATTAAATTCCGAATCACAATGTTCGTTAAGACAGCCCTTCAATCAGTATTGCAAAGCGGCACCAAGACAGTATTCTAGTAAAAATTCTACTCAAACTTATTCATTAAAATTCCAATGTTCTGGAGGTAGAACATCCCCCCTCCAGCGAGAGTTTACTCCTCCCGTTGTCACCTAGCTGCCCATACAACTAGGTATGTCCACCGCATAGAAAGCACGACATGGACACTCCCACCGCATAGAAAGCAAGACGTGGGTTCCCACCGCATAGAAAGCAAGTCCTGGGTATCCACCGCATAGAAAGCAAGTCGTGGATTCAAGAGCCCTTAACCAGGAAGATGTGGGTTCCCACCGCATAGAAAGCAAGTCGTGGATTCAAGAGCCCTTAAATAGGAACTCTGTCCCCTGTGATCAGTAGGGGGATCAAGACTAATTCAACATTGGAAATAGAATGAACATGTCGAGCTAAATTTTCCCTAGCAGACATTCTTTCCTATTGCAAACAGTGTATCCATCAATCATTTCTTTCCTACTTTAGATTTAATGCACAAGTGAATTCAAATGGCGAGGTTTCCGTCGGATTTCTCCAACATGTTTGGGGATATGTTCTTTCCTAGCTAAATGTGTGCAATGTTAATTAAACAACTGAATAAAATTATGACATACCTCTTCCATTTCTTCGTCAATGGCTTGTGAGATGGCCGGTGCTTGTTCGTCCATGGGAGCTTTTCCCTTTCCATTCACATTGCTCGTTCCCGCGTCGCGGTCGTGGGCACCACCGAAGCGAGTTCTCTTAACCGGGGCCATTTTATACTCACTACTTTAAATGATAAACTTGAAGAAAAGAGCTAAAGTCCCGGAGCATCATAACAAACCAAATGGCAGATTAGAATCATTGAAGAGTCCTCCTTATGCAAGAGGGATTAGATTTCTCCTTCGAGACCTAGCAATTTTATGGTTAATACCTTACTTGCCCTACGGGAACCGGCTCTAAATTTAATTACTTGGCTTAGATGATTAAGAATTTCAGAATTTTACTAATTAATCTACAAGAGAGATGAATTAAGCAGCTCAATCACTTTCCTAGTGTAATTTGAAGATGCAGAATTACCGCATGCATATGTGATAGAAAACTTTCTTCTTATTGGCCTAATGACGGATTAATTTTTCCTTAATCACATCTTAATGTGTGAGAAAATTGAATCTAATTTAATTACAACACTATCTAGTGGTAAAAGGATGAATTTCATCAAATCTACATTATTACTGACAATTTGTTAAGTATGCTGCCTAGAGAGAGAAATCTCTCCTAATCATGTATTAATCATTGATTAAGAATGATGAATGGTGGCATAAAGTAGCTAATTGAATGATGATTATGTAATAGAGTATAGCTATGTAACTTAGAGAGCAGCTATAGGGAATTATAGCTAAGATTAAGCATAGTAAGATGAGGAATTTGGAGAATAATGATGAGAATTAAGAAGAGCAGGAATTAAACCATGACTACCGTAATTAGGGGCTGAGAATCCTCTTGATTTTTTGATCCAATGAATCCTCAAGATGAGAATTCCGCCAGCGCCTCCCTCCTTGCTTCTCCTTCAAAAACTGTGTGTACCGGTAGCACCTCCCCAAGGTGTGTGTGTGTACTGAGTGTGTGTGTGAGCATGTGTGTGTGTGTGTGTGAGTGTGTGAGCACACCTTTAAATAGGCTCCTCAAGGCTGAAAATCGATCTGGGTTGCTATAAGCAACTGGGTGAGCACTCAGTTAATGCATTGGCAAGTCCAGTTGCCTACCCACCAAGTGTCCAGTTGGTCAGTTTAACTGGCTCTCACACCCACTCTCTAGCATGGAAAATTCCCTACAACTCCCACAAGGCAAGAGGACACCCCCTAGCTGCTAAAGCTAGCTCAGAGTGGCCTAGAACCTGCTCCCACAAAGCCTCGAGCCCCGGTGCCTCCCCGGGCAATTTTGGAAGAAAATGGTTTTAGGCTAAAACAGGTCATACGAGTCGGAATTTGATGCCGGAAATTGCTATACCAAGCTCTAACTAAGGCGTACTGGTCCGAGTACCTGCCATATTTAGTAGCCTCCGGGGTCTGAAAAATGCATTTTTTCAAATTCGGGATACAGGTGCAGTTTTTCGAGACGGTCAAAACTGGACAAGTCGGGTGACCAAAAACTTACTATTTTTGGAATTTTTACAAAAATTATTTTAATTCACATTTCGAAGCTTTAAAGCATTCTAAACATCATGGCACTCACAGAATTCGAAAAACTGCTAAAAATAGTAACTTTTTCCATTATGTTTATTTCATGGTACAAGGGTGCTCTTTTTGGTCGGGGTCAGAGACCTTACAACCTCCCCAACGTGAAAAATTTGAGATGTCCTCATCTCAAGAATGTGTTTGGGTAATATTTTATGAGCGTTGGTTCGTCCTCCCAAGTTGCATCTTCTTCACGATAATCCTTCCACTTTACTAGATGCTCCGTGATAGATATGTTGCGTAACTTCTTTTCCCTTGTTTCAAGTACATAGTCCGGTTGGAGCTCGAGAACTCCTTGTGCTGACATGACTATCTGATCTGAGTCCAAGAATTGATTAGGATTAGGAATATAGGGTTTGAGTAAGCTGACGTGGAATACATCATGAACCTTCAAGTTTGCAGGTAACTTTAGCTTGTAGGCCTGGTCACCTACAACCTTAACGATCTTAAATGGTCCACAATACCTTGGCTTAGCTTCTTATATCTGCCTAGTGATAAGTTGCTTTTCTTTGGTCGGACTCGTAGAAAAACCTTATCCCCTTCTTTGAAAGTTCTTTCCGAACGGTTCTTATCTGCATAGTGCTTCTGTCTATCCTGAGCTGCCTAAATGTCTTGGCGAATAGCTCTAGTCTGCGCTTCCATATCTTCTAGCATATTCCTAGAGGATTCTACCGTGATGGTTGGATCTGAGAAGTTCAGTGGTGCTAAACAGTCCTGTCCATAAAGAGCTTTGAAAGGTGACATTCCAATGCTTCTGTGTTCGGAAGAATTATAAGCATACTCCACCAAAGGTAGATATTGTAACCACTTCTTTGGTTCTTGCGAACAATAGGCTCTGAGAATGTCCTCGATGACTTGATTAACTCTCTCAGTTTTCCCATCTGTCTGCGGATGATACGCTGTGCTGAAGGCTAATTGTGACCCAATAGATTGGAAAAGATAAGTCCAAAATTTTGAGGTAAACTTGGCATCTCTATCACTGACGATATGCTTGGGTAGACCATGTAGCCTAAAAATCTCCTTGATGAATACCCGGGTAATATCTGAAGTAGTAAAGGTTGTCTTTACGGGTATTAGATGAGCCATTTTTGTGAGCATATCAACAACCACGAAAACAGAATCATAACCTCCTGTAGAAGGTAATCCTGTAACAAAATCCATACTGATTCATTCCCATTTCATCTGGGGTATGTCAAGAGGTTGAAGTTGCCCTGGTAACTTGATCCTTTCAGCTTTTATCCCCACTGACAAGAAAGACATTGTCTCACATAGCGAAGTATGTCTCCTTTCATTCCAGACCAAAAATAACTCCTCCTGACAGCATGAAGAGTTTTAGCATAGTCTGGATGTCCAAATGTAGGGCTATCGTGTGCTTCATACAAAATATCCTTCTTTAGAGCTGGGTCTCTGGGTACACAGAGTCTATGTCTGTAGTAAAGACATCCTCCCATAAGAGAGTAATCTTTAGCTTCGTGCATCTTATTCTACTGAACTAATGATACTATATGTTGGTACTCTGGATCTACCAAGGATGCTTCTATGATTATATCCCAGATAGGGTTATTTGGAATAGAGATAGCTCCGAGAAAAGATTTTCGGCTAAGAACATCTGCAACTGCATTTTCCTTCCCTGGTCTATACTTTATGTCAAGGTCATATTCCTGTAATAGCTCTATCCATCGCCGTTGTCGCATATTGAGAATGGGTTGCGTAAAAATCCATTTTAAGCTCTTGTGATCTGTCACTAGCTGAAACTTGCGCCCAAGACGATAATGTCTCCATAACTTCAGCGCATGTATAACCGCTAAAAGTTCCAGATCATGAGTAGGATAATTCTTCTCATGATCCCTCAGCTTTCGCGAACTATACGCCACCGGTCTTCCTTCTTGAGTAAGAACTCCGCCTAGAGCAAATTTGCTAACATCGGTTGCTACTTCAAATTCCTTACTGAAGTCTGGAAACTTTAAAATAGGAGCTGAGACCAATAATTCTTTTAGCTTAGCAAAGCTAGACTCGTGCTCGGTCTTCCATTCGATCCTCATTCCTTTCTTCAGGAGTTCCGTCAAAGGTGCAGCAATACGTGCATAATCCTTGACAAAAATCACGTACCATCCCGTTATCCCAAGAAATCCTCTTACTCCGCTGACGGTGGATGGTTGAGGCCAATCAACGATGTCCTTGACTTTGTCTGGGTCCACTGAAATCCCTTTAGCCGATATGACAAATCCAAGATAATTAACCTTAGGTGAGCAAAAAGTGCACTTGCTCTCTTTAGCGTAAAGTTGGTGTGCCCAAAGAAGATCAAGTACTTTGCGAACATGTTCTTCGTGATCTACCTCGTTCTTAGAATAGATCAGAATGTCATCAAAGAAAACCAAGGCAAAATCATCCAAGTAGGGTCTGAAAATATCCTGCATAAGTCGATTGAAGCTTGCAGGAGCATTTGTTAGACCAAAAGACATTACTATGAATTCGTAGTGTTCATACCTAGTGTTGAAAGCCGTCTATGGAATATCTGATTCCTTGATCCTGATTTGGTAATATCCTGACCTTAGATCAATCTTTGTAAACATTTTGGCGCCGTGGAGCCTGTCCAAGAGTTTGTCGATCCTTGGAATTGGATACTTGTTCTTGACAGTTACCTGGTTCAGTCTACGGTAATCTATGCATAGCCTTAAGGTTCCATCCTTCTTCTTCTGAAAAACAACTGGAGCACCCCAAGGAGAAGTAATCGGTCGAATGAATCCTTGCTCAATGAGTTGCCTAAGTTGTTCCTTGAGTTTGATGGCCTCTGGACGTGACATTTTATAAGGTCTTTTTGAGATGGGTTCACATCCAGGAATAGTCTCAATCTCATGGTCTACCTCCCTATGTGGCGGAAGATTCGTAAGGTCTTCAGGGAATACATCATTTTACTCCCTCAACTAGTTTGGTCGAAGTGAGGTATTTGATTGGTCCACCTTGTTGAGATTTACCGCATAAATTTGCTGCCCCTTTCTTAGTCCCTTCAAAAGTCAGTTGGCCTTAACTAGAGTAGCCCTAGGTCTCCCATTTTCCCCCTGGATTAAGGCTTCGTTACCCAAGTTATCTGTAAAGGTAAAGTTCCCTTGTGCACAATGGATGTGGGCCTTGTTTTGCTTTAACGAGTCCATCCCTAGTATCCCATCAAAGAATCCTAAGGGTAGGGTTCGAAATTGGGCAGAAGTTGGGTGTCCCCCTAAATCAAAGTCGATTTTTCCTGCAGAATGTTGAGATACTAATTCCTTGACGTTTGCTAACTCTACCACTAGCTTGCTTGTTGGATACTTATCTAGCTTTAGCTTCCTCATGCATCTGGGTGAAAGAAATGAAAGAGTACTACCACAATCTATAAGGAAGTTAACTTGTTCACCTCTGAGAGATCCTGGCATATGAATGACTGCGTATTGCTCGCAACCATTGGGGTTGTCAATTGGAGCATGCAGGGTTGCTCTCTCTACTGCTTCATCACCCACAGTTGGTTGTACCACTACGGCATTCACTCTGGCGGTAGCTCCACGCCCTCGCCCTCTGTTCATCCTTCCACGTCCTCCTCTTCCATTAGCTTGGCCACACCCATGGGCATTCAAGGGTATGGCATTGGCATTGGTTGCATGAGTGTTCCTGGGGCACTTGGATCTGTAATGTCCATGCTCGCCGCAACCATAGCATCGAGCATCTGGGAGCTCCATGGTTGTGGTGGTAGCCATAATAGGACGCTGGTCATATGCTTGGTTGGCTGGTCTGTTATTCCAAGCAGTCGACCTTGCCCTTTTTGCTCAATGATTCCTCATGTTCTGACTAACCTTTTGTACTTCAAGAGCTAGAGGTTTGGCCCTCAACAAGGCATCCTGTAGTGTCGTTGGCCTGAGAGCTTCCAACCGAGTATTCAAAGGGTCGATTAGCCCTTGGGAGAACCTCGCCACCTGTTGTTCCAAGGTCATCTTAGGAGCATATCTCCAAAGAGTGACAAACTTTGCATAATATTATTCAACAGATGAAGTCAACTTCCGAAGTGAAAAGAATTCATTCATCTTCAAGGTCTTATAGGCAGGTGGTAAATAACATCCCATTATTGCAACTTTGATGTATTCCCAGGATTGGGAAGATCCCTTAATATCCAGGTCCCTGCAATGTTGCTTCCACCATATCTTGGCATCGCCAGTCAAGCAGAACATCTCAAGCATGGTCTGATTTACGGGTTGGGTCCCCGCAGCTTCAAAGTAATCGTCCATGGCTTTCACCCTCACTTCCGCGTCTCTCTCCACATTTGCCTCCTTGTCCTTAAAGATCGGAGGTTGGGCTCGCTTAAGGAGGAGCTTCTTCTCTTGCGCTGCCGAGTATAGAGCAACAGGCGGTGCCTACATGGGTTACACGAGATTCTTGATACCATTACTTGGATTTCAAAATAGACACGAGACTTTAAATAAAATTCAACATCCCACTTTATCAAGAGATAAAGATTCAGAGACAAAAAGCACTTTATTGATGAAAATTTATTACAATCGAAACCCCTCAAGGTTTAGGATAACTGATGATCAACTTATTACATGGATTTTTGGGTTACGTATGAGATACGCCTAGGAGATTGTGTTCACATGATGCACTACTTTGTTCGTGAAGTAGTTCGTGTACTCATCCTTGAGTGGATAATAAACTAAGATATCAAGCCGGGATTCTTCTTTTGGTACTCCAAAAGTTCTGACTCTGTTCGCGGGGATCACATCGGTGACCTTTTCCAAGAGCCAGTCGTTGATGGTTTGATTGGAGTCACCTGAGACATTCAGGTCCAATCAGGTAGGTAGCAAGTAGAATATCTCCACCACCCTCAACTCTTCTCCCCAACGTATCTTCTTCAAATCGGTAGCCAGGCATCCTAGCTTCCGAGCGTTAATGTAGTAAACCCCTCCTGCAAGTGTCCAATCAAATCCCCATCCTCTATCGATGCGAGTGGAGTGTGGCGTATGAGCCTTCATTAGTATCTCCATGAAATCTCGCCTGAATTGGTAAACTGGGGATCATCGAGCTTGTTCGTAAATAAGCTCAAACACTTGGAACTTCCAATATTCTAGCACGGGGTCTTCCTGCAACACCAATGCAAGGAATTCGAATCAGCTACCTATATACTTTCAGTTCCTTTTAAATATTTAAATAATGCGACTTTATTTCTCAGCCTAACCTAGGCTCTGATACCAGGTGTGAGGTCCCCACCCCACCGTATCAATGGTGGATCTGATGGTGAACCTGGTGGCCACTAGGTCTATAGCGGAAGCAAACAAAGTGGTTCAGGGTTCAGCTAGTGTTCGAGCCTACTAGCAAAGAGATCTACCTCCACCTCGCAGGGGAAACGTACTTAAACTATCTAGCGATCCTAAGACCCACCTTCCAAGAGGAGAGAAATCCCGAGTGCCTTTTTCCCCATGTTTCAGAGGCACGTACACTTGAGACTTCGCCGCTCTAGGGGCAATGAGTATTACTAGTATCGATTTAACACTATGGGGACGGAGAGTTCCCGACCAATCAAGACCACCCTTCTCATAGGCATTGGCAACCTGAGCCAAGCCCCCACTTCCCACCCCCACACTCACACTTCCTTGTGTGTCCTAATTTACTACCACAATGATTGTTCAACATAAACATTCCTTGATTAAATTCCGAATCACAATCAATCAGTATTGCAAAGCAGCACCAAGACAGTATTCTAGTAGAAATTCTACTCAAACTTATTCATTAAAATTCCAATGTTCTGGAGGTAGGACATCCCCCCTCCAGCGAGAGTTTACTCCTCCCGTTGTTTCCTAGCTGCCCATACAACTAGGTATGTCCACCGCATAGAAAGCAAGACGTGGGTTCCCACCACATAGAAAGCAAGTCGTGGGTATCCACCGCATAGAAAGCAAGTCGTGGATTCAAGAGCCCTTAACTAGGAACTCTGGCCCCTGTGATCAGTAGGGGGATCAAGACTAATTCAACATTGGAAATAGAATAAACATGTCGAGCTAAATTTTCCCTAGCAGACATTCTTTCCTATTGCAAATAGTATATCCATCAATCATTTCTTTCCTACTTTAGATTTAATGTACAAGTGAATTCAAATGCCGAGGTTTTCATCGGATTTCTCCAACATGTTTGGGATATGTTCTTTCCTAGCTAAACATATGCAATGTTAATTAAACAATTGAATAAAATTGTGACCTACCTCTTCCATTTCTTCGTCAATGGCTCGTGAGATGGCCGGTGCTTGTTCTTCTATGGGAGCTTTTCCCTTTCCATTCACATTGCTCGTTCCCGCCTCGCGGTCATGGGCACCACCGAAGTGAGTTCTCTTAACCGGGGCCATTTTATACTCACTACTTTAAATGATAAACTTGAAGAAAAGAGCTAAAGTCCGGGAGCATCATAACAAACCAAATGGCAGATTAGAATCATTAAAGAGTCCTCCTTATGCAAGAGGGATTAGATTTCTCCTTCGAGACCTAGAAATTTTATGGTTAATACTTTACTTGCCCTACGGGAACCGGCTCTAAAGTTAATTACTTGGCTTAGATGATTAAGAATTTCAGAATTTTACTAATTAATCTACAAGAGATGTGAATTAAGCAGCTCAATCACTTTCCTAGTGTAATTTGAAGATGCAGAATTACCGCATGCATATGTGATAGAAAACTTTCTTCTTATTGGCCTAATGACGGATTAATTTTTCCTTAATCACATCTTAATGTGTGAGAAAATTGAATCTAATTTAATTACAACACTATCGAGTGGTAAAAAGATGAATTTCATCAAATCTACATTATTACTGGTTGACAATTTGTTACTATGCTGCCTAGAGAGAGAAATCTCTCTTAATCATGTATTAATCATTGATTAAGAATGATGAATGGCTGCATAAATTAGCTAATTGAATGATGATTATGTAATAGAGTATAGCTATGTAACTTAGAGAGCAGCTATAGGGAATTATAGCTAAGATTAAGCATAATAAGACGAGGAATTTGGAGAATAATGATGAGAATTATGAAGAGCAGGAATTAAACCATGATTATCGTGATTAGGGGCTGAGAATCCTCTTGATTTTCTTATCCAATGAATCCTCAAGATGAGAATTTCGACAGCACCTCCCTCCTTGCTTTTCCTTCAAAAACTGTGTGTGTACCGGCAGCACCTCCCCAAGGTGTGTGTGTGTGTGTGTGTGTGTGAGCACACCTTTAAATAGGATCCTCAAGGCTGAAAATCGATCTAGGTCGCTATAAGCAATTGGGTGAGCACTCAGTTAATGCATTGGTAAGTCTAGTTGCCTACCCACCAAGTGTCCAGTTGGTCAGTTTAACTGGCTCTCACACCCACTCTCTAGCATGGAAACTTCCCTACAACTCCCACAAGGCAAGAGGGCGCCCCCTAGCTGCTAAAGCTGGCTCAGAGTGGCCTAGAACCTGCTCCCACACAGCCTCGAGCCCCGGTGCCTCCCCGGGCAATTTTGGGAAAATTTGGTTTTAGGCTAAAACGGGTCATACGAGTCGGAATTTGATGCCGGAAATTGCTATACCAAGCTCTAACTAAGGCGTACTGGTCCGAGTACCTACCATATTTAGCAGCCCTCGGGGTCTGAAAAATGCATTTTTTTCAAATTCGGGGTACGAGTGCAGTTTTCGAGACGGTCAAAACTGGACGGGTCGAGTGACCAAAAACTTACTATTTTTGGAATTTTTTTATAAAAATTATTTTAATTCACATTTCGAAGCTTTAAAGCATTCTAAACATCATGGCACTGACAGAATTCGGAAAACTGCTAAAAATAGTAACTTTTTCCATTATGCTTATTTCATGGTATAAAGGTGCTCTTTTTGGTCGGGGTCAGAGACCTTACAAATGAAATGATGCAGATTATGGTTAAAAAAATCATTTGTAAGGAGTATCTATTCTAGTTGCAAAAGGCGGGGTGTGATGGCGCCTCCAAATTGTACTTATAAAGCCATTTGACCCATTGAGCTCTATTTTTTGTTTAATCTATAGTAGCCTTAGTATATAAGGTACCTAGGTCCTTTTGTCAAGAGAACTCTAATCTTAATCAATGTTTTGTGCTACCATCAATTGTGTGTGTGTGTGTGTGTGTGTGTGTGAGAGAGAGAGAGAGAGAGAGAGAGAGAGAGAGAGAGAGAGAGAGAGTTTTATTGTGACGCTACTCCCTGTTCGCTCATTGCATTGGAGATTTGACTGCACTACATTAGGAAGAGGATGAGGTGTAGAGGGCCTCTTTATTTGCCATGAGCTTATGGAGGTGATTAACATTTTGACAAATAGGTGACGCCATGTGTGCAAGAATGGTGGGTGTATAAGGGATGTGTAAGAGTGGTCAAAGGATGCACTTTTTCCCCAAAAAAGGAGGTGGACGATTTTATGATTTTCGGCCTTCCATAACTCCCACATATGATCTTTGATTTGAGTGGAGACCATAGATCTGCAATCTACACATCGAGCTCTTTCCATAGATATGCTACATGATATGGTTTTACCTGCTAGATTTTAAATTCAATTTTCGGGGGAAACTTTGAATTCAGATAAACTAGCCGTTTTGTCTGTTTGAATTCAAAAGTTGTCCTTTGATAACTTTCTTAATACTAAAGGTTTGACTTCCTTAAACTGCGAAATAAGGAGGCCCTCCTAGACCCCATTCTCTTCCTAATGTTGCGATAGGCTCAGAGAGAGTTATGCAACAACACCAAACATTCCACTTGAAACGAAGCACACACACTAACAT
Source organism: Adiantum capillus-veneris (assembly GCF_014529385.1). Taxonomy (NCBI): domain Eukaryota; kingdom Viridiplantae; phylum Streptophyta; class Polypodiopsida; order Polypodiales; family Pteridaceae; genus Adiantum; species Adiantum capillus-veneris. Next base: position 76,569,994 of record NC_140943.1, on the reverse strand, counting down.
ATCTATGAGCCAAGGTACACATCCTGTGGCAAGGTACACATCCTTACCAAACCCAAAGGTGTCCTCATGGTTGTCAAGTCTCTGCTTTCGATTGCAAGCTGAAATTGATCATACCCTGAGTAGAGATCCCCCATTGAGTAGATTGCCCTCCCTGCAAACGCCTCTGCAAATTCATCCACAATTGGACCTGTACCTACATTTCTAATTGTCACCTTGTTCACTGGTTGCATATCTTGGATGAAGCGTAGAGAACCATTCTTCTTTGGAACTGTGAACCACCTGTTTGAGTATGGAGCACAAGAAGGATCCAAGATTCCCATTTTGATTTTCTCATTCAGTAGCTCTACTAACTTTGGCAAATGAGCCTTTGGAACCGGAATAGGCCATAGATTCCAAGGCACATGAGGTATTGTGAAAATTACCATAGGAGCTACAATATAAGGATCAACACATCCTATCTCACGTGGCTCAAATGCAAAAGCCTTACCATGCTTTGAAAGCATTTCTTTGAAGCACTTTGTCTCCTCTTGTGTTAGAAACTCCTCGCAACCAATCTGCAACTCTTGAAAGGACTCCTTTGTGAAGGTATGCCCGATCTTTTTAGGATTCCGCAAACTTGGTTGTAAAGAAGCCTGTTCAATCTTTTCCTTGTTGTTGGGTGGTAAGGGTGAAGCTACTGGTTTCACCTTCTTTGCTACACTCTTGTATTTAGTTTCAACATGGACTTCTGGGCCAACTGTTTGGCTTTCTTTAAAGGCTTCTATTACTTGATACATTTCCATAGAGCAAACTTCCACAACTTCATTTTCAAGATGCAAACTAGACCTCATTATAGCATCAAGCTCACCCATAGTATCTACAAAAGAAACTTGTTCACACAAACCCAAAACATTTTCAGTAGGCTTTAGCAACCCACTCTTTTTCATGCCTATTTGTACATTACGCACATATTGCCTCTCATATCTCTTCAAATCTTCAAGTTTTGTAAAACATACTGATCCATTCCTTGTTACCAAGGAGCTCATCGAGAAAGTTTCACCTATTTTTGGATCAAGCGAGACCCTTTTTCTTTCTGTACCACTGCAATCCCGCTTTACAATGGTACTTGGCCAAAACCCATCATTTCTCTATGATCATGAAACTCTTTGCTTACCTTTGGTAGAGGATGTTCTCTGAGGTTGTCACGATTTCTTTCATGGTTTACACAGACTGTGAGAAATTGGACAACTCGTTTACCATCTTTGCTACGTATTCTAGCATATGCTGAACCATCGTCCATTACCTTTGTTTCCATTCGAGCTCCCACAATGTAGGGTTGTCCAAGGATGAGATGATATGAAGATGTATCCTGTACAAAGAAGTTTTGGTCAATCTTTACATCACCTATTGTTACCTTCACACCTGGACATGCTGCATACAATTCACCGGATGAATTGTTTGCCACTTTTACCATCCAGCCATGATCTGTGTCCATCGGCCATTTGCACTTGTTGTAGAGACTCTTTGACATTATGTTTATTTCTGAACCATGGTCAATCAAGGCAACAAATGGCTCTTCAAGATCACCTACCTTGACCAAAGTTTCTGTAGTAGCCCTTGCCCAATGACTTCGTGAATAGTAACTCCTAGGAATATCTTCAACTTCTTCATCATCATTTGAGAAATACACTTGCTTCACTCTCCCACTAGATTGGTAGCATCCTACCACAGCTCCATCATTCTCCTTATTTTGCAGTTGCATCCCTTGTGTCTTTGAGGTTTCCCCTTCAACCTGTGGACGAGGAACTTCAGCAAGGGTTTGCCTCTTTCTCTTGATGATGTCAATGATCTCCTCATGGAATTCACGCTTTGCAATGCCAAGAACTTCTCCCAGAGTAAACTCAATCTTGCTATTCAAGATCCTTTCCTCCAAGACTTTCTTTAAATCTGTAGCAACCTCAATATCAGATTGTAGTTTATAAGTTGGGCCTTTTGTCTTACCTTTCGTTGGCTCTTTCTTCTTTCCTGTTGTAGACTCCTCCATGAGTACTTCAGGTGGAGATGCTCCTTGTGTTGAGGGTGTTTGAGAAGGCATTGAGTCGCTTCTTCCCCCACTTCTAGAAGCTCTTTTTGATGGTCCTTCATCAGCATTCTCACGTCTGCGCTTCTCTTCTACAATTGCCTCATTTTGTTGGCATTTTGTAATGTAGGCATGCACTGACAATGAGTCCACTGGATCATTCCATCCTGTTTCTAGACGTATGCAATCACCTGCTTCATGTAGAATCTCTTTTGTAAGCTTTCCCTTTTTAGCTAATTGCATGACATTTGGCCAAATTTGACCATGATGGTCACTCACTTCTTCATCACAAAAATGTTCAATTTTTACTCCATAAGTAGCTGCCTCAACTGAAGAGGTGGCATGCTTGGTTGCCATATCTTCAACTAAGGTTTGCATTCCCCCCTTCCCAAAGTTAGTTCTCAAGGGTAGACCTGTTTCTCTTAAGTGGATTTTACCATCCTTAAAAAAGACAACATCTTTTGACAAAGCATCACTAAAATCATCACAATCCCTTCTTACATGGTTTGTACTATCACACCAAATACATCTATTAACAAACCCTTCTTTGGGCTGTTGTCTTTGCCTAGGAAGTGGCCCTGATGGTTGGCCTTTTTCTTCAAGCGTTGCAAACTTCACCTTCAAGTCACGCATTCCCTTCACAAGCTCATCTAGCATGGACTCATCAAACTTAGGAGCGATAAAAGTAGGCTTTACCATTTTGTCAGAAGTTGAGGTGGAAGGACTTGTAGTGTTTACTACCATCTTGTCCCTTCTTCTTTGTCGTTTGGGAAGCAGTGAGACAGCACCTTCAACCTCATTCCAGTCGGTCTTTAGTCCTTGCTCAGCATCTTTATCTTCAAGAAGAAGCTCCAAATTTTCTTGAAACTCTTTACCTGCAGCTTGTAAGAAAAGATCTGTCTTCTCTACATCTAGTGTGGCCCTTTCTGTCCTAGTGAGTTGTGCATAGCGCCGCTCAAATTCCCTAAGTAGCTCTGTTATTGATAGTCCTTGCTTTGGCTTGACTACCCATTCTAAGAATGTCCTTTTGGTCACTCTCTCCGAGTCCTCCATGAAATATTCCTCCTTTAAAGCTACTTTGAGTTCTTCCCAATTTCTCCCATGCCCATCTTTAATTGCCCTAACATGCTCCCTAATTTCTGGAGCAACAACTAGCTCAAAGATTTGAATCATCTCACCTTCTGACACGCGATGCAGCTCCATCTCCTTCACATACTCGCATAAGTACTTGGTTACATCTTTGCCATTGAACTGATCCATTCTGTTGATGACCGCTTGTATGGCCTTTGTTGCTTAAATCTCCCTCCTTTCAGTAGCATGTTGTTGTTGCATGAACATTGCAAATGCTTGAAACATTTGCATTGTTGCTGGGTCAAAATGCATACCCTGTTGCTCAACATGATCACCCATGGTTACCCACAAACTCTCACCCTAGCAGATTCGCGTCGGGTTCACCAAAAATATGTCGAGAAATTTGCGGTCTTGCCAGGAAAGCACCGGGCTTATGGCTGTGAGAGTTTGTGAGAGGACTCGACAAAAACTATATGAAGGAGTTAAACCATAGATGCCATGAAGACTAGGGTTTGGAAAGAAGTACAATCAAAGAAGCCCACCCATTCTCTCTTGCACTCACACGCACAAGGAAAGAACACAAAAGAAAATGTCAAAATAACACAAAGATGAAAACATCAAGGCTATGGTCATATCGTATCATGGGTTAACAGATGAGTTAATGGCATTCAATCTTGGCTGCCCAAATAGGCTACGAATTGTTCTTTGGAATTGTAGTTTTGTGCTTACCATAATATATATATTTTGTCTAGTGATTGGGATTAATTGTGTGTACGAATCCTCTTGGTTCATAGCAAGATAACTACGCTTACGTCAAAAGAAAAGTTATAGTCTATGAGAGGTAGTATGATGGGATCCGGTGATAGAAGTATTTCATTGAGCCTTTCTGGGCCAAAGAGAAACACTATACGTTGTTGAAAGTGTATTTTACGGCTAATCCATACGTTAATTCTAATAGATCGTACAGAGTGAAAGAGATAGAAATTATCATCATGTGGGTTATTCATTTAGGATAGTATGTGAGAAATGTAGATATGAGAGAAGTGAAGAGATGAGAAGTTTCCCTCCCAAGCCCTATTCTTGCCCGTAAGCAATAAGGATACTGCAGGGAGAGATGTACTTGTAGCAAAGAGAACCTAGAGAGGATGAATTACTAAGAATGAGAGAGATAGGTTTGGTTAAGGAGATGAGATTAGATACATATATATATGTTGGATTAGAGATGAAAATGAAAACAACAAGAAATCAAAAAAACATCAATGTAGAACACATCTTACTTGAAACCCTTCGGCACCATTATTGATGGGAGAGAGAAGAAGAGGAGAGAATTCAACGTTGATTGATACGCCAAGTACAACACCTTCTTTGATTAGAGTTGATCCTCCAAGGATGGCGTACAAGAATGGCTAGTTTTCCTCTAGGAGAAAGTGTAGGCTTGGGCTTATGTTAATGGGGCTAAGTATAATTAGGCATTACTACTCACTCCCTCAAGAATTCCTCTCATCAATGGCTTCAATGCTTGAGTTCCTTCCAAGGAAGAAGAGGTCCCCTTTTATAGGTGAAGGGAACCCACAAGGGTTTACACAAGAAGAGAGGAGCCAGTGTGAACAGGAATTGGAAAAGTTGGAAATGAGCTGACCCTGCATGATGTGGGCAGACTGGGGTCCAGTATTTTGATCATATCTCCTCAACCGTGGCTCCAAATAAAAAAGTAAAAATATGGACAGAAACGTCAGCTCATTAGCTACTATTTTCATTTTAAAATCATTCTCCAATTCGGATTGGAACCTTGTGTAAAAAATTCATCAAAATAGGGTCCATTTATGGCAGCAAAAGTCTTCATGTGGTCTCCTTAGCCTAGACTTTCATTTAATTCCAAAGGACACCTCATGCCATATGAAAGCATGACATTGCTCCTTGAAAAATATTTGTAATCATGCTTACAATAATGCATTAAAATAAGTGTATCTTTGAAATCATGCCACCTAGTGTCCCAGATTTGATTCTCTCCTAGTAGCTATTTAAAAAGAAATATAAGAAAAGTATAAAAAATACGTAGAATATATATATATTGGAGTTTACCCTAGATATAGGATCTAGCTAGGGTGTGAGATGATAATGAAATAGTTGAAATAAAGAATCAATGCTTTTTGCCCCAAGTTAAAGAGGCGGAGCTATTGATGCTTTTCCCATAGTATTTTCTGATGGTAAAGTAAGGATATGTTACCCTTGAGAAAAATACTACTCATAAATGAAAAACCCCATATGATGTGTAGGAGTAGTTTTAGCCTAGGACATGCTGATTGTCATCTAGAGCTAATCATCACAAAAATATTTTCTTGTATGATTGTTTGCATTCAAGATCTTTGAAATTTTGATTATTTGGGTAAAACTGCAGTGAACAAGTTTCACTAGATCCATTTGACCAAGGAATGGGATATGGGCAAGTGTCCGGGGACCAAAAAAATGGCCAGGCGCTTGTCCAGGCAGTGGGAATTCATAATGGACGCCCTTGCCTCCCCCAAAGTCCATGAGCCCTCATGGGCTAGGCAAGTGAGCTCCATTTGCTCCTTGATACAACCTTAGGGGGTACCTACTCCCCCCCTTAAACCCTCCAATTTCCACTTTGTGCCCCCCATGTGGGATTACTCCATTGCCACTTGGCACCATCCCCAGGCTTCCCAACTTCCCCAAAAATTTCAAGCTTCTCCCAAAGCATGAGAGGACTTCTCAGACAATTTTCCCCGACCATACCTTGCTGCTCCGGTCACAAATGACGCACCGTAACACACGGCTCAATGCCCATCACCTCGACTATCTCTAGAAATATAAAACTTTAGCATTTCTAATTTTAGACCCCCAAGTTTTCCTAGTTGCCCTTCTCACGTGAACCTGCAAAAATCGTCTTCTAAGTTGAGAGCGCCCGCTTCGGATGCTCATAACTCATGATGTACAAGTCCGATTCACAAGCTATAAAGCACGGCTGAAAATACTTATTAAAACCCGTATTTTGGAGTCTCAAACAACCCAAAACATCAGCATTCAAGCTTGTAAAAATCATACCTTTGTACATGAAATTTTACAGAGACACTTCCAAAACTCGTAGGGCTATGTACACATATATACACGAAGCTAGTGGGCAAGATTTTTAGCATGAATCAGTGGCTTCATGCTTATCCAAAAAATGCCTGACATAGCTTGCCAACCCCCCCTAGCCTGCTTAGTCATTCATGACAAGTAGAGGTTCCTAGGGTGAACAACTACTTCATTTCATCCCCAGAAACCTCATCCACATTTTCAAATGTCTCCACATTGTTTCCTTCTATTGATAGCATTTCATCGGTCACAATTGTCATCAAACATGCCAGATACTTATTTAATCTATAACCATTGACACAATATTTATGATGTGCACCATTTAAGTCTGCCAACTGATATGTGCCATTTTCAAATTTATTCACAACAGTAAAAGGACCCTCCCATTTGATTTGAAACTTCTTTTGAAAGGTATTGTCCAGCTTACTATTGTATCTGAGCACCAAATCACCCTTTTCAATTTTTTTATCCTCCACGCACTCATTGGCTTTTAGCTGAGTCTTCCTTGACACTTCCTCATAGTAACTCAAAGCTAAAACTCTATCCAATTGCAAGCATTGTAAATCCAATAACCTTTCTTCCATGCATTTCTTTGCTCTTCATCTTCCAATGACAACAACATGAGAGCAGGAATTTCCACTTCAACTGACAATAAAGCTTCCTTGCCATAAACCAAATGGTAAGGGGAAAATCTTGTGCTCATTTTGATAGCACTTCTGTAGGCCCACAATGCACAAGGAAACTCTGAATCCCAAGTTTTTCCATGTGTTTGAGTCATCTTTGTCAAGATCTTGACCAACTCTCCATTGAACCTCTCATTGAGACCATTACATTGTGGATAATAGGGAGAACTGTATCTATGCTGTATATTGAGCTTCTCGCTTAAGAAATCAAACATCTCTCCTCTAAATCCTGGTCCTCTATCGGAAAGTAGCTCTAGTGGCACACCAAATTTACAGCATATGTACTCATTAAAAAATCTTTCCATCTCTTTACTGGTAATCTGTTTGACAGCCTTGGCTTGTGCCCATCGTGACAAATAATCCACTATGGTCAAGATGTAAGCATTTATTTTTCTAGTCATAGGTAAGGGTCCAATGACATCGAGACTCCATTTCTCAAACACATCAAAAGCTAGAATTGTCTTCCGCAATTCAAGCTTCAAAATCCTCTTTCCCATCCTCTGACAAGGCAAACACAACTTGCACCAATGATTAACATCCCATTGAATACTCGGCCATATATAACCTTCTCACAAGACCTTATGCAACATGATCTTCATAGCAAAATGGCCTCCACAAGATCCCTCATGATTTTCTTCCAGGATTTTATAAATTTCCTCTTTCCAAGGCACACGACGCAAAACCAAATCACCTCCTTTCATGTAAAGCACATCATTAAGAATTTTTTATTTCATGGCTTTCCTTATGAACGCATACTTTTTAGAAGATGGTAAACCTTCAGGTAGAACACCTGTCAATAGAAAATCCACTTCCTTTGATAAGACTTCCCTCCCATGATATGAAGGGGCATCTGCCTTTACCACAAACGCAGAAGTGATCATCTCTTGGGCAGCATCATGAGCTTCTTCATTTAGAGACCTCTCAATATGCTGCAAACTCCATGCTTCAAGCTTTTTGAGCAACGTCTTCACTTTGAAGCATAAATTCTTCAGTTTAGGGTTCTTATTTGTGGGACGTGTGTCTAACTTCATTATCCTATCTTATTGCAGTTTTAGCTCAATCCATGGGATGAAGCTGACTCGACTAGTGCATAGAGTCTACAAGAGGTTGTCAATCTCTTAGAAAACAACAAACAACTCCCATCTTACTCAAGCTACAGTCAAGTGACTCAAATCACCAAAAGCCAATCGCTCATCGACAAACAAATCACATCCGTTACAGCATCAAATGACATCCAAATGTAAAGAAACTTCTAGGACATGTTTATAAGACCTAAGCACACATACCTATGGTCGCATATCCCACTTTAGTTCAAATGCCAAAATCGCAATTATTAACAGTAGTGGATTTTTGACCTAGTTGTTTTTGACTCAGAATGCACCTAAATGCTTAGCAATGATGCCCCAATACCCCACCTATGCTTGCTTAGTTTCTGATTTTGAAGTGTAAATTCCTAATTATGATGAAAATAGGCCGCGGGTCAGTGACGCCAAAAGCTACAAAATATTGTGATGTGTTTACTTCAATGCATAGAGCTCTTACATGCGGTTGCAATGCAACAAACGTGACTACAATGTGACAACCAGAGAGGGAGTAGGAAGCGTGAGAAGGAGAGAAGTGAGCGCCGTTAGCTCACGCTGTGTATTTCATTATCCAAAACTTACAAATAACTTACAAAAATTGGCTTTTATACCTTAGCCAAGGTTTTTGGTGGTCAAAACTAATAATCTGGGAGCTCTAACTAAAGATAGGTAATGATAGGTTGATACAATCTGGAAGCTTGTAGCCCCGGATCATCAATTACAAGGTTTATCCACAAAATAGGAGTTACAATATTCTTGATTTATAAAAAATGGTAAGTTTTTTTACAATGAGAGCTTTGAAAAATGGTATCTGTGTTAGCTTGTTGCTAACATTCCCCGCTCCTCGCCTGTGTCGTTCCTTGACATAGCTTCATGGGCTGAAGTAGTCTTCGGGTTGACGACTACTGGCGAGGTGGTCTTTAAACACATTTAGTGCCTCTTGGAATCTGATCTTCCTCTCTTTATCTGGCACCTGCAAGAACTGCATTGTGACTTTGTTTTTTAACTCCACTGCTGAGTAGCCTACAAATCGTGATGTAAGGTTGCTGATCACTGACCCAAATATCTTTGTTCACCAAGTGAAGAACCCTGTGTAGAATGCTTCCTCAAACGCCATCATATTATGTGACGGTAAGAACATGCATCTGGCATAGAATCCATAGAGGACTTTTTTGGAAGGTTGACCACTAAGGTTGTAGCATAATCCTTTATTACCCTCGAAGAATGATATCCACGGGGTGCCTGCTTGCTTTGGCTCATGGAAAACTTTGATGCAGGTGAGCAACATTCGGAAAATTTTATATAGCATTGCACATGATAAATCTGGTAGACTTTTGAAGAAGGACATGGCGCCCTTTAGGATTTTTACCATGTACTCTTATGTCGGTGGTCCCTTTTCTGGAGCAAGCAATCGGAGGTAGTTCAACCAAGTTGGATGCTTCTTTGTCAGTGCCTCATGTGCTTGCCAATTCCTTACTCTTGGTACAGGACAGAGAGTAGGATCCTTTTGTAGTGCTGCAGGTGCTCTTGTGAATAGAATCAAATACCTTGGATTGTTGTTCAACCAGCTCAGCCTCCACTTTGGGTGGTCTTGATCTGCGCCTTCTTCTTGCATGTCTTTGTACATCCTCTCTTTTACCTGGAGCAACTCCACCTTTATCAAAGGGTATGGTAGGGATTGCTGATGCCATTGCACATTGATTTGATTGGGAGTGTGTTGTGTAACATTGACAGAGTGAAGAACTCTGAGCTCCCAATCCATTGTTGCCTTCCAATGCTCATCTACCTCTTGTGTAATATTTTCTTTTAGTGCATCTTCCTCAGCCTTTGAGAGCTAGACCATTGGCATTGTATCCATTTCGGTTATGTGCACTTGAGATTCCTCCTCGCCACTTAGCTCTTTTGCTGGTTGTGCCTCCATCTTGGTGAATGAAACTGAGGGGATCTCTATCTATGGTTGCTCTGAAGTTCCTGCCTCTTCTTGTGTTTCTGGCCGTCAATCTCTTAGTAGCTAGTTGACTCTTTTAAGCTCCACTATTTCTTTCAGCAGCTTGTCTTCTCTTTGCACCCTCATTAAAGCACAGGTCTCTGCGCTGAGACTGCTCCAGTTTAAGCTCAAGCTTGAGGTCTTTATTCTTTTTCTCTAATGCTTTGTAGACCTCGTATGTTCCTTTGATTGAGGCCACTACGGGATTTTCTCTTATCTTCCGCAAGAAAATTGCCTGATCATTTATTCTTTGTTCTGAGTATTGTAGGGAGGCATTCGCTACATCTCATTGTACTTGCATTTTTTGAACTGATAGTGTTTTCGTTAGAAGTTTGTTTGTAGCTTCTGTCAGCTGTTCATCTTTTGCTTTGCAAGCATCTGATAACTTTCTGAGTAGGTCACCTAATTCCTCCATCTCCTTTTATGTTTATCTCTTGCTAGTAGCTGATGTTGTTTCGCTTCAGCTTTCAATTCCTGCACTTGCCATTGTAGATCGGTGATGACGTTTAATATGTCCTCTAGCTCCCCTTGGAGTGTGTCAATCACCATCTCTAATTCTTTGGCCCTTGTGCTATGATTAAGTGTGGTTGTTTGGAGTCTTTCCCTCATGTCCTGCATTTGCTTGGCATACTCGTTGACTTGCAGGATCACTTCATCGTTTGATTGCCAATCCTTGTTTCTGGCTAGCTGTCTAGATGTTTCTGTAGTCTCTTGTGTATCTTTTGGCTGCGTCATGGCAACTGGTTGTTGTTGTTCTTGAGGTTGTGGTTGAGCATCTCCCGCTTTGTCATCCTGAGGCTTCGTGGATGCCTCGGCCTTTTCTTGCTGTGTTGAGGTAGAAGATGTTTCCTCGGACTCATGTTCTCTTGTGTGCTCAAACTTTGTGGTGTCCTCTTGTGTAGCACTCGCGGACCTTTCTGGCTCTTTTTGTCGCTCTTGTGTAGATTTAGCTGCCTATTGTGCAGAGCCAGCTACTTCTCTTTGTTCAAGCTCTGTTTCCTTAGTGGGCTCAGGTTTTTTGTGGCTTTACGTGCTGGTGAAGGTGGTGGGCTCGGCATGGGGTGATCATGCTGTTCTAAAATAGGTGAAGAAGGTTGGGGAGACACATCACCTTGATCATTCTGTGCTTCTCCTTGTTCTGTTGGTTCCTTTGCTTTCTTTTGCTGGTTTGCCACCCCTTTAATTTTCAGTTCCGTTTCTTGAGCTTCTCTCAGCTTCAAAGATTTAGCTTCATGATACATCTTTTCCAGTAATTATGTGGGGTCTTCGGCTTGTTTTCTGGCATGGTGCTTTGTTCTTGCACCTTTAAGCTCAATGGGTACCCATTTTGTCGGGTCCTTGCCTTGTGCTTCGCAGCTGCATTTGTAAGAGTGCTTTTCTCTTTCAAATTGGGCTTGTTTTTGTACAGGTTCCTCCTGGTGTGATGCCACGGATTTTCTTTTCATCTCTTCCCTTCGTGCTCTTTTTTCCTCATTATATAAGCTTTCACTGCTATGCCATTCTGGCAAGCTCTCAGCAGAATCTTTGTCAGACTTGTATATTCTCTTGGTAGGTCTTGTAGCTCGAGGGGAATGTTGTGCTGACACTATCCAAGTGTTCTGATCTGGGGCAGGCAACAAGTTGTCGGCCATGCTGATGGAAATTCTCGTCAGAACCTTTGGTGCTCCCAGGTATGTAATTTGTCCCTCTTTCTTTGTTTCCTTCAATGTGGACAAAGCATATTGTGCATGGCCAATTCGTTGCCTGGTTGTTGATTTGAGATCTTGTGTAAAGGTTGTCGCAATTGCATGATTTGGTGTCATATACCTTGGCAGTCTCTTGGCGAGGAAGTGGAAGTTCTGGTGGTACAATCTTGCGGGATGAGGTCGGCAAATGTGGCAATGGCGGTTTCCTTGGTGAAAGTTCCTGTTGTCTTTCTATCATGTGCCCTCATGGTCATTCCCTCTATTGGCAGTTTGAGTGATTCTACCACTATCTCTTTGGTAATCACCACTTCAAATTTGTTCCCTTGCTGGTCAGAGGTTTGAGCGGTTCCATCTTCTTTTATTATGGACAAAAGCTCATAAACTTTTTGGAAGTCCACTTCACACGGCTCTTGTTCATAAAATTCTCTAAGACCAAGCCTTTGGTTGGATTCTTTGGTCTCGAGCTTTGCGGCAACATCATAAACTTATTTTGGTAGAAGTTGTAGCTCTACCTGATGTCCTTCCTTGCTCTTGAATCTGCCTGTGAACACTGTGGTGTTATGCTCGTCAAGCTGTTCCTTTGACAGGTAGGTCGCTTTGGCATTCTTGACTGAATCGGGGCCCAGTTGATATGGTGGTAGCTCTTGCAGCTTCTCCTTTTGCGAGAGCTTTTTCTTGGCTTTCTTTGCGGCTTGCATGGCTCTTGTCAAGTGAATAGAGTGTCAAAGTCAGTAAATTTGAGAGATTTTGCTCTGAAATATCCTCCAGTCTGAAATGCTGGCAAATTTGGTCCAGTTTGCTTCAAATCAATTTTTGGGCATGCATAGATGAATAAAAACATGTAAAGAACAAAATTATGAAGTTCAAACAGAAAATTGCAACACAATAAATAATCGTGATTATTTACAACAACTGAGTAATTTTTTTCAACTTTTTGCAAATTTGGCATTACAAGCTTGAAGTATATACCAAATAGATACTCTAAGTGAAATATGGGCTCATTTGGATGCACAAGGTGAAAATGGTGCCAGATTTAGGCTTTAGGTCTCTGAAACAGTAGATGTAAAGAGATTTTGATATTTTGAGCTCCAAATTTGTTCAAACGTGGCTAGTGAGCTTAGGGCATCATGTACTCTGGATCTATGATGGCAAAGTTGCAAATTTCCTTCATCTTGGCCAGAAAGTAAATAATTGAGATTATTAATCTTTTCATCAAAATGAACATTTTTTGGTACAACTTCGTTCTAGGCATGGTATAGACCATGTGTATGTGATATGAGGTGATTTGGATCAACAATTGTGGGTCATAACTCAGAATTTGGCTTGCAAGGACTTCTTTGCGTTTTTTGGCAATTTTACAAGTTATAGTTGATCATTTTGGCTCATATTTGAAAGTTGGCATGTAATAGGTGTGTACAAGTGATCGGTGAGGTGATGATGCAATTTTTAAGCCAAACCAGTGCAAAAGTAAATAATCGTGATTATTTACAGAGTAGTCAACATTTTCTCGCAAAACTTGTAAATTTTGACTTAAACACATTCTATACACCTAAAATGAGTCCTAAATTGAATTTGGTAAAGTTGGTCTTGCCGGCATCACTTTGTGCTTGTCGACCCTAAAATCACCGATTTCTGTGACTACATTGCCTGTTGAGTTGGTTAGTGACTTTTGAGGCTATGGACTTGTCCGCAACATAGTCATGAAGCAACTCATCCAATTTTGGCCCATTTGGAGTCAATTTGAGTTCGTTGTTTTTTGCTTTTCGAGGGCTTTGGCTTGATTGATTTTATGAAACCAATCATATGCATTGTGTATGGACCTCATAGGTAAGCTGTCTATGGAGTCAGAATCCAATTCTAGCATCTGCCAAAAACCAAGCTTTTCTACTTGGGACCCCCTCGACCCTTGCCGAATGGTCAACTGTTGATGTAGAAGTGTTCTATTATATTGGGGCATGCTACAGTTCAAATCTTATCCGATTTGGTTGAGCTGACAGGCCGCTATGGTCGATTTTTGGTTGTAGGTCTTCGTGCACTGCTCGGATTCTAGGGTTTTTTCTAGGGGTTTAGACTAACTTTCGGCCATACAAAATGAATCATTGATGAGTAAAAAACTTACCCCTCATGTCTCGTGTGAGACGGCGCTGAAAACAGACGACTGTGGGCTCCGAAAAGTGAGCGCGAAGAAGTTGAAAGGCTCTCTCTCCAAAGGCAACAAGTGGAAATGAGGTGATTTTAGCCTACCATGGGTATCTATACCTGGACTTCCCGAACCATTTTTTCCCAAATTCCCCAGCTAGTTCTACTAGTCCGTGAAATCTATATTAGACTCAAAAATTTCCCCGAGCGGATTCATGTAGCTCTTTTTGCAAGAATTCTGCAAAAGTAGGTCTGGCCGCCTAATTTAGGCTTCCCATTTTCATCTTCCGATTTCATTGAATTTTTTTGTGCCTGTCCGCCTTGTCTTTCTGATCACCGCCGTGTCTTCCGTTTTTCCATCTGAGCTCCGTTGCTATTTATTATTAATTTTTGACCTGTTTATTAGAAAAATCAAAGAAAATAATAAAATGGGCTAAAAAATAAAATTAAAAATCCAATAATTAATAAAATCCATGAAAATCACAACTTTATTGTTTTTTGTTGGATTTCTCCATTTTTAAGTCTCAAATATCAAGAAAAATGATGAAAAATAATTTAAAAAAGGACTATTTTTTTGATGATTTTTTGATAGTATATACACTATTTACACTCATCGGGGAGATGTTATCAATTAAATTCTCCTTGTTGATGATTTTTAAGGGCATTATTAGGTAAGTTTGCAAAAAATCACACGTTAACATCAAACGTTTTTCCTCCCTCTTCAAACATTGCCCTTAATTACTTAGTACTCTCCCACCCCTCCTAGATGGCGCACTCCGGGGTGATTGTGTGCATGGGTTGAACAATCGTGTCTATGCATAACCTTGGTTGGCTCTACCATGCTTTAAAGATCAATGCATCTCAAACCATTATGATGTGCATGAGCTGGGTCTTGAGTAATTAACTCAAGGGTTTCTGATGTCGAGGCTTTCTGATGCTGTCTTCCAAAGAGAAAATCTTGTAGCTTGTGTACTCTTTGCTTGATTTTTCCATCAGGATGCTTTAGCACGCTGATTTTCTGAGCTTTTCGTATCAACAATGACTGTTGTCGAGCTTTTACCCGCCATTGGTATCTTGGTTTGGCTTGGTCAGAATGGTGTGGTTCAGGTTTTTGAGACTTAACTCTCCACTACTTGATTGGTTTTCCAATTTGCAAAGAAGATAAGTGCTCTTTTTTCTTCCAAACCCATTTCATGTTAGGTTCCTTGCTCGCAAATGCTCGTCTCTGTGTTTTGACCTTTGGAACCGTCTTTGGTATTGTCGATGATGTTTTGGACACCCAAATTTGAATCGGCTTTTCCTTAAGCTGTGCTTTTAGTACCCAAATTTGCTTGACTCCTTCCATGCTACTTGTAGCATTTGATTGTCGATAGGATGGAGAAGATTGATTACTTCGTGGTTTGCTCTGTTGGTAACTTCCTTTCCATTCCTCCTTGCTTGGTGCAATTGGAACAATGAGTTGTCCATCTTTAGGTGATAGCTTGAGCTTATTCATATCCCAATCTGGTACTGCCTTGTATGTCCGCATCCATGAGATTCCAAGAATCATCGTCTCATTCATGTGTTCATCTGATAAGCATACAAAATGATGAGGACATGAACATCCATGTACTATCATGTTTAAGTTGACTACTCCCAATGTTGGTGTTGGGTTCTTGTTGCATCCTTAAATAGTCGCTATTCCTCCTGCCAAATACTGATTTGTTGCTTTCTTGTACGTGGAATAACTGACTGCATTTACTTGAGCTCCTGTGTTGACCAATGCATTTGTGCTATGGTTGTTGACCTGTACTTTGATGCGAAGGTCCATTCCATCTAGCCAATCATCATCTATTGACAATGCATCTCTCTGCAATTCCCATTGTCGGTCATCTATTTCCAGTGTGTTGATGGGAATAGGTATTTTTTGATTCTTGAGAGCAGCTTTCCTTTTGAGCACCTGAAGCCGAGCTTCTTCTTGGGCTTCATCAATAACATGTTGTCGTCTTATCTTCATTTTCTTGGTTGTATGCATTCTTTCTAGCAATTCATTGGTTAGCTGCAAATTGTACTTCTTTAAATGACATCCACTAATCCAATTAGCCATTGGTTCACCATCTAGGGTGGATAGCTTAACTACTCCACTTGGAGATACATCTTCAATGATAAACGGTCCATTGCCCTTTTTCTTAAACTTCAAAATGTGTTGCTTAAGGAAATAGACTAGAACTAAGTCCCCCTTTTTGAAGATTTTTGTAATTAGGTGGAAATCAAAAAACCATTTTTGTTTTTGCTTTTGTGCATAGATGTGAGCTACAGCATTTAGCCTTTGCTCATCTAGCTTCTCTAAATCTTCAAGTCTTTCTGACAATTCATGTCCAGTCACTCAAGATCCTTTGCTAGCCTTAGTGTCAGCAATAGAAATTCTATTGGTAGTATGGCATCAAGACCATAAACAAAGTTAAAGGGTGTAGCATTTATAGCGGTTTTGAATGAAACTCGATTATCCCATAGAGCAGCATGGAGATTCATTTCCTAGTGTGTCCTTCCTGAACTAACCACTTTAGTCAATACCAAGCTAAGAATCTTATTTGTATGCTCAACTTGTCCGTTTGCTTGTGGGTGATAGGGAGCTGGTTTGTATGGATAATTATAAATTCAATCAGAAGATACTCAATTACCTCGTTGAGGAAATGAGTTCCCCTATCACTGACAATTTCTATTGGCAGTCCATATCTTGTGAATACATACTCATATAAGAATGTGCAGTGGTTCTAGAATCATTCTTTTGAGTTGCTTTAGCCTCTGCCCACTTAGTCAAATAGTCCGTAGCTACAAGGATATATTGAGCTTGGGTTCTATAAGCAGGTGGCTGTATTGGCCCAATAAAGTCTATACCCCATTTTGCAAAGGCTCTAGCTCCCATCATTGGTCTTAAGGGCATGCTATCTACACGTGTTGGCATTTTTCCTCGTTGACAAGCATCACATCTTCGAACATATTCTTTGCCATCTGCAAAATTTGTTGGCCACCATATGCCTGCCATTAAGATTGGTCTTGTGGTGGTCTCACTAGAAAAATGACCTCCAACTAATCCAGCATGTGCTTGTTCTGTAATCAAAATATATTCGTCTTCATTTGCACAAAGATGCAAATGTTGATCCTTACCCCTCCGATAAAATTGACTTCCAATAAGAGCATAATATCTTGCTTCTGCTTCAATTTCTCTTTGACGGCTTTTACTCATATCCTCAGGGAATGTTCGGCTCGATAAGTAAGTAACTAGATAGTTACTCCACCTAGGAACACGTGACATTTGGAACAATGTTACCTGAGGTATGGGTGTTTGTTTTTGACATTGAGGATAATCCTTTACGAAAGAGCAAACAAAACTCCTCATAGTTGGCCAAAATACTCCAAGTCTCAAGATTCTTGATCTTCCGCGAAGTGAAGTCCTACTATGATAATATGTGCTTGACTTAGGTATTGGTTTTTCTCTTCAGGATTAATGCATAAGAGAAATATTCTATCTCGGTATTTTTTGTATAGCCTACCAGCTAGTGATTGATACATAGCCAATTGCTCAATGAATCGGATTGTAATAGGAAGTGGTATTTGTAAATCCACTTGAGCTATGGTCATCAATGATACATATTTTTTGACCATCGAGGTATCATTTTCACAGAGAACAGATATGCATCCGGTAGATCATTGTCTACTCCTTTAGGTGATTCCCATGAAACAATCCTAGACAAATGATCCTCTCTTTGATGAGTAGTGCCTTTTTTTTACAACCACAGTGAAATCAAATTCCAGAAGAATGATGAACCATCTGACTATTCTTCCTGTGCTGCATGGCTTGTTGACCAAGTACAATAAAGCTTGGTGGTCCACGAAGAACACAAATTTGTTTGCTAATAGGTAATGTCTATACTTTTTCATAGCATAGATCATTCCTAATCCCTCCCTTTCGATGGTGGTGTAATCAGCTGTCGGCTACCATAAGAAATAGGAAAATCAATATTTCTGTCTCCTGATTGAGCTAGTATATACCCTATGGAAAAATTGTAAGCATCTACATGTATGTTACAATATCTTATTCCAATCTGGTGCTTTCAATATTGGAGCTGAAGTGAGAGCTTGCTTAAGCTTCATGAATGATTCTTCACATGCTTCAGTCAATTCAAAGTGTGTAATCAAGCTATAGATGGGTTTTGCAATTATAGATACATGTAAATGAACCGTCTGTAATATCCTTAATGTCCCATGAAGGCTTGAACCCCCTTGACTATTGTTGGTCTTGGAAAATCAGTAATAACATGAATTTTATCCAAGTCAGTAGCTATGCCATTTTTTGACACTATATGTCCAAGAATTTTTCCTTGTTTACCCATGAATGTGCACATTTCAGGATTTAAGAAAATCCTATAAAGTCTACATTTTTCGAATACCTTTTTGAGGTGTTCAAAATGACCAGCACGGATTCATGAATGTATGCATAGATCATCCATATATGCCTCCAAGAATTTCCTAAGATATTATTTAAAAGCATGGCTCATCAATCTTTGGAAGGTGGCAAGAGCATTAGTTAACCCAAAAGGCATAACCCGATATGCAAAAATACCCCATTCCATTGCAAAAGCAGTTTTATGCTGATCTTTTGGGTCAACCAAAAGTTGATTGTATCCCAAAAACCCATCTAAGAAGTTGTAAGCTTCTTTTCCCGCAACTCATTCTAACACATGCTCAGTGATTGGAAGAGGAAAGTTGTCTCTAATGGTAGATGCGTTCACTTTTTTGAGATTGACACACACTCATAATTTTTTATTCTTCTTGGGTACTACCACAATTGGAGACACCCAATCGTTGTGTTCAATTTCATAAATGAATTTGGCTTCCTTTAGTTTTCCAATCTCTTCTTTAATCTTCTTGGCAAATGTTTCATTATATGTGTATGGCCTTTGTCTACTTGGTTTCGCATCATCTCTCATGGGTATGGTATGTTCACAGATTTCTGGATCAACCCCCTTGAGATCCTTGTAAGTCCAAGCGAAGATATCTCGATATTATTTTAGCAAGCTTAACAAAAGCTCTTCTTCTTCTTCTAAGGTCATTTGCAATGTAGGCAGGTCTAGGCTCTTCTCCTGGTTCAGCCAAATCTATCTTTTTCACATTTTTAGGCCCTTCGTAGGACTCACCTTGTTTTCATATTTCTCTAACAGATTGTTTGACAATGATTTTTCAATCTTGGAGAGTGTACTTTTTGTAATGGGATGGAACACTCATTACATCTCTACCATCCCCTTCTGCTATTTCCATTTTGGTCGTATATATCTCCTTTAAAGCCTTTTCAACTCTTGATACTTCTTTTTTCGCTCAACTCGAGTCATGATTGACTCCTTTTCCTATTTTTTTGGTTTTCCTTGGGTATTCTTCCTCGTTTTTCTTGATGTTTTTGATATTTTTGGGTTTTTGTTTGAAGGATATCTGCCAGTGATTTTGTCCTTGACACAATCATGTGCGTCTATCTGCATCTGTGAACTGTGTTCTACTGGAGATTGATGGCATAGGACTAGCTTTCGTGTTTCTGGTATCCCTTTTTTGTCTAAACCATTTTTGTATTCTTGGTTTCTGGTAAGGAAAGTCAAAAAACTTTTCCTCCCCTCCTTTCATGAGTAGCTTAGCTCTCACATGTTCTTTTTCTGACCCTGTATCTTCTGAGGTAGCTAAGTGTTTGTCTAACTCATCTATTGCATCGTAGTTGAGATCTGAAAAGACTTGTTGAGCTTTCATTAAGTCCTTGGGTTCCTCAATTTCATCTTCAATGTAGAGGGTTGAAATCATTTGGATGGGAATTATGTCATAGTTGTCTTGCAAAATTGAGTAGGCATTGACGTATTCACACATACATCCATTGTCGCTAAAATTTGAGTCCACTCAAATGGCTCAAACAAATGATCTGGAAAGGGTTCAGGTACATAGGCTTCATCTGTGCAATCCCTTTCTAAAATACATTCTTCTCGTTTTAAACTCCCGTTTTCCGAAGCTCCACACATCCAAATAGGAGTGTCTTTGTTCAACCACGATGGAAGCTTAGTTTCAGCCGAAGAGACTGAATTGAACTCTTATATTGGCATTTTCATGACATCTCTATAAGCGTGATCTTTAAGATTAACCCTTTTTATAGATCCCACTTGCTTTAGTACATATAATTGTTTCTCCAATCTTGGATAAGTTATACATGTTGCATGAAAGGTCTTCCCAATATGATTTCGTAATTTGCAGTTTTTCCCAAAGTCTACTATGACAAAAGTGTGTTGATATTCAATCCCATAGGAATCAACTATCACTTTTTCAAGCAATCCTAAGGGTATTTCAATGTGTTCATCAGTCAATTGCAATTTCATTCGATTTTGTCTAATGGTTGGCTGTCCCCAGGATTCCCATACTGCTTTTGTGGCTATGGCTATGCCCGCTCCACTATCCAGTATTGCCATGGTTTCAATGTCATTATATTTCACTGGAAGGGTGGTGTTTCCTTCTTCACCTTCGTACTATTCTCCAACTTTGTTCATTGGAACATATCGAATCTCTTTATTGTCCATTTTGTTTTTCAATTTTCCCAATTTTTTGCGACTAGTCCCGTTATCCCACCTTCTCTAGGGTTTTCTGTAGATCATTCCATAAGTATGGTCTGAATTTTAACAATTCTTCCAAAGTAATAGTGCATTGGATGGGTGTAGACATGATTGAATGAATATTGTCTACTTCTAGGGTCTATTCCTCTCTTTTTACTTGAGTGGTCTTACACACTATGGATTCATCTTCGTTATCTCCTAAATAAGAGGGTAATGTTTTCAAGGTCAATGGTTTAGACATTCATGAAGCTTCAAATCTGCAATACCCATACAAGGATTGTACATCCATGTCCATATCAGGAAGTAGGTTGTCTAATCACACTTCCTCTATAGGAACTGACTTCAGAGTTAGGATTTCATCATTGATCTCTCTAACTTTTTCCCATAAGTGTCCTGGCCAGTCTACCTCTACGAATGGAATTCCGCCTAAGGCATCATCGTTGTCCGGCACTATAAGTTCTGGCTCTTTTGTTTCAATGTGGGGTTCTACCACCACTTCAGAGTTTTCTTGATTGTCTCTTACCACAAGCTCCTCAGGTTTTGTTGTACTTTCAAGCTTGGGTTTTTGTTTTTTCAACATTTCTTGCGTGATTCTTACCAAATTTTGATAAGCTTCAAGATTAGCTGCTTCCATGTCTGGAGAAGGATAGTTTTTCCATTTGTTTTCCATGTTTTAGCCTGCTTTAAGTCCTGCTTGGTAGGCTTCCAAGGCCGCATTAATAGGCTCAAAAAATTTATCAACCAAAATTGATCCTCCAAATTTCATGGTTGTTTCTTTGATTTCGCTTCTAGTTTCTTTCACCTTTTCCAGGAATAGTTGTTTTGCTTTCTCCTTGATTTCAGCCTTTTGTTTCTGCCTTCTCATCTCATACCTTTTGCTTCTGCTTCTATTGGTCTTTTGAGAGGTAATTTTTGTATTCTTTGAATCATCAAAGGAGTTATGTTTCTTTTTCTTAGCCTGGGCTCTAGTGATTGCCTTGATTGGAACAATTGGTTCACTCTCAGATGAGCTACTAGGTATCACTTGGACTACGTTTACTACTGTTTTATCCTTATTTAAAGTATTTTTAGGACAATCTTTTGGAAAATGTCCTCCCTTTTTGCAACATTGTATGAAACAAGCTTCAACTGGTTTGAGGTTCTTGTCAGGCTCTGGGCATTCATTTTTCCAATGATCATCTGCACCACAGCTATGATAGTTTCCCGTTCTTGGCTTAACCATGGGTCTTACCATAGGAGGTCTAACACCTTGATTAGTCGCATAATACGTTGGTGCAAGCTCTCGTGGAGCATAAGTCATAGGTTCTTCCATTGGTGGTGGATGTGAATTATACCAATCTCCTTCTACCATTCCGATAGATAGACTAGGCTCAACATAGAGTGTAACAGGCACTAGTGCTTGTTCATCTATGACTCCTTCTGAATGCATGTACTTTACAGGCACTACATTATGTCTTGGATATGGAGGTTGTTGACCCAACACGGGTTGAGGTCTTTCCATACCCATAGGTGGTCTTTGAGCTGGTGCCATGTTAGGCTGATATCTGTACATGGGTTGTCCTTGTGGCCTCATGGGCACGTACTGAACATTCCCATCATACTTTGGGCAGTAGTAGCACTCATTGGTCTCATGGTTAGTCCATTTACCCTCGATTGCACACCATTTTTGCGGTCTAATTGGTTGTCCCTGTTGAGGTATCCCTTGCCCTGGTCGTGATTTTTGCATGTTATTCATCCTTTTGAGCATGTCTCCTACGGCTAAAAGTGGTGTTGCAACAGCCATTCCCACTTGAGCTAGTTTAGTGGATGTTGTTTTCTCACTGTGGTTATCCCTAGGGACATCTTCTTCGTTGAAAATATCAATATTGTCTCCTAAGTCAATAGCATCTGACACACACTCTTTTAGGGTTGTATACTTCTTGCTATATAGTATAGCATGAAGTTCTTTGTTTAGAAGTCCCTCTAGAAATAATGATACTAGTCGTTCTTTTGCAGGTATCTCTAGCCCTTGGCATCTGGCAACGTATTGTTTTATTTGAGTTGCACAATCCCTAACAGACTCACCATGTTTCTGTTTAAAGTTGTAGATTTGAGCTACCGTATTGTGTTTGATCCCAGTTTTGGAACAAGCAGCTACAGATCCTTGACCTAATGTGTTCAAGTCCATGATTGACCTTGCTGGAATGTTTTGGAACCATGTTAATGATTTTCCTTCTAATTTCATTCCAAACCCCTCGAATTGAGTATGGAAATCAAATATTCTTATGCTCTTAGCACTTGCTTAAATCTTGCGAAGTGGTCGTATGGATCCCCTGATCCACTGTATTTTTTGACCCATTTTTTAAAATCAGTTGGTCTGACGCGTCTATTTGGTTCAACTCCCGGTCTCCTAGAAATTGGTCATGTTTCTAGTCCTTCAAACCACTCTATTGGAAATAGTGACTCATGTAGCCCTAGACTGGCCTTAGTGTCACCCAGTTTTCTTCGTGATCAGGTGGTTTTTGGTTTTTGAACATTACTCTCAGATGATCTCTCACGGTGTTCATCACTTGGAATAGTTTCTGGTCCTTGGGCCAATATCCAATCCCTTATGGAATACCCTTGGTATTTGGTTTTTTCTACCTCCTTAGGAATCCTCATAACAAAGTTGTAGTTATAACAATCCCTAAACAGGTAGGTTGGTAGATCTGCTAATCCCTCATCCTTGATCTTGAAGATATAGATGATCTTCATGGCCGTTAATTTTTTTGATTTGGCATGAAAAGTTGACAGAAGATCTTTGACATTTCAATCCTCCCAACAATAGACTCCGATCGTAGGATTATCAGTACTAAGCCGTTTCAAAGGCTTCAAATCAACTTGATCGTATCCCTTGAATTTTAAAGTTGGTGGTCCTTCTTTTGCGGTCATCTGGAATTATGGTATTTATTTCTAACCCCCATTTTTCTATCACGTCAGGGTTTTCGACTTGTAAATACTGAGTTCCATTTCTATCCATGTACATTTTTCCTTGTTTGTTTTCCCTGATCTCTTCTTTGAACTCAATACCATGGTCATCAATGCGAATAGCATACTCTTCATGAGGATCCAGGTAAACCTAAGCTCCATGGCGATTAGTCTTATAAAAAGAGAGTATATGCTTATAGCACATTGTCGTTCCGGTTTCCGAGTGAGTCGAATAAGAAGACATTTCAGATGTTGAATCTAAAACAGTGTCTGAGACTTCTTCAAGGATAGTGTGCAAGGAATTTTCTTGATTCACTCTTTCTTCAATGGATACTCTACTGGAGGTTTCTCCAAGTATGCCTTGATTTCCTAGTACGCGACTAGATCTAAGGTTCATAAAGACTTATGAAGCCCTGGATAGAGTACTTACCTTTGGATTGACTTGTTGTCAATTTCTTCCACTTGACTGGATTGAAACTTCTGTCAAGCTACAGATTCCTTGTCTGCAACCTGATTCGTGTAAAAATTTGATCAAGTTAGCTATTCTTTCACAAAGACCGTAGAGTTTTTGCTAGCTATTGTAATTGGTCTATGTGTATCACTGCAAATCGAGTTAATTGAGTCAACAATTGAAATTTGCAAGCTCGCTTTTGACAAAAAAATAAAAGGATTAATTTACAACTCAAAACCTGCGTGAACATGTATCAACTTGGATCCAATTGAACCCAAAATTGCCCGGTGGCTTTGTATTATGTTGGTCTAACACTGTACAAGTTCAAAAGTCAAAATTGGCATCTCTATGTTGCAGTAGTAAATAATCGTGATTATATATTTTTGTCAGTTTTTTACACTTTTTGGCTTGATTTGCCAAGTGTGCAACCTGTTAAGGTCCTTGGAAAAGTTTCAACAAGTTTGGATAAACTTTGTCCAAGTTTATCAATTGTTTCGTGTCCACAAACTCTGATTTTAAGAATCGCTTAAGCCTCACTTTTGTGATCCCAATTTCACCAAAATTGATTTGTGTGGTCTACTTGATATGCTTGACCTTGTGGTATACTCAAATGTGCAAGATTGTCAATTTTTAAAGCAGATATAAATAGTTGCAATTATTTACTCTGACTATTTTTTGCAAGTTTTTGTCCCAATTTTGACACAGATCTGTTAAGCACTTCAAGTTAAGGTCTCAAGCCAAGTTTCATCAAGTTTGGACTATTTTTTGTCAAATGGTCATCAATTTTGTGTCCGCAGACTGACTTTGTAAATTTGGTCACAATCTTCAATTCAGGGATCCAAATCTTATCAAATTTGGTTTGTGGGCTTATTACACCATGGTAAAACTAGTGGTATGCTAACTTGGTCAAAAAAGTTGAAAATTGGGACAGATGTAAATAATCGCGATTATTTACAACTGACAACTTTTTGCATCTTTTTGGTCAAGTGAGCATGTACACATGTCTATCACATCAATATAAGCCTATGAATCAAATTTCATTGAGTTTGGACAATTTGTTTCCCAATTTACACTCAAGTTTCAGAAAGTCAGTACAAACTTTAGTTTTTTCCCAAGTTTTTGTCAGTTTGGTGATCCAAATCTTTTGTGCCTTTACAGAAGTTGTTTGTACACATGCAATGAGTCATTGGTATCAACCTTGGTCAAATTTGAGCTGAAAGTAAATAATCGTAATTATTTACTTCAGGCTTGAAATGAACCATTTTTTGCACTTTTTTCATTGACAGTCTTTTCATGAGCTATTTTAAGCCTATGAATCAAGTCAAAACTTAATTTGGACTAAAATGTCAAGAAAAAGTAAATAATCTGAGTTCTTGCAAACTCATGAAATTTTTATCTCAAAGTGTCCTTGAACTTACCCACTGGTTCATGCAACTTTTAAGCATACTCTCCCGTCGGATTGAGTGGTTTGGAGTCTTTGTGCTATTTTTAGCCATAGATTTGAAATTCTGCAACTTCAAATAACAACTCACAATGATTCTTTCAAAGAGAGCAATGTTCTGCAATCCACCTCGGATCCTACTTGCCCTACTCCTAGTTTCGCATGCAATGGGGTTGTGGAAAGTGTCCACAAACACTCATTTTCTTGTTTTTTATGGTTTTCTGAGCATTGATCTTAAGACTTGTCTCGTCTATCAATCCTTTTCAAAATCCTAATCTAATTTTACAATCCTAAAATGCTAAAGGCACTCCACAAGTACGATTACTTCCAAGCTACCTCTACACAGCAAAAGACAACAATCTTAAGCTATGCAGTTTCTGAATGAAAGTTTTTACTCTAGGAGATCCTAGAGGAAGTTAAAGGATAACTTCACAAGATGCTCGTGTTTTTTCCTAGTTTAGGTCTCTTCGAACCCCAGCAGCGGTGCCAAATGTCGGACGTGTGTCAAACCTCTCACTATCCTATCTTATTGCAGTTTTAGCGAGAACCACGATTAAAGTCAATCCATGGGATGAAGCTGGCTCGACTAGTGCATAGAGGCTACAGGACGTTGTCAATCTCTTGAAAAACAACAAAAAACTCGCATCTAACTCAAGCTACACTCAAGTGACTCAAATCACCAAAAGCCAATCGCTCATCGGTAAACAAATCACATCCGTTACAGCATAAAATGACATCCAAACGTTAAAAAAAACTTCTAGGAATTTTTTTTAGGAGCTAAGCGCTCATGTCTATGGTGTCATATCCCACTTTATGTCAAGTGTCAAAATCGAGATTATTAACAATAGAGGATTTTTTACCTTGTCGTTTTCGACCTAGAATGCACTTAAATGCTTAGCAATGATGCCCCAATACCCCACCTATGCTTAGTTTTTTATTTTGAAGTTTAAATTCCTACTTATGATGAAATTAGGCCTCGGGTGGACGACACCAAAAGCTACAAAATACTGTGATTTGTTTACATCAATGCGTAGAGCTCTTGCATGTGGTTGCAATGCAACAAACGCGAATGCAATGTGACAACCAGAGAGGGAGTAGGAAGCGTGAGAAGGAGAGAAGTGAGCGTCGTTAGCTCACACTGTGTATTTCATTATCCAAAACTTACAAATAACTTACAAAAATTGGCTTTTATACCTTAGCCAAGGTTTTTGGTGGTCAAAACTAATAATTTGGGAGCTCTTACTAAAGATAGCTAATGACAGGTTGATACAATCTGGAAGCTTGTAGCCTTGGCTCATCAATTACAAGGTTTATCCACAAAATAGGAGTTACAGTATTCTCGATTTATCAAAAATAATAAGTGTTTTTACTATGAGAGCTCCAAAAAATGGTATCCGTGTTAGCTTGCTTCTAACATTATTCTTCCATACTCCCAACACTTGCTTCACAGCCAACAAAGCATCTCCTTTAATTTGCAAGCGTCTAATTCCCAATTGTAAGAAAATATACAAACCACCTTCAAGAGCCATGTATTCTCCTTCATTATTATTCTTTGCATCAAGTTTCAACCCTTGCTTCCTCATAAGCTTTCCTTGTGCATCATAAATAACAATGCCTCTTGAAGCAGCATCATGACTTCTTTGATAAGAACCATCAAAGTATAACAGTGAAGCATTAGGGATGGCAAGAGTCTCCACTTCCTTCTTTCGCACCACCTCTTCTTTAACCAAAACCGGAGTATCCTTATAAGTGAGAAGATCTACCAGGGTAGCCCGAGTACTTTCCTCCACCAAAAAGGTGAACTGAAACTCCTGAAGCTCAATAATCCATTTCATCACTGTTTTCGATATATTTGAATTATTGAACAGCTAGGGAAGCAATGAATAACTGGTGAGAAAACTGAATGACTTTTGCAACAAGTAGTGTCTGAATCGTCTACTGCAAGCATAAACCATACTGGTCATCACCAATTCAATTTCAAAAAAATCTCTTTCATGAGGAGTCTTCACTCTGCTAGCATAATGAACAGGCTTCATATAAAGAGATTCCTTCCCCCTTTGCAATAACATAGCTCCAATAGCATCATCTCCCACTGGTGGGTTGACATAAAACTCTTTTTCCCAATCAAGAGCTTGCATAATAGGTAATGTACTCAAAACCTCTTTAACTCTGTCAAAAGCTTCCTCACAGTCATGAGACCATGCCAAGGGATCATTCTTGATTATTTGCTGCAATGGATATAATAGCTGCGATGCCACGGGTATGAAGCGAGACAGATATTTAACTTTTTGTATGAAAGTGGCCAACTGTCTGGTATCTTTTGGAGATGACAGTAAAAACAAAGCCTCCACTTTCTCTGGATCTGCTTCAATCCCATTTTTTGAAATAACATTCCCAAGAAGCTTAACCCGTGGTTGTGCCGAATGACATTTTTTAGGATTGATCTAACCCTTACATTCATCATACCTGGCAAAAGTCTTTTCAACATGCTCTTTCCTTGAACTATATACGCAAAAATCACCTATGAACAATTTGACAAACTTTCCAAGGAACGGGGTAAGGACCCAATCCACTTTCCTTTCAAAAGCTCCAGGCCCATTTGTCAACCCAAAAGGAAGGCAACAAAAACAGAAACAACCCCATGGCATGATAAAAGTAGTCTTTTTTTGGTCTTCAAGAGCAAGGATAAGCTGAAAGTATCCTGAATACCCATCTAAGACATTGTATCTCTCAAAACCAGCCACTGCATCTAACAATTGATCAATAAAAGGAAAAGGGTAAGGATCTTTCTTGATCATCGCATTTAGCATTAGGTGAAATTTGGACTCACAAAGGGGCCCTTTAAGGATTTTGACTTTACCTCTCTCTACCTAAACTTATAGGTGCTCATAGCCATATCCAGAAGAACTGACGGATTACAAGAACTTATATGTCTATACATACGGAGTCGACTGTCAATGGAAATCTATTGTTGTTGATAAGTATGGATGAGAATACAAAGATGTAGAAAGCAAAAATCCACATATTGCATTAGAAATAGGTGGATATTTGGTCAATCAAGGACCACAAATACCTCCACCAAACACGTGAATTCCTACGAGAATTCCAAAAAGGGAGCCACCTCGATTCCCTCCTAGAGCGATAACAAGAGATGAAATGATCACAGAGATGGTAGACATGCCTCCTCAAGTGAATCTCTCCAATGGACTAATCTCAAACTTCATCTTGTTTGAACCTGCTTCTACTCACAACTTCCTATCAATGGAGTTGGCCACCAAGTTGGGCATTCAAGCTTTTGAGATGGGAGATGTTGTAACTGCCAATGCCACTTTCAAGGGACAGCAAGCCTCCGTTACTCCCTTGATTGGGAAGTTGGGGCTTCATGTCCAAAGCTATGTCGACAAAGAAGACTTCTTTATCTCTCCTCTCCAACATGAGGATGCTATCTGTAAGGACATGGGTCCTATAGGCAAGGCCGGACAGTGTGTACGCCCGACGGCAATTTTATTGGTCGAGCTTACATCATGATGTTCAAGAGTACGTACTAAACTGCCAATAGTGCCAAGTTAATAAGAAAAGGCACATCAAGGTAGGTGTCCTTTTACATCCTTTAGATATTCCACAAGGTAAGTGGGAGAGTATCTCTATGGATTTTGTAGTAGGACTACCTACTACAAATCATGGCCATGATGCCATTTAGGTAAATGTAGACCGTCTCACAAAGATGGGTCGATTCATTCCCACTAAGACTACGGTTAAGACACCGGAATTAGCAGGGCTATTTGTAGAGCATATATATAAATTCTCCAGTCTTCCAACTAGTATCATTAGTGACAGAGATCAAAAGTTCGATAATCACTTCTAGAGAGCTATGTTCCAAAAGTTGGAAACTAAACTTAATCTAAGTACGGCTGATCATCCAGAATCGGATGGTCAAACAAAAGAGTTAATCAAGTGCTAGAGGATATGCTATAAGCGTACGCTAGCAAGAAGCAAACCAATTGGGAAGACCACTTATCTATATTGGAATTTGCTTATAATAGTTCAAAGCATGTGACTACAGGGTTTAGTCCATTTATGCTTTTGTATGGATTTCAACCTAGATCAACCATTATGGTGGGGTTGGCTAAGGAGAAGATACAACAAGCAAAGGATTTTCTCCAAGACCATTTTGACATGCTTCGAGTTGCTTGACAGCATGTTAAGCAAGCTCAAGATCGATATAAGAAGTACGCAGATGAGCATCGACGTTGTCATGCTGTGACACGTACATAGTGGGAACGCATGCTACAAGATCTATCTTGTATTTTTTTAGATACATAATTATATTTCCTATAGTGTACATATGCATATTTAAGTATAATAATAAGCCTTCTATCTCATCCTATTATTTTTCTCAAGGGTAACATATCCTTACTTTACCATCATAAAATACTATGGGAAAAGCATCAATAGCTCCGCCTCTTTAACTTGGGGCAAAAAGCATTGATTCTTTATTTCTACTATTTCATTATCATCTCACACCCTAGCTAGATCCTATATCTAGGGTAAACTCCAATATATATATATTCTATGTATTTTTTATACTTTTCTTATATTTCTTTTTAAATAGCTACTAGGAGAGAATCAAATCCTAGTGGGACACTAGGTGGCATGATTTCAAAGATACACTTATTTTAATGCATTATTGCAAGCATGATTACAAAAATTTGTCAAGGAGCAATGTCATGCTTTCATATGGCATGAGGTGTCCTTTGGAATTAAATGAAAGTCTAGGCTAAGGAGACCACATGAAGACTTTTGTTGTCATAAATGGACCCTATTTTGATGAATTTTTTACACAAGGTTCCAATCCGAATTGGAAAACAATTTTAAAATGAAAATCGTAGCTAATGAGCTGAAGTTTTTGCCCATATTTTTACTTTTTTATTTGGAGCCAGGGTTGAGGAGATATGATCAAAATACTGGACCCCAGTCTGCCCACATCATGTAGGGGCAGCTCATTTTCAACTTTTCCAATTCATGTTCACACTGGCTCCTCTCTTCTTGTGTAAACCCTTGGGGGTTCCCTTCACCTATAAAAGGGGACCTCTTCTTCCTTGGAAAAAACTCAAGCATTCAAGCCATTGATGAGAGGAATTCTTGAGGGAGTGAGTAGTAATGCCTAATTGTACTTAGCCCCATTAACATAAGCCCAAGCCTACACTTTCTCCTAGAGGGAGACTAGCCATTCTTGCAACAAGCTAACCTTGGAAGATCAACTCTAATCAAATAAGGTCTTGCACTTGGTGTATCAATCAAAGTGGAATTATCCACTCTTCTTCTCTCTCCATCAATAATGGTGCCGAAGGGTTTGTCAAGTAAGATGTGTTCTACATTGATGTTTTCTTGATTTCTTATTGTTTTCTTTTTCATCTCTAATCCGACATATATATATATATATATATATATATATATATATATATATATATATATATATATATATATATATATATATATATATGTATGTATCTAATCTCATCTCCTTAACCAAATCTATCTCTCTCACTCTTAGTAATTCATCCTCTCTACAAATTTTAGGTTCTCTTTGCTATAGGTACATCTCTCCCCGCAGTATTCTTATTGTCTACGGGCAAGAATAGGGCTTGGGAGGGAAAATTCTCATCTCTTCACTTCTCTCATATCTACATTTCTCACATACTATCCTAGATGAATAACCCACATGATGATCATTTCTATCGCTTTCACTCTGTACAATCTATTAGAACTAACGTATGTATTAGCCGTAAAATACACTTTCAACAACGTATAGTGTTTCTCTTTGGCCCTAAAAGGCTCAATGAAATACTTCTATCACCGGATCCCATCATACTACCTCTCATAGACTATAATTTTTCTTTTGATGTAAGCGTAGTTATCTTGCTATGAACCAAGAGGATTTGTACACACAATTAATCCCAATCACTAGACAAAATATATATATTATGGTAAGCACAAAACTACAATTCCAAAGAACAATTCGTAGCCTATTTGGTCAGCCAAGATTGAATGCCATTAACTCATCCATTAACCCTTTCATATTACCCATGATACGATATGACCATAGCCTTGATGTTTTCATCTTCGTATTGTTTTGACATTCTCTTTTGCGTTCTTTCTTTGTGTGTGTGAGTGCAAGAGAGAAAGAGTGAGTTTTCTTTGATTGCACTTCTTTCCAAACCCTAGTCTTCATGGCATCTATGGTTTAACTACTTCATATAGTTTTTGTTGAGTTCTCTCACAAACTCTCACAGCCATAAGCCCGGTGCTTTCCTGGCAAAACCGCAAATTTCTCAACAACGTCTTGCTACTTTTGAAGAAGGAGACAAGGTTTTCCTCAAAGTTTCGGAGCATTCAGAAAGTCTGAAGATGGGAAAAGTTGCTAAACTTTCACCACGCTATTGTGGACCGTTTACCATTCTCAAACATATAGGTCAAGAGGCCTATAAGTTAGCTCTTCCAGAGCACGAGTTCATCCTGTTTTTCATGTTAGCCGTTTACAAAAACAGCTAGGACAGAATGATAATGTCATTGACACAAGTATGTTGGTTGACCTTATCGCACCGCCAAGCATTCCTCATGAGCCCGAAAAGATTTTGGATTTTCATGAGCTTCGCACCAGACATCATGTCAAACGACAGGTGTTGGTAAAATGGCTAGATAGACCTGAAGAAAGTTCTACATGGGAGAATGTCTCCGCACTTAAGAAATGTTTTCCTACGTTTGTTTTCGCGGGCGAAAACAATTCTCCAAGGGGGGGGGGGTAATGTAAGGACATGGGTCCTATGGAAAAGGCCACTGGCATGGCCAGACAATGTGTACGCTAGAGGGACGCTATAAGATAGCACGGTTGGGTGGAGACTAGCACACGCATGACCACCGCCCTTTCACTATCCTAGGGGTACCATGGTTCAACCGCATGGCTACCAACATGAAGTTCCCTGAAAGGAGAATCTACTTTAAATATAGGGGAAAGAATATGTATATAGATTCTTATGAGTCTGGTCCTACTATATCACTTGTAAATCCTCTTGCTCTTGATAAATCAATGAAGAGCTCAGTTTCTGTGTACATGATTTTTGTCAAAGAATCCCTAAAAGTCCCTAATGTTTCATCAAAGGTGAATGGTAGGAATCAAGTTAGACTTTTCTAAATTTCTAAAAGGATTCCAATATGTGTTCATCGATGATATCCCTATGGACTTACCTCCAAAACAAGGGGATGATGACCATCAAATTGAGCTCCTATCAGGAAGCTCACCGCCTAATAAACCTCCTTATCAAGTTTGACAAGCTCAACAAGAGGAGATCATGAGGACATACAAGAACTGGTATACAAAGGGATGGTGAGGCCTAGCTCCTCTCCCTTTTGTTCTCCCGTCCTTATAGTGCAAAAGAAAGATGGTACATACCGCATGTGTGTGGACTATCGTGCACTAAACCATATCACTATCAAAAATAAATTTCCCGTACCACGGGTAGAAGATCTGTTTGATAAGCTACAAGGCTCTACCTACTTCAGTAGAATTGACCTTAAAAGTGACCACCATCAAATAAGGATAGTGAATGAAGATATCCTAAAGACCGTGTTTCGTACAACGTTTAGCCTTTATGAATATCTAGTCATGCCTTTTGGCTTGACTAATGCACTAGCTACATTCAATCAATTAATGGAGAAAAATTTCAGACCCTACTGCAAATTCACTGGAGTGTTCTTTGATGGTATCATCATCTACTCCAATTCCTTGGAGGAACACAAGCAACATCTCCAAGTGATTTTTCAAGCATTAAGGGAGAATAAGCTTTTTCTCAGTCAAAAGAAAAGTGAATTTTTCCTTCAAGAGATTCAATGCTTAGGTCATATTATCTCTTGATATGGTATTTGTATGGGTCCATCAAAGTTGGAGGTATTAAAAGCATGGCCTAATCCAAGGAATCTATATGAGCTAAAAAGCTTTATTGGTATGTGTGCATACTATAGACGCTTTATAGAAAAATTCTCTCAAATAGCAAGACCATTACATGACTTAACAAAGAAAAACGTTAAGTATTCGTGGACTCTTAAGGAGAAAAGTGCTTTTGACAAGCTCAAAGAAAAGCTTACCTCCCAACCAGTCCTTATGCTTCTGGATCTCTCAAATCCATTTGAGGTCCAATGTGATGCTTGTGGTGATTGCCTTGGATCAGTCTTGCTTCAAGAAGGGCATGCCATAGCATATGAGAGCCGAAGGCTCAACACGGATGAACGGGTCTTAGAAATTTATGAGAAAGTGTTGTTAGCTATTCTACATACCATAGACACATGGAAGCACTATCTATTGGGGACTCCATTCCTTTTATGAACAGACCATCAAAATCTCAAGTACTTCATGATGCAAACAAAGCTTTTCGACAAACAAATGATGTGGGCAAATTTTCTTTTGCAATTTAATTTCCACATTGCTCACATTGCTAGTAAGCACAATCAAGTGGCTGATGCACTTTCACGACGACCAAAAGTTAATGTTGTGTCAATAGCAATGCACAATGATCTATCTGCTATGATAAGTATGCTACTGACTCTGACTTTAAAGACATAATGGCAGCCCTTGCTTTGGGGAAGAAAGAGAAACCATTCACCTTGTAGGATAGTTATCTTCTCCATGGAAATAGGCTATGTGTTACCCACTCCCTTTGTGAGAAATTCATGTATGAACCCCATGCTCCTCCCTATGCGCGGCATAGAGGCATTCAACCTACTCTTTGAGGAGTAGAGATGTACTTTTATTGGTCTACCATGAAAGTGGACATACAAGAGTATGTTTCAAAATGTGTGGTATGCCAAAAGTCCAAGTATGATAGATGGAAGCATCCTAGATTATTCCAACCATTGCCAATTCCTAATTCACCATGGGAGAGTATATCCATGGATTTTATCTTTGGATTACCCAAGTCTATCCATGGGAATACGGGAATATGGACAATAGTCGACAGGTTTAGCAAGCAAGCACACTTTATCCCTGTCAAGAAGACTATTAAGGCACACCAAATGGCAACTCTCTTCATATCCTAGATTTTCAAACACCATGGATTTCAAACATCCATTGTGTCAGATAGAGATCCTAGAATGACCAGTAATTTTTCGAAAGGTCTCTTAAAAAATCTAGGTACAAGATTGAATTTCTCTTCGGTCTATCACCCACAAACGGATGGCCAAAGTGAGATAGCCAACTTACGATTCTTGATCTACTAAAGACCTATGTTACAAAAGTAGATCAACACTCACAATGAGAAAGGTACTTACCTCTTGTAGAGTATGCGTATAATAATACTATCCATACTTCTATGGGAAAAGCACCTTTTGAAATCATAGAGAGAAGACCTAAAAGTCCCTTGCTACTTAATACTAGGTTGGTAACCTAACAGGACATAAAAGTGTCCTTTCAGGGTTTTGAGAAAAACCTCCAAAACCATAGTAGAACCGTTCATTTTGTAAAATCCTTTCATGAGGTTATAGTTCAAGGCCTACTACGCATGGAAAAAATAAGAAACTTGTAAAATTTCTCATCTTTTGGTCACACCAAGCCTCCAAAGTTGATGGACCAGTACATTTTCATCAAAACAATCATTTCTTACGTTTTGTTGCATAAAAATAAGATTAGGGATTTTTGTAGGACTTGAGATAAATTCCCTAGTTAACTTCAATGGGTTGGTGATCAGAACATATAATTGCTTCTCACTCACTTTTTTTTTTTTGCCAAAAGAAATAGGTACAAAAAAGTTGAACTTTTACCATTCTGCAAACCTATCATCAAAGTTTCTATAGCCACGCTCAATACAAATAATATATGCATGTTTTTAGTTCCCTATTGTCCTTTAGGTTCATAAGGAGCCATGGAGCATGTCAAAATAATAATACATCTCTTACCAAGGGGAATCTTGTGGACAAAGATGAAGTACTAAATACAGCAAACATGAAAAAACTGGGTTCAACATTATGAGTTGTAGAATCCCATAGAAACTATTCAATATCTAGCCAAATTTGATCCTTATGACTAGATATGGTTACTACCTACAAAATGCATGTAGTTGTCACAAGAAACTAACAATATTGAAAAAGCTATACTTGATATACTAGAATGTTTCGTTTTCTTCTATAATTGAAAAAATCAACTATCGTTGTCCACTATGCAAAATATGGTATTAGGTGTCCCAAAACTCAAGGAATATTAGCTTTATGTTACAATATGCGACATAGAAAATCAAAACTGCATTTGGATATCATGAAAGCCACCAAAAAAATCATAGAAGAGCTAAAATTGGCTAAAAAACAGGATTTGACAATTTTTGTAATTTGGTCATAACTTACAACTTTAGCATGTATTTATCCCTAGAAGCATCAGGACATGTTGAGGACTACTAAAGATAGTTCTCTAGCATTATAGACCTCACAAACATGAATTCTAGAGTGGTATAGTTGCAAAAAGTCGAAAAAAACAAAAAACATGACCCGTTTTTTCACACAGTTTAGGTTGTGAAATGTTGTGCAAGGACAAGGTTAAAGATGGAATTGATATTCCAAAAAAATGTCGAGTTTTTTTCAGGTCATGAGACAACTTTCTAGACAGATAGCACCTCAAAATCCATTTTGAAACTCTTGACATAATTCAAGGAAAATGGTCACTTAACAGGACATAAAAGTGTCCCATTACCAACCTAGTGTTAAAGTACATGGGAAGATCTTCGCTGCCGATGAGTATAGCCGTGACGTGCAAGAATCTTTTCAAAATATTAAGGAGGCTATATCCATCTCCCAACTAAGGAAAAAATCTGCTGCTGACAAGCACAGAAGGGCCTTAACTTTCAAAGAAAATATTATGCTAAACTAGCAAAAAGATACTATGGTCCTTTTCAAATTTTGAAGCCAATCAATGAGGTGGCTTATCAACTCAAGTTGCCTAACCATTGGCTCATACACAATTCTTTTCATGTGAGCCTACTCAAGCCCTACAAAGGAGAGCCTCCAAATGAACCAATTATTGAAGACCCTCCTGAAATCAAAGACCAAGAAGAGGTGATACAACTCGAAGCTATCCTTCAGCATGAAGACAAGGTACTACAACATGGTAAGATTATCCGACGGTATCTTATTATGTTCAAAATTTATCCTTTTGAAGATTCTAGATGGATGCAAGGAATCCAGCTTAAGGATAGTATGAACCTTGTCAACACTTACAATGCTATATTAGAGTAAGCAAATGTACATGTTTCTTTTAAATGATCAATGTTTTTGTCTTATAAGACTAAATCTCTCTTTATTGTGCACAAATTTAAGTAGTATGCATACTAAGAATCATGTTTGGGATGACGGCATCTCTCAAACACCATGTAGAATTTGTCACTCTACTTGGGAGGATGAAATGGACTAAAGAGCAGACATGCTTGCGGCAGCTATGTCTCCCAAGCACCAAATAGATTAGTCATCCATCTTGGAATGATGTCGTAGGGTAAAAAGGGATCCTCTACGCGCTAGAAGACAAATTGACTAACGACTATGTCTTTGTCTCTTTTACCTCATAGTCTAGGATGACTATGATTTCAAGAGAGAGGTAATGTCATTAAATCTAATATCTAACCAACCCAAATTATTTTCTCATAATAAACTGATCATTTAATGTGGGATAATAAACGGGAACAGGGGTTAGAATATAACATGTGCTTACGGATCTATCTCAACACGGGGCCAATGGTAAAGGGGCCCAAATGAGAGATGGTATGTCAAAGAGCAAGGTTAACTAATGGAGGTCTAAAGACCTTAGGGTTAGCTTCATTAAATACCTCCAATGGTTAGTGTTAAAAGTCCTTTGACTTTAGGCAAGCTAGGGCTGATCTTGAAGTGGGAACCCGACTTAAACTTGTCTTTGACCTTAGGCAAGCTAGGGCTGATCTTGAGGTGGGAACCCGACCTAAACTTTCCTTTGACCTTAGGCAAGCTAGGGCTAAGCTTGAGGTGGGAACTCCACCTAAGGTTCTTTTCATGCTTGATGACTAAGGTACTTGAGGTACTTGTCATACTTAATGAGGAAGGTGCTTGAGAAGCTTCCCATGCATGGGGGGTAAGGTGCTTGAGTCAAAAAGAGACCCTACAAACTTAATGGGGAAGGTGCTTGAGAAGCTTCCCATGCATGGGGGGGTAAGGTGCTTGAGTCAAAAAGAGACCCTACAAACTTAATGAGGAAGGTGCTTGAGAAGCTTCCTATACATGAAAGTCCCAAAGTTAGGGGAATCTTTGACCTAACCTTCCACTCACCCAAAGGGCACCCCTTTTCTCAAAGGGCACATGGGACACATGTAGGACTCTCCCTAAGCTTAACCACATGGTGTGCTTGAATGCTATTGGTTGGGTTAAAGAGGGGTCCAATGAGCTTCTAGTTCTATCCAACAAATATCTAGATATTTTCAAGCTCTCTCTCTCTCTCTCTCTCTCTCTCTCTCTCTCTCTCTCTCTCTCTAAGGGGTAAGGAGGACACTTGTCAAAAGACTACCCATGTATTTGGCTGCATGATGCATGTGATTGGCTAGGAGGAGAGGGTTCCAATGAGCTTGAAGCATGTGGAAAAGCCACAACTCACCCCAAGAAAGCAAGGGGGCTGCTAGGGGGATGTACGCAACACACACACTCATTTTGGGGATCATCTCACTTGGTGAAAGTTGAGGAACTCCACCTCCTTCTCCAATCTTGTGAGAAGTGAGAGCCTACACCAACACTCTTGGCTATGGAATGAAAATCCAACCAAGAGCCATGCTTCAATGCTTAAGCTTGCCATATTCTCCATCTTCATTACTATAATATTATGTATGCTAGCAAGAAGAGTGATGATAAGTGAGGAATTATTTCTTTCTCCTATGAAATGTTTCTTCTTCCTCTTCCCTATCCTCATTCCCCACTAGCTCTCTCCACCTTCGAAGGTGTTTGAGGCCTTGGTACTGAGGCTTGGGAAAGTTAATGCTTTCTACAAAGTTTATGTTATGCTTGTGATGCATGAAGCTTTCCATCTTCATTGCATCACCTAGGTCACAAGGAACACAAATATTGTATTGTACCAAGTCTCTCTTGATGGGAGAAACTATAATACAAATGCCTATTGGAGGGGGGACCGGCTCCATATGAATCCGGTCCTCAACTATTGTCATGTTCTCTAAACTCTCTCTCTTGCAAAAGTATTGTTCATGCCAAGTTAACTAAGTACCATGTTATGTTGCTACCATCAATTAAGTTCACCAGCCATGCTCACAAAGTAATCTCTCAAAAGTGCTTCACCTAATTTCCTAATTCTGCTACTTTCAAAGTTCATAGGCCATTTCCATTACATCTCCTCCCTAGTCAGGGCACATATACACGTGACCAACAAAGATTTGATCTTGGTTTTTAACTCCTTCATTTTCACAGGATCCATGTATGCTACTATCAACATATATTTTATGATTTTTAAAGACAACATAACTTTAAATTTTATAACAAATATATGCTTCATGCATTGAAACTGACGACAAGACTAGATTAAAGAGTAGGCAATCATTCAATGAGAGTGAGGACACCTCCAACCCAGTAGTAGGGTTGATGCCGAGACCAACACTGAACTAACCCAACAAGATAGGGCATCATTCAATGCAACTAATGACACCTCCAACCGAATAGTAGAGTTGATGCTGATAGCAACACCGAACTAAGGCTAAAAAGCAGGGTAGCATTTGATGAAACTAATAGCACCTCTAGCCCAATGGTAGAGGTGATGCCAAAAAAAACACCAAACTAGCCTAAAAGCAAGGGCATCATTCAATGCAAGTAACAACACCTCCAATCCAATGATAGGGTTGATGCCGATAGCAGCACCGAAATTAGCCTAAAAAGCAGGGCATCATTCAATGAATCTAACAACACCTCCAGCCCAATGGTAGAGTTGATGCCGAAAGAAACACCAAACTAGCCTAAAAAGCAAGGGCATCATTTGATGAATCTAAAGACACCTCCAGCCCAGTAGAGACTATGCATAACAGCTTAGGAACTCGATAAATAGATTGTAAGAAAATTAAATACCATCTTGGAAACAATTAGGGGATTATTTTTGCACTAAGAGGATCAATCTGTTGTGTCTTATTAGAGCATGGGCGCTCTAACTCTGCATCTACAAACATGTCGTGCACAACACCCTGGAGCTCATCCACAAAATATATGTTTCTAGTCTCTCGCTGACATGACTATACAGTAATCTAGACTATGTTGTCTCGCACCTCAGATACATGCTAAGGGTAGACCAAACCACTCTGGCGGGCTCCCGGTGCAATGACTAGCAAACCACCTGACATCCACTATGAATCAATCATCTCACCGCGATCAAATTGTATCTCAATTGAGGAACTTATCACACATGAATAAGTGTGTATGATGCGTCGTTGTGCAATGACAAACATAAATCTCCCGTACCCTCTATGTCACATGCTAAACCATTAGCAAGTCGCACAAAACCAAGCCTCCCACTAGCAAAACTACTAAAGCACGCATGCCATGGTGTGATGTGGAAATTAGCATCACCATCTAGTAACCACTGTGGAGAAAGTGGGCTATCCATAGACATATCTGCACACCATAGGTCTACCTGTAGCCACTGTGAGCATACACAAATCTCATTCTTGCAAGAGTGAATATGAAAACATCATTTCATGTCCAAAAACAACCACATGTCCATAAATGTGGGAGCAAAGTCAATCACAATAAGAGAAAATCACCATCTCAAATGGAAAATGCATCAAAAGAGTGTATGGCCATCAAGCCAAACCTATGGCAAGAAATCTAGAGAAGATCGGGTAGAGTCTGCCCTGCAAAATGAGAAAAATCTCAATGGAAACTCTCAAACCATAAGCTACATCAAAGATGCCAAAGTGGGAGAAGCTCTTGACCACCATAAACTAACCAAAATCTGTCAGCAAAAGATATGGAAAACTGGGAGTGAACCTTGACCACTATAGTCTTCCAAAGACGACTAAAGCCCATAAACCATAACACTACTTAATGCCAATGAGCAGAAATGCCAAAATGGCTCCACAATGTGATACACAATGGAAATCCACACTCATCATACATAAACAAAGTGATGACACATAAACAAGTGCCGAAAGAGGTGCGATCCAGAAAACTAATCAATGCGAAAACAATGCTCTCAACAGAGTGCTCACCAAAATGAATGTAAAATGGGCATCAACCATGCACCATGACCATATGAAAATCCATCCGTGAAGATCATAAACCAAAGCATAAAATCATTTCCAAAGTGTCCTGTGAAATGAAGCTCCACCTATGTGCTCAAAAAATTGCTGCTTCGATGGTGTGTAAACGCTATTGGGCAAAAGAATAAGGGCGACACCTCTATAGCTATATAGCCCAAGAGCGTTCAAAATTCAACCTCGGCACCAAAAAGTATACCAAAAAACTCCTAGTAAAACCCAACCAAAAGGCATATTCTCCCTTGGGAATTTACTAGCACACGACCACCCAAAGGACCATAGCATAGGAGAAAAACCTTGTCAAAGCACGGATTTCTAACACACCCGACCAATGTATATGAATACAAGGGCCTTACCTTTCACAATTGAAAATCAAAAACCCAAAAATTCAATATCGGCTCTGCAATTCATAGATACATGCCCTCCCAATCTGTCTGCACACAATTTGCCACTAGGCTTCCATAGCCATAACCCTACAGAGAACAGTCATAACCTGAAGATCATATCTCCAATTGGGGCACTTTAAAGCTTGAAATAAATCTTGAAAAATGACTGGCAAGAAATTTGAAGATGAACCAAATTGATTCTACACACCACTATGTGAAAAATTGACGCGAACAGACAGTTGTCCCGGTGCAACTACACGTAGAGAAGGCAAGGTGAGGGCAAAAAACTGTATCAGAAAGCATGGAGAAGCCCAAATGGCCCATAACCTGCATCTTTTTGAAATTTGGCTGAAAGTTTTTACATGAATTTAGTTATATACAAGTCTCACTTCAAAAAACTCACTTACGGACACTTATAGTAACCTGATAGCTGGTGCTACACGAGCGACTTGCCCTGCATGTACATGTGCTTGCAAAAGAAATCATAAAACCCAAAAGAACATGTCAAAATACTCTGATGAAAGTTTATCTCAAGCCCATATGTACAATGTTTACAAAAAACGGGGTTTCCAAAATGCGCACATCAACGTCTCCGTGATTCCTTGCCCAAGTCTACCAATAAACCTCAAACCTCAAGCTCTATACAAGTTGAAATTGCATCTTCAATCTCAGATGTTATGCATGTAACTTTGAGCACCTCCCATGCTTCCAAAAATGCATCAAACTTGTACACTACTCAAAAACAAGAAACCTGGAATTTTTGTATATAGCCAGTCTGAGCTAAATATCAACAAAACAGTGAGGAGTTTGCAAAAAAATGTTTCTACAAAGTTGTAGACCACGTTGAAATGGAGAGGAATCCACGGTAGGACTTTTAGATCTATTTTCTACAAGGAGAATTTTTTTTTGAAGATAGTGCTATTGTGCACACATGTTTTAGGGTAGCACCTTCACTTAAACGCTATCTTCCACACTCTCTTCTGAGATTTCACAAGCGCATACATCACTCTCAAATGAGCTCAAAAGATCCCTTTGTGTTCTCACAAAGCTTCCAATCTTTCTTGATCTCTCCTCTGCCAAGAGCGAGAAAGCTATCACCTTGAAGTTATCAACACTTTCGTGCTCTTTGCGATCGCAATCATGCGCCCTGATACCAATTGTGCACCAATGCCATGCGTGTACGGAGAGGGAGAAGGAGAGATGGAGAACACACAATGTGGGTGAACTAGCTCACCACACTATATAAGAGATCCCCTTATTATTCTATCTAGTAAACAAATAAGGTGTGTACAAATATTGGAGGGTCTCCCATCATGATTGTTGTAGCCCTCTCTTGAAGAGGTGGTTGTAGCCCTATGGGCAGTTTCAGTAACTAATAGAAGGATCTTTTTCTCGGGAAAAAAAAAGGTGTGTACAAATGATGAGTGGTCAAAGGCCTCAGGCACATCCGATCAGGGTAAGAGGCACATCGTCTTTACCCCAACAATGCTTAGAGCCTGAGTACACCCAAGCTTGCTAGATCACCTTCTTGATGGTTTTGGTATATCATATAGACACATGACAGAGGGGATTCTATAGATTCTCACATTAGCCCTTCATGAGGATTTCCTAGACACCTTTGAGCTGCCATAGATTGTATCTTTGGACGTGTATGAGACTGAACCCTTTTATGCTAATGAGGATTGATGGATGTACATGAGAAAGAGGGCCAGATTTGGAGAGTACCCCACCTACAATACAATTAGTGATATCCCACCAGGCTCCTTACAAGGTACCTATAGGGGTGTTTATGATGAGACTCCCTATACGTTGTTGTGTGGATGACTCCATTTCCATTCTCAAAGTAGTGTAGTTGAGACTACAATAGACCCGATGATCTTACCCTCTACACAACCAAAATGACTTAGATCACCTTGAGGATTTACATCATCCAGACTATCTAGGAACAAACCT
Source organism: Adiantum capillus-veneris (assembly GCF_014529385.1). Lineage (NCBI taxonomy): Eukaryota > Viridiplantae > Streptophyta > Polypodiopsida > Polypodiales > Pteridaceae > Adiantum > Adiantum capillus-veneris. The sequence goes on along the minus strand of NC_140943.1, from coordinate 76,527,099 downwards.
ATGTTGAGATCATGGTAGAGTCCAATGCAGACTTAGGGGGTTCACCTCTTAGACAAGTAAGTTACCACGTGAGTTCAAATGAATGGGTTTTTTAACTGCCAGGACTTTAAAATTTTAACAAGATTATATTAACAAAAAGGGTTTTTTAATTGATTCTAGAGAAAATCCCATAAGTTTTTGAAGAAAAAGGGGTCATCTTATTACCTTAAGCATGTAAGTAAAGGGGTTTTTTAAATACCCTTGGAGTGCACGTTATATGAATAGTTTCATAAAGGTGCACCCCTCGAGAGTGCAGATATGGAGCACATGAGCTAGAGCATTACTAGTGCACCGCCAGAGTTACCATGCATAGAGACAACCACATCACCTTCTTTGACTGCTACTAGTAAACATGCTAGAGAGGTTGTACAATCCACCCCACACCCCATACCTCAATCAGCGAGCACAACAAAAATTGATCTTACTAGATCACATGCATCAAATACGCTAACAAGACATGTATCACCCACACCTAGAGACACCACGCAGGTACCACATGAGGATAGATCTTCCACAACAAGCAGAGAGCACCGTACTGAGCTTGTGCTACATTTCTTAACCTATAGGGTATTGATGCATTGGTTTGTTGACCTTGGTGGACATTCCTACACTAGAGGCACCTTCTCAAATGACATTGACCCTTCGATACATTAGGTAGTTAGATTTCAGAGACGTCACCTTGGTTCAACTGAGATCTTTAATGATGAGCTTAAGGGCACATACATGTCCCTACCAAAATCAGCCTATACAATGTTGTGGATAGAGCACATCCCAATGATTTTTTAGACACCCATGTATATCCTAGGATAGTGTAGTTACATAGAGTAGAGCACACATTGACCTATGTGGATGATTGTAGATGTAGATATCAACAAGAGCAACCCACATGACATTTTGAGCTAGCAATGATCATCATGGTATATATTGTTGAATACCCTTGTGATGATCGGATTTTTAGGGGCACATATGGTATTTTATATTCCTCGATGATTGGATTTCCTTATTCTACAAAGCATGGCCATGATCCTATAGTGATATCACACAGAGTCCACATACACCTGCTAGATAGATTTCCCCTACTAGGTCACCTCCCAAATCTTCATCACATAGAGATATTTGGACTCAAATCATAGATGATCATTTGAGGCCTAGAGTGATTGAGATGAAGGATACAAATGTCCAGATTGATGATAGGTTGAGCACATCAGCGAGCACTATCATAGAGACACCTAGAGTTACTATTCCAGAGGTTGCTACTTGTTCTATAGAGGAGGTACAACTTAGTGAGATAGCTCCTATGATAGAGAGGAGTATTGAGTCAATAGAGATAGATAGCGTGTTAGATTCTACACTTATTGATGATTCTAGTGCACCTATCATAGAGGTAGATGTCCCACTAGAGCCTACATTTGACGAGATTGCTACTACACATGACCATGATAGAGTTGTGTCACATGAAGCTATTATATCAATGAGCGACATGATTCATACGGCAAGAGATGAGCTACACTGGCTAGCCACTACTCTGCAAACAGAGAGACCCGTGCTAGTCCTGTGTGGTGAGAGGATGGGATTGTGCATATTTCATGATCTACGCCAGTTGAGTATCTTCAAAAAACTCAAGCGCTTTGTTAAGGATCCTTCCACACATTAGCTAGTGTGAGTTATGCCTAGACAAAGCATGTTAGGATCGTTTAGAGATGAGTATGATGCGATGTACTTGTCGACGTTTGATATTGATTTATAGACCACAGAGCCTTTATCTTACGATGACTCCCTAGATACACATACTCATGATTTGATGTTAGTAGGGTTGTATAGACTTGAGCAGACCCAAAAATATGTTGACGACTATGGATGTCGGTACACAAAGAGTCTAGCACAACTGGCACGTTACCTTCAAGTTTGAGTACCATGCTTATGTTTGATCAAGAACCTCAAGGGCAAGTTTAAGAGGCTCTGATCATGCCATCTTTGTGTTGACTACTAGATTGAAACACACAGCACAAGCAATGAAGGATAATAAAGCAGAAGGTGTGGCAAAGTTTTTGTACAAGAACATAATGACAAGATTTGGATGTCCAATGGAGTTAATCTATGATCAGGGAGGTCGTTTCATTAGCAAGATGATCAAGAAGTTGACTAAATATAGCCTGATTATTCACAAGACGTCTACAATGTCTTATCCTTAGGCAAATGGTCAAGCAAAATCCACACAAAAAACCTTTATCAAAATTTTGAGAAGAATGGTTTTAGAAAACAAGAAGGATGGGGATATCAAATTGGAACATTTACTATGGGCATTCAAGGTTAGTACAATCATGATGCCATTTAATGTGTTGTATGCAATGGAACTTATTGTGCCAAGTTTAAGGATTACAACAAAGTATAAATTGTTAGGGGATGATTGTTCAATTTTCAGGAAGAACAACTCCCAAAACTGGAAGAAATGAGAATTCAGCATGCCTACATCATTGGAAAAATCCTAAGAAAGAGACAAGCATGGGTGGATAGAAATTTGAAACACAAAACCTTTTCAAAAGAAGATTGGGTATTGATGTATAATATCTGGTTAGGAAAGAGGTCAATAAAGTTGAAGCTCAAATATTTGGGTCCTTTTAAGATTGTTGCGGAAATTGGCCTTTAACCTACTGGTTAGCTGAGGATTTTTCCCAAATCCCTTAATGGATTTGTTTGGAAGCCTTATGTTAGTGAGAGTTCTCATTTCAAGGCGGGTGAGACAAGAAGCTTAAATCTAGGGGAATCATTGGGAGAGGTCTATGCCATAAGTGGGGAAAGGTCACATTGAGGGGTTTCAAATTTAGAAGTAGAAGTGGGTAATGTACCCCGTGTCCTAAGACTTTTGTCACCCTCATGTGTGTGTTGGTACTGTATCAAGCTTTGTGTGCCCTATTTCTCTCTCGCCATGTCTAAGAGGCCCTTAGCAATTGAAGTAGGAGACTTTGCAGTAACCTCTTGAAAGCTAGAAGAGCCAAAAGCCATGGTGACAATATTAAGGTCTTCACAGAAGGCAAAGGAAATATATTGCTCACATCATACCAACATCACCAAATGTGGTGATTGAAGAAGAGATTTCAACACCGGGTCTTATTGAAGAGTCACTGTTAGCAATGGAGATGGGCCCAATAGATTACAGCTTTGTTGATATGCGTCAAGAAATCAACTTCAATGTACTGTGCATAAGGCATGGTTGGAGAAGATTGGCTTGTTGGAATATGCAATGCAATGGAAGCATTAGAGAAATAACCTTACACTGGTCAACACACTTACTCATATTGAAGATATAAAGCGAAACATTTTTGGTAGTTTTTGGTTGAGCTTTGAACTAGTAGGCATAGTTTTCAACCTGCATGTGGGAGGAGGACAATCAAGTAGGCAAAGCGTCTGATGATGTAGTGGAGTCAGAGTTTGGCTAAGACCAAGGTAATAAAAACTATTACCCAATCTCACAGATGCAGGATCCTTTTAAAAACCAACATATTAAATGGTATTTGGAAAGATTTTGTGTGTTAGTGAAGCTGGAGTATATCTCCAAAGAAAATTATACCAAAATTTATGTTGTAGAGTGTGGGAAGAAAATTGGATGGGATAATTTATTATTTCAAAGGCTAAACACAGATCTCTACCAAAAGAAGAAAAGAAAAAATAGAACCTGTCAACTACAAGAAGTTTGCCCAACGCTATGTGTGAGCCACACGGGCTGCAATCACACAACATGTACACACATAGAAGCTCTACGACTACAGATGGTGTGTCACTCACCTCCTGCGATGCTGCCACTAAGGGAATCCTACACGTGCCAAGAGGAAAAAGCCGCCGCTACTACCGTCCTCCTTGTTGTCATCGTACTCCCATTGCTTGATTGCCTACATCCTCTCTCCTCTCTCTCATGCTCACAGATAGACAGAACAAGAAGATAAGGTAAGGGCAAGCTTTATACGTCTAGAATGATTTAAAAGAATATTTTTATAACCTTTTCTATTGGTTGGGTCCTTCCCTTTCACATACGAGCACCCACATTCAATCAATTGGTACTAAACGAGTTTGATGTGAAATCTAGTGTGTCTCTCATTGGCACTCACCAGCCGTAGACTATAGATACGGAAGTTTAACACTACAAGAAGTTGCACTTGTCCTCAGCCAAAGCACAATCTTGATCTTCACTTGAACATTGCTAAATGAGCACTAAGTAGCACAGTAAGTGCATTCTCATAATAATGTGGGTAATTAAAAGACATATGCAGTAAATAAGCACAAATAATGATTGGTAACAAAACATTAAAGAATTTGTTGAGTCATAAACATTAAAATACAATATAACTGAACTAATGAGCAATTGTGAAGGTCAACAAATCAAAAATTCTAGCATCACTAGTTTAACTGTCAATAGGCACTAAAGGTCAACTATTAATACCATGGGCAAGCTTCTTAATTCTCCCTAGTCAAATAAGCTGCTTAATTGCAAGAGTAGAGTGTTTCATGTCCCATGGTTGACTAGAGGCTATACCTAGAAGACGTTCAAGTTAAGATACGATAAAGGAAATCACACATGAAATCATCACTTGAATTGTTCCCTTTGTTGACTCCCCAAAGTGTTCATTTTATAGACTTTGTTGCCACGTAGAGCCTTAATTGATCTTTTTGGAATTTGTTGTTTATTTTTAATATTATTTTCTAAAGTGGCTTTTTCTTTCATTGGTTTTCAATTGTATAGCTTTGGGGGGTCATTTTAACAATGTCACCCTCCCCACACTCATCATAACAGTCAAACTTCCTTTATAATACTTAAGCTAAAGATCAAGAGGGATTAAGCTCACTAAAAAGCACTAAAACACTACAAAAAATGCTTCATAATATTGGATTAAGAGCTTAAAGTAATCACTGATAATTAAGAAGCATCTCCTATGGTAGCAATAGAAGATCTCTAATGCACTACCTTGGTCAAACTAGCTTAGCCGGAATCCTTGATTACTAAACCTAGACAAGGGACTATGACATAAAATTATATTGAATCCAATGTCTAATGCTAAGAAAAGGTCTAAAGTACTTTCCTACCAATCATAATTAAGGTAGAAAAACATGAATGTTAGAAAAAAAAATTAACCAATCATGATTAAGGCGAACAAACATGAATGTTAGAAAAGACAACCAGTGATGAGAATGGACAATTAACACCTGTTTATGCTAGCCATTGTGCTCAATTCAATGAGTGAATCTAACAAGGATCGCATGATTTTTGAAAGCTAAGCTAATGCAATACGTTCTTGTACACACTAACAAACAATAGGAAATACCTCTAGGAGGCATATCAGTGGGAAGAGACATCAACACTTATTGAACAGAATCAAAACACAATAAAGAACACTAACCTATCTATTTGCACCACCCTATAGGATCAAGGAAATAGGATATTATATAGGTTGGTTGGCAGTCCTAAGGCTAGGCCTCTATCCTCATCATCAAGATAGACATAGTCATCCTCGATGAGACCATAGTCTTCCATGGTGTCATATATTGGTTCTTCTTCATATTCTCCTGCATGTAAGCTAATAAAAAATGCTACCATCCATGGATAGTATCTTTGTCTAAAGGGGTAAGCATGTGCCAACGGGTAAGTATCTTCTATTGCATAGGGATCACTCATGGTGAACAGACGCATCAGCTATTCTAACTCCTCAAAATTTTCCTCACGTGCTAAACTAGCTACTAGGTCCCATTCTGAGGTAAGTACATGTTAGATCATGTGGAACACTTGAGAAAGGTAAAGAGGATTCATCCAAAGTAGAGGTGGATGACTCTAGTGAGCTAGCCATATCTATACACATAGATATATTTTGGTTAGTTTGCAAATAAACATAAGGGATGTGTCACTGTGCATGATGTGTCGTTGTGAGTTTTGGTTTATGGACTAGATTTTGTAGGTTTCAATCTTGTTGTCTGGTGGCTCTTGCTCTTTTACCTTTTCTTTTTCTTTTTTTTGATATTTGAAACTTTTGGCTCGTTTTAGTATAAGGCTATACATATATACATTCCGTGAGATTTGGAAGTTAAGAGGTCAAGGAGGAAGGTTAAGAGGGAACTAAGTGAATGATGGATGTGAGTAAATATTCCCCCCTTCCTTGGGTAGATCATGCTTTTTGGAAAGACGTTGTCACCTTTTGAAACCACTTGTTCCAAGTTGTAATGGCTGAAGACTTTGACCAATAGTTTTCTGCAGCCCTAGGTGCTTCGTCGAGTTGCAAGGGTGGTAAGGTACTCTCCCATGAAATTTACAATGGGAGGCACTAATTATTATTTTTTTTGTAGATATTTGCAGTGGTAGGTGGAATTTGTGTAGAATCTTGTATTTTGATGGATGAACTACATGAAGAGCTAGAAGATTCATTTGAGTTTCCTATTCCCGAGCTAGGTGGAACAAAATGTTCTTGCTCGGGTACCCAAACTAGCTTTGAAAAATGTGTGTAGTATTCCATGACCTTTCCCTTTTCGAGGTCTTCAATTGGATTTGGAGTTACTAGATTTGGCTCACATGGATCTGTAGGTGACAAGGAAGAACACAATGTACATTTAGGTACCTAGATTTAATCATTTTCATCATAGTAGCCTTCAGCTTCCAATAGTTGTTTAGGAATCCAATGCAACCTACCCTTGCATTTCTTGGGGCAAGTGAAACGTCTCTTGCAAGGCTTTTTTTTTAGCAAGATTGAAGATCAGAATTAGTGGTCATTAACAAAGCCTAAAACACGTTCGAAGGTGGAGAGAGCTAGCGGGAAATGAGGGTAGGAAAGAGGAAGAAGAATCATTCATAGGAGAAAGAAATAGTTCCTCACTTATCATCACTCTTCTTGCTTAGCATAGCATAATAGCATAGTAATGAAGATGAAGAAGATGGCAAGCTTAAGCATTGAAACATGGCTCTTGGTTGGATTTGCATTCTATAGGCAAAATTGTTGGTGTAGGCTCTCCACTTCTCAGCAAGCTTGGAGAAGAATATGGAGCTCTGCACTTTGCACTCCACACAATGAGAGTATGTGTGTGTGTGTGTGTGTGTATGTGTGTGTGTGTGTGTGTGTGTGTGTGTGTGTGTGTGTGGGAGAGTATACCCCCCTCTCATGCTTGGTCCACACCTCTCTCTCTCTCTCTCTCTCTCTCTCTCTCTCTCTCTCTCTCTCTCTCTCTCTCTCTCTCTCTCTCTCTCTCTCTCGTATTATTTAATTATTTCATTTGGACATGTATCCTCTTTTTCCTCTTTGAAAGAAAGAACTTGATTATTTATTTTTATGCATCTAAATTCTCATTGGACCCCTTTAAAACCTATCCAATAGGATTCAAGCACATGGCTAGCTATAGGAAGACCAAGGGAAATTGGTAAGAGCAAGCCATTCAAGGAATTCAAATTTTCCCAAAAATTAGTTCTTGAAGGATGGAAAGCAAGCCAACATGAGCCATGCTACCAAAGAAATAAACATGGATGATTAAAGAGAGGTCCCTTTTAGTCTCTCAAAAAACCTGTCCATCAACTTATGCTAGCCTTGCAAGGGAATCCACTCAAGAGGAAAAATTATAGTAGGCCCAAATGAGTAATTGCACATGGGAGAAGAAGCATGACATAGCAGCATTCGACACTTGTGAACACACTATAAGAGAGATTCTACAAAAGGAAGTGTGAGGGATCACTTTGCTTCTTGACCTACAGATCAAGAGGCCTCTTCTCTAGCCTCAACCTCTTAAGAAGGCAATGATCATGAAGAAACCAATGTCCCATCTTGAAAAAGTGGAAGTAATACCAATGTTTCACGCTAGCTAGTTCGATAGGAAAGAGGTACATCTCAAAGTGGAGACCCATGAATTGGTTGAAGAATACTCAATGAAGTTGAAATTGGCACAAAATGAAAAACGTTAACAAAGAAGTACTAGTGATGGAGTCTAGAAAAACTTCTTATGAGAAGGGAAAAGCTCCATGGAAAGAGACATGAAAGGAAAAGCCAATACTTTGTCAATTTGAACTAATATGCTAAAAGGCCTAAATGAAAAGGGAGTAAAGACAAAGTAATGGGCCTAGGAGCAATTTACCAAAGTGTTTTTAAGTGAATTACCTGCAACAATTTAGGGAGCTACCTGAATCAAAGGTTTAAATAGTGGAAGAGTGCCGAATAGAAGATCCCTCAAGCAAGATGTTGTACAAGATCAAAGGGAGAAAAGTGGAAAGCTGAAGATCTATGGAAGAAAAGGATGCTATCAAGCTAAGTGTTAGGGGCTCACAAACCCTAATAGGTATTAAGTAAAAGAAACATGCAGTATAAAGGAAAACAATTACACGAGACTGCATATTAAGTCATAGAACTGCAAAGCATATAAACAATAGACACCAAGTTTGAGAGAAAGAAGGTACTAATTCACTGTATATTCATCATCATCATAATCAAAACTACAAACCCAAAATAGTAGTACAACTATAAAAAGACTGTAAACCTTGTTGGCTACATCCAAAAACTGCTACACGCTATAAGACAATTCGGGTATTTCAAACTACCTAAGCATTAGGCACTTGTGTAACATGCCCCTAAAGTTTGAAACTAAGACCTTAGTTACAATCCAAAAAGATACGTACCCAAACACATCAGGCACTAGCACCTGGCACACTTGGTAAGCAATGTTTATCAAACATTGTGAGAACCATCCCTTGATCAGAAATATCAATATCAACATGATCTTTAACTTCAGCTTGCTATTCCTCGTACTTTCTCCCTTCAGTTACAATTGCCTTTCCATCTCCACCAAGTCTTGCATCTACTTCTTCTTCAGTTTTTTTTTTTCCTTTGTAACCTCAATATTCTCCTTACCGAGTATATCCTCAATAATAATCAGTACTAGATCTTTAAGTTGCTGTTGTCCACCTACATCATCTACCTCTTCACTTGCAACTTTAATTGTAATTGCATCTTTAGTTAACTGTACCTAAACTTTAGTTTCATTTATCTAACATTACAGTATCACCCTGAGCATGCAATTGTTTAGATTGATGATGTTTCTGTTGGTCCAACTGCTTTTGCAATTGCTCACTACTATTGTTTTAGTTCATCATACTGCCTCTACACAAAAAAGTTCTCCTCCTTTGCGTCTTCTGCTACAAAGATTTGATATGGCTTACTGACCACATCATACATTTTGACTTTAATATGCTCCCAGACACCTTTTGTATAATATCTCATTTCAGCCTTCATCTTCTCCACATCACCTGAAGCCAGATACGAGTCCTCCACATCTAGCTCTTCCTCTGCCATTTCTCTAATCTTCTCTTCCACTTTTCTACATGCTGTAACTCTGTTCAACAAAACCATGTTACTGCTTTCCAAAGTAGCATTCAAAGTAGTCATTTTGGTCAATTGACCGTGCAAGAAAATAGCCACACATCTCTCCACTGAGAAATTCTAGCTAAAAGTTTCTCTCTGTATACTACCAATTGATTATAGGAGGCTAGCTCCTTCTACATTAGTTCTTGGATTTCAATAAAATCCTTAACTTTCCTTTGTTAAACTTCTTCTTTAGGCTGAACTTTCTTTTCCTTCAGTGCTTCCTCCTTGATTTGCTCCAATTCCTGGCTTTCAGTCAACTCCTTAACTTTCCTCTGTAAAACTTCTTCTTCAGTCTGAACTTTATTTTCCTTCAGTGATTCCTCCTTAATTTGCTCCAATTCACTGTGTAGTCTGATCTTATTCTCCCTCTTCACTAAAGTAAAATGCTGTTTCACGTATTCTTTGACTACACCAATTGCATTTTGCACCTCATTGAAAGATACATTTGAAAAGCTAGCCTTAGGTATGCTAGGCTTTTCAACTGCTTATTCCAAATTGTGATGGCAGGTACCTCTCCTACAAGTTTTTCCTTTTAGATTTTTGATTTTGAAACCAGTTTTGATTGACACAGGTACTGTTGGTTTTTTCACTTGGTTCTATTCCAGATTCAGGAAACAAGTCCCCAAATTCTTTGTTCAAATTTATCTTGACTGTTTCCAGAGATTCCTTTTTTAAATATCTTGTTGTTGACACCAGATTTTCTACATCCTTTGTCATCTGTAGGGTCTTCTATCCTTGATACAGTTTTTGTCTCTTTTCTTTCCTTGGTACAAATCCTAAATCTTCAATTAATTGTCCAGGCCTTGGAAAAAATTTTCCCTGCAAAATACTCTTGTTGTTCACATAATGTGCTACCAAATATTGTCCCACTTTTGTTGTTTTATCATTTCTCTTCTGCTTGGTGTAGATTTCAAACTTGACAATATCAATAAGATGTTTGGCCATCCAATCTGCCTTCTAGTCCCAGTTGCTAACAATATACCATAGTTTTCCCTGCTTATATACTCCGACTTGAACATCAAAGATATCCTCTCGATAAACCATTTCACCTGTTGTAGTCTCACCTGGTTCTTAATTCCTGACAATTGATAGTAATTCCTCCCACCCTGATACTGTCCAAATGCCTTTGTCATGTCCTTCTTAGTTGCTTTATTGACCTCATTATCTTCTGTAGTAGGTATATCAAACACCTGTGCAATGAGTTCTGTAGTCAAATATTCCTCTGCAAAGATATGTCCATCATTTTCCTGCAAATACTTTAAGTACACCATTGGCATTTGATTCTACCTCCATCTAGGGTAACCTTGCAAATTCAATAACGTTATTTTCTTCAACCATGGAATATTTTGCTCATTTGCCACCAAATCATACCTGAAGTCCAAGAAGGTGTACTTTGGAATTACTTCTTCCTTTGAAGGTGGTAATGCCTTGATTGGTGTAAGAATTTATGGCTCATCCTCCTCATTGGAATCATCCACCACACAACACTTCGATAACGTGTTTTGTGCAATGGTCGCAACTTGACAAAGGGCTCATCCTCTTCCATCCTTGAATCAGACCCCGTGCCCATAGATGTGTTCCAAAGTCTTGACATGCTACATCAAGGAAGAAAAATGCAGCGAGGAAGAAAAACTCAGTGAAATAGAATTCTCAGCACTCCTCAAAATGATGTCCTCTTCCACTGCCTCGCATGCATAAGACATCTCTATCCTACTAACATCATTAATTTGATGCTCTACTTGAGTACCCTTTATTTCTCCAAAAAAAGTTTGAGCTGAAAATCATTCACTGGCTTGGCATTTACTTTTCCCAACTCATCGACGAAAATAAAACTATTAGGTCCCACAGACCTAACTATCTGGAATGGTCCTACAAACCTCAATTTCAATTTGCCAAGTCTTGGTCCCATCTTACTGTTGTAAACCATCACCCAATCTCCTGTAAAAAAAAATCTTGAACTTTATATTCTTGCTGATCCAAGATTGCCTTCTTTGTTTGATAACCTCTACAATATACATGCTCTAAATTCTATCCTCTTCCAATTTCCGTAATGCTTCCTTTTTGCAGTTGACCGACTCTTCAGATGATAGTTTCTGATGAACTACAACCCTAACTCTTGGTAATAGAAACTCCATAAGAAGTACTGCTTCCAATCCATTACACCAACTTGAATGGTGATGCTGTAGTCACCTTAAATGCTGTCCTAAAAGCCCAAAGTGCTGAATCCAACTTCTCATCCCAATTTGTCATGTTTTGATTCACCAACTTCCTAACTATCCTGAGCAAGATCTTATTGGTACTCTCTGCTTGTCCATTTGCCTGAGTATAATACATGGTTGATTTTTTGTGCAGTATCATATGCAATTCAATTAGTTTACTGATCACTCTATTAATAAAATTTCCTCCTTGATCAAAACCAACTCAATAGGGCATCTAAACCTGGTCATAATAATTTTTTACAAAATTTTTTGCCACACTCCTTGCTTTGTTATCTCTCAAAGCCACAAATTCCCACCCATTTTGTGCAATAATCAGTTGCAATCAAGCCTTGCAGGTGGCTTGATAGGACCCAAAAAAATCCAATGCCCACTTTTGAAATGGTTCCAAAGGTAATATAGGTTGCAAGGCCATCCTATCGACATTCAATGGCCTGCCCTCCCTTTGGCACAACAAACACTTCTTATTGAATTCCTGAGCATCCTTTATAACAGCCGGCCACCAAAGTCCAGCTTGAAATATTTTTCTTGCAGTAACATCATGTGAAAAACGTCCTCCTGAATTACCTGCATGAGCCTCTGCTAGTAATTCTCTTTGTTCAAACTCACGAACACATCTCCTGATCACTTGATCAATTCCTCTTTTGTAAAAAACACCTGTAATAACTATAAAAGGTTTACTTCTTAATGCTAATTTTTCCTCTGATCCTTAGTCATTGCTTCAACTAACACCCCTTCACTCAAGAACTAAAGCATATCATCATACTCGTCTCCTGATTGGTCAGTCACCTGAACTAGAAACAGCTCTGCATCAAGCAACTGATAAGACACTCCTCCAAAATCTTCCTCTCTTGTTTCTGATCTACTCAAATAATTGGCTAATACATGAAGTCTGCCTGGAGTATGTATCGCCACATAGTCAAATTCTTGCAAAAGCAGTATCCTCTTGGCCAACCTCCCTAAAAGGTGGGGTTTATTCACCAAGTAGATCAATGCCTGATGATCCACATGAAAAATTACCCTATTTTCCAATAGGTAATGTCCAAACTTTTGTAGTGTAAAAACCATTCCCAAGCACTCCCTCTCAGTAACTGTGTAATTCTTCTTTGCAGGTGACATTACCTTGCTTGAATAGTAAATAGGTATGAGCCAACCTCTACTGGTTTCTTGCATTAATGTTGTACTTACTGCTACATGAGATGTATCCACAAAGATGTGAAAGTGTAACTTCCAATCATGAACAATCAAAATTGGTGCTACAGTCCACATGTTCTTTAAAATCATGAATGCCTTGCTTTGTTCTTCTCCTTGTTCAAATACAACATCCTTCTTTATAAGCTTTGTTAATGGTGTGCATACATGAGACAACCTCTACTGGTTTCTTGCATTAATGTTGTACTTACTGCTACATGAGATGTATCCACAAAGATGTGAAAGTGTAACTTCCAATTATGAACAATCAAAATTGGTGCTACAGTCCACATGTTCTTTAAAATCATGAATGCCTTGCTCTGTTCTTCTCCTTGTTCAAATAAAACATCCTTCTTTATAAGCTTTGTTAATGGTGTGCATACATGAGCCAAATACCTCAAGAATCTGTTATGCCACTTGACTTGGCCCAAAAATCTACTCAATTGTTTAATTGTTCTTGGTTCTGGTGCCTTATTGATAGCCTCCACCTTTTTTGGGATCAATAGACACCCCTTCTTTAGAAATCACATGCCCTAAAAGAACTCCTCTTTTAACTGCAAATTCACATTTGACTGGGTTTTAATGACAATCTGAATTCCTTGCAATTTTGAAAACACAACAATATAGAGTGTGCTCCCCAAAGTTTCTTTACTCTTACTACTCTTTACCAGGGCCTCCCCAAAATCATTGGATAAGAGCAAGTAGATTATTCTAGTTTGAGAACTACAAAGTTGGCTACAAACTACATTCCCCCAATTGAGATTTGCAAATTCCTCAGAATCCCTAAAGGCTAAATCCGTCTCTGGTTTGCCATCTTCACTTGAAAAGGTGTTAGATCCCATTTCAAGAGATTCAAAAGAGAATATTAACTCTTCACCCGCCATCCAAGAATACTCTTGGAACAAACACCTTCCCAATAGATACCCCCACTACTGATACCTTGTAATCAACATCCATTGGTAGGACTTCACACGCTTCTCCACAAATACTTTCTTCACCTTCCCTACCTATTTCCTGACTTGTACCTTTCGCTTCATTAGTCATCTTTTCAACAATTGTTGGAAAATGCAGGTACCAACCTCAACATTTTCTTTATAGTAATTGCTATTGGACCTGACAACAAAGCTTCAAAAATTCATCACCACTCCCTGCTCTTTCAGTAAAGTCTTGCCTTTCTCTAATGCACTTTTTCCTTGGTCAGCCAAGGATCTTGCAGCAAAATCCCATTCTTCAGGTGGTATATTCCCTCCTTGGGACTCGCATACTTTTTGAGTGCTTCTGTTTTCACTGCTCTGTGCTCCTTCCAATTCACAATGCCCTGATCTTCTTTTTCCTGCACTTGGATTTGATTTTGATCTTATTACAACCATGATTCAATGTAACCACTACTTTCAGGAATATCCTAATTTGGATACATGTTGAATAGTCACAATTGTAATGCTTAACCATTCCCTGAGTAGATTGACACTCTTGTACTTTCTGATCAGGTTTCTATTCCTCTTGATGAAACCTTACCCTATCCTAAATCCATTCTTCCTCACTCCATTCTTCTTCAATCCATTCCTCCAACACCACTAAATTAGCCTCACTTGGAGGTCTTTTTTGTTGTTGGGTGGACGTTGTGGATTCTGTTCCTGAGGCATGTTATTATTGTTGTTATTTTTATTGTTGTATCTAATGAAAGGAATGCCTCTATCATTTCTGTATCTACACCACAGTTCACAATCAGGACCTTGTCTATGTCCCATTTCTCCACAGTAATTACATTGCAACTGCTGCATATTATTCTGACCTCTGTTTTGGTATCCCCAATTATATGGGTTCTGGAACCTTATTTGAGGTGCAGGTCCCTGATATCTCCTATTAACACCTTGAGGAGCTACCAGATTTGAAACTGCCTCCCTCATTCTTTTGAGTAATATACTTAGGTCTTCATCCCCTGAAATCTGGATTATAATAATAATTTTCATACTCATGGCCAAACTTTACAAACCTTTCAATATGGTTTTCCTAACATTCCAAACTGGCTCATTCTAATTGTATGCAATTTTTCTTGAATAATTTTGTTGATTGCATTTGCAGTTACTACTTCCTTTTCGTGCTTCTTTTCCTTCTTTTGCTTACCCTTATCCTTTTCTTCTTTTTCTTCTTCTTTTCTGACCAATCTTCATCATCAATATTAATATCCTCTTCGGTATCCTAATCTGAATCTTCATCTTTTGACTTTGAATCATCCGATCCTAAATCTGAGTTCTTACTCTGCTTTTTCTTCTTGTCCTTTAGTTCTTCCTTACCTCCATATCTTCTTTCAGCTCTTGCAGCTGCTTCAACCAAATCAATAAAATCCTATGCATTGCTAACGAGGGTCTCCTTGCTACTGCACTGTTGAACTCCTTTTCAAATCCCTTACAAAAATAGTCTCTCAATTGCTCCATAGAAGGATGTTGTGGTGCCTTTAATCTATTATTCAAATTTTTTAAATTTTTGTGTATAATCTTCAACCAACAAGTCTTTTTGCTTCAATTTTCTAAACTTCTTCAAAATGTCTTCAGGTGTTATATCCTCCCTGAACCTTAATAAAAATATCTGCTTCAAATCATTATAATCAACAAAAGATACCATGCCATACTACAAAAACCAATCCATGGTCTTACCCTACAATATTGCTACAAAATGCTCTTTCTTCACTCTATCCGGATGTAATGCGTCATATCCACTTGCAGACCACCTTGTTTGAAACTGACCAACGTAACTGTTAGCATCTTAGAACTTTTTCCCCGTTGAACTTTGCCGCATCCAAGTTTGGGATTTGGTGCAACCATTGGAGATATTAGAAATGCTCCGAGTACTCTTACTGGGAGTGTATTGAAAGGTAAAATACGTGTCCCTGATGTACAACAAACTGCAATTGTCTTCTTGCCCTTAAGACTGTCTGAGCTAGCAATACATTAACCAATTGTCCCAAAAGTGGTTTTGATGTGGGAGGAGTCGTTTGTTGGACTCCTTGGTTTGCAGATGGGGTCTCCTCCAGCCCGTGTTTAGGTTCTTGCACTTCAGTCCCCACCCCAACAATTCCTACTCCTGCAGTAACCTCCCTTATAGGTTCTTCTTGGTCATTACTAACAGACTCTTCTTCCTATCTTCCCCTTGCAGAGAACTCTCTGCTTAGTCTAAACCTTGTGTCATATGAGTCTTGTGGTAAATTAGACCCTTTCTCTCTGATCCACTCATGCATTGATTCTTCTCTTCTATCTTAAATACTCTGTACCAATACTTTACTTTCATATAGACTGTAACATGAAGGAAAATTGCAGGCACTAAAAGGTAAAAATGATGTAACTACCTTGTCAGCAGTTGGAATTTTGATTGCCCTTGGTAGATTCGGGAAGAACTCCTCTAAGAACTTTGCTGCATATTCCTCAGACTCTTCCTGTGGGGTTACCCAATTTGAGAATTCCCTCAGGTGGTCTATGTCAACCAACATGTCAATTCGTTGCTGCGCATTTCTAAGTGCTATATGGTTCAGGATGAGTTTGAACCAATTGCAAGATTGCCAAAAGTTTTTAGGGGCTCACAAACCTAACAGGTATTAAAAGTACAAGAAACATGCAGTATAAAGGAAAAGAAATATATGAGATTGCATATTAAGTCATAGAACTACAAAGCATATGAACAATAGACACCATGATTGAGAGAAAGAAAGGTATCGCTTTAATGTATATTTCATCATCATCAAAAAAAATACAATCCCCAAAACAATAGTACAACTACAAGAAGATTGTAAACTGCTACACACATAAGACAATTTGAGTATTTTCAAACTACCTAAGCATTAAGCACTTTTGTAAACATCCCCTAACGTTTAAAACTAAGAGACCTTAGTTACAATCCAAAAAAAAAAGTACCCCCTGACACATCAGGCACTAACACTAAGTGACAAACAACTCAAGAGAAAGAAGTGCCTATTGTGCCTAAAATTGCAATCCCTACCCATCAAGAAGAAGCACCCAAGAATCTCCTCCATGATTCCCTCTAGTAGACTCTCAGACAATGCCACCACCTCCTACAATGGAGATTAGGATATCTTAAAGATAACCACCAGAGTTTCAAGTATATTTTGAAAGAATTAGCTCTTAAAGACTAAAATAAAAATGCCCAAACCCTAGAGGATGGAGTTGATGCAGAAAAAAAAATGGAAGAACAAATTGGTCAAGAAAAAAAAGTAGCAACCCCCAACCATCATGAAAATAGCACTAGATTTTCCATGTCATAACCAACCAAGGGGTAAGAGTCATCTAGAAATTAGTGGCAAAAAATAGATGAAATTTTTTTATACAATCAAGAGCATCCTCACAAGAGAAGATCCACAAAAGTGGAAGTCGTTAGAATAAGACCTTATGCAATGGGGTCAAATCTAATATTTTGGCATCTCCCATCCTTATCCAACTCCAACTCAATAAGCACAATCCAATAAATACTTCACTATTCAACAAGCAGCAACAATAAAAAAACCGTGCACTCACTTTTGTATCCCCAAAGGTGTAGAAGATCTTGAGCTAGCTTCCAAGATCAAATGTTTAAATGAACAAAAGCCTCAACAAGAGAAGGATTGACAAGAGAGCCACCTTCTCCGCATTGCTATTACTAATTTTGAAAATGGATAATTAGTGAAGTCACCCCAATTTTTCCCTGCATTTTTCTCAAAATGGTTGTAAGTATGAGAAATCCTATCCAGCCCATGGTTCTGTAACTAAAGCCTCATCTTTACTTGATTGGCCTAAGGTCCTTTTATCAAATGATCTCGTAGACTCATCCATGTTGTTCAATTGTGACCTTCAACCAATAAACAAAATCGTATGATTTCTTTAGCATGATACATCAATGATTTTCATGCATGCTACAACAACTCTTTTCAGATCCTATAAAAAATTACATTAAAGCCAAGTCTCCATAATCAAGCACAATTTACCTTTGGAAATTCTACACGAGTATTGTCCCACCATCTTTGAAGCAAAGGCTACAACAACATGCACCATTGATCTCTTTGCATAAGGAAACTCCCAATACGGTGCACCATTTTATGACCTCCGCTCCTTGAGACCGCCTTGCAAGCTGCCAAAATAATTGATCATGTATTCTTGTCCTTCTTCATTTGTCTTAAAAGGAATAGTAACTAAGAACATGATCATGTTAAGCTTCCTTGATTTTCAACCCACAACTACATGTTAGGTCAAACATTTTTGCCACCCAAACATGACAACAACACTACCCTTCATTATTTCCAACGCTTCTATTTTATGATCATGAATAGTGTTGATGTTATGTAGACAATATAACCTCAATGCTATGTCTACTTGCATGCTAGTTTGCGTCATTCTCCTAAGATTTTTTTGAAAGAAAGGGCTTTCCCCCCCCCTATTATAAGCCTTGACTTGAAGATTGGCAATGCTGTTGAAAGACTAGCCAAACATCATCCATAGGAGGAGCCCTCTTTGCAAGCCTTGTCCTCACTTGGATGATCTCCCGATAACTAATCTCAAGGAAAAGGATATTCAAAGAGTCCTAGCTAATATTTTTAATTCACCACCTTCTTAATTATTAGATGATTCCATTAGCCTATCTAAACTCAAGGACCGTACGAGTCACAAAGACCGATTCCCGCAAGCCTTAATTCAACCAATAAAAAATGTTGCACGAGTGAGGAATACCAATTCCCAAAAGCCCTACATTCAATCAAGAAAAAATACATGTAAAGTCCTTCTAAAACAAGATGATCTTTTACATAGGATTTTCCCCTTCAGTAAGGATAAAATAAATTCCTCTTAGAGCAAAATAAACATCATAGGATCAAAGTTTTGGAAATAGGGTAGTTGTAAGGATAGTGCAAAATACATGCATTAAGAATGCGTTCATTCACATTATATCAAACGTGCATCTTCTTATAGTTCATATACAACAACCTAGAAAAGTAGAAGTGGGGTATAGTTGCATATATGGACGCCACCCCAATGCAATTGCAAGGTCAATGTACTCATTGAGTTTGATAAGCTCAAATTCAAGATTTCTCTAATACATTTCCCTATGATGTGTAGGTTTGTATAAGATAAATTGAATATTCAAAAGTACACTTTAGTACTTATTTCCCTAGAACAATCATTATTAATTTCCCTATTACAATCATTTCAAGTTTATCCTTGTTGTGAAACAACCATTACAAATTTTCATCCTTGACTTTTATGCAATAGAAAATGTTGTAGATACCTTTGTGATAAGCTCTGCAGCATGAGGTTGCACACCAACCACATAGCATTTGAGACTCCTGTACATAACACTTTTCGAAAGGTTTATTTTTGCATCCAAGTATCCATGTCTTTGTGCTTGCTTGGATGGCACATTAAATCTACGGGTAGGGCACGACTTCCATTTCTTATTATTTGTAGGAGACACAGTGTTGGCTCTCCACCTACTTCTACATGGAGCTTTTGTATGACATGTGCTATTTGCTCTACATTTTCCCTCATTTTCTCACTACATGATGAGAATTCTAATTGGCTGTATGCTTTATTCATGTACAATGCCCTAGCTACTCGTGACTCGGCCTAAAAAAACATCACAATATAATAAAAATGTTTTCCTTTTCTATTTCCCTTTGACATGCGCAGTACAATGCCATATTCTATTTAGCCACTATATCAAAATGAGAATTGATAATTTATTTTCTTGTATACATTTCACAAACCATACCTCCTTCTGATGTTTCAATTGAAGCAAGCAATACTAAAAATAAAATAACAAAAAAATTGCAATGAGATATTGACAAGTATAAAAGGACATACAACAATGAAAATGATGAGGAGCCATCTAGAACATACTTTGCTTCACTCTTCTGGCAACAATTGCTAGCACTTCATCATGGCATAATGCCATGATGTTTGAAGGATTTGATCAGCATGGGGTTTCATTCCCTGGTGGATTATGCAAGACAACGTTTCAAAATTCTGTGAAAATGCCGAGCTCACCAAATTGCCTTGTAGTGCGTTTTGAAACACCTATTATTGTGTAGTGAACTCCCTTGCCACTTTGTTTTTTCCACCATTTTGTAGGCCTTTTGATATGCCACCTAGTAAGAGGACAATGACCACACTTTCTTGGATCTTCTGCAACTACCACCTATCAAAACACTTGTGTTTTGATATGTTGCTATAATGTTTGGGCTTGCCTTCTTAAGATGTCAATCCCCACTCTACCTACATGGGCTCTGATAGCACTATTAGGTACTAGCGACTGTGGGGGATCACAATGTAGGACAAGCATGGTGGGAGACAGAGTGTGCAGAGCAAGGGTGAAAGAGAGAGCAGAGAGAGATAATTGACTATAAAATCGAATATAATGCTATATCTTTGATTAAAACACTTATTACAATATATGTAGCAAAGGGATAACAATAGCAACCATGCCTTTTAAACCCCATGCAAACTCTAGACTAGGGAGTGGTTCTCCTCAGTTCTCTTATAGGTATGATCCCATATGGGTTAGAGAAACATTGACTAGGGCTTGAAACCCAACATTGAGGATATAGCTTGAACTATGAATCCATAAATGTTTTGAAAAGAAATCCCAATCAAATGCATGTTATTGTTGAACAATCATTTGAGACACTTCATGCAACAATACATCTTTTGTGGAAAGCCAAATTATAGGATATGTTTGTCACCACCTTACACGATATAAGATTCAAAACAGAGATTTATCCATGCCCACTTATCTTGTTGGTCGATGAAGAAAGCCACCTAGAAAAATGCATCGGAGAACTGCTCATATCCCCATAGTAAAGCTGCCAGTAGTAATACATGGCAGAGACACTTTGAAAACTTTTCCTCAAGAAGAAAATGATATTTATATGGTGATATATATCATACACACAATAATACGGGTAAGTGAGAGTATGTATTTCCTCCATGTGATACCCAGCTAGACCCCTCTCTCCCAATTCTAGATCCACATTGCTGAAGTGGAATGAACTATTGATCAAGTTACGAAGCATTGGAATATTTGCCACATACCACCCAACCATCTTATTCTTTAGGGGAGCTCTATGAATACCAATGCATCAAAAATCAATCAATATCTTATTATTTATTTTTTTCAAATACAACACAAGGAATTGGCACACAAAACATATCTAGAGAATCGGCCACCATCAAATCAAGCTTAGAAGGACTAACTAGATATAATTGTAGGTAATGGTTTTGTCATTCCTAAGTAAGCCAATTTTAGCAATGATGCCTACAGTGCACTACTTATAGATTCCCATTATATCAAAAAGTGAGGTTGTTCAATACGAAGATTCCTTGCCTTCCAATCTCAAGGAAACAATCTCATGGCATACATCTTGTCTAGATCACACAATGTTGTGATGCATGCCTAGACTTGTATTGTGCTAGACCAAATCATGCTCAAAAATTTAGCATTCTTTGAATATCACAAGAATCATAACGCTAAGATCCCTCTCCATAAAAAAAAACAAGCTCCACTCTTATCAAACACCCTCATGAATACTATCGTGCATAAGAAAAGGCTCATCAAATCTACAAAATATCGCCCAAGACACCACACATAATGGTGTTATTGTATAATATCTTTCTTCATTGTACATACACTCATAAAAAAGACAAATTGATATCCCATGATCATAGATCAAGATCTTAGTTTGTGGAGTGCCATTATGAGGAATATAATTTAGAGCCTATATGTGACTTTTATGTTCAATCATTCTCATTCAGCTACATAAAATCTTTATTGCATCATTTGTCATTTTGTATTTTGTCTTCACAAGCTATCATGATTCAACTATAAAAAACATGACAACAAGATCCATGTACTGTAGCAGTACATGGATCTTGTTGTCATGTTTTTTATAGTAAGAATCATGATAGCTTGAGACAAAATACAAAATGACATAATGATGCAATAAAGACTTTATGTAGCTGAATGAGAATGATTGAACATAAATTCACCTATAGGCTCTAAATTATATTCCTCATATGGCACTCCACAAACTAAGATCTTGATCTATGTTCATGGGATATCAATTTGTCTTTTGTATGAGAGTATGTACAATGAAGAAAGATATTATAAAATAACACCTTTGTGTGGTGTCTTGGGCGATATTTTGTAGATTTGATGAGCCTTTTCTTATGCACGATAGTATTCATGAGGGTGTTTGATAAGAGTGGAGCTTGTTTTTTTTATGGAGAGGGATCTTGAGCGTTATGATTCTTGTGATATTCAAAGAATGCTAAATTTTTGAGCATGATTGGTCTAGCACAATACAAGTCTAGAGCATGCATCACAACATTGTGTGATCTAGACAAGATGTGATGCCATGAGATTGTTTCCTTGAGATTGGAAGGCAAGGAATCTACGTATTGAACAACCTCACTTTTTGATATAATGGGAATCTATAAGTAGTGCACTGTAGCATCTATTGCTAAAATTGGCTTACTTAGGAATGACAAAACCATTACCTACAATTTAATCTAGTCTAGTCCTTCTAAGCTTGATTTGATGGTGGCCGCTTCTCTAGATATGTTTAGTGTGCCAATTCCTTGTGTATTTGAAAAAATAAATAATAAGATATTGATGATTTTTTGATGCATTGGATATTCATATGAGCTCCCCTAAAGAATAAGAATGGTTGGGTGGTATGTGGCAAATCATTCCAATGCTTCGTAACTTGATCAATAGTTCATCCACTTCAAGCAATGAGGATCTAGAATTGGGAGAGGGTCTAGCTGGGTATCACATGGAAATACATACTCTCACTTACCCGTATTATTGTGTGTATGATATATATCACCATATAAAATCATTTTCTTCTTGAGGAAAAGTTTTCAAAGTGTCTCTGCATGTATACTACTGGCAGCTTCTACTATGGGGATATGAGCAGTTCTCCGATGCAATTTTCTAGGTGGCATCTTCATCGACCCACAAGATAAGATGGGCATGGATAAATCCTCTGTTTTGAATCTTATATCGTGTAAGGTGGTGACAAACATATCCTATAATTTGGCTTCCACAAAAGATGTATTGTTGCATGAAGTGTCTCAAATGATTGTTCAACAATAACATGCATTTGATTGGGATTTCTTTTCAAAACATTTATGGATTCATAGTTCAAGCTATATCCTCAATGTTGGGTTTCAAGCCCTAGTCAATGTTTCTCTAACCCATATGGGATCATACCCTATAAGAGAACTGAGGAGAACCACTCCCTAGTCTAGAGTTTGCATGGGTAAAAGGCATGGTTGCTATTGTTATCCCTTTGCTACATATATGTAATAAGTGTTTTAATCAAAGATATAGCATTATATTCGATTTTACTAGTCAATTATCTCTCTCTGCTCTCTCTCTTTCACCCTTGCTCTGCACACTCTGTCTCCCACCATGCTTGTCCTACATTGTGATCCCCCACAGTCGCTAGTACCTAATAGTGCTATCAGAGCCCAAGTAGGTAGAGTGGGGGTTGACATCTTAAGAAGGCAAGCCCAAACAATTATAGCAACATATCAAAACACAAGTGTTTTGATAGGTGGTAGTTGCAGAAGATCCAAGAAAGTGTGGTCATTGTCCTCTTACTAGGTGGCATATCAAAAGGCCTACAAAATGGTGGAAAAAACAAAGTGGCAAGGGAGTTCACTACACAATAATAGGTGTTTCAAAACGCACTACAAGGCAATTTGGTTGAGCTCGGCATTTTCACAGAATTTTGAAACGTTGTCTTGCATAATCCACCAGGGAATGAAACCCCATGCTGATCAAATCCTTCAAACATCATGGCATTATGCCATGATGAAGTGCTAGCAATTGTTGCCAGAAGAGTGAAGCAAAGTATGTTCTAGATGGCCTCCTCATCATTTTCATTGTTGTATGTCCTTTTATACTTGTCAATATCTCATTGCAATTTTTTTGTTATTTTATTTTTAGTATTGCTTGCTTCAATTGAAACATCAGAAGGAGGTATGGTTTGTGAAATGTATACAAAGAAAATAAATTATCAATTCTCATTTTGATATAGTGGCTAAATAGAATATGGCATTGTACTGCGCATGTCCAAAGGGAAATAGAAAAGGAAAACATTTTTATTATATTGTGATGTTTTTTTAGGCCGAGTCACGAGTAGCTAGGGCATTGTACATGAATAAAGCATACAGCCAATTAGAATTCTCATCATGTAGTGAGAAAATGAGGGAAAATGTAGAGCAAATAGCACATGTCATACAAAAGCTCCATGTAGAAGTAGGTGGAGAGCCAACACTGTGTCTCCCTACAAATAATAAGAAATGGAAGTCGTGCCCTACCCGTAGATTAAATGTGCCATCCAAGCAAGCACAAAGACATGGATACTTGGATGCAAAAAATAAACCTTTCGAAAAGTGTTATGTACAGGAGTCTCAAATGCTATGTGGTTGGTGTCAACCTCATGCTGCAGAGCTTATCACAAAGGTATCTACAACATTTTCTATTGCATAAAAGTCAAGGATGAAATTTAGTAATGGTTGTTTCACAACAAGGATAAACTTGAAATGATTGTAATAGGGAAATTAATAATGATTGTTCTAGGGAAATAAGTACTAAAGTGTACTTTTGAATATTCAATTTATCTTATACAAACCTACACATCATAGGGAAATGTATTAGAGAAATCTTGAATTTGAGCTTATCAAACTCAATGAGTACATTGACCTTGCAATTGCATTGGGGTGGCGTCCATATATGCAACTATACCCCACTTCTACTTTTCTAGGTTGTTGTATATGAACTATAAGAAGATGCACGTTTGATATAATGTGAATGAACGCATTCTTAATGCATGTATTTTGCACTATCCTTACAACTACCCTATTTCCAAAACTTTGATCCTATGATGTTTATTTTGCTCTAAGAGGAATTTATTTTATCCTTACTGAAAGGGAAAATCCTATGTAAAAGATCATCTTGTTTTAGAAGGACTTTACATGTATTTTTTCTTGATTGAATGTAGGGCTTTTGGGAATTGGTATTCCTCACTCGTGCAACATTTTTTATTGGTTGAATATAAGGCTTGCGGGAATCGGTCTTTGTGACTCGTACGGTCCTTGAGTTTAGATAGGCTAATGGAATCATCTAATAATTAAGAAGGTGAATTAAAAAAATTAGCTAGGACTCTTTGAATATCCTTTTCCTTGAGATTAGTTATCGGGAGATCATCCAAGTGAGGACAAGGCTTGCAAAGAGGGCTCCTCCTATGGATGATGTTTGGCTAGTCTTTCAACAGCATTGCCAATCTTCAAGTCAAGGCTTATAATAGGGGGGAAAGCCCTTTCTTTCAAAAAAATCTTAGGAGAATGACGCAAACTAGCATGCAAGTAGACATAGCATTGAGGTTATATTGTCTACATAACATCAACACTATTCATGATCATAAAATAGAAGCGTTGGAAATAATGAAGGGTAGTGTTGTTGTCATGTTTGGGTGGCAAAAATGTTTGACCTAACATGTAGTTGTGGGTTGAAAATCAAGGAAGCTATACATGATCATGTTCTTAGTTACTATTCCTTTTAAGACAAATGAAGAAGGACAAGAATACATGATCAATTATTTTGGCAGCTTGCAAGGCGGTCTCAAGGAGCGGAGGTCATAAATGGTGCACCGTATTGGGAGTTTCCTTATGCAAAGAGATCAATGGTGCATGTTGTTGTAGCCTTTGCTTCAAAGATGGTGGGACAATACTCGTGTAGAATTTCCAAAGGTAAATTGTGCTTGATTATGGAGACTTGGCTTTAATGTAATTTTTTATAGGATCTGAAAAGAGTTGTTGTAGCATGCATGAAAATCATTGATGTATCATGCTAAAGAAATCATACGATTTTGTTTATTGGTTGAAGGTCACAATTGAACAACATGGATGAGTCTACGAGATCATTTGATAAAAGGACCTTAGGCCAATCAAGTAAAGATGAGGCTTTAGTTACAGAACCATGGGCTGGATAGGATTTCTCATACTTACAACCATTTTGAGAAAAATGCAGGGAAAATTGGGTGACTTCACTAATTATCCATTTTCAAAATTAGTAATAGCAATGCGGAGAAGGTGGCTCTCTTGTCAATCCTTCTCTTGTTGAGGCTTTTGTTCATTTAAACATTTGATCTTGGAAGCTAGCTCAAGATCTTCTACACCTTTGGGGATACAAAAGTGAGTGCACGGTTTTTTTATTGTTGCTGCTTGTTGAATAGTGAAGTATTTATTGGATTGTGCTTATTGAGTTGGAGTTGGATAAGGATGGGAGATGCCAAAATATTAGATTTGACCCCATTGCATAAGGTCTTATTCTAACGACTTCCACTTTTGTGGATCTTCTCTTGTGAGGATGCTCTTGATTGTAAAAAAATTTCATCTATTTTTTGCCACTAATTTCTAGATGACTCTTACCCCTTGGTTGGTATGACATGGAAAATCTAGTGCTATTTTCATGATGGTTGGGGGTTGCTACTTTTTTCTTGACCAATTTGTTCTTCCATTTTTCTTTCTGCATCAACTCCATCCTCTAGGGTTTGGGCATTTTATTTTAGTCTTTAAGAGCTAATTCTTTCAAAATATACTTGAACTCTGGTGGTTATCTTTAAGATATCCTAATCTCCATTGTAGGAGGTGGTGGCATTGTCTGAGAGTCTACTAGAGGGAATCATGGAGGAGATTCTTGGGTGCTTCTTCTTGATGGGTAGGGATTGCAATTTTAGGCACAATAGGCACTTCTTTCTCTTGAGTTGTTTGTCACTTAGTGTTAGTGCCTGATGTGTCAGGGTACTTTTTTTTTTGGATTGTAACTAAGGTCTTAGTTTTAAACGTTAGGGGCATGTTTACAAAAGTGCTTAATGCTTAGGTAGTTTGAAATACTCAAATTGTCTTATGTCGTGTAGCAGTTTACAATCTTCTTGTAGTTGTACTATTGTTTTGGGATTGTATTTTTTATGATGATGATGAATATACATTAAAGCGATACCTTCTTTCTCTCAATCATGGTGTCTATTGTTCATATGCTTTGTAGTTCTATGACTTAATATGCAATCTCATATAATTCTTTTCCTTTATACTGCATGTTTCTTGTACTTTTAATACCTGTTAGGTTTGTGAGCCCCTAAAAACTTTTGGCAATCTTGCAATTGGTTCAAACTCATCCTGAACCATATAGCACTTAGAAATGCAGCAACGAATTGACATGTTGGTTGACATAGACCACCTGAGGGAATTCTCAAATTGGGTAACCCCACAGGAAGAGTCTGAGGAATATGCAGCAAAGTTCTTAGAGGAGTTCTTCCCGAATCTACCAAGGGCAATCAAAATTCCAACTGCTGACAAGGTAGTTACATCATTTTTACCTTTTAGTGCCTGCAATTTTCCTTCATGTTACAGTCTATATGAAAGTAAAGTATTGGTACAGTATTTAAGATAGAAGAGAAGAATCAATGCATGAGTGGATCAGAGAAAGGGTCTAATTTACCACAAGACTCATATGACACAAGGTTTAGACTAAGCAGAGAGTTCTCTGCAAGGGGAAGATAGGAAGAAGAGTCTGTTAGTAATGACCAAGAAGAACCTATAAGGGAGGTTACTGCAGGAGTAGGAATTGTTGGGGTGGGGACTGAAGTGCAAGAACCTAAACACGGGCTGGAGGAGACCCCATCTGCAAACCAAGGAGTCCAACAAACGACTCCTCCCACATCAAAACCACTTTTGGGACAATTGGTTAATGTATTGCTAGCTCAGACAGTCTTAAGGGCAAGAAGACAATTGCAGTTTGTACCATCAGGGACACGTATTTTACCTTTCAATACACTCCCAGTAAGAGTACTCGGAGCATTTCTAATATCTCCAATGGTTGCACCAAATCCCAAACTGGATGCGGCAAAGTTCAACGGGAAAAAGTTCTAAGATGCTAACAGTTACGTTGGTCAGTTTCAAACAAGGTGGTCTGCAAGTGGATATGACGCATTACATCCGGATAGAGTGAAGAAAGAGCATTTTGTAGCAATATTGTAGGGTAAGACCATGGATTGGTTTTTGTAGTATGGCATGGTATCTTTTGTTGATTATAATGATTTGAAGCAGATATTTTTATTAAGGTTCAGGGAGGATATAACACCTGAAGACATTTTGAAGAAGTTAAGAAAATTGAAGCAAAAAGACTTGTTGGTTGAAGATTATACACAAAAATTTAAAAATTTGAATAATAGATTAAAGGCACCACAACATCCTTCTATGGAGCAATTGAGAGACTATTTTTGTAAGGGATTTGAAAAGGAGTTCAACAGTGCAGTAGCAAGGAGACCCTCGTTAGCAAATGCATAGGATTTTATTGATTTGGTTGAAGCAGCTGCAAGAGCTGAAAGAAGATATGGAGGTAAGGAAGAACTAAAGGACAAGAAGAAAAAGCAGAGTAAGAACTCAGATTTAGGATCGGATGATTCAAAGTCAAAAGATGAAGATTCAGATTAGGATACCGAAGAGGATATTAATATTGATGATGAAGATTGGTCAGAAAAGAAGAAGAAAAAGAAGAAAAGGATAAGGGTAAGCAAAAGAAGGAAAAGAAGCACGAAAAGGAAGTAGTAACTGCAAATGCAATCAACAAAATTATTCAAGAAAAATTGCATACAATTAGAATGAGCCAGTTTGGAATGTTAGGAAAACCATATTGAAAGGTTTGTAAAAGTTTGGCCATGAGTATGAAAATTATTATTATAATCCAGATTTCAGGGGATGAAGACCTAAGTATATTACTCAAAAGAATGAGGGAGGCAGTTTCAAATCTGGTAGCTCCTCAAGGTGTTAATAGGAGATATCAGGGACCTGCACCTCAAATAAGGTTCCAGAACCCATATAATTGGGGATACCAAAACAGAGGTCAGAATAATATGCAGCAGTTGCAATGTAATTACTGTGGAGAAATGGGACATAGACAAGGTCCTGATTGTGAACTGTGGTGTAGATACAGAAATGATAGAGGCATTCCTTTCATTAGATACAACAATAAAAATAACAACAATAATAACATGCCTCAGGAACAGAATCCACAACGTCCACCCCAACAACAAAAAAGACCTCCAAGTGAGGCTAATTTAGTGGTGTTGGAGGAATGGATTGAAGAAGAATGGAGTGAGGAAGAATGGATTTAGGATAGGGTAAGGTTTCATCAAGAGGAATAGAAACCTGATCAGAAAGTACAAGAGTGTCAATCTACTCAGGGAATGGTTAAGCATTACAATTGTGACTATTCAACATGTATCCAAATTAGGATATTCCTGAAAGTAGTGGTTACATTGAATTCATGGTTGTAATAAGATCAAAATCAAATCCAAGTGCAGGAAAAAGAAGATCAGGGCATTGTGAATTGGAAGGAGCACAGAGCAGTGAAAACAGAAGCACTCAAGAAAGTATGCGAGTCCCAAGGAGGGAATATACCACCTGAAGAATGGGATTTTGCTGCAAGATCCTTGGCTGACCAAGGAAAAAGTGCATTAGAGAAAGGCAAGACTTTACTGAAAGAGCAGGGAGTGGTGATGAATTTTTGAAGCTTTGTTGTCAGGTCCAATAGCAATTACTATAAAGAAAATGTTGAGGTTGGTACCTGCATTTTCCCAACAATTGTTGAAAAGATGACTAATGAAGCGAAAGGTACAAGTCAGGAAATAGGTAGGGAAGGTGAAGAAAGTATTTGTGGAGAAGCGTGTGAAGTCCTACCAATGGATGTTGATTACAAGGTATCAGTAGTGGGGGTATCTATTGGGAAGGTGTTTGTTCCAAGAGTATTCTTGGATGGCGGGTGAAGAGTTAATATTCTCTTTTGAATCTCTTGAAATGGGATCTAACACCTTTTCAAGTGAAGATGGCAAACCAGAGACGGATTTAGCCTTTAGGGATTCTGAGGAATTTGCAAATCTCAATTGGGGGAATGTAGTTTGTAGCCAACTTTGTAGTTCTCAAACTAGAATAATCTACTTGCTCTTATCCAATGATTTTGGGGAGGCCCTGGTAAAGAGTAGTAAGAGTAAAGAAACTTTGGGGAGCACACTCTATATTGTTGTGTTTTCAAAATTGCAAGGAATTCAGATTGTCATTAAACCCAGTCAAATGTGAATTTGCAGTTAAAAGAGGAGTTCTTTTAGGGCATGTGATTTCTAAAGAAGGGGTGTCTATTGATCCCAAAAAGGTGGAGGCTATCAATAAGGCACCAGAACCAAGAACAATTAAACAATTGAGTAGATTTTTGGGCCAAGTCAAGTGGCATAACAGATTCTTGAGGTATTTGGCTCATGTATGCACACCATTAACAAAGCTTATAAAGAAGGATGTTTTATTTGAACAAGGAGAAGAACAGAGCAAGGCATTCATGATTTTAAAGAACATGTGGACTGTAGCACCAATTTTGATTGTTCATAATTGGAAGTTACACTTTCACATCTTTGTGGATACATCTCATGTAGCAGTAAGTACAACATTAATGCAAGAAACCAGTAGAGGTTGTCTCATGTATGCACACCATTAACAAAGCTTATAAAGAAGGATGTTGTATTTGAACAAGGAGAAGAACAAAGCAAGGCATTCATGATTTTAAAGAACATGTGGACTGTAGCACCAATTTTGATTGTTCATGATTGGAAGTTACACTTTCACATCTTTGTGGATACATCTCATGTAGCAGTAAGTACAACATTAATGCAAGAAACCAGTAGAGGTTGGCTCATACCTATTTACTATTCAAGCAAGGTAATGTCACCTGCAAAGAAGAATTACACAGTTACTGAGAGGGAGTGCTTGGGAATGGTTTTTACACTACAAAAGTTTGGACATTACCTATTGGAAAATAGGGTAATTTTTCATGTGGATCATCAGGCATTGATCTACTTGGTGAATAAACCCCACCTTTTAGGGAGGTTGGCCAAGAGGATACTGCTTTTGCAAGAATTTGACTATGTGGCGATACATACTCCAGGCAGACTTCATGTATTAGCCAATTATTTGAGTAGATCAGAAACAAGAGAGGAAGATTTTGGAGGAGTGTCTTATCAGTTGCTTGATGCAGAGCTGTTTCTAGTTCAGGTGACTGACCAATCAGGAGACGAGTATGATGATATGCTTTAGTTCTTGAGTGAAGGGGTGTTAGTTGAAGCAATGACTAAGGATCAGAGGAAAAATTAGCATTAAGAAGTAAACCTTTTATAGTTATTACAGGTGTTTTTTACAAAAGAGGAATTGATCAAGTGATCAGGAGATGTGTTCGTGAGTTTGAACAAAGAGAATTACTAGCAGAGGCTCATGCAGGTAATTCAGGAGGACGTTTTTCACATGATGTTACTGCAAGAAAAATATTTCAAGCTGGACTTTGGTGGCCGGCTGTTATAAAGGATGCTCAGGAATTCAATAAGAAGTGTTTGTTGTGCCAAAGGGAGGGCAGGCCATTGAATGTCGATAGGATGGCCTTGCAACCTATATTACCTTTGGAACCATTTCAAAAGTGGGCATTGGATTTTTTTGGTCCTATCAAGCCACCTGCAAGGCTTGATTGCAACTGATTATTGCACAAAATGGGTGGAATTTGTGGCTTTGAGAGATAACAAAGCAAGGAGTGTGGCAAAAATTTTGTAAAAAATTATTATGACCAGGTTTAGATGCCCTATTGAGTTGGTTTTTGATCAAGGAGGAAATTTTATTAATAGAGTGATCAGTAAACTAATTGAATTGCATATGATACTGCACAAAAAATCAACCATGTATTATACTCAGGCAAATGGACAAGCAGAGAGTACCAATAAGATCTTGCTCAGGATAGTTAGGAAGTTGGTGAATCAAAACATGACAAATTGGGATGAGAAGTTGGATTCAGCACTTTGGGCTTTTAGGACAGCATTTAAGGTGACTACAAGCATCACACCATTCAAGTTGGTGTAATGGATTGGAAGCAGTACTTCTTATGGAGTTTCTATTACCAAGAGTTAGGGTTGTAGTTCATCAGAAACTATCATCTGAAGAGTCGGTCAACTGCAAAAAGGAAGCATTACGGAAATTGGAAGAGGATAGAATTTAGAGCATGTATATTGTAGAGGTTATCAAACAAAGAAGGCAATCTTGGATCAGCAAGAATATAAAGTTCAAGATTTTTTTTTACAGGAGATTGGGTGATGGTTTACAACAGTAAGATGGGACCAAGACTTGGCAAATTGAAATTGAGGTTTGTAGGACCATTCCAGATAGTTAGGTCTGTGGGACCTAATAGTTTTATTTTCGTCGATGAGTTGGGAAAAGTAAATGCCAAGCCAGTGAATGATTTTCAGCTCAAACTTTTTTTGGAGAAATAAAGGGTACTCAAGTAGAGCATCAAATTAATGATGTTAGTAGGATAGAGATGTCTTATGCATGCGAGGCAGTGGAAGAGGACATCATTTTGAGGAGTGCTGAGAATTCTATTTCACTGAGTTTTTCTTCCTCGCTGCATTTTTCTTCCTTGATGTAGCATGTCAAGACTTTGGAACACATCTATGGGCACGGGGTCTGATTCAAGGATGGAAGAGGATGAGCCCTTTGTCAAGTTGCGACCATTGCACAAAACACGTTATCGAAGTGTTGTGGTGGATGATTCCAATGAGGAGGATGAGCCATAAATTCTTACACCAATCAAGGCATTACCACCTTCAAAGGAAGAAGTAATTCCAAAGTACACCTTCTTGGACTTCAGGTATGATTTGGTGGCAAATGAGCAAAATATTCCATGGTTGAAGAAAATAACGTTATTGAATTTGCAAGGTTACCCTAGATGGAGGTAGAATCAAATGCCAATGGTGTACTTAAAGTATTTGCAGGAAAATGATGGACATATCTTTGCAGAGGAATATTTGACTACAGAACTCATTGCACAGGTGTTTGATATACCTACTACAGAAGATAATGAGGTCAATAAAGCAACTAAGAAGGACATGACAAAGGCATTTGGACAGTATCAGGGTGGGAGGAATTACTATCAATTGTCAGGAATTAAGAACCAGGTGAGACTACAACAGGTGAAATGGTTTATCGAGAGGATATCTTTGATGTTCAAGTCGGAGTATATAAGCAGGGAAAACTATGGTATATTGTTAGCAACTGGGACTAGAAGGCAGATTGGATGGCCAAACATCTTATTGATATTGTCAAGTTTGAAATCTACACCAAGCAGAAGAGAAATGATAAAACAACAAAAGTGGGACAATATTTGGTAGCACATTATGTGAACAACAAGAGTATTTTGCAGGGAAAATTTTTTCCAAGGCCTGGACAATTAATTGAAGATTTAGGATTTGTACCAAGGAAAGAAAAGAGACAAAAACTGTATCAAGGATAGAAGACCCTACAGATGACAAAGGATGTAGAAAATCTGGTGTCAACAACAAGATATTTAAAAAAGGAATCTCTGGAAACAGTCAAGATAAATTTGAACAAAGAATTTGGGGACTTGTTTCCTGAATCTGGAATAGAACCAAGTGAAAAACCAACAGTACCTGTGTCAATCAAAACTGGTTTCAAAATCAAAAATCTAAAAGGAAAACTTGTAGGAGAGGTACCTGCCATCACAATTTGGAATAAGCAGTTGAAAAGCCTAGCATACCTAAGGCTAGCTTTTCAAATGTATCTTTCAATGAGGTGCAAAATGCAATTGGTGTAGTCAAAGAATACGTGAAACAGCATTTTACTTTAGTGAAGAGGGAGAATAAGATCAGACTACACAGTGAATTGGAGCAAATTAAGGAGGAATCACTGAAGGAAAATAAAGTTCAGACTGAAGAAGAAGTTTTACAGAGGAAAGTTAAGGAGTTGACTGAAAGCCAGGAATTGGAGCAAATCAAGGAGGAAGCACTGAAGGAAAAGAAAGTTCAGCCTAAAGAAGAAGTTTAACAAAGGAAAGTTAAGGATTTTATTGAAATCCAAGAACTAATGTAGAAGGAGCTAGCCTCCTATAATCAATTGGTAGTATACAGAGAGAAACTTTTAGCTAGAATTTCTCAGTGGAGAGATGTGTGGCCTATTTTCTTGCACGGTCAATTGACCAAAATGACTACTTTGAATGCTACTTTGGAAAGCAGTAACATGGTTTTGTTGAACAGAGTTACAGCATGTAGAAAAGTGGAAGAGAAGATTAGAGAAATGGCAGAGGAAGAGCTAGATGTGGAGGACTCGTATCTGGCTTCAGGTGATGTGGAGAAGATGAAGGCTGAAATGAGATATTATACAAAAGGTGTCTGGGAGCATATTAAAGTCAAAATGTATGATGTGGTCAGTAAGCCATATCAAATCTTTGTAGCAGAAGACGCAAAGGAGGAGAACTTTTTTGTGTAGAGGCAGTATGATGAACTAAAACAATAGTAGTGAGCAATTGCAAAAGCAGTTGGACCAACAGAAACATCATCAATCTAAACAATTGCATGCTCAGGGTGATACTGTAATGTTAGATAAATGAAACTAAAGTTTAGGTACAGTTAACTAAAGATGCAATTACAATTAAAGTTGCAAGTGAAGAGGTAGATGATGTAGGTGGACAACAGCAACTTAAAGATCTAGTACTGATTATTATTGAGGATATACTCGGTAAGGAGAATATTGAGGTTACAAAGGAAAAAAAACTGAAGAAGAAGTAGATGCAAGACTTGGTGGAGATGGAAAGGCAATTGTAACTGAAGGAGAAAGTACAGAGGAATAGCAAGCTGAAGTTAAAGATCATGTTGATATTGATATTTCTGATCAAGGGATGGTTCTCACAATGTTTGATAAACATTGCTTACCAAGTGTGCCAGGTGCTAGTGCCTGATGTGTTTGGGTACGTATCTTTTTGGATTGTAACTAAGGTCTTAGTTTCAAACTTTAGGGGCATGTTACACAAGTGCCTAATGCTTAGGTAGTTTGAAATACCCGAATTGTCTTATAGCGTGTAGCAGTTTTTGGATGTAGCCAACAAGGTTTACAGTCTTTTTATAGTTGTACTACTATTTTGGGTTTGTAGTTTTGATTATGATGATGATGAATATACAGTGAATTAGTACCTTCTTTCTCTCAAACTTGGTGTCTATTGTTTATATGCTTTGCAGTTCTATGACTTAATATGCAGTCTCGTGTAATTGTTTTCCTTTATACTGCATGTTTCTTTTACTTAATACCTATTAGGGTTGTGAGCCCCTAACACTTAGCTTGATAGCATCCTTTTCTTCCATAGATCTTCAGCTTTCCACTTTTCTCCCTTTGATCTTGTACAACATCTTGCTTGAGGGATCTTCTATTCGGCACTCTTCCACTATTTAAACCTTTGATTCAGGTAGCTCCCTAAATTGTTGCAGGTAATTCACTTAAAAACACTTTGGTAAATTGCTCCTAGGCCCATTACTTTGTCTTTACTCCCTTTTCATTTAGGCCTTTTAGCATATTAGTTCAAATTGACAAAGTATTGGCTTTTCCTTTCATGTCTCTTTCCATGGAGCTTTTCCCTTCTCATAAGAAGTTTTTCTAGACTCCATCACTAGTACTTCTTTGTTAACGTTTTTCATTTTGTGCCAATTTCAACTTCATTGAGTATTCTTCAACCAATTCATGGGTCTCCACTTTGAGATGTACCTCTTTCCTATCGAACTAGCTAGCGTGAAACATTGGTATTACTTCCACTTTTTCAAGATGGACATTGGTTTCTTCATGATCATTGCCTTCTTAAGAGGTTGAGGCTAGAGAAGAGGCCTCTTGATCTGTAGGTCAAGAAGCAAAGTGATCCCTCACACTTCCTTTTGTAGAATCTCTCTTATAGTGTGTTCACAAGTGTCGAATGCTGCTATGTCATGCTTCTTCTCCCATGTGCAATTACTCCATTTGGGCCTACTATAATTTTTCCTCTTGAGTGGATTCCCTTGCAAGGCTAGCATAAGTTGATGGACAGGTTTTGAGAGACTAAAAGGGACCTCTCTTTAATCATCCATGTTTATTTCTTTGGTAGCATGGCTCATGTTGGCTTGCTTTCCACTCCTTCAAGAACTAATTTTTGGAAATTTGAATTCCTTGAATGGCTTGCTCTTACAATTTCCCTTGGTCTTCCTATAGCTAGCCTCAACTTGGTTTGGATGCTAAGAAGTTATAACTAGTTGTCTTCTTCCACCATACCCACATAGGCATTACGAGTGAGTGCAAGAACGTCCCCAAAGAACACTTCTTCCTCTCCTTAGCCCTATTGTATTTTTTAATACAATGATATGAGTAACCCTCTTCATATCTAGAAATTGAGTGCGTCCCATGCCAAATGTGAGGAGCATTGAGCCCCAAGGGTTGAGCACTATATTCATCAAATAATTGAACCTTAGGATAAGTGAATCTTTTAAGATATGACAAATTAAAATGTTACCTATGGAGATGAAGTGAGAGAGCCATTATTTAATATTTGAGATTCTTCCAAGCAGTCTTTTTAGTGCAATGCTTCTTAAAGGTCTTTTCTTGTGTGTTGGATATGTGGGCTTTGTCCCAAGACTCCTTGTGTGTTAAGGGTCTTTATGTGTAAAGTTTCATATTCAGTCATATCCTATGTGGTAGCTAGCCATGTGAATACCATATGCACTTGATGAGTTTTAAAAGACTCCAAATGAGTTGTACATCAATATAAATCACCTCCCTTGTCTCGTGGGTCATCCTTTATATTGTAGAGCTGATTTGGGGTGCCTCTTGGTGTCCTCTAGAGGGAGACTAAATGGTACTACACCCTTGTACTTCACTAACTACTTCTACTTAAGTAGCCCATCTTGTACACACTTCTAGACTGAGTTTATGGTCATTACTCTACTTCATTTTCAGCATGTTGTATACATCTTATGTGTTGTTCTAGTGTTCATTGCTTGATTACCATTACAAATGTTACACTTATCTACCCACCCTAATCATAGCAAGTGGTGTTAAAGCCATTAGAAGTAGCTAACTTCTTATTATTGTAGCATTTTAAATAGTTATCATTCACACCAATCAAGTGCTTGATTAAGTATGTGTGGACATGCTCTTGGAAGGCCCAAGTGAGCCACTACTCTCCATGGTTAATTAAACCTTCATTAGGAAGAGCTTAAGCTTGCATTTAAGCATATACTTTCCATTTCATCTCCTTGATTCCTAATTCACTAATTGCACTTTCAATTGGCTCATTTGTTCAACTCATGCTATGCTCAAGTACACAACTTAATGGAGCATTAAGTGGATTATTTGTAAGCACTCTCATTAGGCTTAATTTTGTGAATGTTTTAGGGTTATTTCTCCCTAGTTTTCACTAGGAATCTCTCTCTCTCTCTCTCTCTCTCTCTCTCTCTCTCTCTCTCTCTCTCTCTCTCTCTCTCTCTCTCTCTCTCTCTCTCTCTCTCTCTCTCTCTCTCTCTCTCTCTCTCTCTCTCTCCCCCCCGAGATTCATCTTGAAAATTGTGTGTGTGTGTGTGTGTGTGTGTGTGTGTGTGTGTGTGTGTGTGTGTGTGTGTGTGTGTGTGTGTGTGTGTGTGTGTGTGTGTGTGTGTGTGTGTGCACGCGTGCACGTGGGGCACTCATTTGAGAGCTTTTCATAGAGCCCCTCCATGCATGCATTGGAGCACGCTACACAAAGATAGCCTCATTTCATTATTTAGCTAATTTGGTATGTGTCTGTTTTATGTGATGCTGGCTATTAAGCTGACGTTTAGTATAACTATTTTTTAGTTTCCTCATGTGGAAAGCCCATCGAGCAAGTTCGCTAGCTCATCACACCAAAAATAGTGTGTGGGTTAATTCCATCCAATTTTGGCCAAATTGCCTTGAAAGTGGTTTCTTGGGTCTGCAAGTCTCTGTTCACACATAAAAGGACTTTGCATTGCCAACAAATACAATGAAAAATTCAAAAAGGGTTTGATACCTTTCACGGGTACACTAGGGCACTTTCTTGCTAGCTATCAAGCTCCAAGTCATCAAGCCCTCAACTCCCTTTAGCTTCAAGGGAATTGTCACTAGCAACCCCTAACACCATTTCATTGCTTGAGAAGAGAAGGTTCCTCTTGTGTAGAAACAGAGTGGCTCTCTATTTAAAGGCATCTTCAAACCTTCATAGAAGAGGGTTATATGCTCTAAGGGAGTCCATGCCCAAATATATCAAGGAAGACTATTTTCAAGCAACTTCAAAGACTTTAAGTAATACTCTTCAAAGCGAACTCTATTCTGCACACAAATTTCCTGATTTTTCTTCTTTAGGAAATCTTGGAAGGCTAGGAATCGAAGTATCTTTATAAAATACCACTCGATGGCAAGCTTCAAAGATATTATTGTCAAGAAATTAGGGAAGTGATCATTTCTATCAAAAACACAAGAACTCTAAAGATTGGAATCAAGCAATCAAATCCTCTTGACTTTGGTATTTGCTAATCAAAATGTAACTATCTAATTAGCTATCACCTATCAGGGAATGTGTAGCATTGAATCATGTATTGTGATACATCAAAGCACTGAACATGCTTAAGAATGTTTTTCCATTCCTTTCTAGGTTAATATAACTCATCCACTCACAATTTTGAGTATGGCAAAAAAAAAGCTTTTCATCCAAGCACAATACCTTGCAATGTATGCCAAAAAAAAATTATATGGAGATGATGTGATACTATGCTTGCATAAGGAGATAGACACTGATCTTGAAGATTATTCAAGTGGAAAGACCTATCTGTATGGCACCATGAGAGAAATTAAGAATCTACCTCCAAGGAAAAGATGCAGCATGTCATTACCCAATCTTGTATCTAGCTTTTTAGTACCCAATCTTGCATCAAGTTTTTCATCCAATAGAGGCATTAAGAAGTGCTATGAGAGTAAAAAAATAGGGTGCATATCCAATGATTCCTAGAATCTCAAAGCATGTTTACATTTTGGGAATAATGTGCATCCCTCTTCTAAGTGTCAAGGAGACAACAACACAAAGGAAGCAGCATAGTAGGAGAGATGGACAAGGAAGAGGATGGAAGATAGTAGCTTAATCGCGACAATGATAGCTTGTACACAATATGGATGATGTTTGGCCTCATCATTAGAGTTCTTTCTTGGCTAGTCATGTGCCCGAGGTGTCCACTAGGAAATATGTAAGATAGCACGTGCGAACAAAATAAGGGAATTAAAGTTAGGTACATTTACAGAAAAGGGTACTTACATAAAGGGTTTTTTAATTGAGAAAGTTAAAATTTTCATACATAAGGGCTAGTTTTTTTACAAAATTGCATACATAAGGGGTGCATATAATACTTGAAAATATACAAGTAAGGGATTATTTAAATACCTCTTGTTTGCAGGTGATATATGTAATTTTTACATAGTGGACTCCCCGGGGTCATGTGAGTACCATATGCACTTGATGAGTTGTAAAAGAGTCCAAATGTGATGTACATGAGTCCAAAACACCTCCCTAGCCTCATGGATTGTCCCCATGCTTGTAGGTATGATTTGGAATGCCCCTTGGTGTTTGCTAGGTTGTTATTCATTGGTACTATACCCTTGTTCTACACTAGCTACTACTTAAGTAACCCATCTTGTACACACTTGTAGTCTGAGTTTATGGTCATGAATGGAGTTCATTTTTAGATTGCTACATCTTGTGTGTTGTGCCACTAATCATTGCTAACATTGTGAAGCTTGGTTATGGGGAAGATGAGTGGGCTTGGTTTCTTCTTTTAAGTGTAGTGAACTATTGATGAGATTGCTGGTAAAATAAACTCTTCTTGGATGACCCCAGAAATCCATAACTTTTGTGACACCCTTCTCATCAAAGTTGCAAAGTAGCTCACAAAAACCTTGATAACCCAAACACCAAGGCTCTAAATTGAATTAATATTGCTGCATACAAAAAAACTCCCATAGGATTTTTCATTTTTTTGCAATTGGTTGAGATCCCAGATTGATGCTGTGGGAAAATGGGTGATGACATCCTACCTTGAATGAGTGTAAAATATGCCTCTTGACTTCTTGGCTTCTTGTATAGCCATAGCATCTACATTAATCCATCATATAATAATGTGAGGATCATCTTAAAGCTCATAGGGCTTAACTTGTGACTAAGCTTCATCCTCTTGAGAGGGGGAGAACCCTACTTTCGGTTCTTTATGTAGTTTTACACTTGCGTGCTATCCCTTCAACTATCCCTAGATCAGCCTTCACTTGGATTTCTTCTTGTGCTTACTTTTTTTACTTATTTTGAGTTGATGATAGACATCTAGCACCACAATTTAGTGTTCATAATTTTTGAAAGATTTTGCCTTAGATTTTTGGTAGAATCTGAAACTCTAGATCTTTGAAGGCAAAGGCACTCTTGCCTTGCCACATTGATGGGAGGCCATAGTCTCAAGCACTTAGAAAGCCAAAACTAAGAATTAAAAAGATTTGATACAATAATGGGAATCCATGTTGGTGTCAAAGGTGATGATACAAAAGCATAGAGAAATGGGGAGAATACACGAGAGAGAGAGAGAGAGAGAGAGAGAGAGAGAGAGAGAGAGATTGTTGAACTACCCAACATTGGCAATGAATTGATTATTTACAAAAGCGAGGGCAAGGTGGTGCTTATATACTTACCTTAGCAAATTGCCCTACCCATCCTTTGACAAATAATTATAATAAATACCCAAAGCCAAAATAAATATTGGGATCACGTTGGGCTATTCACTTGAGATGCTATAACTTTAACACCCACTTTGCAGCTCATAGTGGACATATGTAATAAGACCAAGTCAATTAAGAATCTACCATGGACGCCCCATTAGAGGATCCTTTCCATGGATACACCTTGGTTATGCAACCTCCAATGTTTTACCTTAGAAGAATGCCATCTTGAGCATTGCTTGCCTCGTAGAAAAATGAGCTCTAGGCCATACTATGTCCAAGAATCCCCATTCACAAACTATGACCACATCACATCAAGATTTTCCTAGACAATGAACTTTGAAACACGTCTTGTCCATAATCTAGCCAATAACAATGAAATGGTGCACTCATCCATAGTGTTTTAAGTATGTTTGATTGGTTCCTTGCTAGATGCATGTGCCATGAACTCCGACCCACGGTGGAAGGGGAGAAAGGAAGATCACACTTGACAACACACACACACTCCTCTCTATAGATCAAGTGGAATAAGAACACCCTAATCCTCTCAAAAAACAACATCAAACTACCAAAATTCATTGCAATAACAACACCCTAATCCTCTCAAAAAACCACATCAAACAACCAAAATTCATTGCAATAACTCATCTACACACACCCATGCACACAATCACACACAAAAGCATAGCTTTCAGTCATCACTCAGTTATAACCACACACATAACACCTCTCTCTCCCTCTCTTTTTGCACACACACCAATTGTCTTGGGGCGCTCATGCACAGTCTACACATGCCGACATCATTGCACAATAAAAGAGAAGAGAAGTAGAGATGGAGGAGATGACACCCGAGATGATGCAATCAAAGCTAACTTCTTTTCCCAAGTGGTTGGTTACGGTGGAGCATTGAGCACATCCATCCATCTACAATAAGTTCATGTAGCATTTCACCCAAGAACATAGCCAACCAATCATATAAAATACCCATAGAGTACCTTCACCTTTACAAGCACCCATAAACATCCAACCTGCTTCAAATAGAGAACCACAATGCACACCATCCTGCATCATACACATACTTGACCCTCCCTCCCAACCATGTAGCATAAAGATCTCCTCAAGAGAACCATGTAACTGATGAACAATCCATTGCACAACTGCACTCACAAGCATACCCTTCAATCGTGAAGCACATACCTCCTTTGATAGCTTGGAGGAGGCTACAACCAAATACTCCCCTCCATGCACCATAGAGAATTCCTGCTGCACTGACAACTATTCCACCTTCATCTTCTTACTTGTCTCCATGCATGTAGCATCCTCAATCCTATCATCATCAAGCCCTTCCATAAAAAGTGGGTCAGAAGGGGCAACCGCCACCTCTTCATCCACCTTCTATATTTTCATAACCAAAATAGTTGTGTCAATTTTAGAAAATCTCTACACCTACTACCCCATTGTAGCATAATCCATCACCACCT
Source organism: Adiantum capillus-veneris (assembly GCF_014529385.1). NCBI lineage: Eukaryota > Viridiplantae > Streptophyta > Polypodiopsida > Polypodiales > Pteridaceae > Adiantum > Adiantum capillus-veneris. The sequence continues at coordinate 76,485,121 of NC_140943.1, read as the reverse complement.
TCACAAAGAATGGCCATTAGCATTGCACCACACATCACGTTCACTTGCATGTCTTCATGTGTAGGCTTGGATGTCTCTACCTAGGCTATGTCTAGCATTTCTACTTGCACTTTTCCCTGCTTCTCACACGTATCTAACACATATTTATCCACATGTAAGAGATCATACTCTTCATACCTCAAATGGGAAGAATATGTCTCCTAGGTTGTATCCGCATCCACAGAACTACTACAGCTAGCTTCATCTTCCTCGTATGTCTCAAGATGCATAATTTTGTCAATCTCTATTGCTTCAACCTCATGTGCAAACCATACTTTTTGATCTCTAACACAAACCAAAGGACCTTGACCAACCATACATGAGCTTGACCATACATCCTCTACCTTGTTTGGAGCCACTTGAATCTCTTCAATGATTGAAGTTTCTTTAACTAGAAGTTTGAGCATAGGTATAGCTCTATCTCTCTACAACCAAAGAACCCTTGGCCCTTCATGCACAGGTGGACTCTCTTGCATTGGCTTCGCCTTTCTCTCCACAATAATAAATGGCATAGGCACCATCGCATATGACAATCCCTGCTTCATTTCATGCTTCTTCAAAATCTTCTTTGTCCTGCCTCTTACAAAAATCACCACCTTTGCATATGTCACAAGTCCATCTACTTCAACATTGTCACAAAAACCCTTATGTAAACATGCTTAGCTTCAAAAAACCTGCATTTCTACACCAGTTACCTTAATAAGTTGTTTCCAAAGAGCCTCAAACTCCGCTTGAATACTCAAAAATCACCATCCAAGATTTTCTTTGGACTTTCTTGCTTTGCTTTATCTCTTCCAATTGTGTATCTGACACATATTTGCATTAAAAAGCCTCTTCAAAATCCTCCCAATTCGCCTTCTCTTTATCAAGAAACCTAGCGTACCATTTCTTTGCTTTTCCATGAACCAGGAGCGGAAAAACGATCGTACCTTCCTCTCTTGAGAGTCCACTCCTAGAAAAAATAGTCCATAATTTTGTAGCCATGTTTTCACATCCTCAACCCCATTGAAAACCAGAAATCCTAATTGCATCTCTTTAATGACACTTGATCTTCAAAATCTATCTATCTAGCTATCTTAGAAAGGGTAGTGTTTCTTCAACCAAGGAGCGAGTGGGGACACCAAAAGATGGAAGTGGGGAAAGGGGAATCACACCCGACAACACACACACACACACACACACACACACACACACACACACACACACACACGTCTCTCTATAGCTCAAGTGGAATTGAAAATCCCTGACCTCTGAAAAAACCACATCAAACAACCAAAATTCATTGCAATCACCCATCTACACACACCCAAGCACACAAAAGCACAACTTATTGCATTTTAGTCATCATAATTGCTCCCCAATTCTCAACCACACACATAACACCTCCTCTCTATTTGCACACTCACCAATTGGGTCAGGGGGGCTCACGCATAGCGTACACATGTGGATATTGTTGCACAAGAAAAGAGAAGAGAAGAAGAGATGGGGGGAGATGACACCCAAGATGATGCAATCAAAGCTTGCTTCTTTTCTCAAGTGATTGGCTATGGTGGAGCATACATAAAAAGGCTATCTCATATGACATCCTCAAAAAACAGTAGGTTAACAAAATTAAAATATCTCCTAATTGGTGCCGAATTAGCCTATGTGTGTGAGACGCACGCAAAATTTTTGGAATGGCCTTTTCCTTATGCTCATCAACCCGTTTTACCCCAAAAAAAAAAATGCAAACACTTTGCGGAATGGGACTTTTTAGCCCTTTTTATGCAGTCAAGCTAAGTCTCTCATCCACTTTTCTTTTTATCACTAACCATATGGCCTTCACTTCCCAACTTTCCTTGCATGGCCTAAGAGGAAATTCACATGAAGAACCTTCTTTAAAGAATTGAATCTCTACCTTGACGTCAAAAAATCACATAAGTCATTCACATCACAAACTCTTTTGTTTGCATTGGTTCTTCGCACATGCTCTAACATTCTGGCACCCATTTGTAAGCACCCTTGAAACTGATTTCCTTGATTTCTGGCATCGACACTCTTTGGTGCACCAACGGGTTCAAACATTGATAACTTGAACTCCAACACATGGATCCAAATCATTCGCTGGGAGAATTTTTTGCCCCTCTCTACCGCTCAGAAGCCTCTCCATGATTGAAGCTAGTTGCGACAATTGTTATATCCTATTAGAAGTATAGCATTGTGGCCAATGTGGCCACCACCGTGTGAGTCATGCCAACCTCCTCTGTCAAGTCTTTATCACTGTTATCTCTGACTAGCTTGGCTTTGCCTTTGTCTTCTTGTGAATTTTTGCTTTGTCTTTGGCTTTGCATTCTTGAGGCAAACAAAGCATATCCTTGAATTTATAACGACAGTTTTTGGAGCTCGTGGGTACCAAGATAGCTAATGAAGCATTGGGTACTACCTGTTGGGGTATAAAGCCCAATGTGGTCGCCCAGGTAAGTGGGCGGGCCACCAGGTATGTACACATATTCTTTTGTAAAAACCTAATAAGAACTCACTATGCTCTACACATTACAGTAGAGCGAGTTCACCATATCGTCATGCTCTTCTTCTCGCGCTCTCTCTCGCGTCGCACTTCCGCTCGTACTCCTTCAACTGGTATCAGAGCTCAGATCGAGGCTCGGGGCAGCACTGCAGGAGGCTAGAGTCACCAACTCAGATTGGAGTGAAATTCGACAGGCGAAGACACAGCCCCAAATCTCATGGGCAAGCCCGAAGGGCTTGGTGTTGTCAGAATTTCATTCTGAGGTCATCTCGACCACCGTTCGGCTTCGACAAAGGTCTGTGCAGGCCATTTTCGACTACGTGGTCTCGATGGGTGCAGATCTGACTCTGCAAATTTGGGGGTTTTGGCCTACGACTGCAGGTGCTGAGGATATCGACACTTCCAGAGTGTTGATTTGTGGCTGTCTACACATCGAAGGACGGCTCACAGTTCTTGGAGGCGTGTCACATACGACACGGGCGCATCTACACACAGACTGTAGGCGACATCCACTAGTTCATCAGGTAGCTTGTGTTTGCTGCTTGATATTCCAGATTTCATCCTGACATTGCAGGTACTTCCACATGGGATGTATTGTCAGAGATGATGTATGTCTGTTGAGGGTTTGCTGGCTGTGAGTCACGCAGCAAACAACCGCCGCAGCGGTTACAGCATACAATGGGAACTTTGTGGATGTATGACTTTGTGGGAAGTCTATGTACTGTCAGATTTACTGTAGCCTTTGTTGAGGGTCGAGTGAAGTCTTATTGAGCTGGGGGATTCTCGAATGTTGAGATCCTTTCGGTGATACAGGTCTTGGAGCGATCCCTCGAGCACCCTTAGATAGGCAGCTAGGATGTATTTACTGTGAGTTAGACAGTTGGGATTGCATCTTTGCTTTACTTCCGTTGAGGCATTGTCACAGTCTATGCTTACAGGACAGTGAGAGACAGTACAGGTGCAGGACAGGTTTACTCGTAGCTTACAGTGTCAGAGAGAAAGTATTTTTGAGCTGTTTTTTGGTCTGTTTTTTGGGTACAGCAGAGCCATTTTACAAAGAAGACTCTGCCGAAATTTATGCAGAATCTGAAGCTTTCTTGGTTCATTTGACAGGTTGATATTGGTTCAGAGGTCAGTTTACAGGGGAAACTCTGCCGAATGTTTCCCAGGAAAGTAAACCACTGTGAAGCGTAGCTATGGCTGGATCACAGGACACTGCTCTTTACAATATCAAGAAGCTGGATGGAACCAATTTCCCATTGTGAAAGAAGCAGATTTGGCACATGTTGGTACAAAAGAAGCAGATAAAAACTATAAAGCTAAAGGGGATAAAACCAGAAGATATGGACGAAGATGAATGGAGCGAAATGGATGAATTGGCACTTTCTACCATTATGCTGAATTTGGCAGAAAGCGTTTACTTCAATGTAGCAGACGAGATGTTGGCTTATCAAGTATGGTTAAAGCTGAGTGATCTTTATGAGAAGCAGAGTGCAGCTTCACAGGTATACTGGCTTAAGAAGCTTGTTGACTTGAAGATGAAAGAAGGGACACCTATGTCCAATCATCTGAATGAATTCAACACAATCTATAGTCAGTTGTCAGCTCAAGGTGTCAAGTTTGATGAACCTGTTAGAGCTATGTTCCTGTTGATCACATTGCCGGAAAGTTGGGACACTTTTCGCACAGCTTTGAGTAATTCTGCACCTCCATATGGTTTGAACATAGCAGGTGTAGAAGGAAGTCTGCTTACTGAAGAAACCAATAGAAAGACAATGGACAAAGGCAAAGGAACAGCCTTAGTTGTCAGGGGAAGGACCAAAGAAAAGTACAAAGATGGAAAGAGGAATCAGTCTCGTAGCAAGTCCCGCAGTGCTAAAGGCAAGAGTGACATAGAATGCTACCATTGTGGCAAGAAGGGTCACATGAAAAGAGACTGCAGAGAGTGGAAAGCAGAAAAAGGCAAAGAGAAAGCTGAAGACCATGGTGAGAAGAACAAGTCCTCAGACAAGATTCAAGAAATAAATGTGACAAACACTGTTGCAGAGGATGACAGTCTAGTGTCAAGAGACATCTACTTCTTGAAGAATACAATGGACTCCGCTCTTCTTATAGCATCTGATGGAAATGCACTGAGTGACTGGATTATAGACTCAGGGGCATCACTTCATGTGTCTCCAAACAAGGAGTGGTTTACTTCTTATGTGACCACTAAAGATCATGTTCGGCTAGGCAATGGGCAGACATGTGAGATCTTAGGTGTTGGAGATGTTCAATTGAAGTTTCAGAATGGCTCTTCTTTCACGTTGAAGAATGTGAGACATGTTCCCGCAATTACAAAGAGCTTGATCAGCACAGGTTTACTTGATGATGATGGCTAGGTCACCACTTTTGGACAGAACATGTGGAAGATATCCAAGGGTTCTATGACAGTAGCACATGGAGTAAAGTCTGGAGGACTTTACATGATTTATGTATCAAATGTCTCTAAAAATGTAATCAATGTAACCGAGCAGCCGAATGTTTCTTTGTGGCATAGCCGGTTAGGACATATGTCCAAGAAGGGAATGGAAATCTTGTCTCGTTCCAGTTATTTGCCTGGATTTTCATTTAATGATTTTGAATTCTGTGAACATTGTTTGTATGGTAAGCAAACACAGCAGCCACATAAGCATAGAAGTAGTAGAAGAGATACACAGTTGGCACTTGTTCATAGTGATTTGTGTGGACCTATGCCTAACCTATCTCTAGGGGGAGCTTCTTACTTTATGACATTTATAGATGATTACTCGAGGAAAGTATGGGTTTACTTTCTCAAGCACAAGGATGAAGCGTTTAGTGTTTTCAAAACGTTTGTGACACTTGTGGAGAATCAGAGTGGCAAGAAGCTTAAATGCTTACGCACTGACAATGGTGGAGAGTATGTTTCAAAGGCCTTTCAGGACTTTTGTGAGTCAAAAGGTATAAAACGTGAGCTTACTGCTCCTTACAATCCTCCTCAAAATGGTGTTGCTGAGAGGATGAATAGGACCATACAAGAGAAGGTCAGAAGTATGTTGTCTAATGCACAGCTGCCAAATGGGTTTTGGGCTGAAGCTGTATCAACAGCTGTTCATCTTGTAAATAGATCTCCTAGCAAGGTTTTGCAGAAGGATTCAGTGCCAGAGATGGTATGGTCAGGCAAGGTGCCCTCATACAAGCATCTCAGAGTCTTTGGCTGTGAGGCATATACTCACGTTCCAAAGGAATTTAGGAACAAACTTGAGCCAAAGAGTAGAAAGTGCATCTTTCTAGGCTATGGTAATTCTGGTGAGATGGGGTACAGACTTTGGGATCCCGAATCCAGAAAGGTTGTCCGCAGCAATGATGTTCACTTTAATGAATCCAAATATCATTCTAAACCAGAGAGGGTTGAGGAGATTAGAAGAGTTGTCTTCCAAGAAGATGGACCTGCACGTGCAAGACAAAATGTCAGGGCTCAAGAGGAGCAAGGACAGAATAGAGTGGAACCACAGGTTGTGGGTGAGCCTGAGCCACCTATTGTGCGTAGATCTGGACGTGTCACGCGACCTCTTGATAGGTTTGTTCCATCTATGAACTATGTCATGTTGACTGATTGCAATGAGCCTTCATGTTATAAGGAAGCAGTGCAAATGAAGGACTCTGGGAATTGGCAATTGGCCATGCAGTCAGAGATGACAGCTCTGCATAAAAATCAGACATGGAAGCTAGTTAAATTACCACGTGGCAAAAAGGCTCTACCCTGTAAATGGGTTTACAGGTATAAGATCACCGCTCATGATAGTCAGCCAAAGTACAAAGCAAGGCTTGTTGCCAAGGGCTTTAAGCAAGAACAAGGCATTGACTTTGATGAAGTCTTCTCTCCGGTGGTCAAGATGACTACATTGATATGCTTTCTTGCATCGGTTGCCATATTAGATTTGGTGTTGCACCAAATGGATGTCAAGAAAGCGTTCTTGCATGGTGATTTCGATGTGGAAATTTACATGCAGCAGCCAGAAGGGTTTGTTGAGAAAGGCAAGGAAAATTGGGTATGCCATTTGTTAAGGAGTCTTTATGGCTTAAAACAATCACCGAGGGCATGGTACCATAAATTCCACAATTTTATGCTTTCTCAAGGCTACAAACGAAGTGAGTTCGATCACTGTCTATATACAAAGAAGGCTAAGGATGGTAGTTGGTTGATCCTTATTTTGTATGTGGATGACATGTTGATTGCTGGCAAGCACTTGGAAGAAATTTCAGCTTTGAAGTCAAAGATGGCAAAATCGTTTGACATGAAAGACATGGGTGAGGCAATTCATATACTTGGTATGCGCATTGAGAGAGACAGATCAAAGAAGTTGATTTGGTTATCTCAAACAGAGTATATTGACAAGGTTTTGCAACGTTTCGATATGGAGAAGGGAAAGGCATTGAGTGTTCCATTGCCACCATATGTGAAACTTAGCAAACAAGATTGTACTGTGTCTGAGGAAGAACAGGCTGAAATGGATAAGATTCCATATGCGTCTGTAGTGGGTAGTTTGATGTATGCAATGATTGCTACTCGCCCAGACATTGCATTTGCAATGGGAGTAGTAAGTCGATACATGTCAAACCCAGGCAAGAAACATTGGGAGGCAGTGAAAGGAAGATTGAGATACCTGAAAGCTACAAAGAGTATGCGTATATGCTATGGGAGTCAGGAGCTAAGTGTAAAGGGTTTTACAGACTCAGATTATGCAGGTGACTTAGATAACCGAAGGTCTACGTCAGGGTATGTCTTTACATTGGCTGGTGGAGCAGTATCATGGCGTTCTAGATTACAAGATTGTGTTACTCAGTCTACTACAGAGGCTGAATATGTTGCAGCATCAGAGGCATGCGAAGAATCAATTTGGCTTAATCGACTAGTAACAGATTTTGGAATCAAAGAAGAGATGCCTGTGTTATATTGTGATAGTCAAAGTGCTATACAATTGGCTCGCAATCCAGTTTATCACTCAAAGACAAAGCATGTGGATGTGAAGTATCATTTCATCAAGGAAATGCTCGAGGATAAGCAACTTCAGCTTGTCAAAGTTCACACCACAGAAAATCCTGCTGATCTACTTACAAAAGGACTTCCCTCAGAGAGCTTTGCGCATTTTCGCAAGCAGTTAGGTGTAGGGTAGTACACCACTTCTCTACATCTCTTGTATATTAGCTTGTATAGTAGCTTCTCTCACACTTAAAGTACCACATTGGACTTTAAGTGGGAGGTTGTTGGGGTATAAAGCCCAATGTGGTCGCCCAGGTAAGTGGGCGGGCCGCCAGGTATGTACACATATTCTTTTGTAAAAACCTAATAAGAACTCACTATGCTCTACACATTACAGTAGAGCGAGTTCACCATATCGTCGTGCTCTTCTTCTCGCACTCTCTCTCGCGTCGCACTTCCGCTCGTACTCCTTCACTACCCTTCTTGTCAAGCGTGCCTTTGCCTCTATCCTCTAACAAGCTCGTGTATTTGCATTTTTCTTCACAATCACAAGCCAAACAAACTGATGGCTTCCTTGGGAACTTTGATTGAGCATAAGCCATTAATTGCGTACTAGTCGATTTACTTTCCCAATATGTGGATGGTTGGTGTTGGTACTTGAGAAAAGGGGGAGGGGGAGGGAGCATCTGGTGGGTACACTCCTTAGAAAGCAGGGCTTCCTTCTTGTACTCCAAAATCCTTCACGAAATCTCCAAGATGCTTCAAAAACTTCTTATCAAGGACCTTGAGCACCTTGGTCTAATACTACCAAGTCTTTAAGGGCTTAGTTCTTCAAGTCATTGAAGATAGAGCTGGCACAATACTTAATTCACTACGACAAGGGCCTCTCTGCTTCAAAAACTCTTATCAAGGACCTTGAGCACCTTGGTCCAATCCTTCCAAACCCTTAAGTGCTATAGCTTTTCAAGCCATTGAAGATAAAGCCGCCACAAGAATTAATTCACTACGACAAGGCCCCTCTACCAATCACTACAATTGGTGTTTCAAAATACTATCGCAGGGGGCAAGGTGACCAAGAGCATGATGGTGTCTCAAAACACACGTGGGCTCCCCTTTTGGCATTGTCAATCTCTGCTCAAAGCATCTCAAAACACAATGCTAGAGGGGGGTTCTATTGCCACTGCCATGTGCATTTCAAAACGCAACACAAAAGGGCTTCCATTGTCAAAGCACTAATAGTGCAACTTTTTTAAAAAAAGACTCACCAATGACTAGTTCTTCATGAGCTAAAGCTCTTTCTTCCATGGGTGTTGATCATCTCCCTTGTGAGCGATCAACAAGCCTTTTGCTCTAATACCATGTCAAAGTCAACAATGTAGAAGTGTAGAGCAAAGAGGAGAAAACACGAGAGAGAGAGAGAGAGAGAGAGAGAGACCATTGAACCAACCAACCTTGGAAATGAATTGATTATTCACAATTTGGACCAGGTGGTGCTTATATACTCACCTTAGAAAATTATGCTACCCAGATTTTGACAAATAAGTAAAACAAATACCTAAAGCAAAAATAAATATTGGGATCACATTGGGCTATTGACTTGAGATGCTTATAACTTTAGGCTTGATGCTTGCAAAACAATAGAGAAAGTCTACCTCACCGTGATTCTTATCACCAAAGGATCACAATATGCTCACAAATAGTTTCTTAGCTTCTCTTAGTTATTTTTCATAACTTCACTTTGGACCTTCCCCTAGGATAAAATGGTCATCTTGAACATGGTGGTGATGTCACTTTTGTCAAATTTTTCTTTCTCCTCTCTAAAGGCTCAAATTATTTTAAATTCCTCACCAAGAATTTGCTTTGAAAATATTCTTCTAGACTTTTGCTACTCTTTGGATATCCTGGATCAACTTTTTGATGTCAAATTGACCCTCAAAATCTGAAGTTTTTTCCTATCATTTACTCCTAGTTTTCTTTTTCCCTTGTGATTTGTCCAAAAAGGGATCACATTGTTCCTAAATTAATCTTCTATGTTGCTACGTTTTGCCCCATCTTTGTGCAAGTGATGGCCTCTAGCAATTCCTTGGCCTAAGCTATTTCTCGTGCCCAAGTTATAGCTTCATCTTCTTATAGCAAATCTTATTATATATGCTATGGGAAAGTTTTTCTATAGTACTGATCTTTGGAACTCAGAATCCCCATACCACATCATAATTCTCCATCCCAATCTTTGCTTTCACTAGCCTTTCTTTGCATTGGCTTGCATTTTCCCCCCTTATTGATAGGAGTTTTAGTCTCAACCCCACTTGAAAATGCATATGCAAGTGCATGGGTCAAGAGCAAAAAGAGTGCCTAATGCTAGCTTGAATGAGCCAAGGCCCCAAAAGCATTGGTCAAAGTGCTTGCATTGCTAGAAAAAGAGTGAGGGTCATGTGCTTTTGGTGGTAATGTTACTAAGCTAGTGTCACTCCACCAATTGAATCTTTTAGACTCTTATGTTGAGTATTGACATTGATCACATGCATACTATAGAAGAGTCATAGTTACTTAGGTGTAAAAGGGATGGGATTTATATACATTTTAGAGCAAGCTACCACCAGCTCTAGAAAGTTCTCAATTTTAAAATTATGACTTATACTTAGTATTTTAGAAGGATTTTGGGTTAAAGAGAACAATTTGGAGCTCTTTAGCCATTTTTTCAATGGCTGTTCTGAGTTGTATGGAAGATGTTGTTGACAATGTTGGTTTCAAAAGTAAGGCACCCACTAGCAAGAAAATGTAGTATGCCTTTGGGACATGATGAATGCAGCATGCCTTTGTTTGTGTTTCCACCTTTCATTTTGGTTCTTGGAGTGTTGCAATGGGAGTATGACTAGACTAGCAAGAACCATTTGCCGACTTCTCCTTGGGGATCCAAATGTAAGTTTCCATTGATAGTATCATGAGATGTTAGCATTGATTTTTGTACCCAAATTTTATGCACATCAAAGGATAAAATTTTTGCATGGTCAAGTGTTTTCGTGGACCACATATGGCTCATGGTAACCTTAGGTTCTTGTATAGCATGATTTTGTTGAGTAGAAGAAGATAGGGCTTCTTAATAGCTATTTTAGAGATAAGAAGAATGGTTGGTGGATTTTGTGAATTCAAAGCTTTACCACATAATTATTTGTATATCAGCACGTAAAGCAATAGATTTATGCTAGTGTCCATGCTAATGGATTGATTGGATTTCAGGTAGAGATTGATAATGATCTAGTGGTGCAAATGTGAGGTCCGGGTGCTTGTAACTTCCTTCACCTCTCAGCCTCTTGCTCTTACAGAGGCAACCCTCGACCTCAGTTCAAACTGGCCCATAGCCTTGGGTGCCCTTGGGCTAACATTACTTCCTATGAGCTTCCTGTTGGAAAAGAGTTTTTGTCCTTGAAAACAAACATGAAAATTTTCCTCTTAAGAACACTAATGTTTTTCCAAGTGGCACCTTCCAAAGTATGTCTTTCCACTTGACTAGTGCTTGGTGATGCACATCATGACGCATATGTAATCATGAAAATCGAGAATGCACTCAGGTTCATGCGGCTAGGTTGGAAATTCAATGAAATAAGCCAAAACCTATCGGTCAATGATATTGCCATCCCTATGCAAGCGTTTACATAAATGAATTATATGAAATATCGGGATGAATATGAGACTTCTAAAGTAGCAAGATTTTGTAGGCCATATCTCCAACTCGCTTGAGTATCTTAAAAGGCCCACAATATCTCAGAGGTAGTTTAGGTTTTGGACCATTCTTCAAACTTTTTGAGTACTCTGGCACACATAAAAATACCTCTTCGTCGTCCGTGAAGGTAACTTGCCGATGTTTCTAATCGGCATAACTTTTGTATATATTATGTGTGACGAGAAAGTTGTTGCATATCCATGTGGTCCTGGAGAAAATCCTTGACTTGCTAAAGTTTTTCAGTTGCCAATCCCACCATAAGTAGTGATCTAGAATGAAAACCATACATAAGCATGAAAGGTTGAAAACTAGTCGCCACATGCTTGACACTATTGTAAGAAAACTCTAGAATAGGGAGATAATCTTCCTAATCTGATTGCTTTTTGCTAATGTAGCTCTTAGCATATCCTCTAGTGCTTGATTAACATGTTCAATCTGCCATCCATTTTTTGGATAATCTACAATATTGATGTTGAATTGTGTACCCAATCGTTTACACATGGCCCTTCAAAAATGACTGTAAAACTTGAAATCGCAATCACTCACAATATTGATGGGCAATCCATATAGCATATACAGATTGTCAACAAGTAACTTAGCTAGCTTTGGAGTTTTAATTGTGGACCCTGTCTTGAACATACCCATGTAAACATGGCCAGTAAAGATATTTTTGTACGAGTGCATAAGTTTTCTTTATGCATGGCTGCCATGTGTTGAGACTATTATGACATTCAAAAAGAATTTGGCATTGAATGTCTCCATCTTTTGGTACATAAACTCTCTCCTTGTGGAGTAGGTACCCATCATCTATGAAAAAACTTCTTCCATCTCTGCAGCTCATCACTCAAAAGAGGAGAATTGGGTGTGGATAAAAAGAACACATTGCCAGCATTGGAGTGAGAAAGATCTCTCATTTTCACATGGCTCCACACTTTGGAGTATATTTCATCATGCTAGCATATTTGTCCTATAGATATTTCAAAAACTCACTTTGAAGCTCTTTGAAGAGAAGAGAGTTGATATCAAGCATACATCTAAGAGCATCAGCTACCACATCGTATCGTCCTTTACAATAACAAATCTTTACATAATACTCCTAAAGGATATCATGCCACATGGCCTTTTGACCCTTCAAATCACTTTCTCTTGTGTAAACCATTTTATACTTTCATGGTCAAATAAAATCCAAATTAAGCCCCATACAAATAATACCAACAAGATGGGAGAGGCCCATGGTGAAAAATTGGGTTGTATAAACCCTTTATTGAGGTAGTCAACAAGTTAATATCCCACCTCAGTAGCCTTAGAATGACTCATTCTATAGGGTGGTTTACTTACGAGCACATTGCATGCAACCACGTCTATGCCATGTTGCACAACACGTGTCGGTGGTAACCCTGGTGGAAAATAAATCTTCAACAGGAGTTCGTGTCACATCCTTGTAATTATGTTCTTTTAAATTTATCTTGGTTGTGGTATCTATGTTCCTTAGGTAAATATGGTATCTTGAACCATTTTCAAATGTCCCATGAATGGTCTTCCCAGTATGATTTCTTAGTTTTTCCTCTTGCCAAAACCAACAATAGCAAATGTATGTTCATATTCAATTTCTCAAGAGGTGACAACTATTTTCTCTAGAAGTCCTAAGGGTTTTTTCATATATCCATCTGCAAGCTGTAGTTTCATTCTTGTTGCTCTTAACACAGGTTTTTCTGATTTTTTCTAAGTTTCTTTCATAGAAATGGCTACTCCAACTCCACTGTCAAGAATTGCCATGGTGGTGACACCTTGAAATTCCACAGGAAGAGTCATATTGCCATCTTCTCCTTCATAGTATTCTCCAACTTTATTAACTAGTACTAGCCTGGTGTTTAAGTGTTCTCAGATTCCCTCTTGAATTTGTGATGAAGGGTCCTTCACTCCAAACTTCTCTAGACAATCGTCTACCATCTTCCACATGTTCGGTTGTATTCTTAATAGCTTAGCTAATGTTATGTTTAGGTCACAGGTGTCGACAAAATGTCTATTAGACCCTTATAGTCAATGACTTTCTTGGAAGAGAGTCTTTGTGATGGGATTGCAACAACATCTGATTTGGCCTCATGCTCTCCCATGTAGGACGGCAATGTTCTTAGTGAATGGGGTCAGTTGTTTATATATTGACCAGATCCTTGGTCTCCCCAATATGATTGCATTTCTAGATTTATTTGAGATCCAACCTCAAATTCCTCTATCGATGGAAGAAACACTCCTCTCCCATTATTGTTCTGATTTACACGTTTGCTTAGCTCATTAGCTTCATTGGCCTCTCTGAACTATTTTCACAGTTTGTCAATTTCTCTACACACAGGTAGAATCCATCAAAAGACTGATCCATGGTACTCAACACTATTCTTGGCCCTTGTGTTGGTTTTTTGGGTTCTGGTTCATGCTTTTGACTAGAATCTAGCTCTATTTGCTCCTAGTTTGGTGGGATTATTGGTGTTGGTGGGACAATTATCACATCTTTTGGTCTCCCAATTGGAGGTTCTAGTAAATCTTGGGCCATTTGAATCATTTTTTGGCACATTTCAAGCCTTTGCTTCTCTAGCTCCCCATATGGATATGTTAACCACCTTGTTTCTTGAGTTTTATTGTTTTTGAGCCGTGTATCATAGGCTTTGAGGAGGGCATCTCATGGCTCATTAACCTTTTCTACCAAAACCGATCCTCTTGAACTAGCGCTCTTTTATTTCTTCACTATGCTTGGCTCTGGTACTACCCAGGGGTTTTCTCGTCCTTGTTTATTTCCTCTTCAAGTTTCCTCATCTTTGCTTTTGTTTGGCTTAGCTCTTTAGCTAAGGAAGTCTATCCATGTTGCTTCCTAGCTTTCATTCTAGCCTTCCTAGCTTTGCACGATTTTTGTTGACTCTTACGTTCAATGCTAGGCGCGTTTGTATTTGGCTCTTCTAAGATGGGTTCGTTTGTCGTTTATTGAGCTTTTGCTCTCATGGGTGGTTGTTCCTCTCTTTGAACCCTTTCTCTTCGCTCTTGTTCCGAGTGTGGGCCTCATGTCCTCGCCAGATTTTGTGTTCTCGTCCTACTCTCATCTTGGTACCGATGATGGAGTGGTGATATTGGTGATATTGGTGCTACTCCTAGCCATGACATGGCTTGATAACCTTATCAGTTTGCATTCTATTTTGATGCTGCATACTATTGGAGCCATGCTTGCAATGACATCGGTGTTGCTTGCCGATCTTGAGGGTTAGGCAACGGTTGTTTATTTTTATGTGATGTGGTGTCATAATCATCTATGAAGGGATTTGTGGACTTGCTAGGTATCGTATAAGACTTAGCTTCTCTTTAGAAGCATGCGTCAGCACTTTTGGAGTTATTAGTCTTTCTATATCCCTAGGAAGGATTGGCTCATATTCACATCCATAGTTGTCATTATACATTATGTGGCTCCCTTTGTTTGAGTTGTAAGCGTACAAGTATAGAATCTTATCCGCGCTTAGCTCTATTGCGTAGGGTGTTGGGCTTCTGAAATATAATTTGGCCCTACCATTCGTATACTCATAGATTCCTATGTCTCCTTGGCTTGTTGGAACTTTCACTACATTCTTGTCAAGTATCCTGATGGCATTAGGGAGATCTACTCGAGGCGACATGTCTGCCATCTCCGAATTCATTTTCCCTTTTGCAAAATTGTCTCCATATTTTTTATAGTTTTTTGGCTCTCTAACAATGAGATAATGAACTCCTTTGTCATCTTGGAACCTATCTCCATCATCATATACTTGAACTATTTCCGCTCTTGATGGCCAACTTTTCCTCAATACGTATACTTTTTTGTCCTATTGCATTAGAGTTTACCAAGGCTCCATGGGCATTCAATCCTTCTAAAAAGATGGCTTGGTGCCTGATACATGCTCCTCGAGGTGCCTCCTTCTCCATCTTGGGTTTATTGATGAGTTACGGTGGTGTTTTGGTTTGCCATAACGTAAGGACACTGTTCTAAGAAGTGTCGGTCTCACTACCCTCTTTTATAATTGCAGCTAGGGGATTCAACCCTACTTGATTCAAACTCTCTTTTGTTGACACTAAGCTGGCTTGGTCAACACCTGCTTTATTATTTCTCTAAAGATACTTACCCAATCTTAAATACACCAATGTTATTGCAACTTCAACTATCAATCTGAACCTTATACCTTACAAGTCTATTTGCGGCCATGCTTGGTTGTTGCCTTGCTGTTTGGATAGCCTAGATGCATGTATACACAAAATCAAACACTTTGCTTCTTGGCCTTTTGAGTGCTCAGTCCAAATTCCTTTTCAAAATCTTCACTGAAATTTACAAAACTTGCAAAAATTTTGAAACTCATATCAAAATTTTGAAAAGTGAAGCCCTAACTTCCACATGGTCCTTGACAGTGATTCTGGAGCCTACTCAACCAAGGTATTTCTGGAAACCTTGCAAGATGGCCTATATGCAGGTATGGTCAAAACCTAAATTTGAGTCTGATGGTAATTATTGTGGTAGTTGCCACTAACAAGATTTTTCAACCTAGTGATTCTTGTTGATTGACCACTATCTGGTGAGTCTATACACACATTGTATGAAGTGTTTTGATGCTTGTTGGTGTCTATTTGGCCCAATTATCAGAATATGACTTTAGACTTCAGCTTTTGGTTGATCTTGGGGTCTTTTACTTGTCCAAATGAGTCAAGGAGAGTATACTTGGGATCCTTGGACTACTAGGAATCAACTAAGACCAATCTAGACCCCAACTAACACACATGGCAGCAACTACGGTCAGTGCCACTAGTGTGCTTTTTGTGTTTTGGCACTTCCTTCAGTTTTCCTATGTGGTGTGGAGTCTGTACCACCTATGGATGACCGGAAATTCTAAGGTTTGACTTGTCAAAAGGCACTTTTTCTCTTCAATTTTGGTCACTAGGAATTTTTAGTTGAATTTACCCAATTTCTAAAACTTTTTGTCCTGTTGGGAGTGGATTTGGTACTGAACTAATGAAGGTCTATAGAAAGAAGGAGGTGATTTATGCAATAAAGCTTAATCTAGTGGAGAAGAAGTCAGAAGCACGTGAACCTGAGTGGATAACTGAATTTGATGATGTATTTTCTAAAGAACTTTTAGAGTTACCACCCAAGCGTAAAGTTGATCATGCAATAGAGCTTATCCCAGGAGCTTAACCAATTGCTCGTAGGTCATCCCAGATGTCGGTACCTGAGTCTGCGAAACTCAAGGAGTAACTTAATTTCTTGACCAAGGCTTCATTCGACCTAGTCTTTCTCCATGGAGTACTCCTATTCTTTTTAATCGGAAGAAGGATGGTACTCTACGCTTTTGTATCAACTATTGTAAATTAATTTGATCTTAAATCTAGGTATTATCAAATCAAGATCAAGGAGGAAGATATACCAAAGATAGAATTCAACACTTGATTTGGACATTATGAGTTTACAATCATGCCTTTTGGACTTACAAATGCTCTAGCAACTTTCAACCGCCTTATAACCTACGTGTTTAAAGAACACCTTGATAATTATTTCCTTGTCTTCTTTGATGATTTTATTTATACAAATAATAAATAAGAACATGAATAATATGTGCAATGAGTACTTGAACTTCTACGTAGCTAAGCGTAGCAAGTGTACTTTCTTTAATAAAAAGGTGGAATATTTGGGATTCATTGTATCCAAGGATGGCTTCTCTATTAACCCAAGTAAGATTGAAGATGCTTTAGCTTAGCCTACACCTAAATCTGTCAAAAAGGTACGCAGGTTTCTTAGATCAACAGGATGGTATCGTACTTTTAATGAAGGTTATGCTAAGATAGATTTTCCATTGGCTAATACCCTTAAGAAGACTAAAGTGTTTGCTTGGAATGATCAAGCTCCACGTAGCTTTGAGAAACTCAAAGAAGCTTTGGTGAAGGCTCCAATTTTACAACTTTTGTAGTTCACAAAGATGTTCACTGTCCTCACTGATACAAGCAAACAAGCAATCGGTGGTGTTCTATCTCAAGAAGGAAGATTGGTAGCTTATGAATCTCGTAAGTTACACATTCATCAGTTAAATTATCCTACACATGATTAGGAATTGTTAGCCATTATAAATACTCTTAAAGTATGGCGGCATTACCTTCTTGGAAGACAATTTGAATTACACACAGATCATAAGAGCCTCAAGTAGATTTACACTCAGTCTGACCTTAATAAGCGACAACAGAGATAGATGGAATTATTATGCAAATATGATTCTGGGATTGAATATAAACAACAAAATGAAAACCTAGTGGCTAATGCTGAAAGCAAGAAAAACATAATAGCATCTATTATAACCTCTACTACATCTTTGATTGACCTTATTCGTGAGGGTATAAATCAAGATGCATTTTATAGTATTTGCTAAACTTGCCTAATCACACAGAGAAGCAAGGAAAATTAAAGGCTTCCATGTTGAAGACAATGATCTCCACTTCAATAGCCATCTTCGTATCCCAAATGAGAGTGGGATCAAACTTCAAATATTACAGGGAGCTCATGATATACATATTTGCAGGACATCCAGTCCACATTAAAACTTATGATGTATTGATGCTAAATTATGCAGACTTCATGTCAAGGTGAGGACACCTCGAAGTTTTCAAGTGTGGACGTATGTAAGATCCCCGATTTTTGGGTCTCTTTTAAAAATTAAAAAAATAGATTCCAATGTTCATTTCTTACATTTTTGGGCCCAAATTCCTGTTGCGTAATGTCGTAAGGTTTTAAAATGAAAAGCAGGGTCATTTTCATGTCCCAGTAGGTCTAACGGACGTTTGGTTCAGTTTAGAAAAATTTACTTTTTTTAGCCTTTTCTTGCTTTTGGTGTTTTCTAATGAAAAACAAGGTCGGATCCTTAATCTACAAGTCATGAATATACGATGGTTCAATTTTGTAAAAATCTGCTTTTCGAGTGATTTTCATGCTATTTTTAGTTTTTCATGATTTTCTGTGCTTTTTGGTGAAAAGCGAATCCGTTTTCTTGTTCACGTGGACAAGGGGAACCCCTTGTTTATTTTTATTTTTTATCTTTTTTGCTCTTTAAAGTATTTTTTATTTTTTGTGCTTTTTGGCATTTTCATAAAGCAATGTGCTTTTTAGGATAACCAACACTTAAAAATAATATTTTTACTCATCGTCGTTTGGATATAGACTGGCAACACGTTGAAGAAACACGATTAAATGAAATTTTTATGATAATTATTTTTATAAAAAGTAGCACCATAAATACGTTGGCCACTACGAGAGAGTCGTAATTAAGCCAGAGTGTCACGGTGCTCGATAGTTCCGTCACAGTCACATTAGTCATCGGAATACCGTTCTAATAAATCAATTTACTGCAAAAAATTGAATGGAAAGGGGTGAGAGTTAACCGCCAAAAAGAAAGGCTTGTTTTTAGCAAAGTTCCAAAAAGCTGGGAGCTATTCCAAGCTAAGAGGGGATGCTGCTTGCTAGCTTGGGGGCACACTCTGGCCTAGCAGAATTAACATATAAGGAGCTCTCCTACTTAGTTTTCATGACAGTTATGTCTACTACCACAAGGCTATACGTACATATTATATGGAGTGGTGCAATCTCTCCATCACCATCTCCATAAGAGCTTCTCTCTCGTTTGCGCGAAGACAAAGAAGAAGAACTCTCTCTCTCTCTCTCTCTCTCTCTCTCTCTCTCTCTCTCTCTCTCTCTCTCTCTCTCTCTCTCTCTCTCTCTCTCTCTCTCTACTTGCTTACTATATTCTCTTCTCTTTTCACGGTGTACGCACTCTTTATCGACTTCGTAGAGAAAATATCTACGTAGCTCTCATCCTCTCCTCTGGCAAAGTAATCATTACTCAATCACGATAAGAAGCTCTACAATCCATAGCCATCGTCTATTTCTCTCTCTCTGTTTCGTTTCTGAGTAACTACGCTCTCGGTGGTTGATTTTTCGTATGCGTAGGTATGTATGGACTTTTTGGATGTGTAGGAGGATACTTGATGCTTGTTTTATCATGTTTAGCACGTTTTTATATGCATACGGTGTGTTTATGATCACATAGGTGCATAAAAATTACTTTTTGTTTCTCGACGTCGCATAGGCGATAAGGATATTTTTTTGGCCGTATCTTCCAAGCCACTATGAATCAAATCAAAGACTTTGAACCAAATATTAAACACATCATTTAGAACCAAATATTAAACACATCATTAAGAACATTTTCTCTCTTGTATGTCATGTGAAAATTTTACAAGAGTAAAGAGTTATGGTCAAAATTGTTACCATATACATGTGGTAGTGATGTGTGTGAACACACTAGGACCGCCGGGGCATTTTTTCCCTCTTTAGGAGGTTTTTTTCCCCCGTGCATTGTATATACGCCCATCACTCTAGGGCTATCTATCTTTCCATTGCACACTAAGTAACACACTCTCTATTGTGTGCCTTGAGCTTCCTTCGTCTTCTCCAAGCTGTGTGTGTTTCTCTGCAACCCTAATTCCAACAATTGGTATCAGAGCAGGTCACGTCCTCCCGGGCTTAGTCGCCAGCTGCTCCAGCACACGCCTGCTCACTTTCTCCGATTTCAGTGAGCTTTGGCGAGCATTCGCAGGTCGACAAATATTTTGGGAAATCTCGAAGAGCTCGGTCTGCTTAGAATTTTGATTTGGGATCATTTCGGCCTCCGTTTCCACTACAGGCAGTACTGCACAGGCTATTTCGTCATTTTGTGCAGATTTTCTGTCAGTGCCATTTTCTGCATAACAGGTGCCTTATAGTCTTCTACGGTTTGTGCTATATAGCACAAGTTGTTCCCGCTCCATTTCTCCTATTTTCGGGCAGTTTTCACATCAGGTGCAGCATTTACCATGGCTGACAACAACAACACAGATGTGTTCAAGATGTTTGCTGCTGAGGACAGGTTGGATGGGGACAACTACCCTATGTGGGCTTATATGATGCAACATGTTCTTGTGTCAAAAGGTGTCTGGAACATTGTGCAGGGCATTGATGTACGTCCTGGTTCTGAAGATGTAGGCGATGTTGAGGATGTTGCAGGTCTTGCTACAAGGATTGCAGCTGTTAGAGTTGTTTTGCCTACGGCAGAACAAGCTCGTTGGGATGTTAAGGATGCGCAGGCTCATGCATTGATTGCGTTGTCTGTGAAGCGCACCATTATTCCTCACATCCGTTCAGCAAAATCTGCAAAACAGGCTTGGGATATTCTAGCAGGTCTTTATGCAAGCCGCAATGAGGCTAAAATTGCTTTGCTGCGTAAAGAGCTAGAGTCGAAGATTATGCATGAGGAAGATGATATGGACACTTTCCTTGCTAGTGTCAAGGATATCAATGAGCAACTCATTTCTGCAGGTGAAGTCATTTCGGACAGTTCCCTTGTGCAGACTGTTCTTGATGCCTTACCAGATTCCTACCAGACTTTTGCTAGTACTTGGAGACTGATGACCCAAGGAAATCCTGAAGTTGTCAAGTTTGATGCATTATGCACATTGCTGTTGCAGGAGTCACTTTCTAGAAAAAACAGGACTAGGCAGCGTGCAGTTGAACAGGCTTTTATTGCTTCTCAAAGAAAGGGTGGTAACAGTAATGCAGCCACTTCTTATGGTTCTGCTGCGAGTGGCAAAAATTCTGTTTCTAATGCTTCTGCTGGCAGCACTTCGTCTGGAAATTCTGGTGATAAGGGCAAAAAGAAGATGCGTTGCCATTATTGTAAAGCCAATGATCACTTGATCAAGTCGTGTCCTAAGTTGAAGGCCAAAGAGGCTAAGAAGAAAGAGGGTGGTTCCACTGCAAATGCTGGTTCCACTACAAATGCAGCCATTGTTGAGTCTTCTGTGAAAGGAGATTGTGATGCTGATGTTGATGCAGAATGGGCTTTTAGCGCAGAGTGCACTTACAATCCTGCTGTCCATGATGCATGCTTGTCAGTTGCTGCAGATTCACATGTGTGGTATTTCGACAGTGGTGCTACAAAGCACATTACCTCACATCGTGAATTGTTTACCTCTCTCGAGTCTGTCCCTCATGGGAATTCAGTCACTTGTGCCAACAACGCCTCTTATCCAGTTCAGGGAGTTGGAAAGATTGTGCTCACTACTGCTAATGGCAGTTCCTTCACACTTGTTAATGCACTTTATGTACCTGGGATCAAGAAGAATCTCTTGTCTGTATCCGCACTTGCTAGACTTGGACTTGTAGTCAAATTTGTGGATGACAGATGTACTGTTCATGATCTCAGTTTTGGTGATGAAATTGTTGCATCTGGGCTTTTGTGCCGTGGGCTGTATAAGCTCACTTTGTATGACAAGTGTGGACAAAATTTTGCAAATGCTGTTGCAGATTCAAGGGCTATTTCAGATGCAAAACTTTGGCATGCACGTTTTGGTCATCTGAATTTTGCTAGTTTGCTGCATTTGCAGAAATCTGATATGGTTGCTTCTTTGCCGCCTCTTGAAGCACCTATCAAACATGTTTGTGAAGGCTATATTCTGGGTAAAATGCAGCGTTCTAAGTTTCCAAAGGATGGTTCAGTTAGGGCCACATGCAGGTTGCAGCTTGTGCATAGTGATGTTTGTGGGCCCATGCAAACTCCGTCCTTGGGCAATTACCTGTACTTCGTGACTTTCATTGATGATTACTCCAGGCATGCATGGGTATTTCCGCTTAAAGCGAAGTCCGAAGTTTTTATGTGCTTCAAACAATTTTTGGCTATGGCTGAAAATGTCTCAAAATGTACTATGGGCACCCTCCGTTCCGATCGAGGGGGGGAGTATATGTCTCATGAATTTAATGCATTTCTGGCTAGTCGTGGGATAAAACACCAATGTACAGTGCCTTATACACCTCAGCAAAATGGTGTTGCTGAGAGGAAAAACAGGTCACTAACGGAAATGGCACGATGTATGGTCAAAATTCAAGCTTTGCCGCATTCTTTTTGGCTTGAGGCCATCATGTGTGCCACTTATGTACTTAACAGGTGTCCTACGAAAGCTTTGCAGTCTATTACTCCATATGAAGCATGGCATGATAGAAAACCTTCTATTGAGCACATGCGTGTTTTTGGCTGTTTGGCATATGCTTTGGTGCCACAAGTGCAGCGCAGAAAATTGGATGATAAAGCTGTCAAATGTATTTTTGTTGGTTATAGTGCTGAAAGCAAAGGTTACAGGTTGTATCATTCGCAAAAAAAACGTATTCTGGTTTCACGGGATGTAGTGTTTGTGGAAGACTCTGTTCAGCCCTTGCTGTCATGTACTAGAGACAGTAATGTAAGCTCACAGGACATTTATGACACTTTGTTGCCTCTTTTCAGTGGTGGAAATACGAATGTAAGTTCCAATGAGGCAAATGTACAGCCTATGGGGGTTTCTGAAAATGTTTTAGAACAGCCTATCACTGATGCAGATGTACATGATGTACTTGATGAGGAAAGGGCAGAAAATGAGCAGGCTAGAGGTATGCCAAAATGGCTGGTGCACACTTTGCGTGACAGTAAATTGGATGCACCTTTATCTAGTCGTACTCGTTCAGGCTCTCGCCATGCATCTTATGCATCAGATTGTTATGCTTTGGCTGTGTCTAGTTTACATGATGTTGAGGAGCCTCTGTCTTTTGATGAAGCACAAAATTCAGAAAATTGGATTGCTGCCATGAAATCAGAATATGATGCACTTATAGAGAATGACACATGGACTTTATGTGATTTGCCTCCTGGCAAAAAGGCCATTGGTACGAAGTGGGTTTACAAGTTGAAACGCAAGCCGGCTGGTGAGATCGATCGCCATAAGGCTCGACTTGTTGCAAAGGGTTATGCACAACAAAAAGGCATAGATTATGAAGAGACTTTTGCTCCCACTTGTCGTATGACTACTGTGCATTTTCTATGTGCATTGGCAGCTCATTTTGGTTGGGATGTACATCAATCAGACATTGTTACTGCTTTCTTGAATGGTGACATATTTGAGGAAGTTTATGTAACGCAGCCTCGCGGTTTTGTCATAAAAGGACAAGAGGACAAAGTGTGCAAATGTAAAAAGGCTTTGTATGGGTTGAAGCAATCTCCTCGTGCTTGGTATGAGAAAGCTGACACTCATTTGGTTAAACGAGGCTTTCGTAACAGTCCAACAGAAAGCACATTGTATGTAAAGCGTGAGGATGATGTATTTCTCATTGTGGTTCTTTATGTTGATGATTTGCTGATCACTGGACCAAATGAGAGACATATTGCTGAATTTAAGGCTGATTTGAATGCTACTTTCAAGATGAAAGATTTGGGGCTGTTGCATCATTACTTGGGTATACAGTTTAAGCAGTGTGATGGTGGTATTGCCTTGTGTCAGAAAAGTTACATAGAGACATTGCTATGTAAGTTTGGACTTGAGGATTGCAAACCTATTGCCACTCCCATGGAAACAGGTTTGAAGTTGAGTCTACATGATGCTGGCGATCCTGCTGATGTCACTCTTTACCAAGCTGCTCTTGGCTGCCTCATTTATGTATGCAACACGAGGCCGGATATTCAGTTTGCAGTCTCACAGGTCAGCAGATTTATGCATAGCCCAGGGTCTAAGCATTGGCAGGCTGTCAAGAGGATTTTCCGCTACCTTAGTGGCACTTTACATCTTGGCTTGTTTTATCCCAAGGGGGGATCATTGCCGCCAGACTTACATGCTTTTTCGGACTCAGATTGGGCTGGTTGTTTTGACACGCGAGTGTCCACAAGTGGTTTTTGTTTCATGCTTGGCAGTTCATGTATATCATGGTTGAGCAAGAAGCAACCTACTGTGGCCACTTCGAGTTGTGAGGCTGAGTACAGGGCAGTCTTCACAGCTACGGTTGAGTGTGTATGGCTCAGACGCCTTATGGCTGACTTGGGTGTTGGACAGGACACTGCCAACACTATCTACACTAACAGTCAGAGCGCATTGGCAGTTGCGAGGAACCCAGTTTTTCATGCTCGCACAAAGCACATTGAGGTGCATTACCACTATGTCAGGGAGAGGCTCTCAGCAGGAGAGATCAGCTTGGCTTATGTGCCAACACAGGACAACCTTGCAGATCTTTTCACAAAGGCATTGTCTCGTGAGAAGCTCGAAGCTTTCCGCAAAGCTTTGGGCTTACTCCCCTTTGTGGACTGATCCTGTCCTCAGGGCATGGCACTTCCCTTTACTCATGTGCCAGCTCTTGTTCACCGCATCACTCCAGGGGGGATTTGTTACCATATACATGTGGTAGTGATGTGTGTGAACACACTAGGACCGCCGGGGCATTTTTTCCCTCTTTAGGAGGTTTTTTTTCCCCATGCATTGTATATACGCCCATCACTCTAGGGCTATCTATCTTTCCATTGCACACTAAGTAACACACTCTCTATTGTGTGCCTTGAGCTTCCTTCGTCTTCTCCAAGCTGTGTGTGTTTCTCTGCAACCCTAATTCCAACAAAAATACAACTTAATGTCCACTGCACAGTCAATATTTTGGACCCCATGCTCCTTAGAGAACCACTATATAGATTCATTGGATGAAGGAACCCACTTAAACAAATAAAAACCTTGATTGAAATTTTTGATAAATGTATTTAGTTTACTAGTATCAATTCATAAGTGCGAGTTATTAACCGTTCCTTGTACGGTGTTACCTATGTATGTAGGGGTGCTACCTAGGTAGAGTTTGATGAGTGGTTCATAAATGTCTTATGGGTTCTTTTGGTGAGTTGATTTCAAGTGTTTGATGTCCATAAGGTTATATGGGGATCTATGGTTGGTCAACCCGAACCATACTGGCCAAGATATGGATAAAAAGGATTTCTTTTTGTGTCACGGTTGTTCGCATAAATCTCATATGAGAAAAGTGATGTGACAATGTGTTAGCAAATATTACAAATCTGAGATTGACACATTGTTTTAAGGTCGGATACTTTCTTTTACATGTTATGTATGCGCCGAAAAGCAAGGAAAAGTTGTTTTTCGCATATATGTGATGTTATGGCATATGCTTGACCAAAGTGGTGGGGCTATTTTGCATCATGATTGGGTTGATGTGATGATGTCATATGATAAATAGAATCTCATAAATGGGTGTGGATGTCCACCCTTCTAGGTCAAAACTAGCTCTATATGCTAGGAGGGTGAGGTGTTGTCATAGTATACCACTTATGCATGGTTAAACATTATCAAAATGGAATTTTGAAGTTATGTTTAGTCACTGGTACTTCTATTACACATAAAAAGTTCATTCTTTAAGGGCCATATGTGTTGGCTCGCTTTTGTTACAGTGTATATGGTCAAACTCTAAGTGTGGGAGTTGGGTTCATTAAGGCATATAGTATATAGTAAGGGGATGAGATCCCTCATGGATTATAGTTGCGATTTTTTATGCTAGAAGCCGGTGTGGCTCCTGGATCATTCTTTTTTGTTTTGGTTGTATTACCAAAATGCTGATGGAATTTTTGTAGCCATGTAATGTGTAAAGTGGTTTTGCATGTTGGATGTGTATCACCCTAAGTTGGATAGAGTGCTCACCCATGTGATGAGATTAGATTATGGTTTACTATATTTGGTTGAATTATGAAGTAGTTTTGATGGTTTTATGGTTGACGTGTAAGGGTAGAGACCTTATACAGTTCGACTTCTTGAAAAGGATTGTTTGTGCATATGCAAGATGCTATTTTGATTAGACTCACGTGTGATATTTCTCATGACAACGTCGCTACAAGATTAGGATCACCTAATTTGCTCAGCCTTAGATGATAGGGTCGATGAAGTAGGGCTTTGTTGGATTAGGGGTGTTGCCTAGATCTTATTCTTGTTTGTTAAGCTCCTCTATATGATTAGTGTGTCGGGGGTTGAACGACCTACATGGCTAACTCATCGGGGATCTTGACTTGGTTTTTCCTAAACACTCTGTGCTAGGCATCAAAGAGACATATAGCCTAAACTAGCATGGTTGGTGTTGATTTCCTACCACGTGGTGGTATTTGGAATCCTTTCAAAGCTCGGATTTATGGAGGAAGGCAAAGTGACCTCAGCTTATGTATGGCTAAGGTAAGTTGGAGGTGCTACAAAGTGAAATCCTCTCTGTCCGTAGTGGGAGCGAAAATGGATGGGTGGACCGGTCAATCCTTACACAAGGTTTAGTGCTTGCTACTAGTCATTTTTATTTTGAATTCATGGTATTCCCAGATTTTGTACTTGCATTAATTTATGATTTCCTGTTTCATTTAGATGGGACATTTAAAGATTCTCGTTTTATCATGCTCCTATGTCTCTCCGTACTCTATTTGAACCTCACTCTTCTCTCTCTTCTCTCTCTCTCTCTCTCCCCCCCCCCCCCAACAATGTGGTGTGCATATATATTCACCCTCCACTTGGTCATTTTCTTCAGTATGCTTTCATTCATACCACACAGTCAGGGGTAGCACTAGTCGCTAGGTACCTGTGGATGCAGTTCGGTTCAAGGCCTAAAACTATATGCTAGATCGAGCCGGAGAAATCCTCCCCTATGCAAATGCTTCTACAACTCATATATACATTGAACTTGTATAAAAGTATAACTTGTATTTTTTGCATAGACCCTTGCGGAGGGGTATCTCTCAATTCTCTTAAATAGTCAACCGCCTTTTTGTGTGTGAACTTCTTAGTTGGATCTTGAACTTAGAGAGTTAAAAAATCTTGAGTTAACTTTGAGGTTCTTGTGAATACTTTTTAATTGTTGTGAAATATTTACTTTGGAGGTTTGAGAAGCCAAGGAGGTGAAACTTGTGGTTATGACCAAGGAGTTCATTGAGTTTGGGAAGAAGGGCTTTGGAGGCCAAATACTTGAGGATGGTACAGTGGGCTAAGGCCTAAAACTTGAGGGGTTGGCAACCATAGTGTAGGAATGACATCATATAGAACCAATAGCAAGAGAAGATAGCAGGCCCAACAACAACATGGTTTGCACGAAGTGATGGCAAACGATTGAATAAGCATAGACCTTGGACGACGAGTAGGTTAGTGGATCTAGAAGGTGACGACAATGAGTTTTGATGGCAAGGAGTGGAGGACCTCAACACTATATCACACAGGGTCTTAAATGATTTTTGAGGGGTGGGATCGACAATGGTGAACATGCGCACGATTTTTGTGACAATCGGCGTCCGTTGAATGGATGGCGGGTCGAGTTTACTTTTGTCTGCACATGTTCACTTTATCATGTTGCAAAATGGAGTGTTGGACAACCAAACCTACGCAAGCGCATGGTCAGTATACCTGTCTGCCAATGTGGAGGTTGCAAGTTCGAGGCCCAATTGGGGAACAAGGAAGTCAACGCCACCGACATTTTGTGGGCCGTCCATCTCCCTCACGATCCGTGAAAATCCTTGCCCGATGTCAATCTCATCTCTCAAGCTTCATTAAATACCCCATGTGATATAGTGGTGTGGGTGGACCATGGGTCTTCAACACGTGTGAAATCTGTCACGACTATCAAATTACACGCCTTGAATGCAATGGATAGGGCACACGCTAGAGTCTAGTCATAAGTGCATACACAGCCAACGGCCGCTCAAAAGCAAGGGATGATTGGTCTTATTCCACGCCTTGAATGCAATGGATAGGGCACACTCTGGAGTCTAGTCACAATTGCAGACACGAGCAACTATCAGCCGCTCAAAAGCAAGGGATGATTGGTTAATCCATCCAAAACTAACAAAACAATAAAATCCAATTATTCCGATTAATTCTGTATATCAAGTGGGGGGGGGGGGGGGGGGGGGGGGGGGGGGGGGGGGCATCACAAGAAGGGTTGTAAGATGCTATAACTAGATAGATGCATGTACTCATAGTTATGAAATGCAATTGATGATCCATAGATTGGTCTCCATGGGGCCATTTGCACATTCCAATCATTGTTTCTGCTGGTGATTTGTACACAACATTGCTAACATTACAAAGGGATTCCCAAGATTAGAAACAATTGACAACCACCATAAACTTGGGCATGTCTTTTATGCCCAAAACTTCGGCTCCCCAATTTCACTAAAGAAAGGATTGTTTTATCTCCCATGCTTGTTATAACATTCAAATATAATCAAGGAAGTGTTACAAATTGTATCTCTTGTGAAGAGATGCTTCTATGTTTTATTGTTAAAAGTTTTCTAGAATCAACTCAAACATTGCAGATATACTCTGTATGGGGATAATAAATTTGTGAGGTACGTAATTTGATCTTTTTTGAAAGATTTTGAAGCTTTTTTAATGGGATGTTTTAACTCTTTACCTTTTTTATCCAATCAAATACCTTCATGCTCGCTATAATCAGTGAATTATGGAGCCGGAATCATCTCTATATCACTCAAATATCCTCAAAAGAAAAGTTGATAGCTGAGATGTTCCAACATGCAAAAGCATAGGGCATGGCCTTTTCGTGCTAGGAATACATGTCTGCACAATCAATCATCATGTAAAAGGATGGCTCTATATCAAGCAAAAAGCCCTCAAGATGGACCTTATGCATAAAATAAAATCTTTTAGTCGCTTCTAAACAAAGTCAGAAAATGTAACTTGCATAAATGTTTAGTGAATGTTCTTGTAGAACGAATATAAACCAATATAGGGACGATTTGTATGTATGTATGGTCATATTGTTATAACCAACCCATGTACCAAAATCCATTCATTAGCTTTGAACCACCTCTTTTTAATAGAAACGGATAAAGGGACATTTGGGTAAATGGAAAAATAAGTGATTTTGGAGCTCCCAAGAGAAGTTTTAAAAATTAAAAGCTCTAGGAAAAAAAAAAAACTGGATGTGTATACGAATGTAAGACTTCTCCACAAATGAAGCTCTTCTTATTTTGCTTCGCCAATATTTTCATCTAGGTTGAGTCACCTCTGAAGGAAGATCCACACCACTATCTAAGACATCACACTAGATGCACACAGCAATTTATGCACTTACAAAGATCACTTCAAATAATACACAGAAAAGGATGGACGAAACCGCCAAAACAACCCAACTTTTGGCACAAAAAACCCAATGAAGCTGGTTCATTTACAGAGAGACAAAGGACAAATCCCGGTTGTTTGTAATTCGATATGGAACCGAAGCTCACACCCACTTAAAAGTAGTGAGCAAAAGACAACAGAGATGCCATTCTTTTTTTTTAAAAGCAAACATGTTGTGTTGCAACCTTTCAGTAGAAGGGCACTTGACAAGCAAGAAGGTCACCTGGCACAGAGATCAAACATTTCAATGAAAGAAACAAGTTTCACATCCATACCTAAAACTCTTGGCTATTACTTGCAGATTTCTGTCAAAGCATCAGAAACATATCTCTCTACAAAGTCCAGAATAGGTCACCACAGTTGACAAGACAAACTGGAGGAGGTTTAATTCACGCAGTCAATAGAAAACCCAGAACCTTTTTACCATGCCTTGTAGGCGATAATACTTAGAAGCATGGTCAAGGATACCTATCTTTGTGTGGATGGTCAATGCGACGTATTTTTGTGTGCTGGAGACTCCATACAAACGAGGCCATGGGAAATATCAACCAGTGTCCTCAGTCTTGATCTCAACAGCATGGGTTCTCTGAAAATGAGTCCTAGTTTGTTGTAGAACAACCTGACCTGATGACACTAAAAAGAGTACTGCACTTGCTTAAGCTCGCTGTTCTTGGGCACTACTGTTGTTGCACGAGGTAGCCTTGATAGCCGCGGCAGTACATGAATCAGCAGGTGACCCTACCAGCTCTTGTTCACAAACCTCTTGCTTGGGTACTTGTGAAGTGAGATCACCAGATGCTTTTGCAGGTGATCCATTCGCTTGTTCGGAATTATCTCCACTATTGTTTACCGCTTCTGCATCTGGAGTCTGCTCTACCTTAACCTTCTGTTTCCTTGAATCACTTCCCACTTTAAACAACTTCTTGCGCTTGTTTCCAGATTTTGGCTCTGGGGTTGGTTTCTCATCAACAGCCTGATCCTCAACAGCATCAGCAGCCTGATCCTCTGCAGCATCTAAACGGGAAGGACCTGCATAGAACCATTAAGACCTCAACCAAAAAACACACTATGTAAAAGACACAGCACATGAGTGTACTTTGTAGAGACCTGAATCAGCATAGATAGCAACTAAAGCGGTCTTTGCAGCTTTAATCTCTGCTTCCTTCTTGGTTTTGCATTTCCCTCCGTTATAGTGGACCCCGGCGATCTCCACTGTTGCACTAAACATTGGTGAATGTACCTCACCTGTCTTCACCACATTATAAACCGGCAGAGGCAACTTGCACTTCTGTGCATATTCCTGTAAAAGGTTCTTACATAGTCCTGATTCATGCTGCAATGCAGCAATCAACTAAACTTTATCAGAAACATGATTCCAAATTAAGCTCGCGAAGACGAGGGCAAAAAACTCACCAACTGGCCTATTTCTGTTTTCCCTAAAGCCACCAATGCAACCTCCGCTGCAGCATGCTCTGCCTTTTTAAGGTTGGTAAAGAATGTAGGTGACTCAAAGACCTTACCATGGATGGTCACAGATGCTTTAAATTGTGGCTCATGAGAAGGCCCCTCTTTTGTTACATCATAAATTGGTGCTGCTAATCCAGCTTTTTGAGCGTACTCTTGTAACTGGCTTTTGAACATTTCAGTTCCTTTGCTGAAACCTGTTGAAAATCTCTCTCTCTCTCTCTCTCTCTCTCTCTCTCTCTCTCTCTCTCTCTCTCTCTCTCTCTCTCTCTTAAAGAATGCAGGCGTTAAAATATTACGACGTTAAAATACTCTTCTTCTTCTTCTTCCTCTCTCTCTCTCTCTCTCTCTCTCTCTCTCTCTCTCTCTCAAAAAGAATGCAGGCACCCCAAAAGGTGCCTACCTACAGGGAAGTAAAAACTGATACAACCACCCGGAGGCAAAGTACACGGGTGCCTGGAGGCATAGAACCTGTAACGAGCTGATGCCCATTAGAAACTGAAAAAAACTGAAAAGAGAACGCCTGTAGGCTGAACCAAACTGTAGTACTGGAAAAACAAAGGGAAAAGCCCCACCTGGTGAGGGTAAAATTGCCCTGGGAACTAGGTGAAGAACTGAGAGGAGAAGGTATCCACAGGTGCCTCTGGAGGATTGGCACCTCGTGGCTGTCAGGCGAAGAGTCCTCCAAGTAAATGGTAAGGAGGCAGCTATGCTACCCAAGACCACAAGGCGACCATAGAGAAACTGAACCGGCAGGAAGGAGGATGGGTTGGAAGAAGCACCTGAGAGAGTGGATGCAATACCACCACACTGCAAAGCCATGCATGCACGCACAACATTCAAACACAACAAGCAAACACACACACAGACACACATTCCTGACACGCACTCTAGTCTCTCATAAGCATTGACCCGCAAGCAAACAAACACTCACACAAACCCCCAACTAGAACCCAAAAAGCAAAGCACGGGCGCGCGCACACACAGAGGTAAATTCATGCACGTGCACATGCACAAGGTGCTATTACGGTTTAAGAATGTACCCCTACGGAAACGGAAGGGTAAGGAGCGGCTTTTTCCAAAGCTAAGTATGCGATACTATGGCCCTTTCCAGATCCAAGAAAAGATTAATGATGTATCCTTCAGACTAAAGTTACGAGATACTTGGAAGATTCACAATGCGTTTCTTGCGAGTCTATTGAGACCTTTCAAATGTGAAGTGCCAGTGGACAAGGAGCCAGAGGAGCAGCCCGAAGTGGAAGAGATGGGAGATTCTCATTCCAGAACAAGTCCTCGCTCGCAAGGAAAAGAAAGTGAAAGGTAAGCTGACATGCCGGTATTCAGTCAAGTTCACGAACTACCCGGCTTTGGATGCCAAGTGGATGGAGGAGGACCTAGCAGATACTCCTCAGATTCTAGAGCTTTACCTTGAAGCTTTTGGTTTAGCACCGACTATTCCAAGAGTTACTCATCAGCAGGTTGAATCTGGTGCACTCCACAAGATGGGAGTTACTCCGCTCCTTTGTCACAGGTTACCTTATGGAATAAAGTCATTGTTTCTTTTTGAGATTTCAAGGATACTTACAAACTGATAGTATTCTGCGGAATGCCTTTATGTAAAGAAGTACTAGTCAAACTTAGAGATTTCAAATGTCTAGACATGGCAGGCGCTGGCAGATTGCTGACATGTGCTTATATGAATGCTTAAAGGTTTGGTAGAAGAGAAGGCTTCTAGCAACTATATTGGGCTGTGCAGTTTACATCCATAATCTACAACTAAATTACATTACGGTGCCGCTTGGGCAACGTGAGTCTTATCTTGTTCACGTTAGCAAATCCATTTGTTTCGTACTGAATTTCATTTTAAAGCGGCTATGGGTCTACGGTGTGGAGCTTCTTCTTCTCCTCTCTTTTCCCACATCTAGCAGCCCGGCGTTGACCAAGCTCGCCTTCGAACCCTTAATCCCCCGACACCGTCGAGATCTTAGATGAGGATCATGATCATTGCAACTTATTTAGCAATCATATCCAGACCACGCTAATCTCTGACGGATGTTTTGATTGGCAAAATCTCGTTATTATCATATCCACATTACCCCTTAGGTAAAGAAGGCAGAAGTGTTGCAGTCATTTTGTCTTTCAAATATGCACTCAAATAATACACACATGAGAGAGCACATGTAACGGATTCATTTTAGAAAGTCCCATTTCAGTTTAAACTTCCTTACAACGGGTTAAATGATACATAAGGAAAATAGTTGAAGAAACTACGTAGAAGAAGTGTAAGCAGATGGGGAGCCAATGCGATCTCGATATCAGTAAGGTATGCCGCCGTATCGGCCTTCCAAAAACTCCCTCCTCTTGATCTCCTTGCCCAAAAATTTGGGTTTTATAGCCCAACAGCTCTTTTTTTAGTAAACCCAAGAGCACGGGACACGTCCCATTAACTCCCCTTTTTGCAAGTAGAACTGGCTCTTAATAGGCGAGTGATCTCTCGCTCTCTCTCTCTCATTGCTTTGTGCACCGCGGGGAGGGCCCCTTGGCACTAGCGATATCGCTAGTGGGGTCCGCCCCTTTCTCTTCAAAAGTGTTGGCGCAGGAACGGCCCCCACGAATGCCACGTCAGCAATCGTTTCTCCGCCCCTTTCTCTTCAAAAGCGTTGGCGCAGGAACGGCCCCCGCGAATGCCACGTCAGCAATCGTTTCGCCTGCCGAACGACAGCACCACCGTGCGAGCCAACCACCACCCTCATGTCAAAACGCCGCCACACACCCACTGGGCCGCGCAAGCAACGCCAGCAGCAGGACCGCCATAGCACCATAAGCTCCAAGCTCTGACACCTTAGTCGATACCACCATAAGGGCTGGCTTTTACATACATACCCCGCAGGGTGTGCCTCAGCAATCCCATGTGGGATTTCAACTGCCACGTGGCAGCCGCATGGCCCCCAAGCCTCAAGGTTTCACAAAAAAAAACCTCCATAGTGTAAAAAAATAATCTTTTCTCACCACACCTTGAGTGTCTTGCAACTCGATGCCAAGAAATCCAATTCCCGAGCCGTAAAGTGTCATTGAAAACCACCAATCCGGGCCCCGAACCATGTAAACCCCGTCACAACAGAGGGGGGCAGCGCTCAGCTTGGCCCACAGAATCTTGCCTTACAAAACCCGCCTTGCATCCGGTGCTTTGCCGGCGAGATTCCTCTTCACCTGCTACAGATTTCAGCCATACACCTGCTGTTTTTTCTCTGTTTTCAGCCCACCAGGGGCTGTGCCATTGATTCCCCACCTTCCCTACACCTTCTGCACCGCTCCGGACCCTGCCGGGAGCGTACAAGCACGCTGAAAATCGCTGGACAGTAGCGTTTTCATCACCTCGCAGTTGCGTTTTTGGGTAGACAGCAGCCACATGGTTTGTGTTTTTTACAGAGGATGAGGTTACCTCCTGCCAGGACAACATCCGATGGTGGTCCATGCGGTCTCTCAGTGACTGCTGCAGTACACAGTATCTTCGACATCGGCTTGATCATCTACGGGCGTATGAGATCCATTCATTCCAGCGATCCTTCGGCGGTTGCACACTCCAAAGGGGGTGGTGACTTGTAGTTTGCTATGGACACACCTATGCACTCATAAGAGGAGTTCACACGAGATATGGCCATGCTCATGGCATATGGGATTCCGACATTCCCAGAGAAAGACACCACCATCCTAGGTGGACAGACACTTACCACTTGACCTTGACACGTCAGATCACTGGCTTACACAAGAGCATCTACATGGACTTAGGGAGAGGATCTTGGATCTCTTCTTGAACAGGTTCATTGCTTGGATCTATAGACTGGAGTGGGACTTCAGTGCTTTGGACTCTCTTGGAGAGTTTAACCGCGAGATGCGGGAGATGAGGCATCATTCCGCGACTACATGTGGAGTCACCCGGTGCTTGGCTTGGATGGTAGTGCAATTGCTCTTCTACACTCCTGATCATTTGGATTGCTACCTTCAAAGTTGCCTACACTCACCCTTGGTGACCTTACAGCAGACTTATCCCCCGATCTGGACAATCGGCCACTCCCAACTCATTCACATTGAGAGCCACACTGAGATGCGGTTTGGTGGCGTTGTTGGCATGGATTATGTTTTGGTTGACACCGGAGGATTGGAGGCAAGAGATACACGCAAGATGGTGCAAACAGATTGGTATGGCCTTTCCTCTTCTTCACAACGCAGACTGCTCAATCTGGCTTCCCTACTTCTACAGGATGATCACGGTGCAGACAGCTTGGTCTAACCACACCTCTTCTCAGAGGCCCTTCACAGCGCAGACTATTGAGTCTGGCTTTACCCCTATCTTGGATTACCTTGATGGTGGTCCGTGCGGTCTCTCAGTGACTGCTGCAGCTTACGATAGCTTTTCTACAGTGCAGACTGTTTAGTCTGGCTTTCCTTGTTTCGGAGGACGTTTAAGGTGCAGATTGCTAGGCTTCCAGTAATGCTCATGACGGTTCCTGGGATTCCCCATTTTGTCTAGACGGTTTGACTTTAGACATCACAGATCCTATTGGGCAAGACACTTGCAGGTCGATTGGCACTTCTTTCACGATAAGGAGTTGTTTTCACACTCCATTAGAGACCTTCACGCAATATCTTCACTCTGTATCGGCGGAGTACAGCAGTTTGCTACACTGCTCGTGACGGCACTTTGCCATGTAGATTTCTTTGCGGTCGTGACACCCCAGACTACTGCTACACTCGTGGAGTTCGCCGGAGTATTGTCCTTCAGTGGACATCGCAATATATATTTTCATCATTTGCCTCACATATTCAGCTTCATGCAGTTTGTTCAGCATCAGGTGTTGAGAGGGGGTGTTAGACTTACACCACTTTGCTGGTCTAGGGCATACATGTACGGCTAGTGTGCCTCCGAGCTCTCCACCCTTTGCATATGTATTTAGACTGCACTGTCCGACCGCCCACTTCTGGGCCGGCCGTCCACCTTGTCCTAGCTCCCTCATATTTCATTTATTTCTTGTTGGGTTGTGGGGGATTTTTTCCAGGTGCCCTACCTCCCGTTGGGCACCTATTTATGGGGCCGAGGGGTACCCACATCCATCAGCTGGCTATTGTGTATTGGGTCTTCTGCTCATGGTAGTCATGGGGTGTAGCAGACTTGGACACTGCAAGTCGAGAATCTAACGCGACAGCACAAATAATCACTTCAAAACAGTTCACGGTCCCAATTGATTCGACACTGGCCCGGCGGAGTTCCGTGCCTAGAGATATTGGCCCCAAGACTGGCGCCCCTTTCGGTATTTCTTTCGTATTAATCTGTGTTCAAAGTACAAGAGTGTAGGCAGGCGCTCACTCTCAGACTCTGCGTCCATATGCTCTGAGTTGTGAGGCCCTGCCCACATATTTGAGATTACAATGTTGAGCGCGCGGCGGTGTGTGCAAGTGAAAGAGCACGCGAGGAAGTGCAGTGTGTGTGCAGAGAGGGGTGGCGAAAGCCAGCAGGAGAGGAAGCGCTAGCAGAACGATGAGAGAGAGAGAGCTAACGTTTTTGGGAAAAACTCAATAAGCGAGTTTTGGGTTTTCCCACTTTTATTATAAGTGACCTTTAAAAAATGTGTCCAGGTTCAATATGAACCTGGACAAAGTATAAAAATGTACAAAAAAGGGTTATTTAGGCCTTTAACCCGACAACCTCCCACTTAAAGGCATAAATGACGCCTTTAAGTTAACCAACTCCCACCAGATGTATGCAATGCTCATGTTGAGCCTTAGTATGACTCTTGGTGAGAACATCTGCAGGGTTATCCTGTGTGTGAATCTTAGTCAAGGTGACTAGACCATCCTCCAATACCTGTCGTATGAAGTGGTATCGCACATCAATGTGCTTTGTCCGTGCATGAAACATGGCATTCTTGGCCAAATAGACAGTACTTTGGCTATCACATCCCAAGACAGGAGTACTAGCAGGCATACCAAGCTCTTTAACAAATATGCCCAGCCTTTCCTAGTGCAATCACCAATGAATGTAACAAAGTATGATGCACGAGACACCAGAATAATAAGAAGACTTCTTTTGTTTACCATACAAACAGTCATTACAGAAATCTAACTTGGTGCCCTTTACATCAACCCTCTTCAAAGAGGAGAGCACATCAAGTCCCTTCTGGCTCATATGGCCAAGTCTTTTGTGTCACAACTCCAAATGAGAAGCAACTTCGGCCACTGCAAGAAACTTGCCAGGCAAAGCTTTGCCATGTAAATAGTACAATGTACCACTCTTGCATCCCTTGACAATGAGCATTGATCCCTTGAGAAACTTCCATAATCCCCCAACAAAAATGGTTGTACCCTGTGCATCCATCTGGCCAACAGACAATAGACTCTTCTTGATGCCTGGTACGTACCTTACATCTTTCAGCATAAACTCTTGGCCATTGTTTAATGCCAAGCGCACAGGGCCCATTCCTTCAATGTCACAAGCATGGTTATCCCCAAGGTAAACCTTGCCATACTTGCCTGCATGATAAGAAGCAAAACACCCCACAGATGGAGTCACATGAAATGAGGCACCCGAGTCTACTATCCAAGACTGTGTAAGGCCATCATTTGCACTTAGCAATGCATCAATGACATCTCTACGTGAGATAAGCATGTCTTCTGCATTTGCTACAACAAAATCTGAGGGGCATGAAGCTGCAACCAAGATCTCCTCACTGTCGGATAACTCTGTGATAACCACACTAGAGGATACATTGACAGTCTCCGAATCCTTGGAGGAGGTACCTGCTGATTTTTCCCCTTTCTTATCCTCTGTCTTCTTCTTCTCCTGTGATTCCTTCTTTCTCTCCTGCTCTTTCTTGAAATACCTGCAATCTGGCTTCTTATGGCCTTTTCTGCCACACTGGTAACAAGTCACATCCTTATCCCTAGACTTGCTTTTTCTCCTGTTTTGAGTCTTGGTACCTGTATTTTGCTTCTAACTTCTGCCTCTCGCATTGTAAGCAGAACTACCACCTTCCCCACCACTAGACTTGCGTCTAATGTCCTCATTTAAGATGGAGCCTCGCACTCCATCATATGTGAGGTTGGGGATATTACTCAAAGAAACCACAAGCGTTTCCCAAGAGTCTGGCAAAGTCATCAACAAAAATATGGCTTTCAACTTGTCATCAAAAGGTTGAAGCCCAGTATCGTGTAGCTGACTCATAACACTGGTGAAAGCACTTAAGTGCTCAGAAGCCGACTTGGCTTCGTCAAGCATCATGTTCACCAGTTTGCGCATCAAATGCACCTGATTCACAGGGGTGGCATTCTCATAAGTGGCCTTCAACTTATGCCAAATTGCAAGTGCAGTGTCCAAGCCCTTTATGTCCACCAGAATGTCATCGGTCACAGCCCTTTTGATATAGGCCTTTGCCCTCTTGTTGAGCTTGGCCCAATCCTCATCCGGATTATCCTCAGGCTTTACAGCCAAAAGGGCGTCCTCACAATCCTTGAGGAACAAAATCCCCTACATCCTGTCCTGCCATAGGTCGAAACCTGTACCGTCAAATCGCTTGATTTCCATCAAGCTCTTGGCATCAGACGACGAGGAAGTAGAGGCCATTTGCACGGATAAAAATGCAGCAGAAAGTGTCTACACAAAATCTGAAAATTTTCAGTGACCGCACGTTGCATACGATGTGCTGAAAATTTCAGCAATTAACAAATATCCCCAATGGGTACTTGCATAAACCCACAAAAGGCATACATAAACCTCAATTTGTGTACATAAAAACAGTCCAATTCTGAATTTTCTGCAAATTTACTGTTTTGGCGCATCAATTTGCATCAAATGGACCTGTTTTGAGTGGGAAAAGCAAGGGGCATTCACGGGAATCGATTTAGAACACCTGCGTTTTGCTGTTTTGACCTGTAATTTTCTGATTTTTACCTGTTTTGACCTAATTTCAGCCTGTTTTAGGCTGTTTTGGGAACCCAAATCACCCTAGGTGGCACCGGAAGCAAGGGGCTTCGCGATGAAAGCGAAAATTTGACGCGAGAGAAGCCTTTCGCATGCTGTCCAGTCACCTGCACAAAGCTTCTGAAACCCTAATCTGGCTTTGATACCCGTTGTTGAGCGCGCGGCGGTGTGTGCAAGTGAAAGAGCACGCGAGGAAGTGCAGTGTGTGTGCAGAGAGGGGTGGCGAAAGCAAGCAGGAGAGGAAGCACTAGCAGAACGATGAGGGAGAGAGAGAGAGAGAGCTCACGTTTTTGGGAAAAACTCAATAAGTGAGTTTTGGGTTTTCCCACTTTTATTATAAGTGACCTTTAAAAAATGTGTCGAGGTTCAATATGAACCTGGAAAAAGTATAAAAATGTACAAAAAGGGGTTATTTAGGCCTTTAACCCAACATACAAGGGACGTTAAAAGCAGAGCCCCAAAAGCTGAGAATTAAAAGCTTTTAAAATAAAGCATGTTCTCTCACAAGCCTTGGAAAGAAATAAAGCAAAAGAGATTTCTCTCTCTCTCTCTCTAATTTCTCTTGCGTAGAATAAAGCAAGGCCAAAAGCTGTCCCAAGAGCTGGCGTTCCTGTCCGTACGTCGCTGCCACGTGTCAACCCGCTTTTCCCGGCGCAAATCGCGGGCCTGTCCGTACACTGCAGCCACGTCATCAGTTCTATACAGAATTTCTTGGAGCAGCCAGCAGAGAGTGTATGTGTGTGTGTTGTGGGCACGCCACGTCACCAAATGTGACATACCCCCCTCTTGAAAGCATTGTAATCGCCCTCGATTACGCCTGCAAAACAGACAAAAGCCATAAACTGTCTTAGCAGACACTACTGTTAGTACCGACGCACTAGGAACAAACATCTCGCACATATATGAATCGACAGTCACATCACACGACATCACAGGACATCACTTGACATCACATTCAACATTCATTCAGATCTCACACCATGATTTATCGGCAATGCAATTAGCAATCGCATCTAGATCCACTCAAGACCTCATAGATGCCCGATTGACTAATCCCTATTGCAACCATGTCTATCGAGATCACTCAGACCGAAATGCTGCAGTCATTTCGTCTATTAGTTCTTGCACTTAAAAACAAGTCAAGAACAAATCAGTTTCATATTCGGGAATTCCATGTCATAAAGTCATACAGCAAAATATTGTTGTCAGCTCTCAGTATCCCTGAAGCTCAAAGAGACATCAGTGACTCTAGTATTCTAAAATTCGACACGTCTGTTGAAAAAAGAGCGGAGTCACTCCCTCTTGTGCAACCCACTACACCAGATCTCCGGCCAAGCTAAATTCGGGATTCCATTTGGAGTAAATTATTCTAAACCAAAAGCTTCAAGGTAAAGTTTCACAATCTGAGGAGTATCTGCTAGGTCCTCCTCCATCCACTTCGCATCCAATGTAGGATAGTTCTTCAATTTAACTAAGAACCGCCTTCTCACTTTACCCTTATTCTTTCTGTCCTTATGTGCCAATATTTGTTCAGGAACAAGGATCTCCTTGTTTTTCTCCACTTCGGGTTGCTCATCAGGCTCCCCATCTTCGAGTACATCACCTTTAAAAGGTTTCAAGAGACTCACATGAAATGCATTGTGAATCCTCCAAGTGTCAGTCGGAAGGAGACATCATTGATCTTTTCGGAAATCTGGAAAGGTCCGTAGTATTGCATACTAAGCTTTGGAAAAAGCCTCTCCTTTCCCTTCTTCTTTCTCAAGCGTGCCTTTTCAGAACGTAAGAGCACCCAATCATCCTCCTTCAATTTCAAATCGCGACGGTGGCGATTTGTTGCCTTTTTCTGTCTTTCCTGAGATTTCTGCAAAGCCTCGCGGACCTTGGCAAAAGCCGTGTCCAAGTCGCCCGTATACTCGTCGGCTTCAAAAATCTTATCTTTTGTGCTTAGGAAGGGTGGAACCTTCACAGCACCTTCAATAATCTCAAATGGAGCCTTCCCCGTCGAAGAGTATATCATGTTGTTGTAGGCAAATTCCACCAAAGGTAGATACTTTTCCCATTGAGTCTTTTGATCCAAGATATAAGACTTCAATAAATCTAAAACCACTGAATTGGCAATCTCAGATTGTCCGTCAATCTACAGGTGGAAAGATGACAAGAACTGCAAATGCGTGCCAATGTTCTCCCAAATTGCCTACCAAAACAAACTCGTGAAAATGGGGTCCCTGTCGGAGATAATTGTCTTGGGCATGCAATGTAATCTGAAAATCTGGGCCACAAACAGTCTCGC
Source organism: Adiantum capillus-veneris (assembly GCF_014529385.1). NCBI lineage: Eukaryota > Viridiplantae > Streptophyta > Polypodiopsida > Polypodiales > Pteridaceae > Adiantum > Adiantum capillus-veneris. The sequence goes on along the minus strand of NC_140943.1, from coordinate 76,444,112 downwards.
TAAGTGATTCGGCTTGATTGTTTTCTTCACTGGAATGAAATGAGCCTGCTTGCTAAATCTGTCAATAACAATCTAGATACCATCGTGACCACTCTATGTTCTCGGGAGATCAAAAATGAAATCCATTGCAATACTTTCCGAGGGCCGGTGGATATGGGCAAAGGCTGTAACAATCCCTGCGCTTTATGCCTGTCAAACTTGACCTTCTGGCATACCAAGCAACTGCGCACAAACTTGTCCACATCCTTTTTGAGTCTCGGCCAAGAGAAGTATCTCTCTACCCCTTTCAAGGTGGTAGCAATGCCGCGGTGACCTGTAAAAGGTGGACAGTGGCATTCGGTCATAACCTTTTCCCTCAACGGCTGTGTAACGCACAACATGGTTTTCCTCATCAAGTAGCCATCCTGAATGGAATACCCCGCTACTGTCACCCCATCTCGTATTCGTGTGAAAATGTCTGCAAAATCTGTATCCGTAGCATACTGATCAAACATATCCTCGAAGCTCCTATGATGTATCGCAGAAATAGCCAGAACCAACAGCTTCCGAGATAAAGCATCTGCCACCAAATTCTTTTGTCCCTGCACATGGACAATCTGGAAGTGAAACTGTGACAAGATGTTCGCCCACCGCATCTGCTTTTCCGATAGCTGCGTCTGTGACAAGAAGTAAACTCTGATGGTCTGTACAGACAGTAAAATCCGCTCCGAGTAGGTAATGCCGCCACTGAGTAAGAGCATGGATAACTGCCAAAAGCTCTTTCTCATAAATCTGTGATGTCAATTCCGGCCTTGAGAACAATCGGCTCTCGTAAGCAATGACATGGCCTTCTTGCATTAAGACCACACCCAAACTACGACCACAAGCATCACAATATACTTCAAATGACTTATGCAAGTCCAGCAAAGTCAAAAGTGGTCCCGTAGTCAATGTCTCTTTCAAAATTTGAAAGGCAGTCACCTCTGTGTGTCCCCACGAGAAAGTGACTCCTTTCTGTGTCAAGATATGCAAAGGGGAAGCAACCTCTGCAAACTTTCTAATGAACCGCTTGTAGTACGAACACAATCCCAAGAAGCTTCTAACTTCATGGACATTCTTTAAATTGGGCCAATCACGGATAGTCTCTATCTTGGCCGGATCCATCTGCACTCCGTCTGCTGAGACAATGTGTCCTAAAAAGTGTATCTCTGGTAGGAAAAATTCACTTTTCTTCGCATTAATCACTAACTTGTGATCTCGTAATGCCTGAAAGACTTGAAGTAGATGTACTCTATGTTCTGCCTCGTCCTTGGAGAAAACAATGATGTCGTCAAAGAAAGTGCCAACAAATAGTCTGTACTCTCAAAAAATCTTGTCCATCATCCGGTAAAATGTTGCAGAGCATTGGTTAAGCCAAAAGACATCACCAAAACCTCAAATAACCCAAAAGTTGTCCGAAAGGCTGTCTTGTAGACATCTCCCGGCGTGATTCGGATCTGATGATATCCACTTTTCACGTCGATCCTGCTAAAGCACGAGGATGCCTGAAGTCGGTCAAGTATATCATCGATTCTAGGAATCGAAAATCTGTTCTTGATTATGATTTTGTTAAGAGCTCTATAATCGATGCACACGTCTTTCTTCAAAACCAACAACAGTGGAGAGCAGTACGGTGAAGTACTAGGCTGGACAAGACCCTTTTCCAAGAGGTCTTTCACTTGGTTCATAAACTCTTCATTCTGGGCTCGCCTCACACAGTAAGGTGGCCGGTTCGGTGGTGTGCTTCCCAGTATCATATCAATGGTATGATCTTCAGGACGAGCGGATGGTAACTCGCCTGGTAGGCCCTATGAGAAGCAATCAGCATGCGCATGGAGAAAATCTTGGCGTTCTTTTTCAAGTTCAAAACATATTTGCCCTATCCTCATCACTCAACACTTTCAAAAAGATCGAGTAAACAAATAGATTGGATTTCATTAATTTGGAAACGGCCGAAGCCGATACAATAGGGACAGACTCGCCCTTAAGTTTCACATCAAGTACAATGGTTCGGTCCTTTTCTGTAGTCAAAGTCGCTTTTCTCGCCGGATAGTCGACCACGGCGTTGTTCTTATGGTACCAGGGAATTCCCAAGAGGACACCACAACCTTCAAAGGGCATTATGTAGAAGTCCTCGTGCCCCAAATACCCCTAACAATGCAACCAAAGTTTGCCAATGACAGGTGTAATGGCTACATCCCTGCCGGGTGCCGCTAGAACTGCCTCTGCTTGTGGTCCCATCCGATCGGGTGTGATCTCAAGCCGCGCCGCCAATTCCAGTGAAATGAAGTTGGCCTTGGCTCCTCCATCAAAGAAGATCAGGGCTTCTTGGTCTTTCACTTTGCCCCAAGCTCGGCAAAGTTTTGTACTCTCGTCCATCGTGTTGGGGTCAGTACCCACGCAATCTAGAACCAGTCATGTTTTCATCTTGCCTTTTCTTGTACGATCCTCAGCTACTCTCGAACTCTCAGGCCTCTCGTCGTCCTTGTCGTTCTGTTCTTTCTGTGCCTTTTTAGGGCACTTCGCGGAGATATGCCCAGTTTCCCCGCATCCAAAGCACTTCCCCTCCTTGATGTAGCGAGCCCTCTCTTGAGGAGTGAGCTTGGGTCGTGCTCTTTCTCTTTCTACTTTCATTTTTCATTGTCTGTTCGGCTCTCTGCGTCATGATCTCATCTGTGGGGTAGGTCAGACTGCCTAAGTGAATGGCAAAACCCGTTTCGCATGACTCATCAACTCCTGATAGAAGTTGACTTTTGCTCTAAGCAGTGATCTCGGATCTCTGTAGGAAGACCCAACGACATCTTCTTAAATGAAGAGGTGGGTAGAAAAGAGCTCCAGAATCTCTCGCAATAAGCGTCCACTGTATCCTTCGTGGTCATCCGAAGATTGTTCCAAGCAGTTCGTATGTCGGGTTCATACTTTTATTTTGTTTTGTTTTCGGAGTCGGGTAGGGCACGCCCGGCCGCTCCCCTCATACACCAAAAAAGTATACAAGAAGAACGACCAAGACTATGCACCCATGAACCGAAGGCAAACGCTTTTGTCACTAGTTTCCTCTGGACTACGAGAGTCCAAAATTATCTACACTCTTAGGGCCATGACTAATCCCTTGAGAGACCCATTTCGCCAACTTGATTTGGGTGTGACAGCGACCAAGTACCTCTGTTCAGAGGCCCAGGTACTGCGGGACTTGCTTCGGTCTTCCCTTTGGAGTTGCCTCCTCCAGGTAACTTATCGCTCACCTCACTTCGCGTTCATACTCTCGAATCAGCCATGAAGAAATAAAAAGCCTTTTGAATTTCAGCCATTTAACTGGCTCTGTCTTGTTTAATAGAAGCGTGGACAGCTCTCCGAATGTTAAGAGTGCTCTGAGTAACGCCCTTAATGTAAGAGGCAACTCTCCGAATCTTAAGAGTGCTTTGAGTAACGCCCTCCAGAGAAAGCTATGTCAAACTGCTATATAAAAGACAAAGCCTTCAAAGCATCTCTATGACCAAAGACGAATCAAATGTAATTCATTGCCCACCTTCTTTAAACTCTCGGACTTTCTTGCTTTTATCTTCCAGAAAGTAATCCTGGTTGGCTTTATAAAAATTCTTCTTCTTTGCATAGAAGCTGTTGTCGTCAGAGTCCGAACTATCTGAAGACGAGTCCTCTATAGAACTATCAACCACGGGGCGAGATTTAGGCTTCTTTGACTTTTTCTTGCTCTTTCCAAAGCTTTGCTTTTTGCTTCCCTTTTTGCCTTTTCTGTCTTCTTCGCTCGAGTCAGATGAGCTAGAGGAACTGTCAAAAGAAGAAGAAGAAGAACTGGGTACTCCTTCAAATCGAACACGCTTCTTCTGCTTTCTTGTCCATTCAAAAGTAACCCGAGAAGTCAGCGCTTTCTTTTGCTTTTTGTCGTGCTTTTTAGCTTTGTTCTGCGCATCAAAAAGCTGAGCACTTCGTGCATCAACCACCTCTTCCATTCAAAAGTAACGACCCAAATAACCCGAGAAGTCAGCGCTTTCTTTTGCTTTTTGTCGTGCTTTTTAGCTTTGTTCTGCGCATCAAAAAGCTGAGCACTTCGTGCATCAACCACCTCTTCCAATTCTTGCTCTATGTACATCCTGGGAGTAGGAGGTTTCTTGAGAGCCGGTTTGAGGGGTGGTTCTGTGGTCCGCCGCCACTATGAGTGCACCTCATCGAAAGAGGTCTCGCTCATATATTTTGCAAATTTTGGGTCCTTCGCAAAATTGAGCATCATCTTTGTTGCATCACCGATCAATCGTCGACGCTCTATCTCTTTGAGCTCCGCCTGAGTAGGCCGAGGCGGGCCATACTCCTTGCGTGAATCTTCGTTGTGATCTCTTCCCGCATCTCCCGATGCAAAGGAAGGTGATTGATCCTTGCATGAAGCCATAAGTGACGCAGAAAAAGGATCGGATTTCCTGTAGTAGAGAAATCGGCCGTGCTCTAATACAATTGTAACAGACTTGGACACTCCAAGTCGAGAATCTACCACAACAGCACAAATAATCACTTCAAAACAGTTCATGCCTAGAGATATTGGCCCCAAAGACTGGCGCCCCTTTCGGTATTTCTTTTCGTATTAATCTGTGTTCAAAGTACAAGAGTGTAGGTAGGCGCTCACTCTCAAACTCTGCGTCCAGATGCTCTGAGTTGTGAGGCCCTGCCCACATATTTAAAGATTACAAGGGATGCTAAAAGCAGAGCCCCAAAAGCTGAGAATTAAAAGCTTTTAAAATAAAGCATGTTCTCTCACAAACCTTGGAAAGAAATAAAGCAAAAGAGGTTTCTCTCTCTCTCTAATTTCTCTTGCGTAGAATAAAGCAAGGCCAAAAGCTGTCCCAAAAGCTGGCGCTGCTGTCTGTACGTCCCTGCCACGCATCAGCCCGCTTTTCCCGCCGCAAAACGCGGGCATGTCCGTACACTGCAGCCACGTCATCAGTTCTGTACGGCATTTCTTGGAGCAGCCAGCAGAGAGTGTATGTGTGTGTGTTGTGGGCACGCCACGTCACCAGTTTGTGACATGGGGGGTTGATCGCCCCCTCTTCACCATATCTTGTGTTTGTGGTCTACTATCTCTCCTCTCTCACGCTTCTGCACACGCGCACTCTCACAAGGTAGCAATTCAAATGATCAAGAGTGTAGAAGAGCAACTGTACTACCATCCAAGCAAAGCTCCGGGTGACTCCAAATGTAGTCGCGGGATGCCTGATCTCCCACAATCTCGCGGGTAAACTCTCCAAGAGAGTCCAAAGCACTGAAGTCCCACTCAAGTCTGTAGATCCAAGCAATGAACCTGTCCAAGAAGAGATCCAAGATCCTCTCCTAAGTCCATACAGATGCTCCTGTGTAAGCAAGTGATCTGACATGTCGAGGTCAAGTGGTAAGTGTCTGTCCACCCAAGATGGTGGTGTCCTCTCTGGGAATGTCGGAATCCCATCTGCCATGAGCATGGCCATATCTCGTGTGAACTCCTCTAATGAGTGCATAGGTGTGTCCATAGCAAACCACAAGTCACCACCCCCCCTGGAGTGCGCAACCGCCGAATGATGGCTGGAATGAATGGATCTCCCAAGGATCGTACGCCCATAGATAACCAAGCCGATGTCGAAACTACCATGTACTGCAGCAGTCACTGAGAGACCACATGGACCACCATCGGATGGTGTCCTGGCATGAGGTAACTTCATCCTCAGTGAAAAACACAAGCCAAGAGGCTGCTGTCCATTGCGAGGTGATGAAAACGCTGCTGTCCAGCGATTTTCAGCGTGCTCGTACGCTCCCGGCAGGGCCCGGAGCGGTGCAGAGGGTATGAGGAGGATGGTGAATCCCTGGCACAACCCCAAGTGGGCTGAAAACAGAGAAAAACAGCAGGGGTTAATGGCTGAAATCTGACGGATATGGAGAGGATATGGGCCGACAAGGCACCAGATGCCAAGCTAGTGTGTCGAAAGGCAAGATCGGACGTAGGAAGCCCAGCGCTCCCCCTCTGTGCAGCAAACGCAGCCTTGCTGTCCAAAAACGCAACAGATCCCAAAAACGCAGATCTGGCTTAAAACGCAGATGGAGCATAGGGGTTTTCCGGTGACGAGAAGCCTAGGAATCGCCAGCGCTGCTGCAGATCTGGTGATCGCCATGTTGATAGTAGAAAACGCAGATTGAGAAGGTGAATAATCTCTGATCCTTTGGGAGACGAACATAATGCTGATGAAGCGCCTGGTCCTAAACCACGAATAGCTGAAGCTGTTGATACCATTTGAGAGTGCACGTGTGCGGAAGCGTGGGAGAGGAGAGAGAAAGAGAGAGTAGACCACAAACGCAAGATATGGTGAAGAGTATTCTCCTTTACACTAAATACGGACGCTGCTCGCTGCTGCTGCCACGCCCACCCTCCCCCCCCCCCCCCTCGCGCGCCCTGCCGCCCGCACCTGCTGCGCACAGTCCTCCAGCGCGCTGCCCAGTCCACTGCCCGCTACCCAACCCCGCCCGTCACCTGCCCGTTGCCCGCCCGTCCTTCACCGCTGCCCTACCAGCCATTTGCCTCAGCCCGCCAGCCCCGCCTCGCATCCTCGCATCCCCGGCCTCCTCTCGTCAACGACTCTTCGCTTTTTCTTCACAGCAGGAGACACAGATGGAGGCTCAAGCTCCGCCACAAAGGGACTCCTCCGAAGTCCCCTCGCCCGACCCCGTTGAGCCCACCATTCGACTTGCTCTTTCACTGACAGAGCAAGCGAGCCTAGCCGCAGAGGAAGAGTGCTTGCAAGCGACTTCTGTCATCTGCAAGATTCTCGGCACCAAACCTAGCAGAGGAGAGCTACGTGACCTTCTCCAGGCCCGCCTTCTCGCAGAGGTGGGCAAGATCTTGGACGTTCAGATCCTCGGACGAGGCTACTATCAGATCGAGTTTGAGACCTCCAAGATGGCGTCCAAGGTCATCACCATGAGCCCCTTGACCATCCGAGCAGCTCGAGCCCACTTTCAACAGTGGAGACATGGTTTTGACCTTGCTTCAAATGTTTTGGTAGAGGAGGCAGACATTCGCATCTCCGTTTGCTTTCCTGGTTTGCGGAGGGAGTACATACTTTTGTCCAGGATAGGCTCAGCGATTGGGACTCTCCTGGAGACACCTCGCACGGCAACCTCAGTAGCTGCCAAGGCGGCCGGCATTCCCTCAGTTCGTGTTCTGGTTAGGGACACTCACACTCTCCCGAAGGTCATCCTCCTTCCTCGGGTGAGTGGGGGTTGGTTTAGACAGAGCGTAGAGTACTCGGGCCTCTCGAACCAGTGCTTCATTTGTCGACAGATGGGCCATCTTGCGAAGGCCTATCCACGGAGGAGGCCCTGACCTACACCACAGACTCAGCCCCAGCCTGCAAAGGTTGGCCAGCAGCCACATGCATAGACACAGAGCACACAAGCAGAGCCACCCTCCAAGCCGGGGTCTCCAGCGGAGGAGGGATGGCAGCAGGTTCATGGTCGACGACAGCAGGGGCCACAGCGACAGCCTGGCACTCAGGGTGGTCCTCAGGCGCCTGCCCAGCAACAATGGGTTCCCACTGGGAACCGATTCGGTCCTCTTAAGCAGGACGAGGTCCCTGCTCCAGCCCCCACCTCAGCTTCACCCTTGACAACCTCCCCTCCCCCCGAGTTCCCCCCCTCCTCATCAGCGCCCCCCCCCCCCCCCCCCCCCCCCCCCCCCCCCCCTCCTTCTCAAGCCGCCTCTCCTTCTCGCCCCTCTACCTTTGTAGATCCCCCTCATCCCTCTTCTCCCCCACCTCCCCCTGCTCCTACACCCCCCCCCCCTCCCGCTCCAGTTCCACAGTCGCCCCAAGGGGCAGAGCCATCCCCAGGTGCTAGGAGATCTCTTGGCAGCGCCTTTGCCACGAGTCGCTTGGCGAGAGAGGGACACCCTTTCTTGCGACCCCCTTTACAGGTACAGACGTCTCCCTTTGCAGCACTCCCTCGTGGTCTGACAAGCTTTGACATTCGGCGCCGATGGGACTTCTTTGACTACAACTTTACACGCTTTCTCGGCGACTCCTCAGCAGACCATGAGGCAGGCTGCTTCAGGGTTCATGTTTTGTTCCTTGCAGTTAGGGGGATAGAGGCCTTGGACTCAACGGTTGGCTTCTCTTTTCCCCTTTGTGGCAGGACCAGATTGAGTGGACTCTCGACTCACTGTTGGAGTGGCTGCATAAACACGCCCTAGAGTTCTCTCACCACATGGGAGACCTTGGAGTTACAGACATGCTTCAGACTCTGTGGCCATTGGCCAAGTTTGCGGTGACCCCTCCAGATGCAACAGGATGTAGACACATTGTGGTTCACTTCTTTGCTAATACGCAATGCTCACCATGCTATATATACATTCATGAGGACTTCTGGACAGAAGAGGTTGCTTTACATACGGCTCGGTCTACTTGGGCTTGGTCTAGGCACTCTTTGCAGTCACACCTATCTAGAGGACGCTCGGATGCAGATTACTCCCCATCCAAGCCAGCCTCGAAGATAGCACGTTTAGCTGCTCCGGCAGCATCTGTTCTCTCTCGCTCCCATGAGGATCATCTCATGGAACGTGCAGGGTCTAGGTGGGCCCCAGTTTCAGCGTTATAGGGGCCGACTGCGTCAGGAGCTTCAGCGTTGCCTTGTGGAGGCGAGATTGATCTCCTTATGCTACAAGAGCATCATCTGTGTGAAAGCCGCATTAGACGTTGTGGTCAGCTCTTGCGTGGACGATATGATACTTTTTGGTCAGCTGCTTTTGGACCTGGAGGCATCCAGGGTGGGGTATATATGACTATTGCAAATTCTTTGCAGTAGACCATTGTGGGCAGAGGGATTATTGTGCTAGGCAGGGCTCCGTGGATCACTATGCAAATTCAGGGTTGCCTTGTGGGCTTCTTGAACATATATGCGCCCAATGTGGCGAGTGCACGAGCAAAGTTTTAGTCACAGATTGTTGAGTCTCTGCCGCAGGCAGAGCAGTGCTGCATAGGGGGTGACTTCAACATGTTGGAGGACCCTTCTGAGAGGATTGGTGGTAGCCATGCTACTGTGCATCGAGTTGAACTGGCAGCTTGGGAGAGGTTTTGTATGACTCTGAGGGTTTTGGATGTGTGGCAGCACTCTAGCTTTGTGAGGCCCCCAGACAGCCTGGCCTTCTCTCGTTCGGACCGCAGAGTGGAAGGAGTGAATCTATCGCGGATAGATCGCTTCTACACTAGTGACCATTTCTGTGACTTGGGTAGGTCAGTTGGCATTTTGGCAGGGACTTCCTTCTCGGATCATGCACAAGTGATCCTCATAGTGGCAGATAGACAGAGGAGGGGGAGCACGATCCTTCGCATCCCTGAGAGGGTCTTGCTGGACTCTGCACTCAGAGAGCGAGTAGAGGCTCTCTGGACAGAGAGCTTGGACATGCAAGATTCTCTTGCTAACATAGTGGCCTCAGGACTAGCTCAGCTTAGTCGTTTCTTTCTCCAGCAGTCGTTGGCTCGCTTGGTTGCAGCGAGAGAGGAGGAGCAACGTCTCAGACGGGGCGTTACTTCCTTGCAGAGGATGCAGGAGCAGCATCTAGACAGTCCTTGGTTGGAGGAGCAGTTACAGCAGGCTCGCCACGAGCTTGTTAGCACAGAGGAGCGGCGCCATGAGTTTGCTTTCCATCGAAAGGCATCTCAATGGACACAGGTGGGTGACAGAGTGACTGGTGCTTTCTTCGAGGCAGTGGGGCCTCGGCATACGCATGCCAGGGTCAATCAGTTGAGGAGGCCCGACGGGTCAGTTGCTTCTGTGCCAGAGGACATGTGTCACGTGACACATCCAACCCTATGTGTCCGTGGACAAGCTACAGCATGACCAGGGTTCAGTTTAGTCAAGTTTGTCTAGAATAGAAAGTGATCTGGCACTTTTGTGAGTCTGTTCGCAGACCGTGCATGTCCAGACACTTAGATTAGATGCATATCATCTGGTTGCACACAGCATGACCATCAGATTCCAATCAGATCCCATCAGTAGCATTTTTACAGTACATAGACCTATTTTCCATATTTTTTGACATTTTTCATTATTTATTAAGTGACTTTTGTTGAAAACTGAGTAGGGCAAATTCCATAAGTTTGCATAAATAGAAACCTAGCGCTAGCACTTTCTGGCAGAAGAGGCAACAGGAGCACCTTGCTCAACAGGCAACTTCTCAGCGGGACACCCCTAGATGGCCTAGCGTTTTTGCATCCCCAGCAATGACCTAGCGTTTTGGACAAGATCAGCCAGAGTTTTTGCATTAGCAACAGCCTGGCGACAGCAAGAAGCAGAAGACACCCAGCGTTAGCAAATTATCCACAGCCATACCATTTTCAGCCCTAGCGTTTTTGCATCTGCCAGGCATTTCAGCGTTTTGCAGATCTACCGCGACGGAACCAACAAAAGCACCAGCGTTTTCAGTTTTCAGCATTTAGACATCGCAAAACAAGTCCCGAACCTCGCAGATCTCACCTTCCCACAACAGATCCTCGCCGCACGATCAGATCCCGCAAAGTTCACAGATTCAGCCCGGAAAACGCAGATTTCGGCATCTGCTTTTCAGCGCGTCGTCGCATCGTCGTCATCGACATCGTCACCGACATAGAGTCAGAATTCAGCAGATAAAGATTTGCAGATTTCAGCCATTAGAGTTCTCAGATTTCAGCCCGTTCGTCGTCGTCCTCATCGTCGTCGACGTCGTCGGCAAGTCCAAACATTGTAGAGATTTGTGCCATCATAAGTAGAGCGCTCTCGCCATAGAGAGTGGGGCCCTTGGAGAAGGGTTTGACAACTTCCCTGGTGTCGTATTCTCTTCTCTCCCTATCTCTCAGTCTCAACACCTTCACTCACAGTGTCCATTCGCTTTGTTTGTGTCCATTGCACTCCCTCACTAAAGGAACGGAAGGCTCTCCCTTCCGAAAGTAAAAGGAACCCTTGAGCACAGTTCGGAGCACTCATCTTGGGAGAGGTTTTGTATGACTCTGAGGGTTTTGGATGTGTGGCAGCACTCTAGCTTTATGAGGCCCCCAGACAGCCTGGCCTTCTCTCGTTCGGACCGCAGAGTGGGAGGAGTGAATCTATCGCGGATAGATTGCTTCTACACTAGTGACCATTTCGGTGACTTGGGTGGGACAGTTGGCATGGCAAGGACTTCCTTCTCGGATCATGCACCACTGATCCTCACGGTGGCAGATAGACAGAGGAGGGGGAGCACGATGCTTCGCATCTCTGAGAGGGTCTTGCTAGACTCTGCACTCAGAGAACGAGTAGAGGCTCTCTGGAAAGAGAGCTTGGACATGCAGGATTCTCCTGCTAACATAGTGGCCTCAGGACTAGCTCAGCTTAGTCGTTTCTTTCTCCATGAGTCGTTGGCTAGCCTGGCTGCAGCGAGAGAGGAGGAGCAACGTCTCAGACGGGGCGTTACTTCCTTGCAGAGGATGCAGGAGCAGCATCTAGACAGTCCTTGGTTGGAGGAGCAGTTACAGCAGGCTCGCCACGAGCTTGTTAGCAGAAAGGAGCGGCGCCATGAGTTTGCTTTCCATCTACAGGCATCTCAGTGGACACAGGTGGGTGAGAGAGTGACTGGTGCTTTCTTCGAGGCAGTGGGACACTTGGCATGCGCATGCCAAGGTCAGTTAGTTGAGGAGGCCCGACGGGTTAGTTGCTTCTGAGCCAGAGGACATGTGTCACGTGACACATCCAGCCCTATGTGTTCGTGGACAAGCTACAACATGACCAAGGTTCAGTTTAGTCAAGTCAGTCTAGAATAGGAAGTGATCTGGCACTTTTGTGAGTCTGTTCGCAGACCGTGCATGTCCAGACACTTAGATTAGATGCATATCTTATCGTTGCACACAGCATGACCATCAGATTCCAATCAGATCCCATCAGTAGCATTTTTACAGTGCATAGACCTATTTTCCCTATTTTTTGAAATTTTTCACTTATTTATTAAGTGACTTTTGTTGGAAACTGAGTAGGGCAAATTCCATAAGTTTGCATAAATAGAAACCTAGCGCTAGCACTTTCTGGCAGAAGAGGCAGCAGGAGCACCTTGCTCAACGGGCACTTCTCAGCAGGACACCCCCCGATGGCCTAGCATTTTTGCATCCCCACCAATGACCTAGCATTTTGGACAAGATCAGCCAGCGTTTTTGCATTAGCAACAGCCTGGCGACACAAGAAGCAGAAGACTCCCAGCATTAGCAAATTATCCACAGCCATACCATTTTCAGCCCTAGCGTTTTTGCATCTGCCAGGCATTTCAGCGTATTGCAGATCTACCGCGACGGAACCAACACAAGCACCAGCGTTTTCAGTTTTCAGCACTTGGACATCACAAAAACAAGTCCCGAACCTCGCAGATCTCACCTTCCCGCAGCAGATCCTCGCCGCACGGTCAGATCCCACAAAGTTCACAGATTCAGCCCGGAAAACGCAGATTTCAGCATCTACGTTTTCAGCACGTCGTCGTCGTATGGTCGTCATCGACATCGTCACCGACATAGAGTCAGAATTCAGCAGATAAAGGTTTGCAGATTTCAGCCATTAGAGTTCTCAGATTTCAGCCCGTCTCGTCGTCGTCGACATCGTCGGCAAGTCCAAGCATTGTAGAGATTTGTGCAATCATAAGTAGACAGCTCTCGCCATAGAGAGTGGGGCCCTTGGAGGAGGGTTTGACAACTTCCCTGGTGTCGTATTCTCTTCTCTCCCTATCTCTCAGTCTCAGCACCTTCACTCACAGTGTCCATTCACTTTGTTTGTGCCCATTGCACTCTCTCACTAAAGGAACGGAAGGCTCTCCCTTCCGTAAGTAAAAGGAACCCTTGAGCACAGTTCGGAGCACTCATCTTGAGCAAAGTTAAACATTCACTTCCGCTGCACCTTACAACATGCGTGCAGTTGCTACTGACTTTTACCGTGAGTTACTGTCTCCAGAGCCTCAGTCAGAGCGTCAAGATGCATGCAGGGAGCAGGTGTGGGCACAGATGCCTTGCCTTGTGACTAAGGAGATGCGTCAGAAGCTTGAGCTTCCACTTCAGCTTGAGAGTTGCACACGGCTCGTAGTGCACTCCCCCGTGGTAGCTGTCCAGGTGAGGATGGCTTGACTCCCAGTTTTTTCTTGGAGTACAGGGACTTGCTTGGTTCAGATCTTTGTGGTGCTTCTTGCACACAGGAGAGATACCTGACAGCATGAGTGAGGGTCTCATCTACCTCATTCCCAAGGAGGGTGGCTCCTTGGATGAGATTCGACAGTGGCGCCCCATCACCATCCTCAACTCAGCACTCTACGCAGGATGGGCTTCTCAAATGCTTGGATCAAAGGGGTGTCAGCTTTGTATAGAGGGACACACAATCAAGTACTTTTGTCAGGAGGTAGGCGTGATCGTTTCATGCTCACACGTTTGGTCAGACAGGGCTACCCTCTTGCCCCATTCCTCTTTGCTGAGGCGATGAGCAGGTTTTTGGTGTCGCAGCAGGTTGGTCTACGGGGCTTAGCACTCCATATTCGGGAGATGAGCTATTGGACGTTGAGTTTGCTGACGACTCAGCCTTGTACTTGGATGGCCAGGAGGCCAACCTTCACAGCTGTGAGCAGGCTCTTGAGACCTTCTGTTGTGCATCTGGGGCATTGATCAACTGGAGAAAGACAGTGGCTTTCTCAGTTGGTAGTGCTCCTGTACCCGATTGGATGCCAGGTGAGGGTTTCAGGTGGATTCCCCCAGGGACTACAGTTTGGTACTTGGGCTGTTAGGTTGGTTTGGACTTGTCTCCCGAGCAGCAGATTGCTTCCCTCCTCGTGTCTATCAACAGGAAGTTGTTACATTGGAGCTTCGCACGACTTTCTTTGGCTGGCAGAGTTGTAGTGGCCAACCAAGTGTTGTTGGCTACTATGTGGTACATCACTTCTTGTTGGATCTTCTCGAGTTCTTGTATCAGCCAGGTAGAGAGGCTGATCAGGAACTTCCTTTGGTCAGGGCGTGACACTCAGACAACCGAGGCCAAAGTGACTTGGCAGGTCATCACTCTTCCTTGTTCACGGGGAGGGCTTGGGATCATCGACCCAGCACAGCAGAGCAAAGCCCTTCTTGGGAAGTTCATCGTCCGAAGACTTCTTCCAAGTGAGGAGCCTTGGAAGGAGTTCTTGCTACAGCGGCTTCGTGCTAGGGTGCCTCAGGCAGGAGGCCCCTGGCAACCTTCGACCAGATGGATCTTCACAGAGATGCGCAGAGTTGGTTTGAGCAGGAGACTGGAGGACCGCTTCGTTGTGGGTTTGCTTTGATCTTGGGAGCACTTGCGGCGAGGCCTGGAGCAGCGGCAGCCTACTTGCACGGAGGAGCGCCTGCGACAACCCGTTGTTTGGAACCCCATGGTTAGCACTTAGCACGGCCACTTGGTTGGTAGTCGGCCTCATGTTTCCTGGGGTCCCATGGCAGCCGATCCAGCACGCTCTTTACGTGACTGGTTACAGTTTTGAGGCTTGTCAGAGGAGCTGTAGGGCTTTCAGCTTCAAGGCATGAGAGGGGTGCAGAGCATGTGCCAGGACATCTCAGAGGCAGTTCCAATTGAGTGGCTCACACCTCTCGAGTCAGAAGCGCCCACATGCATGGGAGCCTTCACGCGACTGGAGATTCTCATCGCAGTTCGGGCTTGCTCAGAGACTGTTCCCTCCCTGTTTTTCGAGTTACACGGTGAGGGACGCTTACAGCGAGTTGCAATAGAGGCCCCGCAGGTGGCAGAGTGCTGATTTCAGAGGATCCGAGTGGTGGGCATCTGTGGGAGGACTTGTGTCATCGATCCTGACCCAGCTGCTCTTGAGGCTGGACATTGGAGACTGGGCTTGGGAGCGTTGTCCACTGACACGAGTACAGTGGGATCTTGGAGAGTGGCTTTGGAGGGATCCTTTCTCTTCTGCAGACCACCCAGGTGTCCTCTTTCTTTCAGTACACTGTTCGACTGGGACGTCACATACTGGCAGCACGGAGAGAGGCTCGCCCTGCTGCAGCACCTCATTGGCAGGAGGAGGGTCTCACAGCTGAGTTCTTGGCAGCTTTTTGGGAGAGGTTGTGGGACTCCAGACAGCTGAGGCGAGTCACTTTGTTTCAGTGGCTGGTCGCACACAGAGCTACAGCAGTTGGGAGCTGGCTGGTGCAGTAGTGGTCTCTCGGCCGCATGCGCACCTTGTGACCATCTTGTGGAGAGTCAGCGTCACTGTCTTTGGGATTGTCCCTTGGCACAGTAGGTGTGGCTTTGTGTTCTTCGGTTGATGCCTGCTCTTTCTATGGCTCGGCAGTACACTTGGGGGGCAGCTGCTTGGTCCACTCTCACGGGCCCGGCACTTCAGTTTTAGCTATCTTCCACCAGCAGGATGATAGTGATGCAGGGGGGGCGACCTACACTCAGCCTGCCACAGAGCTTACTCCACAGGAGTGATGCAGTGAGAGAGAGGAGTGCTGGGAGCTCATCAGTGGCCTGACACTTTGGTTCATCTGGCGGGCCCGTTGCTTCCGCATCTTTGAGGCGCGCCCTGTACCACCAACAGAGACTCTCCGCGATCTTTGGTTAGAGCTGATCCACGACAGCTCGAGAGACTTCATCGCAGCTCCGACCGCATGAGGGAGCGCAGAGAGGCCTTCCTTCGACTTTGGCATCCTGGGCCTTTTTTCACCATGGTCCAGGGTGTACTCAGATGGCACTAGTGTGGCTCTTCCCTCCCCCCATTTCTTGCTTTAGCCTCATTGTACATATGCTGTTTTTTCATTGGGAGAGTCTGGTTGTTGTAGCCCTCTCTCGAAGAGGTGGTTGTAGCCCTATGCGCAATTTCATTAACTAGTAGAAGAATCTTTTTCTCGGAAAAAAAAAGGATATGGTGAAGAGCGAGCGATCAGCCCCCCCCATGACACCATGAGGAGAAGACCCGTACAATGATCAAATGATAATGAAATGTGTACCCCCTGGCCCCATATATATGAGTGCCCAAGGTGGGTACCCAACTTGTGAGGATTTGTCACGTGCACATCTAACCCTAAGTGCATGTGGACAAGCTACTTCAGGTCTAGGGTTCAGGTCAGCTTAGGAAGTGTTCTGGCACCTTTGTAAGCCTTTACGCACGTCGTGCATGTCCAGGCACTTAGAGTCGTTGCATATCCTCTGGTTGCACACAGCATGATCATCAGCATGACATTCAATACCCATCATGAGCATTTTACAGTGCATAGAACCCATTTTTCCAATTTATCCATTTTTCCATCAAGTACCAGCAACCTGCATCAGCGTTTTTCAGCCAGATGAGTCCAACGTTTCTGCCCAACAACAGTAGCGTTTTTCAGCCACAACAGTAGCGTTTCCCGCCCTGATTCAACAGCGTTTTCATCCCTATGAAGACAACAGTTTCAACCGGATAGCATCTGTCTCCGCCATTAGTCGTCATCACTGTCGTCGTCGCCATCATCATCGACTTAGACCATCATAGCATCCAAGAACTTTGCATCAGCACCATTGTACCAAATTTGTGCAATCAATAGCATAGACTTCTCTCGCCATCAAGAGAGGGGCCCATAAAAATGTGATTGTTCACAAGGATGATGGTTTAGTTGATGCTTTTTCTAGTGAAGCTAACCTCGTTGCAGATACGATCAATCACGAAGAACCGATCTTGGCTCTCGAGTCGAGATCTAAGGAACCCCCACAGGAAGTATTGTGTATGCGCATGATTAGTCAGTACGCATTCTTCCAGTGTTTCATTCGTGACGTTTTCCTGTATTTTAGTCACCGTCTTTATGTGATCCCTTTTCATAGGCATGACATATTGTACGATGAACACGATTCACTCATGAATGAGCACAGATGTATGTGGATTACTCATGGAAAGATTAAATGATTGCATTCAAGGAATTCACATTCCATGTCTCTTCCTTGGCATGACACAGTATCCGAAAGAGCACAAGAAGGATTGAGTATCAAGCATCGGCATTTCCATTGTGATTTGCCGCAGTTGATTGATTTAGAAGTCAAGATTCGACCCCATTTTTTGCGTGTGTTTGATGAACGGTTTGGCACTCCATCACTTTGTTCATCTGCATTGCATACACAGTTTTTCAAAAGAATAAAATTTTTCCAGTCACTTTACATGGAATGGGTATGTTCATGTTTTTGTGTTGAAAGTGGTTTCAAGAATTTTCCTCCTCAGAGATTCTTAAAGAAGGTGGACTTACGTCCATAGACGCAGTTGGACCATTGAAGCAGCCTCAGATGACTTTGTCGCTTTCGGCGCGGCCCAAAGAAGCAAGAGTTGCAGACCTTTTCTTTATGAAGTTCAAGTATCGCACGACCCACACATCAAAGTGGGCCGGTGAAGAGTCCTTCCCAGGATTCCAAACGCTGTTGGCGATCTCTCTTGACGCTATACAGTTCGGTACTAACACCTCGCTTTAAAAAGGAGGGGATGTTACGTGAACATCTAACCCTATGTGCATGTGGACAAGCTACTTCATGACAAGGGTTCAGTTAGCTTAGGAAATGTTCTGGCACCTTTGTGAGTCTGTTCGCAGACCGGACACTTGAGTAGTTGCATTTCCTCTGGTTGCACACAGCATGATCATCAGATTACAGCGAGTACCCATCAGCAACATTTTACAGAGCATACAACCCATTTTCCCTATTTTAGCCATTTTTCACTTATTATTAATAAGTGACTTTGTTGGGAAACTGGGTATGGCAATTTGACTAAGGCAATATATAAGAAAAGCTAGCGCTAGCACTTTCTGGAAGAAGAGGCAGCAAGGACTCAGTGTTCGACAGTGCACCTTCTCAGCAAGATCCCCCGGCAGGCAACCTAGCGCTTTCAACCACAAGGACCAACTAGCGTTTTTCATCCAATGCAGATCAACCTCAACGTTTTTCAGCATTGCAGATCAGCCTGGCGACAGCAGAATCCCTAGCGTTTTTGAAGCAGACATCATTTTCAGCCTAGCGTTTTTGGAGTTGCAGATCAACCCTAGCGTTTGCAGTTCCTTGACGGCAGAGCCCAGATTTTGTCACGTGACACATCCCAACCCTATGTGTCCGTGGACAAGCTACACCACAGCAGGGTTCAGTCAATCCAATCAGTCTAGATTAGCAGTGATCTGGCACTTTTGTGAGTCTATTCGTAGACCGTGCATGCCCAGTCACTTAGTATAGATGCATATCCTCCGGTTGCACAAAGCATGATCATCAGTATTCCCTTCAGAATCCATCAAATTCAGTCAGGGGAATTTTCCAGTGCATTTAGCCTATTTTCCCTAATTTTGGTTATTTTCACTTATTAATTTTAAGTGACTTTCCAACAAAAGTAGGTAGGGCAATTTTGCTAAGTTAATATATAAGCAAACCCAAGTTAGCACTTTCTGGCAGAAGAGGCAGTAGGAGCTTCCCGCTCAAAAGGCAACTTCTCAGCAGTACCCCCCACTCAGCATTAGACCATCGCCATCCTCTCCCATCCCTTGGCGTTTTCCTTCCACAGCAGTCCCTCGCCATCAAGCACCTTTTCTTGGCGTTTTTCCTCATTGGCAGTCATCGTCATCACCCTCAGCACCCCAGCGTTAGCAGATTGTTGCCATCGCCAAAGATTCATCAGCATTAGCGTTTTTGCTATTTCAGCCCATTAGCGTTTTTGGCAAGAGACAGATCCAGCCAGCGTTTTTGATTCTCAGCCCAAACCAGCAGCAGATACATAGCAATTTCAGCCCTATGGACAGTAGCAGATCAGCCCCAAGTTGGTTGCAGATGTTCCCCCGATTTCAGCCATAAAAACGCAGCCTAAACAGTCATTTTCAGCCACCGAAACAGTCCTGAAATTCAACGACTAGAAGATCTCAGATTTCAACCATCAAGTCGTCGTCGTCACCACCGTCGTCGTCATCGGCATAGTCCAACTTGCATCAATCCATTGCATACGCATTGTACACCTTTGTGCAATCAAAGTAGACCACTCTCACCGACGAGAGTGGGGCCTTCGGAGGAGGGTTTTACAACCTCTCGGGTGTCATATATCTTCTCTCTCCTTCTCTCAGTCTCATTCACTTGCACGCACAATATCCACTCACTTTGTTCATGATCATAGCACACTCCATAAGACGGAAGGCTCTCTCCTTCCCTAAGAACTAAAAGGAACCTTGAGCAATAAAGATCACTAATCTTGAGAAAATACAACATTCATTCCGTTGCACCTTACAGATTTGCATCAGCATTTTCAGTTTTCAGCATTTAGACTCTGTATCGCAGCCCCCAAACCTCGCAGATCTCACCTTCCTGCAGCAGATCCTCACCGCACGATCAGATTTGTGCAATCAATAGTAGACCGCTCTCGTCACAGAGAGTGGGGCCTTCGGAGGAGGGTTTGACAACATTCTGGTGTCGTATCCTTCTCTCTCTATCTCTCAGTCTCAGCACCTTCATTCACAGTGTTTATCCACTTTGTTTGTGATCATTTGCACTCTCTCACTAAAGGAACGGAAGGCTCTCCCTTGCGTAAGTAAAAGGAACCCTTGAGCACACTTCGGAGCACTCATCTTGAGCAAAGTTCAACATTCACTTCTACTCCACCTTACACAAACCAAGCTGTTAAACTATCTGAGTGTTGAAGAAATTATTCAAGCATTCGCTGTCCACCAAAATATTGATGGGGCGACCATTGAAAGTTCCGAGAAGACTCAAAGCTTGCTTTGAGAGAGGCTCCAAAACTGAAGAATTGCATTGAGCATGCTTCATAAGAATAGTCGTATCCTCTGAGACACGAATTGTATTGACCATTGTTCAGAATTCAATGATGTTTCCGCGTTGGAATTTCTTTTCAAATTAGACAGATTTGGTTTCTTTGGACATTGATACCATCTATGGTCACTACCACAAATTGTACGTAATCCATCCTTCGTTGAAGTCGAAGATGCATTTGACAAAGAGACTTGTTGAGGATTAGAACGCCGAACTTGAGAAAAAATGCGAAGGGTTCTGTTTGGCTCAACCCAGCAATTCAACAGCCCAGTAGTGCATCGTTTTGGGAAAGGGTGCGCAAAGGGGCACATCCCTTGAAAAGGGTGCAAACACGGATAACAAGGGGCATGCTGCTTTTTGTGTGCCCATTCGTGGGAAGGGGTGCGTCGGCAGGTGCAAAGGGTTACCACCCGATGGATGGGGTATGCAAAGAGTCACCATTAGGAAATTTCCCAAAATTCACCGGTACGCCCACACATGCACATCTCTCTTTTGTCTTTTATATAGAATTGAAGTAATAAAATTCAAGTTACCTCATATGGTCGTATCTACCATCTTCCTTCTGCTTCCATACAACTCCGGGATAGGGTTAGCGTGTAGCGGCGAGGGTGAGAGGCTCACAACCTTCGGGTACGGGGAAAAAATTTGCTCTGATACCACTGTGAGGATTAGTGGTGCTAATCCTATATATAAGACTAAAACTTCATACTTAAGATCAAACTGAGACTCAAGAGACGAGAACACTGATGTTTGTTTGATTGAATGAATGCTTGAAAACTGCTTATATAGGAGATGAAGAGACACAAATGAAAAGATGTCTCATGGTGAAGAGACATGAATTTAGATGTAAAGACACATCCTTTCGACGAAGAGCTGCAACCATTGGACAAAGAGTCGCAACCGTAGGGCGGAGGGGTGCGACCAGTCGTAGAAGGAGTGTGGCTTTTGGCGAAGTGGTATGTCTCTTGAGCAAAGGGTCGTGACCATCCAAGCGTTGGGGTTCTCCTTGGCATGGCACTTTGCGTATCTGCAACTAGAGTAGATGTAATATTGTAAAATAGTCACAATCGTGACACAACTCAAGTGGGCGGCCGGTCCCCAACTCGGGCGACTGGACAAGGTACAACCTATGCTATGGGTGGCCAGAGCCCAGAGACACTAGTCGTACAAGGAAGTGCCCTAGGCCTGTGTGAAGCAGCAGAGTTATGTAAATCTAACACCTCCTAGATTGAGTTGAATGCTAAGAGTCTCCAAGCCCCTCAGTCGCTCTCCATCCAGGGTTGACCTTTGTCTCCTCATCTTGGAATTCAGGTCCATCATCAAAGTTCTGCTCTGATTTTTCAACCACCGTATTGATATGGTCATGTTCCTCAGTAAAAATTGTAGTAGGTCTCCTCCCTTGTGCTAAACGTCTGAGCGGCATTGCAAATGTTCGAGTAACTCCAAATTCCAACTTGGAGATAGGTTCTTGTCAAGAGCTTAAGCTCACCACTGTGATCGCTAAAATGAAATGAGCTGGTCACTTCTGACAGCTATTCTAGGTTCGAGATTCAAAGTCAGATGTCAAATCAGAGAGATAGATTACAGATTCAGACTTCCAATGAACATGGAAATCGGATGAACTAAACTGAAAGTACAAAGTCATATACTAGACACAAAGCTGGAGCTGATTATAGAATTCAGACTTCAAATGAACATGGAAATCAGATGAACTGAACTAAAAGTACAAAGTCAGATACTAGACACAAAGGACTAAAGCTCATATATTTAAATAATGGAACAAGAGTGCAACTGGCACCGAATGCTGATTACAATAGAGCTTGATAATAGTAAGAGCAACAGCTCGACAAGTACAAAGACTCAATATAGCCTTCAAAATGACAGGCCTTCAAAATGAAGTAGCGGATCCCATTTACAGGTACTTGGACTTGACTTTGACAGACTGTGCACTGATACAATTACTACAATAATTACAGTTGTAAATACCAGACCCGACTATGTACGAGTGTCTATATAGGGCTAGTTCCCACTATCTACAGTAAGCAGTGCATAGCCATCTTGAGCATGGGCCATCACCCCTTGTAGTTGTTGACTTTCTACTTTAGAAAATACCTCAACTCAAGAGGTAGCCCGCATCAATACTTCTCCATCTACTCATCCAAATTCACCATCAGAAAGACGCCACTAGATGTGTCACAAACTGGTGACGTGGCTAACCTCGGAGACACACAGAATGCGGCAGAAATGCCACGTGGCAGCAATACGGAATCCCCGCAAAATGCGTTAGCAGACTGACATGGAAAACCGTACGGAAATCTCGCTTTTTACGACGCTGATGACGTGGCAGCCTGTACGGATTTTCGTAAACTGTACTGGCTGAATTTTTATGGCAGCTTTTGGGCCTATTGCTTTTGAATTAAAAAGCTTTTAAGTTTGGAGGTTTTTGGGGCTCTGCTTCTGGGCATCCCTTCTACTTATAAATAAGTGGGCACTGTCTCACTTCTCAGAGCATCTGGACGCAGAGTCTGAGAGTGAGCACCTACCCTCTCTCTTGTACTTTGAACACAAATTAATGCAAAAAGAAATACGGAAAGGGGCGCCAGTCTTTGGGGCCAATACCTCTAGGCACGGAACTACGCCGGGCATGTCAATTTTGTGAACTGTTTTGAAGTGAATCTCTATTGTGTCGCAGTAGAATCTTGACTTGGGGTGTCCAAGTTTGTTACAGTGGTATCAAAGCGCGGCAGATTTCTCTGCTCCCGGGAAATTCGATCCTTTTCTCGTGGCACTTATGGATTCCAACAAAACTCGGTCGACTTCTTATGCATCTGCAAATGCGGGAGGAGATCACGAAGAAGATTCTCATGAGCAAACAGAGGAAGAGTACGGCCTCGGCCTACTCAGTTCAAGATTGAAGAGATGGAACATCGACAATTGGTTGACGAGGCAACAAAGCAAATGATTAAAATTGCGAAGGATCCAAAATTTGCAAAATTTTTGCCTCTGCAATCCCTCGTAGAAGTACACACCCAGTGGCAGAAGGCCACAGAGCCACCCATCAAACCGCCAACCAAGAAACCTCCTTCTCCGAGGATGTTTACAGAGCAGGAATTACAAGAGGTGGTTCAGACAAAGGTTAGCCGGCTTTTGGACGCAAACAACAAATCCAAAAAGCACAATAAAAAGCACAAGAAAGGGACTGACTTCCCGGGTTATTTGGGTCGTCAATCTTCTTTTTGCATCGGCGAGAAAGCAGAAGAAGCGTGTACGATTTGAAGGACTAACCAGCTCTTCTTCTTCTTTAGACAGTTCTTCTAGCTCTTCTGACTTGAGCGAAGAAGACAGAAAAGGCAAAAACCGAAGCAAAAAGCAAAGCTTCGGAAAGGGCAAGAAAAAGGCAAAGAAGCCTAAATTTCGCCCAGTTTGTGACAGTTCTAGAGAGGAGTCATCCTCAGACAGTTCAAACTCCGACGAACACATGTTTTATACAAAGACGAAGCATTTCTATAAAGCCAACCAATATGACTTCCTCGAAGATAAAAAGCAAGAAAGTAAGAGAATTCAAAGAAGGTGGACAATCAATTAAGTTTTCTTTTTCTCGATTTCGAGATGCTCCGAGGGCTTTGGCCTTCATACAGCAATTTGACATAGCTTTCTCTGGAGGGCATAACTCAGAGCACTCCAAGATTAGGAGGGCTACATATTTCTTCAAGGGAAATGCTCGAACATGGTGGTCCACCCTTCTACTAAGAAAGGAAGCTCCAGTTAAATCGTTGAAATTCAAAAGGCTTTTTATTTCTTCTTGGTTGACTCGGGAGTACGAACGAGATATACGAACTGCTTGGAATCATCTTCGGATGACCAAGGGACATTCTCTGGACGCTTATAGCGAGAGATTTTGGAGCTCTTTTCTGCCAGCCTCTTCATTTAAGAAGGTCTCGTTTCAAGAAAAGATTGAGCGGTTTTGTTACGGACTTCCTACAGAGATCCGAGACTACTACTTGGAATAAAAGTCAAATTCAATTCAAAAATTGATGGGTCATGTGAAACGGGGTTTTGCGATACATTCGGGCAATTTGACTTACCCACTGATGAGATCTTGACTCAGAGAACCCAACAGACTTCTAATAATGAAAGTAGAAAGAGAAAGAGTTCCCAAGAAAAGAAAGACAAGGATTCACGACCCCGGCTCACTCTTCGAGAGAGGGCCGTTTACATCAAAGAGGGGAAGTGTTTTGGATGCGGGGAACATGGGCTGGTGGCACGGCTCGAGATTACACCCGATCGGATGAGACCACAAGCAAAAGCAGTTCTAGCGGCACCCGGACGGGACATAGCCATTACACCTATCATTGGCAAACTTCGGTTGCATTGTCAGGGGTATTTGGGGCACGAGGACTTTTACATAATGCCCTTGGAAGGTTGTGATGTCCTCCTTGGAGTCCCTTGGTACCATAAGAACAACGCCGTGGGGTGGTCGATTATCGGGCAAAGAAAGCGACATTGACGAATGAAAAGGGCCGAAAAATTGTACTTGATGCTAAATTGAAGGGCGAGTCTGTCCCTATCTTATCGGCTTTGGCCGTTTCCAAATTAATGAAATCCAGTCTGTTTGTTTACTCGATCTATTTGAAAGAGTTAAATGATGAACACAGGACGAATATGTCTGAACTTGATAAAGAACGCCAAGATTTTCTCCACACTCATGCCGATTGCTTTTCTGAGAGCCTGCCAGGTGAGTTGCCGCCATCTCCTCCTGAGGATCATACTATTGATCTGATACCTGGAAGCACTCCACTGAAGTTCTGAACCGGCCACCTTACCATGTGAGCCGAGCCAGAGATAATGAACCAAGTGAAAGACCTCTTGGAAAAGGGTCTTATCCAATCGAGTACTTCACCTTATTGCTCTCCGGTGTTGTTGGTTTTAAAGAAAGACGGATCTTGGAGAATGTGCATTGATTATAGAGCTCTCAAAAAAATCAACATCAAGAACAGATTTCCGATTCCACGGATCGATGATATTCTTGACCGACTACAAGGATCCTCTTGTTTCAGCAGGATCGATTTGAAAAGCGGATATCATCAGATCTGAATCGTGCCAAGAGATGTCTACAAGACAGCTTTTCGAACGAGCTTCGATTTATATAAATTTTTGGTGATGCCTTTTGGCCTTACCAATGCTCCAACAACTTTCAACCGAATGATGGATAGGATTTTTAGGGAGTACAGATCTTTTGTTGGCACTTTCTTTAATGACATTATAGTCTTCTCCAAGGATGAGGCAAAACATAGACATCATCTGCTACGGGTCTTTCAGGAATTGCGAGATCACAAGTTGGTAATCAATGCCAAGAAGAGTGAATTTTTCTTACCGGAGATACACTTTTTGGGACACATCGTCTAGGCAACAAGAGTACAGATGGACCCGACCAAGATTGAGACTATATGTGATTGGCCCGATTTGAAGAATGTTCATGAAGTAAGAAGCTTTTTGGGCTTATGTTCTTACTACCGGTGGTTCATTAGAAAATTTGCAGAGGTTGCTTCCCCTTTGTATATTTTGACACAGAAAGGACTCTGTTGCAAGGGGAGTGATGTGCGGTTGTGGTACATCACTTGCATAGCAATGTGCACGTGACAGATTTGCACCTGTCTACGTCAAAATTAGCTCTATGTGCAAGGGGAGTGATGTGCGGTTGTG